>NC_051162.1:4820469-5560468 GCF_013339745.2 Dermacentor silvarum | reverse complement strand
AAAAAAAAAAATGCTGGAATGCATATCAAGTGACATTAATGAGCTAGGAGAAGGGTGCGAGATTATTATACTAGGAGATATGAACGCACACATAGAAGACATGGACGGGTACACAGACTCAAAAGGCAACATGATGCTGGATATGTGTGAAATGCATGATTTAGTTGTATGCAACAGTACTCAGAAGTGTGAAGGGCACATAAAATGGAAGGTAGGGAGCCTGCAGTCAATGATAGATTATGCACTAATGTCACATAGGATGCACGATAGGCTAAATGTAATGAACATAGATGAATATGGCTCCAGAAGTCTAGGTAGTGATCAAAAACATATTAAGGTGAGTTTTAGAAGAGAAATGAAAGTAGGTAGGAGGCAAGATGAACAACCAGGTGGGATATTTTACTCGGAAAAGCAGCTTGAAATAGCAACCCAACAAATTGAGGAAGTAATTTCACAGGATAAAAAAACAGAATGGACATATGCAAATTTAACAGGGCTATTTGAGCTAGAGCTTGCTAAGGTACGAGTCAGGCCAAAAGGGAACAGAAGATGTAAACCCAAGAGCTGGTGGGATGAAAAGGTTAAGAAGGCCATAGAGAAAGGTCAGGAAGCATCCAGGGAACACAGATATTCAAAGCGGAGGGGTGAACCAGAAGCTGATGTAGGTAGAAAATGGAGTGACTTTTTAAACTGTAGAAAGGGAAGCATCCCATTTGATCAATGAGAAGATTAGAAGAAAGGGGAGCCAATGGTTGTCAGAAGTAAACAAAAAGGATAGAAAAGCAGCAAAGAAATTTTGGAAACATCTCAACTCCTTGAGTAATAAGACTAGCCTAGAGCAGATGTTTATAGTTACAGCTCAAGGTGTTCGGCTAGAGGGAGATGAGGCAATAAAACATATAAGAACAATGATGACAGAAAAATTTAAAGAACGAAACATAGCATGTGCTCAATCAGGTGAGGATGGACTAGTTAGTTCAGTGGCTTCACAGTCAGGCGCGTATGGGGGGATGTCCGGATGCCCTGACCCCCCCTCAGATTTTTGCATCGCCCCCTCGCTGACAGGGGGATGGCCCTGTCGCAAAAAAAATATGGCCACCAGCATTCTTCAAAAGTATTTTTCGCCAGTACCCGTGGTATCAGCCATGTAGAAGTAAAGCTAGCTCGCTCACAAGCTTAGTTGTGTTCCGTAGGAGTGTGGTGTCGCGAAGTTGCCGTAGTTATTTTTTCTCATGAACACCTTGGACCTCCTGGCGCCTGCCGTGCCTTACCCGTCCCGTCGGTGGCGTCGAATGAATGAGGGGACGTCCCTTTTGCAAAGTACGCCGAGGTCCGCTTGAGAGCCTTCGCGCCTGATTAAATTAGTTTCCCCTTGGGGTGTCAACGGTTGCCTCATTGGCTGTCATCGGTTCCGCGACCTACCTGCTTAGTGAAAGAGATCTCTTGCTAAGTGTTCATATATAAATAATACAACAGCTAAACTAAGAACTACGCATAGGGAACTTTTTTTAACTGTAGCACTCATTCCAGTACGAGCACAGTACCGTTCGTACGCTACAAGTTTTTCATTGTAACTTCGCAGTTTTATTGTCGTACATTAGGCATAGGAGGCTCAAGCCCGCCGGATCTGTTTATCTGAGTGGACGTTCTCGCGGAGCGGGGCGAAGCCTCGAGCCACGGCTGTGAAGTAGGGGAGTGCGACGTCAGCGGCCAACGCCAGCGCGCGGGCCTAGGATGGCGTCGCGTGGTTAGAGAAACGGGAGCAGATGCGCGCCTTGTGTAAAAGGATGACGTCGCGTGGGAAACAAAACATGAAGACGCTGGCTCGCGCTCTCGCCTACTACGCCACATCGTTATTCTTGTAGGTGGCGTCGTGAGTCTTCATACGCGGTGATTCGCATATCGTAAACAACCAGCGTAGTGGTTAAAAATTATGGGGTTTTACGTGCCAAAACCACGGTCTGATTATGAGGCACGCCGTAGTGGGGGACTCCGGAAATTTGGACCACCTGGGGTTCTTTAACGTACGTGCACCTAAATCTAAGTACACGGGTGTTTTCGCATTTCGCCCTCATCGAAATGCGGCCGCCGTGGCCAGGATTCGATCCCGCGACCTCGTGCTCAGCAGCCCAACACCATAGCCACTGAGCAACCACGGCGGGTCAGCGTAGTGGTTGCTGCGTTGGAGCGGAGCGTTACGCCGGTATTCAAGAACGTTCCTCTAGTCAACACACCACCACGACTCGAAGAGAGAGATGGCACCACCATCCCTCCACAGAAGTGGTCACTGAGCTTCATAATCATTCAGTGGAATGCATGACAATTGTCGCGTCTTAATTCTCGATTATTCTGCGCAGTACGACAATTAAAGCAGTGGGACAGTCGGGACACCCCAAGTGTGGAAAGTTCCTACCAAATAGGTCCGTTGAACAGGTGGCCACTGAGTTTGAGCTGAGTGGAGAGCGGAGTGCCGCAAAGTCGTACGAGGACTACGTGTCAGTGCTCAGTGGGATCATGCTACCCCACATGGTGTATGGTCGGAAAGCACGGAGAAGAAACGAATGGTGGAACAGAGAGGTGGCGGAGGCGTGGCGTGCGAGACGCCTGGCAAACCAAGAGCATCGACGAGCACTGAAGGCCGGGAAGGCAGAGTCCTCTGAAATTACCTGGCAACTCTACCTACAGCTCAAGCGGACAATGCAGGCGATGGTGCAGGCTAAACTTGCGGAGGCGAACATGCACCAAATGCAGAGCCTCCGGGCTGAGGGCAAATCGACTGCGCAGAGTTTCTGGCGATATGTCAGGTCCCTGGACAGACAAAATCAGTTCTCTGTGCAGATAACAGATGAAACAGATCAGCCCGTCGCAGACCTCAAGGAATGCGTGACGCAACATCTTGAGAGGCTTTACAGGTCAAACAGAACGGAACCTCCATGTACAACAGTGCACTCGGAACAGGTGGACCAAGTTGAGGATAGCGGGGGACTAAGGTGGGAGTTTACGCCTTGCACCATTGATCGGGCAATATCGCGCATCCGCACCCAAACGGCGTCTGGTCAGGACGGCATCTCGGCCCGCCTCGTGAAAAGCCTTGGCCCCAACGCAAGGGAACAGCTGGCTGATTTATTCACGGGAATCTTCACTGGAATGACAATACCTAGCGACTGGCTCCAGGGCAGAGTGTCCCTCATCCTGAAATGCGGAGGGAAAGCAGACAAGCTCCAAGACTACCGACCCATAACGGTAACAAGCGTCCTCTACAGAGTCTTCGTACAAGCTTTGAAGGGATGGATTGAAGGCTGGGCAGAATCTGAGCGTCGTCTCACGGAGCTACAGAACGGTTTCAGAGGAGGACGGCGTTTGGAGGACAGTATCTTCGTCATAGCCCAGTGTGCCGAAAGAGCAAGGAAGAAAGACCGGTCCTTGATCTGCTGTGCGCTGGATATAGAAAAGGCCTACAATAGTGTGCCTCACTCTGGCCTTTGTGAGCGCCTAGCAGTTTTGGGCCTCCCTGCGAAACTGCTAGGCACCATACAACGGTTATACTCCGACAACGAGGTGGCCGTCAAATTCGGCTCAATCGAAACTGGGAGGATCAGGGTGAACAGAGGACTACGTCAAGGTTGCCCCCTTTCACCGCTCATGTACTTACTGTACGTGTCGTACGTGTCGGGCGTTGAGAGAGCCCTCCTGCAATCTGGCCTGGGATTTGGTCTGCGGTACACGACCAGCGGGATTGACGACAACCGCCGGATCCCAGGCCTGGCATACGCAGACGACCTCCTGCTGATGACAGAGAGTCCTCGGGACATGCAGAGCCTACTGGACATATGTGCAAATGAAATGAAGAAGCTTGACCTTCGATTCAATGCTCAGAAAACCAGTGGTTCAGTTGGCTGGGAAGTTGGTAGAAGGCACGGTGCTACGATTGGGGTAAGAGGTCCTACAAATTGCCTCATCAGTCAAGTACCTTGGAGTAAACTTGTGCAACGGCAAGGACTTGTACGGGCTTCACGAAGAGAAAGTGGGACAGACTGCTCTTAGAGCCCAGTGCATATTGCGACGCAGGTGCCTATGGGGATGTAACCGCTTCGTAATGATCAGAGACCTGTGGAAACTGGTTCACGTTCCTGCTCTGACATTTGGAAACGCGGTGGTGTGCCTCACAGCGAAAGGTCGGGATGAGCTTGAGAGGCGAATTGCGCTGAGCTCGGCTAAAGTCTATGCGTAGGCGATTGTGGTCGCTTCCCAGGCTGTGTATACCTTCCTCGTCGATGTCCAAGCATTGCATTAGCCCGGAGAGCCGGGGGGACACCAAGGCATAATCGATGCATGTCACGCTGCCGCGGGCGCTCAATGTGTACTGTCCATGACAGCGTGGTTCCAGGTTGGCAATTTGGACTTCCAGGCGCTCTGCAAGACGCCTAAGATGGTCGCCATTTGCATCTGTATACCCGTCCAACTCTGAGAGGTGGCCATTGAAGTCGCCTACTATAAGGAGCTCCTTGCCGTTTGCCATTCGCCTGATGTCCCCACATAGGCATTCCACCAACTGACTGTTGACTTCGCTGTGTACTGTAACATTCGCGGTGCTGGTCGCACTCTACGTTGGGGCCTGCTGATAAGATTGCCCTGCTTGCAGCGATATCTTTTCTTTTTATTTTGCCACACCCTGATTGGCTACGTAGCGCACAAAAAGCGCGTCGCTGAAAGAATAAACGGGATTGTCTTCCTGGCACTGCGTGGGTCGTCTGTTCCTTGGGCCGGTCGTCCTGCCGCCCTCGGCGTCGAGCCGCCGAATACGTAACAGCTGGTGGCAGCGGTGACGGCGGTTGGAGCGCACGTCGGCGGTGGCCTTGGCGTCCAGTTTGGTGAGAGCACGGCTTACTTGACTTCATTGGGAGCATTAGCAACATTTACTTGGTAGTCGAGGCATTTTGACTTTGCTAAATATAAGTAGCACGTGTAAGAATAGCACTTATCAGCAGTCATGAACCTCGCTTCGTTAACGAAGCCCAACCTAGTGTTGCTAGCTGAAGAGTTAGGTATCCCAGTGCAGAAGTCGATGCGCAAGCCTGCAATTATTGAAGCAATATCCAAATGCGGAGCGAACGACGACGAAGTCGAGGAATGTTGGAAGGCAATTTCCCAATAGCTAAAAGAACGAGAGGTAGAACTGAAGTTAGAAGAGATGCAGCTGCACAGCCTTGAACGAACTGACAGTTTCGACATGCGCGGATATATGCAACCTTTTAAGGCTGGTAGTGACATCACTTTGTACCTCGTCAACTTTGAGAGGACATGTACTAGAGCAGCACTTGCAGAAGAGACCTGGTCGCAACGCCTATTGACATTGCTTCCAAACGAAGCAGCGGACGTAATCGCGAGAATGCCAGATGAAGATGCCCGCGACTACAATAAAGTAAAGCTTCAGCTGAGGCGAAGGTACAGCTTGTCTACAGATGCCTTAAGGATGAAGTTTCGTAACACGAGGCGTAGTCAAGGGGAGTCATTCTCGGAATTCGCCTATAAGTCCATGAGCTTGTTGGAAGAATGGCTTAAAAGTGCTAACGCATACGAGAATAAGCAACGTCTGATTGAAGTGTTTGCGCTAGAGCAATTCTATGCGTCTATTCCGGAGCAAATGCGCCTGTGGATTCAGGACAAGTCAAACGTGGAGACGTTGCAAACGGCAGCTAGTTTGGCTGACGAGTACTGTTCTCGCAGAATGGAAAGTTCAGAAGAACTGCGAAAGAAATCGTTGGGAGCATTCAAGAAGTTCCAGAAAGGAGGGAAAGAAACTAACCAAGCGAAACCAGACAATGTTCACTCCCAAGTGCATGCGGTCAACTCGAGTGAACCAAGCAGTTCCAGGTTTGAAGAAAAACGACCGTTAGTCTGTCACAAATGCCAACAACCAGGCCATATCGCAATGGGGTGCCGACAAGCACGTGTGTCCGTCAATTTGCTAACTGAAGAGAGCGATTTACTCTTGCCTTACACCTATGACATGACGGTGAACGGCATCAGTTGCAAAGTTCTACGTGACACAGGAGCAACATTTGATATCGTCCACCCGTCGTTTGTCAAGCCCGAGGACTTTACCGGATCGTGTGTCTGGGTGCGTCAGGCACTAGAACCCGACACTAAGTGCTTGCCGGTAGCCAAAGTTGAAATGACGGGCGCCTTCGGCAAATTTCAAACTGAAGCTGCTGTTTCAGACAAGCTCCCTCAAAAGATCCCTTACATTTTTTCCAACAGATCAATGAGGGACTTGCAAAACGCTGGAATAGAACTTCATGCTAACCCTGTAATGGTCGTCACGAGGTCCCACACAAGAGCGCAAACTACTAACGCTACTCGTGCCACCGAAGTTCCAGAGCAAAGTGATCCGTCACATGTTGCCGCAACGAGCGAAACCGTACCAGTCACACAAGCCGTTGATAACAGCTCGCCGGTCGCTTCCGCGTCCGGGGACAGAACGATAAGCCCAGTCAGTGAAAATTTTCAACATTTCAACAGCTGTAACATTCGCGGTGCTGGTCGCACTCTACATTGGGGCCTGCTGATAAGATTGCCCTGCTTGCAGCGATATCTTTTCTTTTTATTTTGCCACACCCTGATTGGCTACGTAGCGCACAAAAAGCGCGTCGCTGAAAGAATAAACGGGATTGTCTTCCTGGCACTGCGTGGGTCGTCTGTTCCTTGGGCCGGTCGTCCTGCCGCCCTCGGCGTCGAGCCGCCGAATACGTAACAGTACATTATGCACAGAAAAATACACTACACAGATTGCCGTCGGCACCCCAAGCAGCTCTCCAGTTATCCACATATGCTCGGTGCACTTCTACGCTGCCAACAACCGCGCTCGTCGTTCGTTCGACCGCACCGTCTCTTATCTCCACACGGCTCTGACCTTTATGCGCATTCGCCGCTCAGTTTCCGTTGAAGCGATAGACCGCACGTACCTTCGCCCGCTGCTGCGGCGTATATATCCGCTCGCTGCCAGCGTTTTGACGGTCGTTGTCTGCAGTCATTCAATGTGATATATTCATGTTTGTTTGTGCGCGCTCACACCACGCTTGTTCAATCAGTTAGTAATAGTCGGGCCACATTTTCCAACGCACGCTACACATGCAATGCTGCCCGGGTCGGCAGTGCAGCGCTACAGGTGTGTCCCTTCGCACGCGCTGCCCACGGGAAGCGCTTCTCATCAACACCACCGTTTCACACGCGCCTTCTCGTGGTCATCGAGTCTCTCTTCATGTCGGTCTACTTGCGCCGCAGCACACCTGCTTACTTAATCAGCTCATGTTTACTACAATTCATATTGCTACCAAAGCCGCTCTCCTTACTTCGTATGACATTGCTGTGTTGCTATCGCATTCATCGCTTCGCCCTTAGGGCGAAACTGTGACATTTTTTATAAGAAACCGACTTTGAAATCGACCCTCCGCTTTCTTCCAGTTTTTACGGTTGCTGCAGGGGCCTCTGCATGGACATATGGTGGTGGACCCAGTCGCCTACCATGCGGAATAGGTCGGTGCCCGGGTAGAGGTTCAGCATTTGCCTCAATGGACCCGGGGGCGGTGTGGCACACTATACATGATGCGCCATCTCTTGAGGGATAAATAAACTTTGTTTGTTGAAGTTTACTTCTCTTTGCACTAGGGTGCAGCACAATGTTCAGCATGGCTTCTGGATACCAGAGCGTTCTCACTTGCGCCCGGAACAGCACGTTCGCGCGCAATAATCACGATGCGCCATCTCTTGAGGGATAAGTAAACTTTGTTTGTTGAAGTTTACTTCTCTTTGCACTAGGGTGCAGCACAATGTTCAGCACGGCTTCTGGATACCATGATGATGATGATGATTTGTGGCTAATGAACCCTTTGTAACGGGTGGACTCAATACATTAGTGTCCTAGCCAAAAGAAAAAAAAAGTAAAACAATCTATAACCACATAGTCAAGAGCTATACCACACCCGGCACAATTCGTGATTGTTTTACGGCTCTCCACCACCGCTCTAGGCGAGCTTTAGTTGTGGCTATGCTCTCGAAGCAGCGGTCACCTTCAGCGTCGAGAAATCCGAGGGCCTGCGGCATGGTGGTGCCCTCTTTTGGGGTGGGAGACAACTTTGCACAGTTAAGGACCAGGTGCTCCGCCGTCTCCCGCTCGCTACCGCATCTGTGACCGCATACCCTGCACACAGCGGCCTGAGGGGCGCAGTCAAACCGGCTACGGTAGTCAAGAGTTCGGAGTGCGCCTGCACGCGCCTCGAATAGGAGGGCGCTGCCACTACTGTTGTCGTAGATCGGCTCCGGTGTGATGGCGTGCGTCTAAATGTCGTACAAAAATCCCTCACGTGACTCGATCCTAGGCACCTAGGGACAGGATCATTTAGGGACTTTTGAGAAGGCGCAATGGTTGCCCCAAGCGACGACGGCATGCGACGGCGTGTTCGTTCTCTGGCCCGCGCCGACCGCGCGTTGTTCAACATTGCGTGTGTGATTGTGCTTGCGTTGCTTGTGTATTGGTTGTAGGTTCTGTGTTACTTAGCGGAAAGCTGTGAGTAGTGCTTGTGTGGCGGTGCGGCTTTGGCCTCGGTGAGCTCTGGCAATACAGAACCTGCGTTGTGTGATCCGTGTTCCTTGACAATGTGGAGGTGGTGAAGATTGAAATGTCGAAGTGGCGTAGCGCCTCGGCAGCGCAGTTCAGCGAACCGCGTCCGCTTTTGCATAACGGACGTCGAGGGACGTGCTCATCTCTGCAAGTCATAAAAATGTGACTGCGTCGACCGCCCACGGTTCAGCGCTGAATGTGTGGTTCAAGTACTGTGCTTTAACGAATGGCGCAGCTGTGGTGGCAGAACGCCATGAGGCCTCAGTTTGTGCTCTGTGCTTGAAACGAGTGGTGCAGCTGTGGTGGCAGAACGCCGTGAAATCCGTGCTGTGCAGACGCTCGAAATATCCAATTCACGTCGGCGTCTTGGCAACGGCCAGTTCGCGAACCGGCCAATTGGCGCCCTGGAGCGGCGCCTCTGTGCCCGCCCTATTCGGTAGCATCGACGCAATAATATTTACGTAACCAGTCCTTGCTTCACAGACGCCCATGGCGAAGGTGCTGCGATATGCTGCCGGCCAGCTTTGCAGTTTTTCTCACATTAAAACATGTAGCATATATACATGCCTAGCATGTGTTATAAGACAATGTCTACCATGAGAAGATTGTCAGAAGTGCCCCAGTACTGCTCCCAATCTGGCATTCCACGCTTTGCACGACCTCAGTAAGCATGATGACAGTATGGGTCCATTTTCTTCAAATTGAGCTGCTATTCTGTTTGCAAAATGGGGAGGCTAGCTAAGCTGGTTTGTCCTTTGTGTTTTGTCAATTTGATGAGAAATTCTTAGCAATGTTCTTTTAAGGTGCTTTTAAAAGATGTTAAGCCTACCAAAAAACTGCACCATTGGCAGTGTTCTTTGGTGGTGACAGAAAAGTGAAATTGCAGACGACTAAGTTGGTCATGCCCGCATTTTTGGAAAATTTAAGAGCAATATCAGCACCCACAACCATACAACTGTGATTGAGCCATGGATGGCCACATGCTTTCTGCACAAATTATAGGCCCCTAAACAACATCAGTGAAGAGCCAACAGGCCAACGTACTGTGTTCCCTTCGACCTAGGCAGTCTACAGTTCATTGTTGTCGCAACAGCTGATCGCCCCGCAAGTTCACAGCCTGTGCCTTCTGCTGCTACTACGGTCAACTAGTCAACCGTGCACAACACTTCTAGTTGCCCTAGTGGTAGTACCGTTGCTTCTAAATATTGAGTAATCACACATTGTAGGCTACAAGGGCATTTATCAGATGATGATAGCACCACTTATCATCATCATGCCGTCGTTGCTTGGCACCACCATCGCGCCTTCTCAAAAGTCCCTAAATGATCGTGTCCCTAGGTGCCTAGTATCTGGTCACGTGAGGGATTTTTGTACGACATTTAGACGCACGCCTCGACAAGGTCTGTCTTTCGAGAAGAGGCTGCTCAAGTGCGGAGTGTTGTTGCAACCTTTGACCCCGTTCCTGAATGGATTTCGTATCTGGACGCTTGTGTTTGTTTACCCGATTTTTGAGCTTTCATTCGACTGCCTAGCGTGTGTGAATTTGTTTTGTCATGTATATATATATGTAACGCAACTAATTTTCGCATATAACTACTAATATTTCCATGCAATAAAGAAAAAAGAAAAAAAAGTTGCTGTATGGCTCAGTGGCTACCGCGCTCGCTTTGGGATCATGCGTACGCTGGTTCGAATCCCGCCCGGGCTAGATTTTTTTTTCTTAATATCACGCTTTTCTTTTTTTTTTTTCCTCTCTGTTTGCCAGCGTGGTCGTTTGAACCCCGGTGCCACGGCGGCAGCCGTGGTACCGGGCGCCGACGCGAAGCGGCGGTCGTTGGGGTGTTGCGGAGCGCAGCGTAGCAACACCCCAAATAAAAAAATACTGCTCCAGTCAGGTAGACTGCTCCCTCCCTGATAGTGAGATTATATTTGGATCATCAAAACAGTGATGCGTTTATAATACCACCGATCCCAAGAGCAGGCTAGTCACCACCAGCCCAGCGTTTTCTCCGTCAACGCCTCCTCCGTTCCAACGGCGGCGGCTACAAACATGGTACGCGCGAGCGGCGCAGCGTGGCGCCAGCGGTCAAACGCGAGGACGGTCGTGGCCGAGTGGAGCTCAGCGCAGCAGGAGCAGTGAATAAGTTCAATTTTTGTTTATTCTTATTTGGTTGATAGAAGTGTTAGGGTACCCGAGCTATCTATATATTGTTTTTCATGTTTTTTTAGTTTCTTGGTTAGTTTGATAGGACGTTAGTAGGTAGCGAATAGTTCAATTTGTTTAATTTTTTTTTTTTTTTTGGAAGCGGGTTGTGGCGCACGTGTTGCATGGTGAAAGCAGTGTAAAGCGGCAGTTTTAAACCGCGTTAGGGAAGCTAGCGGAGGTAGCCGGATAGCGAGTTTGCCGTACGGCTTACCGTGGGGCCTTGCTCAGGTTTTTTATTGGGCTTTCTCGATAGGTGGACGGGTGGACAATGGCGCGGCAGGCTAGGAAGGACAGGGGTGATGACGAGCTGGTGCAGTGCGAGGAGTGCAAACGTTGGTGTTATTTGGACGAGACGCACTTCGCCAGTTTAGCCGACGCTGAGGAGGCTAGCTTCGCGTGCAGGTCGTGTGAAGGATTTAAGGGAGCTGTGCGGCGGATGGAAGGGGAATGGGCAGCCAGTGTGGAAGAGCTCAAAGGGGAGCTGAAGGTGGAGCGAGAGCGGCGAATTGAGCTCAAAACTCGGATCGGCGAGTTGCTTCACAGGGAGGGGGCCGAGGCCGTCCTGGTAAAGCGAATAGCTGGCGAGCTACAAGAAGAACGGGAAAAGCGGGCCGTGCTGGAAGAGCGGGTGGAGGCGCTAATGGTACAGGCGGGCGGCGGGGACAGCGCGGAGACTCAGGCAGAGGCATGCCATGAGAGCAGGGAGGGACGCCTAGGGGCCGTTGAACAGCAGGCGAGAGCCGGCGGCAACACGGCGGTTCCACAACTCTACAGCGAGGTAGTGCGGCAGGCTTCGGGTGGGAAGGGACGAACGGCAGGGAGCACATCGTCACGTGTCAGTGGCGCAGGGCGGGTGGAGAACCAGCTAGCGCGAACTGGAGGACGACAATCGCAGGCGGGAGGCAAACGTGTAGAGCGAAGGGTCCTAGTGGTGGGGGACTCCAACGTAGCTAGGGTTAAGGAGGGCGTCCTTACAACAGTGAAGGCAGACGAGCGGGTGAGGGTGGAGGCCCAGTCAGGGAAGTGCATGGTTGACGCAATGGCAAAAGCTCAGAAGGTGGTATCGGACAACCTCGAGCATGAACATCTGGTCGTTATCCATGCTGGTCTCAACGATGTGCTGAAGGGAAGGAGCCAGAACCTAAACGGACAGTTAGAGGTTGGGTTGCGTAAACTCAGAGAAACCTCTGCGAAAGTGCATGTGACCATATGCACAATCCCACATGTCCGGGGCCAGGCTAGCGCGATGGAATGGAGGGTGCTTGAGGCTAACCGGGTCATTTGGGGTCTGTGCAGACCACTTGGGTACGGTGTAATGGAGGTAAACCGGGAAGTGTACGAGTCTGGCTCCCAGCCTTTTGCACAGGATGGCATTCACTACAGTGGTGCCACGGGCGGGAGCGTAGGTAGTAGGATAGGGCGCCAAGCTACGGCTTTTTGGGGGGGACCCAGAGCCCTAAGACCACCAGTGTAGACGAAGACGGACCCAGAGAGGCTCCAAGATTCAAGAAACGTAGAATCGGTAGAAGAAATAGACGTAAGCACCAGGGGCAAGGTCATTCTGACATAGGTTACATTAACATGCAAGGTGGCAGGAATAGGCTGAAGTGGGAGGAGATAGACGAGCAACTAAGGCAAGAAAAGCTGATGGTATACGGGTTTGTGGAGACACATCTTAGGGACATGGAGCAACCTCCCTGTAATCCTGACTATGCATGGGAATATTGCAATAGAACAGAGGGCAGCAGAAAAGGGGGTGGAATTGGTGCATTCATTCATAAAAGTATGAACTGGGAAAGGGTCAAACAGGAATGCAAGGAGCATTTATGGCTAAAAGGGAAAGTTGCAGGAGAGCAGACACTCCTTGGCTTTGTATAGCTGTGGACAGGAGCAAATGCCAAAGAGTAAAACAAAAAAATGCTGGAATGCATATCAAGTGACATTAATGAGCTAGGAGAAGGGTGCGAGATTATTATACTAGGAGATATGAACGCACACATAGAAGACATGGACGGGTACACAGACTCAACAGGCAACATGATGCTGGATATGTGTGAAATGCATGACTTAGTTGTATGCAACAGTACTGAGAAGTGTGAAGGGCACATAACATGGGAGGTAGGGAGCCTGCAGTCGACGATAGATTATGCACTAATGTCACATAGGATGCACGATAGGCTAAATGTAATGAGCATAGATGAATATGGCTCCAGAAGTCTAGGTAGTGATCACAAACGTATTAAGGTGAGTTTTAGAAGGGAAATGAAAGTAGGTAGGAGGCAAGATGAACAACCAGGTGGGATATTTTACTCGGAAAAGCAGCTTGAAATAGCAACCCAGCAAATTGAGGAAGTAATTTCAGAGGATACAAAAACAGAATGGACATATGCAAATTTAACAGGACTATTTGAGCTAGAGCTTACTAAGGTACGAGTCAGGACAAAAGGGAACAGAAGACGTAAACCCAAGAGCTGGTGGGATGAGGAGGTTAAGAAGGCCATAGAGAAAGGTCAGGAAGCATCCAGGGAACACAGATATTCAAAGCAGAGGGGTGAACCAGAAGCTGATGTAGGCAGAAAATGGAACAACTTCTTAAACTGTAGAAGGGAAGCATCCAATTTGATCAATGAGAAGATCAGAAGAAAGGGGAGCCAATGGTTGTCAGAAGTAAACAAAAAGGATAGAAAAGCAGCGAAGAAATTTTGGAAACATCTCAACTCCTTGAGTAATAAGACTAGCCTAGAGCAGAGGTTTATAGTTACAGCTCAAGGTGTTCGACTAGAGGGAGATGAGGCAATGGAACATATAAGAACAATGATGACAGAAAAATTTAAAGAACGAAACATAGCATGTGCTCAATCAGGTGAGGATGGACTAGTCAGTGCAGTGGCTCCACTGGCACAAAGCGAGTGGGAAAGGGCAGAGAAGAGGGTTCCTAGTAGCACGTCGACAGGTCCTGATGGCATCCCAATTATGTTGATAAAGACATTGGGCCCAAAATCTAAGAAAGCATTAAGAGAGGCAGTGAGCAAAATGATAATGGACGGTAAAGCCCCTGACGGGTGGAGACTGAGCAGGATGAGCATGATATATAAGGGAAAGGGGGACAAAGCCGACATAAACAACTACCGTCCCATAACAGTGACGTCAGTGGTTTACAGGGTGGTGATGCAGATTATAAAGGACAGACTGCAGGCATGGGTGGAGAGCGAGGAGGTGCTGGGGGAACAACAAAATGGGTTCCGAAAACAAAGAAGGTTAGAAGATAATCTGTTCTCATTGACACAGTGTATTGAAATAGCAGAAAAGGAACACAGGCCCCTATGGCTTGCCTTTCTGGATATCAAGGGAGCCTATGACAGCGTAATCCAAAAGGATTTGTGGGACATACTGGGCACTCTAGAGGTGGAAGATGGAGTAAGAAATCTTTTAAAAGATATCTATAAAAGTAACAGGGTGCTTATAAAATGGGAAAACAAGGTATCTGGGCCTATAGAGATACAGCAGGGGCTTAGGCAGGGGTGCCCTCTGTCACCTCTGTTGTTCATGCTGTATTTACAAGGATTAGAGAAAAAATTAGAGAGGAGCGGACTTGGCTTCAACCTTTCCTATTTCAAGCAGGGAGAATGGATTAAACAGTCATTACCAGGACTGATGTATGCAGATGACATTGTACTTATGGCTGACAGCAAGGAAGACTTGCAGAGATTAATGGACATCTGTGGTAAAGAGGGAGATAGCTTAGGTTTGAAGTTTAGTAAAGAAAAATCGGCAGTCATGACTTTTAATGATAATCAGGGCAGCGAGCATAGGATACAGGAGGTTACGCTGGAGGTGCTGGATAAGTACAAATATCTTGGAGTGTGGATAAACAATGGGGGTGAGTACCTAACGGAACATGAAAAATATGTGACGGCTAAAGGTAGCAGAAATGCAGCTGTGATGAAAAATAGGGCACTGTGGAATTACAATAGGTACGAAGTGGTGAGAGGGATTTGGAAAGGGGTGATGGTCCCTAGTTTGACTTTCGGCAATGCGGTCCTGTGCATGAGATCAGAGGTTCGAGCAAGGTTGGAAGTTAAGCAGCGAGGGGTAGGTAGACTGGCTCTGGGAGCACACGGAAATACACCAAATCAGGGGGTACAGGGTGACATGGGATGGACGTCATTCGAGGGCAGGGAAGCCAGCAGCAAGATAGAATTTGAGGAGCGATTGAGAGAGATGGCAGAAAAGCGGTGGGCAAGGAGAGTTTTCAGTTATTTGTACATGAGGAATGTTGATACAAAATGGAGGAAGCTGACCAGAAAACTGTCAATCAAATATTTGGACTGCAGGAGGGGTTTAGGGACAGTGAAGGCAAAATAGACTTTAAGCGGGTAGAAATAACCAAACAGAGGTTATCTGATTGGTGGATAAAATTAAGGAAGGGGTGAAATTTCACCCACCACAAAGTACAAATTATGTTAATAGCCATGGCTAGGTGGCGTATGCCACCGCCCGATTTAAAGGGTTCAGCCTCATCCATCCATCCGAGGAGATCGCGGCCGCAGTAGCGGCTGTCAGTAAGGTTGCGGACGCAGTTTCTGCGTCTTTTACCGCGTTTCCGACACGTTAGATTTTCTTGCGCTATCGCAAAATCTATTTTAACGCCTTCTTCCACTATCTTTGTTTACCGTAGAACAATAATCGGTGTCAGATTCCTTTACAAAATTGAGATGCCGTATACCGCCTCTAAATTTTTACTTACACAGGTCTGGTCTCGCTGTGTCACCTCTATGTTCTTTTTGCAATGCACCTGAATTCGTTGATCACTTATTTTTTTCCTCTTGTGCCACCAAACAATATACTTATTAGCGCAAAACTCGAAATAAAAGACAACAGCGAAAGACGAGAGGAAAGGAAAGACGAGCGCTACTGTAAACACCAACTCGCCCAACAAGAAGTTATTATGTTGTGCCACCGAATTTTAAGACTGATAAAACACTTAGAAATTTCATTTCGAAAGACTAACCTGGCCAACGATTTTCTCTTTTTGGGGTGACTTCACTGGGACACAGCCACAAGGATGCTTTTCTTGGAGTTTACAATTTCATAAGAGGCACAAAAAGAGTACCTTGCTGTATTTCTAGAATTATGAATTATTCCTATTATTTACCTTTTTTATGTCAAAATTATTTTATCTTAAAATTCTTTATGGTATTTTTCTAATTTCTGCTATACAAATTTAGTTTTTTGTTTAAATTCTAATAAACATATATAGTTGAAATCACAGGATTCTTGGCATCCCCCGTAGTGGGTATGAGCCAACAATTGGGAGATGAGATGAGGTTGCAAGAGCCGGTACACAGATTTCGTGAGCTAAATGAACGGACGTTGTCGTTGTTTAAAGCCTTGAAAGAAGCCCAACGAAATCAGTGGAATAGGAATTTGCACCGCAAAGACAAATAGGCCACACTCGGAAACGTCGGCAGTTTGCGACTAGCCGACTACCCGTCTGCACTTCATTGCAAGGGCTTTTTTTTTTTCTCTTTTTTTCCTGGCGCTGGGTGCCAGAAACCGGAAACTGCTAACTACCTAAAGCTAAGACGCTGCACATGAGCGTGCTTGCTTGGTTTTCAGGGAACCTTAATTACTCCGTTCCTTTAAACTTTCGCGTGAACAGTTTACGCACACCAGCTTTGAACAAATTGTGTTCTACGTGATTATACCTGGTGCACATGTCTTGAACCAACGGATTTAAATAAACAGTTGGTCTGTAAAAAATGTTTTTTTTTTTCCTTCAATTTTGCATTCTATATGCTTCAGTATTAAATGAAACGATAGCTTCGTCTTGTGTTTGAGGAACAAGAGAAAACCGTAACAAAAGAGGAGAGGTTTGCCACTCCAGGGACAAAACATTACGCCGCCGTGGTGGCGTAGGGGCTTTGGTGCTGCGCTGCTAAGCCCGCGGTTGCGGGATCGAATACCGGCCGTGGCGGCCGCATTTCGATGGGGGCGAAATGCAAAAGCACCCTTGTACCGTTCATTGAGTGCACGTTAAGGAACCCCAGGTGGTCTAAATTAACCCGGAGTCTCACTACGGCGTGCCTCATAATGATATCGCGATTTAATTTAAAATTTACTCCAAAATATGAAAAAAGAAACGCGCAGAACACCTGGAATTGCTGTCTGTTAGTGCCGCAAAGGCGCGTGCCTGTGATAAGAGAACTGGCAGGAGTACGAAGTGCCCGGAGCGTGCACTCGTGACGTGATGTATGCATCTCACAGGGGCTGTTCGTATTAACACGCCAGTAAATTGACGCAGACGTCGCCGTTCCACGCAAGATCTCCTAAGACGACTTCTTACTGTAAGCGCGAAGCTTCACGCACTTCGTGCCTTGGCGCCGTCTCCTCAGCGGAGGTAATCTGACGAAAGCTTAGCCCTGCTGAAGTCATATTGCTTTGATTAATTCGCTCATAAGCTATCAATGACATTTGCAGCGCGAGTACTATGCATAACTGCAGTAATAATAAAAGAAAACTTCCGTGCTTGCGGCTGACTGACCGCTTTCGAGCGCTTGCTGGTGCTCGGTTAGGAGCCGCTGGCGCCACCTGGTAGCGTTAACATCAAGTGCCTCACGCGCTGCCCGCCGCTCTTTCCACTACCCAAGTATTCTAGTACACTCTAACCCGGTCGCGTATTTACAATGGGCGCGTTAAGTTAAGGCGCTCGAGCGCGCTCTAGCCAGCAGAGCGCGCTCTTTTAAACTTAACGGCTAAAAAGCGACTTCCGGTGCGTAATTACGGAGCGCGCTCTACGCGCTCCACCCTGCGTGCGTCTGAGAAGGCGCGATGGTGGCGCTAAAAGTGACGACGGCATGGGATGGCGCGTTCGTTCTCGGCGTGATCGTTCTCTGGCCCGCGCCGACCGCGCGTTGTTCAACATTGCGTGTGTGATTGTGCTTGCGTTGCTTGTGTATTTGTTGTAGGTTCTGTGTTACTTGGCGGAAAGCCGTGAGTAGTGCTTGTGTGGCACTGCGGCTTTGGCCTCGGTGAGCTCTGGCAATACAGAACCTGCGTTTTGTGATCCGTGTTCCTTGACAATGCGGAGGTGGTGACGATTGAAATGTCGAAGTGGCGTAGCGCCTCGGCAGCGCAGTTCAGCGAACCGCGATGTGGCGTCGCCGTGTCCGCCTTAGCATAACGGACGTCGAGGGATGTGCTGCTCTCTACAAGTCACAAAAATGTGACTGCGTCGACCGCCCACGGTTCAGCGCTGAATGTGTGGTTTGAGTACTGTGCTTGAAACGAGTGGTGCAGCTGTGGTGCCCTAATTTCGCACAATATAGACGCGTGCTTATGTGCAAAAAGGGCAACAAATCGTATCTTAACCCGCTGAGGCGATGCTACAATGTCAACAATGCCGTGCATGTTTATTATGATGGTAGTCTCTACAGCAAGCAAGCGTGCACTGCAGCTATGCTGTGAATATAGCCTCAACTCGAATGTGGCGTTTGCAGAACTCTGTTTGGTTCTGCTTTCAAACAAGCTGTATGTTAGGATTATCACTCACTGCTCACATGAGACATGGGAGTCCATCGTGTGGGTTGGGGCTCAGCACGAATGTGTGGTGAGGGGGTGTGGAGTTGGTGGCTGTGTCAGGTGCCTCACTGAATTTTGTCATTGGAATAAGCTCAATGTAGAAGGACACACCCTATACTTGATGGCTCACTTTCACGGATATTGCCTTTTTTTCCTTGAAATTTCCAGCCTCAGGACGCGCCTCGCATTATATTCGGGTTCGTGACACATATAATCACATTAAATTTTTATTTAGGAGAGACCAAAAGCCGCTCGTTGCATCATATTTGTGGTCGTGTTACTTGCATGCAAATCCAGTACTTTCAGTGCCTATTGACTGACTGAGGGGTGCAGGACTTTGGCAGTGGTAGCAGCACCAAAGCAGCTGCCCAAATGGTATACCCTATAGTGTTAGATTTCTTGTGCACATGGGTGTACTGTGAAAACACGTTAAAGGAATTCCACAGTTGCTGCAGCATCACGTCTGGATCTGTGGATCACTGAGCGGTTGTTTGATCACATGTCTGAATTTCTGTTGTCACTGAGCAGTTCTTTGATCATTAGCTTAGGCTGTCTGTTTTCTACATATTATATTACAGCAGTGGCGTCAGAGTAGCTGCAAAAATGGGATTTTGCTGTACAATCGCAGATTGGTTGCTTTTTCGACTGTTACATTGCTCTATTTGCTGCAACTGCCGCCAAATGTTGCTTTACCATGTCTGGTGAATGCCTTGAACGTGAACCACATTTGGATGATGCTTGTGAAAGTATAACATACTCCTTGCATGCAAAGAAAACTATCACACCGGTAGGTGTGGTGGAGTCACTGATGAAATAGAAGTTGAAAAATGAAAGTTCTCGCAAAATCTGGAAGTGTTCATGGCGCTTGCCATCAATAATGTGTAACAATCCAAGCAAACATAAAGATAACCTACCTATCCTGAAGAATATGAAAGTGATGCTTCAAGTTGTCAACTTAAAGCTTGATATACTGGTGCCAATCAAGGAAAGAGTTGAGATTATATAGAAGGATTCAGTGCAATTCATGTTTAATCAGCTTGGCAATCTTGTCAAAACGACCAAATAAAATTGTGACTTTTAAGAGATTGCCATGATAATGTGATGAGGTTGCTGGCATTATTTGGTGCTTGGGAAACAAAGCATCACAGGTATGTGGTGATTGAGCTTCTCAAAAAAAAAAAAAAGGAAATTAGGTGTGCCACTAAAGATATCTAATAAATTGAACCCATAAACCACTGAAAGAAGTTGTGTGCAAAGGCAAATGGCTACAGCTATATTTGCACAGTAATAGAAAAGTTGTAATCGGGCTGATGGTGCACAGGTGATGGATGTATATTGCATGTTCGAGGGCTTAATTTTTCATGAGCTACTCATTTTTGTTTTCCTGTTTTGTTTCCATGTGCCTTAGTGAGCGGAATGCCTGACTGCAGACTTCCGTCATTATGTACAATTAATGAAAAATAAAGTAAATTGTTCTATGGAACTCTTTTTTTGTAACTTCTGTTCAGTTGCAAATGACGCAGTTTTCCCTACTCTGCACTGAATGGTGAAAGGGGGGGAGGGGGGGGAGCGCATGCAGGCACCCTTATACTGGAGCTTTGGGGCGCTCTTACCATGGTTGCTCACATGCCCATTTTTCTGGCTGTAACAACCTAGAGTCAGTGCACAGGTGTTTTTAACGTTCCACGATTAAGTAAACTTGACGTCACTATGCACAAAATTTAGATTACGACAGCCCAAGATGGCAACTGCCATGAACTGAATATAAAATTGCCTATAAGCATGCATTGTGCAATTGAATGCCTGTGAATTCTGTAATGCCACTTTCATGAAATTGACTGGCATGGTTTGCTTGAAACTGAAAACATGTTCGATCCTCAGTTGTAGCAGACTCACTTCACTATAACATATTTGATAATGCAGGTGCAGATTGTGATGGAATTGATGCGGTTGTTACTCTTGGTGAGAATCATTCATGCGCATTAGAAATTATAGCTAAGGCTATATATACATTACTTCAGTTGAGATCGACTAATGTTGAGATAGAAGCTCAGCTGTGGCACATAGGTACAGGCGAATAAATTTAGAAAGAAAAATTCTGGCACAACCCATTTCACAATGATGCCGATGCTAATACGATAGCATTGAAACAATGTAAAGACATTGTATTGCCACCACAGAGATCAGTCATGTATGAGTCGGGCTCCTCTCTCACGAGTCCCTCTGGACATGCTACGCCTGTTAGCAGGGTTGCCGCTAAGTCGGTGCTTGACATTCGATTCGAATCTGCCCAGCACCTAAGAAATTTTTTTTTTTGTCATTGATGAGCGGCCCGGCCCATACCTCGTGACCTATTTTTGTTTCAAACTGGGTGTCCTCAGCACAACAGCCCCAGTGCTCTACCCCTTATACCATGGATTACCCAGTGACCCAAGTTTACGGAAAAATGGATAAAGACCCGGACAGACAGGAAGATAGGATATTCCACACTTTTCAGGGTCTAAGAACGATAATTCTAGGCAATATACACAACTGGCCTGTTATGGATACGTTGCTGGCATTGCAGGAGAACAATTTACGATTTAGAGCTTCTATTGGTAAAACCACAACAATATACACAATTTTGATTTCACAAGAAACAGTAGTGCTATCTGGTTTATGTATTCATCTACGTCACAGGCTCCAGAAGGAGTATTGCGTGGAGGGGGGAGGGCATCGCATA
The DNA here is from genome assembly GCF_013339745.2 of Dermacentor silvarum. NCBI lineage: Eukaryota > Metazoa > Arthropoda > Arachnida > Ixodida > Ixodidae > Dermacentor > Dermacentor silvarum. The sequence goes on along the minus strand of NC_051162.1, from coordinate 5,539,339 downwards.
ACAAAGGAGCGAAAAAGTTATACAACGTTAGAAATATAAACAGCGACACAAGATCAACGCAATAAATTAAAGATAACAAATTATAAAATCGTGAAGTAAAATTCTACCATTAGAAAGCTGGGTTATACAGTGAATAGTACGATTGCATAATTACATAAAAAAAGTTACATACACCAGAAATAGAAACCACTTGAACACTACCCAAACATACTGATTTTTTGTCTGAAGGTTACAGTATTGTTAATGTCAGCAATGTTATCGAGAAGACCATTCCAATGCCTAATGGCACGTGGCAAAGCACACAAGTCAAAGGCATTAGTTCGACCAAAAATGTGCTGGACGCTAAGGCGATTGTGCAAGCACCTAGATGTGTGGGATGGACAAACAAGAGGCAAGGTGGACGACTGCTCACTATTAATGATTTTATGTAGCAGACAAAACGACACTACATTCTGGCACGATTCCAAGGATGGTAGTGACAATGACAACATAATGTTAGATACGCTCAAATATTGGTTGCAATCCCTGGCGATTAAACGTGCAGCACAGTTTTGGCTATACTCAAGAATGCGGATTAGATATGTCTGGTGAGGTGACCAAATTGAACCTACCAATTCTAGTTGGGGCAAGAATAATGTTTAATATGCACGCTTTCTTGTGAAGGAAGGAGCAGCATGAAGGTTGCATTTTTGAAGATTGATGATCAAAGCACTTGTGTATATGGAGGTTAATCGATAGTACATACAACACTGCCACAGTGCAGTCAAGACATTGCAGCAGTGAAAAAAATTCAGAGCACTTATCAAACAAGGACATATATGCAAACAGCAACACAACACACATGGAGATGAGATGCAGTGCAACAATGCCCTTGTAGCCTACAATGTGTGGTTACTCAATATTTAGAAGCAACGGCACTACCACTAGGGCAACTAGAAGTGTGTTGTGCACGGGTGACGAGTTGACCGTAGTAGCAGCAGAAGGCACAGGCTGTGAATTTGCGGGGCGATCAGCTGTTGCGACAACAATGAACTGTAGACTGCCTAGGTTGAAGGGAACACAGTACGTTGGTCTGTTGGCTCTTCACTGATGTTGCGTAAGGGCCTATAATTGGTGCAGAAAGCATGTGGCCATCCATGGCTCAATCACAGTTGTAAGGTTGTGGGTGCCGACATTGCTCTTAAATTTTGCAAGAATGCGGGCATGGCCAACTTGGTCGTCTGCAGTTTCACTTTTCTGTCACCACCAAAGAACACTGCCACTGGTGGAATTTTTTGGTAGGCTAATACCCATGTCACACGGGCACCCACAAACTCCTTTAGGATAAGGGAGCGCGAAACTTCCTAAGGGAGTTCGACCTCAAGGAAGTTGTGGCCGTGTCACACGGCCAATAACAAGTTTTCATAAGAAGTCGCCAGAGGCGCTATCAGCGGCGTTTGATGTTTGTAGAATTACAAAAATGTAACTTCTAGTTACGCTCGTAGCTATTATGATTAACGCTCCTTCCATAAAAAACACTATTTATTATATTTGATGCGAAAAACATACACCTCGCTAAAAATGAAAGTGCACTCGCTAAACATAGCAGTGCTGACAGCGACGCTAGCCACCATGTGCTTCTCTGTGTTCCTTTGCGGCATGGCGAGTATGCTGATTTGCACTTGAACGTTTATTTATTTCAGCAGAACTGTTTTGAAAAACACTCGACATTATTTTTAATGCAAAAATAATTAAATTCTCAGCTTTACAACAACAAGCCTGGGCACGAGAGTACTCCCTTCAGCCGCTGAGGGAGATCGCCGATCTCCCTTGACCAAAAGCTCCGTTAAACTCCCTAAGTGGAAGGGCGACCGTGTGACATCGCATGCATCTCCCTCAACATAAAGACGAGGGAGTTAAAAGGAGTTTGCGGATGCCCGTCTGACAGGGGTATTAACATCTTTTAAAAGCACCTTAAAATAACATTGCCAATAATTTGTCATCAAATTGACAAAACACAAAGAACAGACCAGCTTAGCTAGCCTCCCCATTTTGCAAACAGAATAGCAACTCACTTTGAAGAAAATGGGCCCACATTGTCATCATGATTACTGAGGGCATGCAAAGCGTGGAATGCCAGATTGGGAGCAGTACTGGGGCACTCCTGACAATCGTCTCATGGTAGACATTGTCTTATAACACATGCTAGGCATGTATATATGCTACATGTTTTTAATGTGAGAAAAACTGCAAAGCTGGCCGGCAGCATATCGCAGCACCTTCGCCATCGGCGTCTGTCAAGCAAGGACTGGTTACGTAAATATTATTGCGTCGATGCTACCGAATAGGGCGGGCACAGAGGCGCCGCTCGCCGGTTCGCGAACTGGCCGTTGCCAAGACGCCGACGTGAATTGGATATTTCGAGCGTCTGCACAGCACGGATTTCACGGCGGTGTGCCACCACAGCTGCACCACTCGTTTCAAGCATACAGCACGAACTGAGGCCTCATGGCGTTCTGCCACCACAGCTGCGCCATTCGTTTCAAGCACAGTACTTGAACCACACATTCAGCGCTGAACCGTGGGCGGTCGACGCAGTCACATTTTTATGACTTGTAGAGAGCAGCATATCTCTCGACGTCCGTTATGCAAAGGCGGACGCGGTTCGCTGAACTGCACTGCCGAGGCGCTACGCCACTTCGACATTTCAATCGTCACCACCTCCGCATTGTGAAGGAACACGGATCACACAACGCAGGTTCTGTATTGCCAGAGCTCACCGAGGCCAAAGCCGCACTGCCACACAAGCACTACTCACGGCTTTCCGCCAAGTAACACAGAACCTACAACCAATTCACAAGCAACGCAAGCACAATCACACACGCAATGTTGAACAACGCGCGGTGGGCGCGGGCCAGAGAACGATCACGCCGAGAACGAACACGCCATCCCATGCCGTCGTCACTTGGCGCCACCATCGCGCCTTCTCAAAAGTCCCTAAATGATCGTGTCCCTAGGTGCCTAGGATCTGGTCACGTGAGGGATTTTTGTACGCACGCGCTCCACCCTGGAGACGGTGCGCGAGAGCGCGCGCCTGCTACGACTTCCGTAAAAATGACGTATTTCCGACTCTTTCCACTTGCATGTCCGTGCTCCTTGCCCACTCGTTCCTGCCGCCGCTGCGCAGCCGGGCGTCTGCTCCAAGGCATGATCGGGAACTTCGCGTGTTGGCGCGGTTTGAGCTTATCACGAACCGAAAATGACGGCCCGATCATTACTTGCCAGACGCTCAGGTACGTAACCGAACAGTCGCAGTTTGGCGCCTTCTCGTCGCTACGTTCATGTGTATGATTTCTTCAGGTCCTCATGGTATCATGGAAGATGTTGGGGCACTGATCTTTGAATTGTGTGTACGTGTATCTGGGCGCAAGGTTGATCACATAATCCTGGATGCCTCGGATCATAAGGCTTTCTGTCCTCTTGCGATCGGCAATGAGTCATCAGTCAGCATACCGCGGAGCAGAAATAAATCCTCTGACAGGGTACCTCTGAGAACACCACGAACAGCTTGCATCGCATACATAAGCCGCTTCTGCTGCGACCGTCGCTGCGCGTCAAGTTCTTCTAGCTCTTCATCGTCTATCAAAAACTGCAGGAGGGTGTTTATCGGCGGCGCCATCTTCAAAAAGCGCGCGCAATGCGATAGCGGTTGCGGAAGCAACATAACATTCGCCAGAAAGTAACCCCGAAAGTGCGCCCGAAAGTAACCCGAAAGCAGTCGGCGAATATCGCCGTTAAGTTAAGCTCCGAAGGCGTCGCACTCGAGCGCACTCGAGCGTGCTCCTTTGGAGTTCGGAGCGCGCTAACATAACGCGCCCAATTGCTAGTAGGGGCTCTATTCTGGACACGCATGGCGGCTGCACGGCCGCCATTATCCGCCATCTTGGCTGTCTCATTGGCTGTCCAGAGGTCACGTGTTTTGAAATTTGTGCCGGGAAACGGAAGTTTTGCAAAATGCTATTTTGCGTTTTCGTCAGAATGACGAAACGTGACGTGGAGCTGCAAATTTTATCGACTAATACTTTTGCGTGGTCCTTAGCACCTATATTGCGACTTTAGCGCTTTAAAAAGAATGTGTACGGTAGCGTGCAGAAGCCCGTGGAATGCATCTGCAATTTCGCGAATATGTGGTGGCGTTTCAAGATAGCCGGCATGTCAGTTGTTGATTGGCTGAAAGAATATCCCGTGAAGAGCGTCACAGGAAGGGCCGTTTCGTAAACGTCAATTTGACGTTGCGTGACGTTGCACTGGGCCGCCATTGCACAGATTTTCCGCCATAATTTGGTAGTGCGACGAGCCGCGCGAATTATGGTAATGAGCGGCCATATGCAGTGTCAGTCGAGAGTCATGCGTATCGCCGCATTTTCCCTGTCATTTGGGGCCATGAAAATATTTTGTTCACAACGCGTGCTCATAGCATTTGCATCGCTCTCGGGTGGTGTTGGCATTTGTGTTTTGAACCATCATTTCTATTAAAAACACGTTTATTTGAAATAATATTGGTTGAAACTAGCAAACTTTCTGCGACATTTCGCACTTTTCACTATTGTGTTTGTATTGTAATCAATATTAATGACTTTTCGCGTCATCAGAGGCTATGACAACGGTGACTTTTAATTTACAAAAAGAAATGTACGCAAGACGGCGCCTTGAAGTTTCCTCTCGCGGTGCGAGTAAGCGGCGAAGTGCACAAGAGATGGCAGTGCCGGCGTTTGCGTCGCTCAAGCGTATAACTGTGGCGCGCGCAACGCTATCGATGATATTCGGCCGCTTCTCAGCCAGACGAGTCGGGCTGAGTCACTTGCGGATCACGAGATAGCGATAACGCGGCCTAGAGCGGGCGCAGTTCATCACTGGCAGGTCGCGTATATTGTCTCAAGGTAGAAAGCAAGCGCGTGCGCGCCAATATACGATGACTCATTCCGTTTCCCGAGGACACGCATCCTAGCTAATGAAGCAGACGACAGCCTGTGCGCATGCAGACGACGGAAGCGAGAAACGATTTTGATCGAATAATCGTACGCTTTGAGCTAGCTGCTTTATTTTCACTGGGGAGGAAAACTGTTTTGCTTTATCAACCACGCTATGTTCAATGCCTACATTACAGTTTCTTAGGCGAAACGTCAAATTTGCGTCACGTTACGAAAGCGAAACGGGGCTATCGGCGCCATTTTGTAAGCGTCGCGCCTACGTCACGCCTCGAAGAAAATGGCGGAATGTCCAGAATAGCGGCTTAGTACACAATTGTAACCGGGTCGCACCAATGGCGGCCTTTAGAAAGCACGTGTTTAGACCTTTTGTTACAAATCATTTTAAAAATAATTTAAAAATAATTCTACACTTGCCTGTATTTACAAACAAACGTACAATAAACAAAAAGAAAGATGTGGTGTTCAAAATTTTGACGTTTAAAGCGTATTTGCGGCTTTTCAAATCGCTTTCGCCGCATTTGACCATCAAATGCATAGCCTTTGAGATCAGTATTGTATCTAAATATGGCGGTGGTGGCTGCGCTGTGTAGACGAGCTGCGTGTCTGATAGTATCGCTTGCCTCTGATTGTATATTTGAAGTGCGCGTTATAATACCGTTCTGGGCAGTGTAGGCCAAGCCAGAATGAGGAACTTGTTGTTGTCGTCTAGTCAGAAAAAACGAAATGCTGAAGTAAATTTTCTAGCTTGGCAATCGGTCACATACGCGGCGCTCCAGCCAAGTGCATTAAAGACGTAAATGCATTTTTTCCATGCATAAAACAATACTGCAATGGTTTTATACGGTATGTGGAACCGTGTTTACATGATATTTAGCGAGTTCTAATGCTTCAATTTCGAGAATTCCAGCTATTGTTTTATTGCTGCGTCAGTTACGGTACCTAAATTGGTGCGAGAAGAATTGTGTTGGTAAGTGCATATGGGTCACTGTTTTATTGTAATAAAAATAAAGCAAGATGTCTTGGACTAGAGTCGTGAATATATTTAAAATACAAGAAAAGCTCTCGTAACTTGAGTCAGCAGACACACCAACATAAATTAGCTAGCGCCAGCAAGGCCGCAACGTTGGTCCACCACATCATAGCATTGTTCACAGCACACGCCTCATCTTCAGGTGCTTCCTCTTCTCCCTGTTGCTTTCGCGCGCCATGTTATTGCCCTTGACAAGAAAGTAAAGGCGTGTAATTGAATAGAACTTCACAACATCGTTTGTGAGCTCTTTCTTGTGCCGCTTACAGCCGATCAAATTTGGAGGATTCATCTGCAGAAAGGATGCAAAGTCGGCGATACTATTCCTTCGTAGCGCATTTAAACTGAAGCAGAGCGCGAAGGCGTCTTCTAGCGATGCTACCAGTTTGTTTAGGGCTTCAGAAGGGAGTATCAGCCCTGACCTACTCATGTGCAGCGTAAGTGACGACTCGGGAGGAGGAGCTGATTCTGTGGAATTCAGTAATGTCCCTGAGCAATCAGGGCACTTGGTCCTTTGCAGGAATTTCCGTGCTACATAGCCTGCTATATAGAATATCAGTCTGGAGTCGCTTTTCCCTGTAGCAGCGCAGCGGTGCTCGATGTCGCAGGCGCTGAGCACCTCATGTGCGGCTTGCAAATTTCCAACATCGAGGAGCTCATCGACGTACGCTTTTCGGTGTACGGCTTGTTCATTAACGTCGCCGATCATGAGCAAGCTACTGAGCAGCCCGGGGCGAACATTTCCGTTGTCTTTCTCACAAATTTAGAGCCCGATTTGCAGTTCGGAGCGAAGCAGTAAGTCTCCCTGGTGGTCTTTGGTGGAGCAAGGCCGCCGCTAATCTCGCTGGTCATATTTCCGACCTGAAACATTCCACATCGCTTAGGAGCTTGAAGCAGTACGAGAGACCCGGAGTTCTTCACCTTTGAAACTGACACGAACAGACGACATACGGGCTTCCAATACGGGCTTTATTTTTTTGCGCGCCGTCTCTCACCAGAAGCAGACGACGCGCGCCGCTGAACCTTTCTACTGTCCGCAGCGCCAATTTTGCGTCATGATGCGGAGAAGCGGTGAACTACGCTCCAGAAGCGGCGGTCGGCACACCTACCCATCTAGCCACCGTAACCACATTGAAACGTGTTTTTCGGTTGCCAGTCGCCATCAATATCAGGAGAGCTCTCCTTTTATTTTCATTTACGTGATTAGCGTGACTGGCAAAAGCAAAACGCTCTGCTGCAGGCTGACGCGTCTGGTCGTGCGTTGTCAAGTGAAATTGTGTTAATCGCCGTCATGGCCAAAGACGTGGGTGCCTACCTGAAGAAGCAGCAGGAGCAGAGCCCTCCCGAGCTGTCGCAGCAATGGGCCGAGTTCGAGGAGTTGTACAACAAGCGGTACGTGCCGGCTTTGAGCGCAGCGCGACAAAATGTGCATGCCAGCCCCTCCGTCGTCCAGGATGTACTTTCAATTTGCAGACGAGCACGTTGGGCAGGCGAGCTCATGTATATGCCTGACATTAAAAGCGTTCCAATTGCCTTTTCAACGGTGTGCCCACTGAAAGCGTGAAAATCGAACCCATTGTTCGCAAATTGCGTAGGCATTCTTTGGTAGCTTCATCGTCTCATTCAGCAATTTCGCATCCCCTTGGTGCAAATTAAAGTCAGCTCCAGTTTCTTTTGTTGCACTTTCATGTAACAAATTATCGTTGTGAGGGAGCATGTGATACTTCGTGGTACTAATGCCCGTCAAATTGATTTGCAAATAGCAGATGACAGAGTTTGTGCATTAGCAAGTAGGAGCTTGCTACATTGTTTCTGTTCTGGTCGAGTTATGATGCGAGTCGGGTGCTTGTTCTATGTTTATAGTGTTTATACACTATGCGAGGCGAGAAGGCGGCACACACATGCGCTGACTTGCTGCTGTGTCGTTCAGGCGCAGTTAATCACTTGAGAAAAAGTGAGCGGGAATGTACCTGCAAACTGCGCACGCTCGTTCCAGAAGAATGCGTTCTCGGGCCAGGTTGGCGCAGCGCCTGTGTTGGCGTCCATACACACTCTGTTTCCAAGAGCCGTTTAAACGCCGTTTTAAACGAGCATGCGATTGGCCGAACAACGCTTTACCTTCATAGGCTGCCAGTATGTGAGCTTTGTGTATTCACTCCACGGCTATCCTGTAGCATTTGAGTCTTTCTGATCCCTAATGAACTCCACTGGGCCAGACCACCTCTTACCCTTTGCTACGGATTCTGCAGTCGTTTGCGAATAACTCCTTCCTCCCTGACACTTGGAAGCAGGCTTTCATCACCGCTCTTCACCAGGGCAAACGAAGTCAACCCATGTCCCAACCAACTACCGCCCAGGGGCTGTCGCCTCTATACTTTGCCAGATGTATGAGCAGTTGGTGAATGGCAAGTTGCTGGAGTTTTTTTTGAAGACAACCACCTTTTCATTCCCACACAGTCACAGTTTCAGAAAGAACAGGAGCTGCGAGACCACTTTGGGAACAATTATCCACTACGTGAGTTACAACCTGGACTGTGGTATCCCCACAGATATGGTGCAAACAGATTTTAGCGATACATTCGACATGCTTGACCATGCCGTACTCTTGCCTAAAATTGCAAACGCAGGCGTTTGTGGACCTCTGCTGCAATGGGTGGGATGATTTCTCACCGGTCGGACTCTTCCGTGGATCTCGCTCAGATGGTTCCTCGGCTGGCATCCCACAGAGCTCTACCTTGCTCTCCTAAGACCTACCACTATTTCAATGTACTCTCCTTGCCCAGATCTCTTGCCATCTGCCTCGCCCTGAATCTGTCTAAATGTAGGAGTAGAGGTTGTGGATAGGAAAGATGCATATTTCTGCAGCCCTTGTAGGGCTCAGCATCTGAGGGGCGGGGAATGGGGGGCAGAAAGTGTGAGAAGGTGGTCGTCTCGGGCAGGGTGCCCCTACAGTCGGTCAGCCAGCATTCAGTCGGCAAGGTAGCCGAGCACCACCTTGAATACCTTGCTGGGAACAGCAGGTTCGTGGCCCATGCGGCCAAGTTGAGCCACCATGGTGTTTCGGTGTTGATTGAGTGCGGGGCAGAAACATAGGAGGTGCTCCAGTGTTTCGTCTGCCCCCCATTGAGAGCAGGCTGGTGAGTCAGTTCTGTCAAGCCGTAAGCGTAGCAGGAGGGATCTCTCCCTTCTCGTCAGGCAGCCGTGTCTGAGGACTCCGCCTTGCCACGCGTGAGTCGGGGTGGCAGCTGAGCAGCAGTCGTTGCAAGGTGCTCCTGGAGTAGTCCGAGACTGGCGGTGTCATCATACGGGCCAGCCACAGTCGCATTCCGGGATCTCCCACTTACAGGGTGTCTGACATCCCTCTCAAATGCACTACGTCAATACCTATTCTCGGTGTCACTTCTACCCCTGGCCTCTCCTTCTCGGTGCACATTGCCAATGCAGTAGCCAGGGTAAGACGTGTCCTGGGATTTGTGTCACGGGTGTCAAAGATTGGCGATCCGACCACTTTCTGCACCTTCTACACTGCACTCGAGCTCCCACACCTTGAATATTGCTGTGTAGTCTGTACTAGAGCACTGCACGGGCTCGGGCTTACCCGAAAGCCCGGGCCGGGCCGGGTAGAGGAGTTTTTTCTCGGGCCGGGCTCGGGCACGGCGTGTGCTTTTTGATCTGGGCCCGGGCCGGGCTCGGGTTTTTTGACGCGGGCTCGGGCTTTCTGCGAGTTATTCTCGGGCTTCTCAACTCTAACATGTATTTTTCTGTCTCGGGCCGGGTTCGGGCCGGGCTCGGGCTTAAGGTAAAGGGGTGGCGGGCCGGGCGGGTAACGTAAATTATTTCCGGGCCCGGGGCGGGCCCGGGTCTCGCCATAAAAGTTTTGATCGGGCTCGGGCGGGCCGCCCAATGTGAAAACGGGCCCGGGCCGGGCCCGGGCCGCAAAAATCGGCCCGTGCAGTGCTCTAGTCTGTACCAGGGTCACTTATTCGACAGACTGGAAATGTTCGGTGGTGTGCTACTCGAATCATATTTGCTCACCGGGACCAGCCTTTATTGCCGTATGACACTCGGCTGAAGCCCTTAAAAGCATCGAAGGATGAACCTCGCCTTGCGTCTCTTCCAAGGTCTGGTCGGCCTGAGCCCAACCGGGCTCGCCGCCACAGCTCCTCGCCTATTCTGGCAGGGTGGCTTGGCTTGGCTTACGTTCACTCCTGCCACAGGATCGTCTGGATTTGGTCGAGCTTTGCCGTGCCTTCGCTCGGCACCTACGACTTCAGGCACTTGGACACCTCCCATGCATCCCAATATGTGGACTCCGAGGTGGTCACTTGTGTTCTTTGTGCCGTGTGTGTATATTCGAATATCCCCCACCCCTTTCTTTTCTTATCTATTTTCTTGTACTGTTGACGAAGGGCTGGTAGGTGAATCTGCATACGAGTTTTTCACCTTTCTACACAGCCTCGTGCACTGTCCACGGTTATTCTGTTCTGAAATGTGCAAATAATAATATTTAGTATTATTTGTTGTTGGAACGGAAACAAATAATTGAAAATTGCAAATAGTTAACTGGTTGAATGGAATACACATTAAATACCAAAGATTACTTGATGTACAGTCAAGTGCAAAATTTTAGACACCATGGGAGCGGCGACTAAACTGCATCGCTGCACCTTCTTACGGCTGCACGCCTAAGTTCGAGAGGGCGTACTGCGCACGCACATCCTTTTTTTACCTGCCGGCCTCCTCGTTTGGCCGCTTAACCGCGCACGCACCGGAACGCGGGCAAGAGCGCAAGGTGCCACTTCTGCAGTCGCCGTGGAATCGTCCAAGTGATGATATTGTCATATCGGGACGAAAACACTTAATTTGTACTGTGAGCGCGCCACCCTCTGCACCTTGCTTCTAGACGTTCCGTGGCGCGGAACACATGCATTGCGTCACTTTTTCTGAAATCGAATTATGTGATAAGGTCAGGAAGCAGCGATGTCTTTTGCGCTCTACGATTCCATGGTGACTGCAGAAGTGGCACCTTGTGCTCTCTCCCGTGTTCCGGTGCCGTTGAAGCGGCCAAACGAGCAGGCTGGCAGGTAAAAAAGGATGTGCGTGCGCAGTACGCACACTCGAACTTAGGTGCGCAGCCGTCATAAGGTGCAGTTTAGTCGCCGCTCTCGTGGGCTCTAAAATTTTGCACTCGACTGTACATTCGAGGCACAAAATATTTACACATCCCCAGTTTTTATCTGTCATCCTCATCACCTAGTTAAGGTGGGCAGCATATGCCTTTTTCATATTGCATTTCCCTGTGAATATTCAACACTTCAAATACCGAATCGAATTTTGCCTAATTTCAGTCGGTCTTTGAATCTTTAGAAATATTTTCAAGCAGTTCTTGAGCATTTTAAATAGCTAGCTCAATATAGATGATCAAACATAAAATTACTGCAAAGGTGCAATAAATTTAATCCTGGTAGCCATGGAATACAAAAGTTGCATAGTAGTGCATGCCATACATCGTTCTGGGAGCCAGTTTCTTTTGGCTAAACCAATTTGCACTCACTGAAGATTATGCAAACAAGCTGCTTATTTGTTCCTGGTGTTCCATTTGTGCTTTTCGTAAACAGTGCTCCATAGTGTGCAATCATATCCAATAACTCCCGATTTTTTTTTTTAAAGTTGGGCTCATTCTACAATTTTACTAATGTGGTGTCATGTTTTACAAAAAAGAAATTCTGTTTGCAAGTATGTTCTAAAAGTGTTGACAGATAAGATTGCAAAAAAAGCACAACAAAATTGTGATAGTACTTGTGCTGCCTTCTTGTGGCCGTGCAAAACATTGTATATCAGTGTGGTAGTTGCTTTGAACAAGTTTAGTCATTCCTAAACTACGCAACAGTAAGGTCATGAAAAAGGTCAGTGCGATCTAAAGACAATGTGTTGCTGGTCATTCTCGGCTGTTTTAAAGTTTTCCTCCATCTAGAGTGTGCACGTATGCCACAGAAGGTGTGTACTAAGAGTCAAGTAAAAAATGCATTCAAAGGGCTGTGCCCAGTTTGAGTCAATGTAGTTTGGCCATAGACTGGCCTGATCAGTGCACCTCGAGTTGTTGCAAATATCGGCACTTTCTTTATGGAAGTGTGCTTCTCAGTCACATGGCTGAGAAGGTCTGTGTCACTTTGAGCATAGTCTTCAGATCTCGTGACTCATTTGTGCACAAGTTTTTTGGTGTCGTGGGTTAAAACTGGTCCGACTATTCACCAGTTGAACAGCACTGGCGGGTTGCTAAAGTTTAAACAAAGGCCATGTGTTTCAACTGTACGTTCTCATTTTCTGCGGGCAAACTAATGGATTGCCCGAGAGCCAACATGTCTCGCTTGCACGTTTGTGATTGCAGGCTGTGGCACCAGCTGACCCTCAAGTTGCTGACCTTTGTCCGTTGCCCGCAGATGCAGCAGGGCAGTGCCCTGTTCCAGGTAAAAGCAGCACATTTGCCCAATGATGTATTTTGTTGCTCCAGCAGTGGTGTGTGCATTTTGCACCACACTGGGCTTACTGCACGACACTGCTACGTAGTGACCCCTTGGTTTTCATGCCATGGTTGGTCTAGCCGGTGTGGAGAGAGCGGGCACAAGGTCGTGCCCGCTCTCTCCACTTTCTCTCCGCTCTTTCTTCGTGGCATCTCGGCACCAGCTCACCTTTGCAGTAAGAACCTGCGCGAAGGCCATTGTGGGCAAATGAGGCTTTCGGCATCAGCTGTAGAACCATTCCACATCATTGCGTGCTCCAGATGTTGCTGTATTTTAGTTCGCTGTATTTTGTTGTTCTCCCAATAGGAGAGAATGATCACTGCACACAGGGTGCTATACGGGGAAGCATTAGGCACATGGATGATCTTGGCACACTATGCACATGTTCAGCAAACTTTGAGATGACTTGCCACAGATCGTCGAAGACATAAAGGGTCACTAATGGGGAGTCACTGGGGACTGGTTAACATTTCCTTGTTTTGTGCCAAGGAGATACTTCGTTTTGGAGAAAGATATGGGCTGCATTCCTCGACGCTGCGACTGATGCTGTGCACGTCTCCACTGCCATTTATGGCCGTCAGTGAGCAGCAGTGCCGGTGCTACGAATTTGGTCTGTAACATGAACCTGTGGCCAGAAGAAACATGAAATGGATGCAGCATTTATTGCTCCTTGCCATTAGCATCAACTTCGTAAGCCAGCAAAACCATTGCAGCGCTCTACAATCCCAAAACATGACAGCACAGGAAAATCAAGTTTCAAAGCTAAGGTTTCTTTGCCTCCGCTGCTGTCTTGCACGCCACGTGGGGAGGTGGTTCAGAGCGTGCAAATACGTGACAGGCAAAAAGGAAAGGTGACGCGAAGAGTTAATTCCATCAGGTTGCTACAATGCCCCTGGGCATTGCCCCAATACCCTCCCGACTTCTGTAATCCGTGACCCCCCTCAAAAGCATTGTAGCAACTGTAGCGCTTACTTTTGTACTTAAGTGCAGCAGTCCAGAGGGGAGGCAGAGAATGGGTAGAACTGACATAGCCACGAAATAAGCTAATGACAGCCTTGCCACTCTCCGCTTGCAGTTCGCATACATGGGGGAAGCGCGGGAGAGGGAAAAGTTGACGTAAGAAGGCAAGGAAATGCTAGACATGACAGCCGGTTGCGGACAAATTGGATATATTTAATTTCAACGTACAATATGTTTCTGGTAGTTCTCAAAAATAAACGCCATGCACAGGGGCTCCGGAAATATATCTGTTGTGTGGAGGCGACGTCTGGGGGCTCATGTCGCGTCGTGTAGTTCACCTCTCTCTCTATTTATATGTTATATACATTTATATATTGTGACGAAGAGGAAGCCCGATGCACAAACGTATATACAACTATTTACATGGGGAAAGTTAGCGGTAAACGCTCAGGCTGGTACAAAGGTCACAGCTCCAGGAGACAGTCTACCACTTCTTCTTCGTCTCTCTCTTGCGCGCACGGTCTTGTCCGAATGCACTATAACATAATCCCCGGACGCTAGAGTGCTGTCCCGGTGCTTGTTAGAATGATGGCGAACTTGATGAACAGTGCGGTTTTAAATGGGACACGCTGACGACATCAGTTCGTAGCTGGGATGACGATGGCCTGTCTTTTACAGGGGCGATTTCGTAATTTGTCCATTAAGCGCCGCAATACCCGGTACGGCCCAGTATAGCGTGACAGCAGTTTTTCGGACAGGCCGACGTGGCGACTTGGAGTGCACAGAAGAATGAGATTTCCGGGAGAGAAGTCAAAGCTCCAGTGGCGACTGTCATAACGAGCCTTTTGCGATGCCTGAGCCGCTGTAAGTCGATAATAGGCAATCTGGCGAGCCATATGAGCCGGACCAACATGGGCGAATTTCCGTGGTGTGTCGAGACACTGAAGGTAGCAGGGTGTCAAAAAGCAGAGTGGGATGGCGACCAAACAAGAGGTTGAAAGGCGAGAAACCGGTGGTATCCTGATGTGACGAATTGTACGCAAATGTCACGTAGGGCAGAGTGTTGAAGCGTATATAGAGAACATCTCTGTGTCACAGCTGTCCCCAATTCGTCGTCGGCGCCAAGTCGATCGACGGGGTAGACAAGCCGGTTGGTCGTTCCGTACGCAAGCGAGCACAGTGAAAAGAGTCAGAGTCGGGAGTAAACAAAAAAACAAGATATTTATCGGCTGATAAATACACACAGATTAATAATATACAATAATAGAAAAACGAGACAGACTAACACACCTGAACTTAATCTAACACAATGATGAAGACAAATAAATACGAGCAATTCACAGTAGATATAAAAATGAAACAGTGCGAGGATCAAATACACAAGAATACACTTAACAGTTTTCACTAAAACAAATCTCACGAGCAATCAAAGTTCAAAAGAAAACAAATGGTGTCATACGCATGGCCGGGCAGCAGCAGCAAGTCCATAAACCGTGGAAGTCGGTGCACAAAGCTTTCCCGAAGAATGCTGGCGGTCCGATCTTGTCGAGGTGGATGCGAATTGCTGAGCTGGGTTTCCCGGGAGTCTAGATCTGACGTCTTCTCTCAAGCAGGTTGAGCTAACTTGAGGCGAACTACCGTGAACTTCATTGCAGACGCTGGTTTGACGTCTCGTACGCCAACTAGTTACTTGGAGCTCCGACGTGGCCAGGCGGCCCAGGCGATACTGGATGGCAGTAGCCCCCCAACGGCTTCTCAGCAGTGCATAGGTTCAGCTTCTAGACTAAATCAGCAGGGCCCAAAACCTGCGCTTAAATAGCCTCTCCTTTTCTTAGTTCCCTATGTAGGGAAACTGCCGGTATGTAGAGTTCTCTGAATTCACGGCTCCTAGCTCCCAACAGTCTTGGCCGCGTCCCTTTCACCATGGACGACAAATGCAGATTCTCCTCTCCCCCAAGGTCAAGGGCCAAGGTCGAGCCCGGCACTACCACGTGGCTGTACACGCACACTTTGGGGTCCGTAATCGGCGTGTCGCGTCTCGAATCGAGATGCCGCCCGTGAGGCCACGACGCTTTTGACGTCCGTAATTCGGCGTGTCGCTAATCAGCGTCAAAACCACTCTCAAAAATATGTCGCTCCGTGGCAGTCGCTAATCGAATTTATACGCCACATAGTGAGTGCACCACGTTGTTGGCGGCCGTTAATTGGCGTCAATAACCCCTCGAACTCTCGAAAATATGCCACTCCGTGACACTCTGTAAGGGTGCATTTTAGTCATTCAGTCAGTCCGTTTGTTTGTGGGTGATATGCGGCTGCGAGCTTGTGTTCCGTGGAGCAGGAACGAAGTACGAGGTGTGTTCAAAAAGAAACCGAACTTTTGTTATAACACCTTTACTGCTTATGGTAAAACACTTTAAGTGCCTTCAAAGTAGTCCCCTCTACCGGCAATGCACTCTTCCCATTCCCAAAGCCTCCTGGAACGCAGTTTCTGGAATGATGCGCAGGTCTTTTCTCGCATTCTCCTGGATCTCCTCTACGGTTTGGAAACGACGTCATTCCAAGGTGGTTTTCAGCTTGGGGAATAGAAAAAAGTCTGCTGGGGCTAGGTCCGGAGAATATGGTGGGTGGGGCACAACAGGAGTGTGGTGTTTCGCTAAGTAGCTGCGGACAAGGAGCGACGCGTGAGCCGGGGCATTGTCATGATGCAACATCCAAGCCTGATTTTCCCACTATTCAGGCCTCTTACTGCACACACAATCTCTCAAACGTGCTAGGATTCGTTGGTAAACTTCCTTGTTTACCGTTTGACCATGTGACACAAATTCCTGATGGACAATGCGTTTGCAGTCAAAAAACACAACCAACATCACCTTCATTTTTGACCGACTCATGCATGCTTTTTTTGGACGAGGAGAACCTTTGGCCGCCCACTGTGATGACTGCACTTTCGTTTCAACATCATAGCCATAAACCCATGCCTCATCGCCTGTTATGATGTCCTTAAGAAACTTTTAATCGTCATTGGCAGTGGTGAGCAGTTCCTGGCTGATTTAAACATGGGTCTGCTTCTTTTCGTCGGTCAACAAACGCGGCACAAATTTTGCACTGACACGACGCATCCCAAGTTTGTCACTCAAAATTTCATGACATGATCCTACGCTGATAGCCACTTCATCAGCGACTTATCGAACAGTCAAACGACGATTTCCACGAATCACAGTTCGAACTCTCTAGACGGGGTCATCATCTGTGGATGTGGAAGGTCGTCCAGTCTTGGGATCGTCACCAACCGACATTCTTCCGTCTTCAAAATGCTTGAATCAATCATAGCACTGCGTGCGACTCATACAGTCCTCCCTGTATTCCTGGCTAAGCAACTGAAATGTCTCTGTGAAAGTTTTCCCAAGTTTGTAGCAGAACTTCACACACACACACACACACACACACACACACACACACACACACACACACACACACACACACACACACACACACACACACACACACACACACACACACACACACACACACACACACACACACACACACACCCACGCACGCACGCACGCACACACACACACACACACACACACACACACACACACACACACACACACACACACACACACACACACGCTGTTCTTCCAATTCCTTCACTGTCACTTTGGCACCAATCCGAAGAACAGCTTGTTCATGTGCTCACTTCAGCGGCTGTTGTTCGCCAACTAGCGGTCAGAGCGAAATGCGGCAAATGGCAGTTTGTTGTCTAAACCTGCCGCTACATGCTCTCGGTAGTTGCAGCGCGCTCCCTCTGCCAGTTGGCGCGCTATTTCAAAAGTTCGGTTTCTTTTTGAACACACCTCGTATGTCTTTGACATCTTTAGACAGGAAGCAGTGGCGAAGATCTGTGAGCAGCTGCCTTGGCGAACCATGTTGAAGAATCACGTCCTGAACTAAAAAGTCTGCTACATCTGTCGCACAGCTGGTGGGCAGGGCGCTTGTAATAGCATAGCGCGTTGCATAGTCTGTTGCAACGGCTGTCCATTTGTTCCCTTTTATGGATGTGGGAAAGGAGTCAAGAAGGTCCATGCCGACATGGAAGAAAGGCTTCTTGCAGATATTGATTGGATGAAGGTGGCCAGCAGGTTGCGCACATGGCTTCTTTCGCCGGGTGTCACAAGCCGCAACCTGACGTCGCACAGAGTGGTGCACGCCTGGCCAGAAGAAGCGACGTTGCACTTTGTCGTAAGTGCGGGAGGTGCCAAGGTGTCCGGCAGTGGGTGTGTTACGGAGCTCAGCAAGAACATCAGAACGGAGGTGCCGAGGGACAACTAGCAGTAAATGTGGCCCATCAGAGCTCACGTTGCGTCGGTAAAGAATGTCATCATGGAGAACAAACATTCTGATTGAGCGATTTAATTGGACAGAAGTTAAGCACTTTATGATTGACCGTAGAGAGTCGTCCTTTTGCTGCTTATACGATGTCGCGAAAGTCAGAAATGGCCAGATCAGAAGTGTCGGCATCTTGATCGTCGTCTGGAGGATCAACGGGGTGCCGAGATAAGCAGTCGGCGTCCAGATGTAAGCGGCTGGACTTATACATCATCGACAACAGAATATTCCTGGAGCCTGAGTGCCCAGCGACCAAGGTGGCCAGTCGGGTCTTTCAGTGACGATAGCCAGCACAGCGCATGGTGGTCCGTGATGACAGAAAATGGGCGGCCAAACAAGTGAGGGCGAAATTTAGCCACTGTCCACACCAGAGCGAGACACTCGTGCTCGGTGATAGAAAAATTGCGCTCTGAAGGGGACAAGAGGCGACTGGCATACGCAATGACGTGCTCGTCTTCGTTTTGCTGTTGGCCGAGGACAGCACCTATGCCATGGCCACTGGCATCTGTGCGAACTTGGGTTGGTGCAGATGGATCAAAGCAGCCTAATATCGGAGGCATTGTCAGCAAGCAGATGAGGGTGTAGAAGGCGTTGGCTTGTTTACGGTCCCAAAAGAACGCAGTGTCCTTCTCGAGAAGGTTAGTCAGTGGCCGGGTGATATCCGCAACATTCTCGACAAATCGACGAAAATAGGAGCATAAGCCCACTGTGCAGAGTACAGGAAAGTTCTGGACTGCGTTGGTCGTAGCAGGATCAGTGTGTATACCGGCAGGGCTCACAAGGTGGCCAAGAGCTTTGACTTCGCTGTGTCCAAAATGACACTTAGAAGAGTTAAGTTGAAGGGTAGTCTCCCTAAAGACTTAATGAATAGCGGCCAAGTGACTGAGGTGGCTTTCAAACGGCACAGGGGAAAATACGATGACATCATCCAGATAACATATGCAGGTGACCGCTTATAGCCCTGGAGGAGAGAGTCCATCATTCTTTAGAAAGTTGCTGGGGCATTACAAAGTCTGAAAGGCAAAACCTTAAAATGGTAAAGGCCGTCCGGTGTAACGAATGCCGTCTTCTCACGGTCCATTTCATCAACTGAAATCTGCCAATAACCGGATAGGAGGTCGATTGAAGAGTATTTGGATCTGTGAAGGCATTCGAGAGGCGTCATCAATCCGCAGGAGAGGGTACACATCCTTTTTTGTGATCTTGTTTAGTTGATGGCAGTCGACATAAAATCGCCAGCTGCCATCCTGCTCTTTGACCAACACAACTGGCGACGCCCAAGAACTCAAACAGGGCTCTATTACACTTTTGAATAGCATCTTGTCTACTTCAGCTTGGATAATGTGGCGTTTTGCGTGAGACACGCGATAAAGACGTAGGTGAATAGTACTAGCATCACCGGTGTCAATCTTATGGGTCACAACGGAAGTCTGTCCCAGCGGATGATCCTCAAAGTCAAAGACGTCGCGATAAGACACCAGGACGCGGAGAGATTCGCAGCCTATTCGGGAAGCAGGTCATGAGCGATCATCATGAGCTTGCAGGTCTGCCAGTCACGGAGTTCGTGGTGGTTTTGAAACCACACTCGCGCTGTTCCCGCCAAGTAATAAATTGTTTGTCAGCATCACTGTGGAATCCCATTTGTTGCGGCACATTTGTTGTGGCTGGGTTGTTGTGGGTGCTAGGGGCAGTGGTCGGAACAGCTTTGAGTGTTGGGGCATGCCCCCACTGGTTTAGAACCTGTGGGGGCGGCTGCCCCCCTGGTTTCGGAGCCCCTGACCGTGCATATACAGGCAATGACCGAAAATTCGGACATGCTTGGTAATTCATACTTTTTTGCTGCACCGCCGTTCTCCCCCCCCCCCCCCCCCAGAGACACCATGCATAACGACCAAAATTTCGAACCATCTAGGGCTCTCCATTCGATCTCCATTCGGCAAAAGGGGTGCTGTGGACGACACGTTGGTTGCGAATTACCGCACTGACAAACTGCAGACCTTGCTCAGCCGATACTCGCCGGTCGACGTCTTCTGCTGTGACGAGACCGGGCTGTTTTATAAGCTTCTGCCAGAGAAGACGCTTGCTGTTTCCGGAGATCCTTGCCATGGTGGGAAGCACAGTAAGGGAAGGGTTACTGTTCTTTTAGGCGCAAACATGTCCGGAAGTGAAAAGCTACTGCTTTTGGTTATTGGAAAGTCGAAAAGCCCAAGATGCTTTGAAGGCATTAGAAGTTGGCCCGTGTTGTACGAAGCTAACACCAAAGCCTGGATTACGCAACAGTTATTCAAAGGCTACGTGTGCAGGCTCGATAAAAAATTTGGGGCACAAAAGCGCAACGTGCTGCTTTTGTTGATAACTGCGGTGCCCATGGCCTGATCAATAATTTGAAGGCAATTCAAATCGAATTTTTGCCACCAAACACCACGAGCGTCCTCCAACCCATGGATCAGGGCATCATCAAGAACCTAAAAGTGTTTTACCGGTCACGTTTGCTATGTCGCATGGCGCTGTGCATCGACTGCGGCAAACGTTACAGCGTGGATTTGTTGTCAGCCGTTCACTTGCTGCTGATGCCTGGAAGGCACTGACGGCAAGCACAATCCACTGCTGTTTCCGCCACGCAGGATTTGTTGCCGGCGTTGAATCGGACGCTGCAACGCAGGACCCTGCACCTAAACTGCCAGCTGTTGTGCCGGACGTGAATGGAGACGAGTTGATAGAAGATCTGCGAAGCAGCGGCGTGCCGATTCGGGCCACAGTGAACTTCGGAAACTTCGCTGATGTAGACAGTGCCACAGTGCCGAGCCCAATGACGAGGAAATCGTTAATGAAGTACTCACGCCCGTGGAAGACGACTCTGAATCTGAGGAAAACGTACCGTGTGCTGCGGGACCATCGAATGGGGACCTTGCGCAAGTCCTCGCGGTGCTATCGTCGTGCTTCAGCGAGGACGTGATGCTTGCCCAAATTCAAGCAGATTTGGTTCGGTGCAAGCGGAATACCGTTCAACGCATAGAACAGTTTTTTCAGCCTCAGGTGCTGTAACTAGTAAATAAATAGTGTTTTCTTGCCGAATTCGTTTTTTCGGACATTCGATAGTTTGGACTGTTTCGCGAACGTCAAATCAACACATTTGTTCCAGTGGCTATAGAAATAAACACCTTTGCGGCTATGGCATTGCTCGAGGTTTCAAGTTCAATCCCGACTGTGGCAGCGGCATTTCAGTGGGGGCGAAATACAAGAACACTCGTATATTTAGAATTAGGTGTATGTTAACTCTTTCCGTACCGCGCCCTTTGGGCCTCGTTAGCCCGCTATCGATGTTTTGAAACACTGCTTTCATGATCTTCCGCGCCGCTCACGGACAAACTGTGCCATTGGACATGAAGGAGGAGAACTATATTTTAGTTTTCTCAGCAGTTCGCTTTTCCCCACGAGTTTGTGATTTTTTAACTGATTTTATTGTTGGATCGAGGAGCAGCGAGTCTAAGGATGCTGCTGAGGACGCAAACCAGCCCAGAACATTGGTGGCCACAGCCTGGCACATACAACTGTAGTGCTTGCGGTAAAATTTTTGTAGTGGAATACCTGTTCAATGAAAAGTATTGATTTTTTTGGAAGATAGCGCCTATTAGACGTCAATGCATTTTGTATATCTCATAATTTTCGTCGCGCTATTTTCTTAGTAGATGCAAGCGTGTCTTTACAGGATTTGTTAAGTTTTACCCACAATCTTGATTTTGGCAATTTATATCTTTTTTATGACGTACATCTCGTTAATAAAGCTTTTATGCATGAAAAAGTTCACTCATTCGGCTTTTTGTTTATGTATTATATAAAATATTGAGCGCAGTAGTTCCTTAAGAAAAACCTTGTGCAACCTGCAAAAAACACCTATTTTGCCATGGTAGGGAAAGGACACCAGGGGGTCCAAATTAATCCATAGTCTGCCACTATGGCACGCCTTATAATCCGTTTGTGGTTGTGGCACGTTGTCGGGATATGTGGGGATTGCCGACGGCCCTCTGCCTCGACACACCGAGCCCCGCGGTTGGCGCATGCCTGCGCATCAACCGCGGTCCGGTACAAGCTCGAGGAAACAATAGACGACAACCACGTGTACACTCGGAAAGCATTTATTACGACTGCAACTAACACTTCGAGCAGGCCAGCTAGCTATAGTTGACATCGCTGAGGGTTCCCTCGAATAGAATAATACACTAGGTAAAGAAGGGCTTCCGACTTACCAACTGGGGAATACGGGGGGGGGGGGGGCGCGGCGTTTGCCGCGGCAAGAACGCGGTTGACTAACCACGTGCGGGAATACGAGAGCGACGGCGGAGACTTCCGCCGCTTGCTGGAGACCAAAGAGACCCGGGCGATATCAGCGGGATCTCACGTGACCCACCCGGTGGCGCTGATAGCGCTTGCGATTCCCGCGCGCCGCCCGCAGAAGGAAAGTTTCCCCTCTCCCAACTCTCCCTGGCACACATGCGCTTGACGCGACGTTCGCTGCCCGTGTGGCGGTTATGGGACCCGAGGATTCCCACATCCCTCCACCCTTAAATATTGCACTACGGCGGAGAAATCGCTGAACGACGGCATCGACAAAGTATCCGGGCAGATGCGATGGTAAACTCCGGCAGGAAATGTCCGAATCCACGTTGATAGGCAGCACTGTCCTGTGTGGCGGCCGCCCACATGTGGCAGTCGTCACAGTGGTTGACGATGACGGGGCTGAAGATGGCTTGCCCTCAAGATGCGCGCCGCAATGTCCACCCGGGAACAGCGGGTCAGGACTTTCTCGAAGCGGCGCGTGCGCCGGCACCATGAACCTCGCACCGACGCACCCTCGTGGGAGTATGATGGTAGGCCTCCCTCCTCGTGGCTGCCATGTGCTGCTACATCGGGCCGCGAACAGGGAGGGGCCGAGACAGCAGGCAGGGACGTGGACCATGGCAGCAATAGCAAGTCGAGGCGGCTTCACTCGTTCTGCAAAGTCGCTCAAATGCACTCCACAAACACTTAGAATTAAGGCAGTAGAGACAGCCGCAGCGTCGGCCGTCTGACACAATGCTGAACCACCCGTCTACCGCATAGCTTTACGCGGCAACGAGGAAAAAAAAAAAGAAAAAAACAATCCAGTTCGTTTGAATGAAGTTATTCGCTTCGACCGAATTTTTCCGGTCCGATACAGCGCGAAAGTGGGCGATGCTCGTATGAACAAAGCGCTCTCTGGTCCCCTGAGATTTCGGTTATTCCGCCCGCAAAATATTGAGTTCATCTGAACAAAATAAGCGTTCTGTTTCGAACGAGGTTTCTCCGCTCGGACGAGTATAGTAGAACTAGCGAATCCGGTTGCACCCGCTAAATGTCACGGCATGGCCGTCTTCGAACATGCGACCGGCAGCTCCGCAGAGCCTTAGGCCTAATCGCGTCCCAGTGAACCATTAATGTACCATAGATGTCCATAGAACATCATGTTTGAGACATTGCACACATCCTATAGATATCTATATTTATCCAAACAACGTTACAAATACGTACCATGGATAATCTAAGTCCCATCCAGATCACGTTGCTCTAACGTTGAAAGGATGTCGCAGCTGGACATAAGTAACCTCTAATAGATGTTCTTTTTGGCGACGCAGGAGGTCCATAGAACATCTAGTGGATTTTTCCTGCTGACGCTATAATGAGCTGTATACCTGCGAGTGCCACAGTAGATGTACTATTGAATACAAATGAAATGCGAACAGCAGAGTGTGTGGCCAAAACGTAACTAAAAGCACAGTGTGTGGCGTCGGCCAGCGATGATTGTACACATGCATGTGGTTTTGATGCGGAGTGCGGGGCTGCTTGTCCTAGTGCGTATTACGTCACCTGTATTTTGTTGGAAGCTTGTATTCTCACCCCGCCATTGCAGTGCCATTCCTATCTGTGATTCCTATCGGTGGCTAGCACTGTTGTTGCGCATCCAATGCAATACATTTTTCATACTATTCAAATTACGATTAGACACTGGCAGCTTTGATGGTGGTAACAAAAGCAAAGCAATGCACGTTAGCAAGCTGGGTGCATGCCAGCTATATCACGCTACAGATGTAGCGATGGTGCTAGTCACCATAACACTGTACTGCCAGGTGGGTAAGGCACTGCCTGAGGAGAGATGAGAAAACAACTTTCGGACAAAATACGGATGACGTTTATCGCAATAGGGCGAGCAGCGCTGCACTCTTCCTCGAGAACTACATCCCCACGCACGTGCACAACGACTGGCCGACGACATGCACAGTATACCTTTAGTTATGCTTCGGCCACACACTCCGCTGTTCGCATTTAATTTTAGAAAGATTTTAACTGCGCTATGAACAGGGACAAAGGAGGACGAAAAAGACAACACGTGCGCAGAGAAAAACAGAGCCCGTTGCAAAAGGAACATACTGCAGTAGTGCACCAAGTTGGGCTAGTTGGTTGAAGTTCATATTAGAAAGATTTTAACTGCGCTATGAACAGGGACAAAGGAGGACGAAAAAGACAACACGTGCGCAGTGTTGTCTTTTTCGTCCTCCTTTGTCCCTGTTCATAGCGCAGTTAAAATCTTTCTAATATGAACTTCAACCAACTAGCCCAACTTGGTGCACTACTGCCGCATTTAATTTGTCCTCGATGGTACATCTGCTGAGGCACACTAATGGCACAGTTACCCCCATTGTCGGCATGTAGCTGGTGACTTTGCTTGAAATGTTTTGTTAACGTGTGAATGTGAATATATAAACTGCAACACTTAACGTGAAATCCTTAGATGGCTCAATCGTCGAAAAATCCGATGTCCAGCGTCGCAGCACCAAAATTCAATGGCACCAAAATTGGGGATTGAACCCTCCACCTTTGGTGTTAATTAGGTCGAAGCGAATTAAGACACAGTTCATTAAGATCGAGTTAATTGAGGCACTCTAACCCACGGCCTTTGTTGGGAGTCGAAACCACTTGGAGATATGGGCGAACCGGCCACATTTCCAAATTATCTCCAAGTTGGATTCCAATTGACATGGTGAAGGTAGAGTCGAACCCACTACCTTGGGTGTTCATTAGAGCGAAGTTACTTAAGGCAAGTTAATTACGACAGAATTAATTAAGGCACTCGAACTCTCGAACTTGGGTGGAAGTCGAACCCACGACTTTTGGTGTTAAAGGGAAACTGAGACATCCACCCTAATGTAGCAATTTGCTACAATGAAAACCCAACCGGGTTCCATTGGTTACCTGGAACATCGAGGAACCCGGTTGGGTTTCCATTGTAGCAAATTGCTACATTAGGGTGGATGTCTCAGTTTCTCTTTATTACTTATCTCCACCTAGCGGATTTCCGCTGAACTATTACATCATAGACTTTTGGTGTTAATTAAGACAAAGTTAATTAAGATACAATTAAGGCACTCAAACCCTCGACCTTTGGTGGGAGTAGAGCCCGCAACCATTGGTGTTAATTATGACGAAGTTAATTAAGGCACTCGAGCCCACAACTTTGGTAGGAGAAAACAATAGAAGTAACAATGCATGCGAATGACAAATAATTTAATTAATGCTTCGTGAGTGCGCAGGCTTCTGCCTTCATCCTCTTCAGTGTTCGCTAAAGTGACTGTCAACTTTTATATATAGTTCTAGCGCTCATCAAAATGCGAAAACTGTGCTAAGAAAACCGTAAATCCGCATTTTGATCATTATGCATCATTACAAATCCTGCAATGGATAAATGAAAAATAGTGAGTTCATTAAGCACTAGGTAAAGCACACCAGTGAAACAATGTCATACCAATGTTACTTTTTTTATTTATACAACTGATAAAGCTTTATTACAAAAATGATCGGCCCCCAGCCACGCACATGTATGAAATTATTCATTACATGTTCCCGCTGTATACAAACAGGTTAAACGCGGATCTAAAAAAAAAAACGTAATCAAAAACAGATTCTTGAAAATTAAACTTTATTAAAACACAAGTAACGAGTAGGCACAAAATGACCTAGGAGGCACAGTGCCACAATTATAATTAAAAAGAATAAAACTGATTAGTAGGAGGTAGTATCACATACTAATTAATGACCAAAAGTGCATGGCCTGCTTGCCAGCACTTGCTTCTGGGGCCACCGGATTCAAGATAGAAAGCCAGTACTTTCTAGCTGCATTGAAAAACATATGGTAAAATAAATTCCACGCAAGCAGAATCCAGAGATGGAATGTTATCTTGATAGGCGACTTGGTCACGCGGCTTCTCAGATCACAAAAGTGCCAATAACATAATGCTGCCAGAGACTTAGAGATAGGCGTTACAAATTAGAAATATCCCTGACACTTGAAGAGGAACGCTGGAAACCAAGCGGTACAAACATGTGCGAAAATTAACCATCAAAACATTGCCTCCAGAACATTCCCGTAAGCGCTCCACAAGCCGAACAAACGTACCACAAATAGCAGTCAGAAGCACAGCTCTAAATTTCAGCACGCAACTGTACAGTTCTGCCTAGTATATACATACTTGGGCCATGGTCAACCGCACAAAAGTCGAAAAGACACAAATAAAGCACACGCTGCTCGCACCCGGAACATTGCTGCGCACTTGCATCGAGGCGCGTGTTGCTGAGTTGATATCAGTGGCGATGCGAAGTCAAAGCTATTGCGAGTTCAAGCTTCTTTTTTCTTTTTCTTTATAAACTGTCGTAATACATCAGCAAGTTAAAGGTTACGTATTTTCAACAATGTACTAATAGATATAACTGAAAAATAAAGCATCTTTGTATGAGAAAGAAAATGACGTATCCGAGAACTAAAGCATAGCGAAAAAAATGGCGTATTGGCTTTTGCGCGCGGTGTCCGGCAGCAACGTTACTAGACCTCCAGCAGTGCGTGCAAAGGTCGTGCTAAATTGCAAAATAATCAATTTAATGCTTTTGCTCTCCTAGCTTCCCATTGTTAGGCATTAGAGACAATTTGCTTGTATTTCTGCGGCATAGTGCGTGCATCGACTCATAACGCACAATGTACGATCAATGCACGCGAGCTTTGAATGTGCAAGAGATGTCCAAATCATAAGGACATTCGACGTCCTCTGGATGACTCTTGACTGCCACGTACTAGTCGAACATACTATAGATGTAAACTGGACGTCGTTAAATGTCTTGGATATTTGGTCTTTTGTGGTACATCCAATGGATATTTGTGGTTCACTGGGGTCCATGACGGATACCAATGCCACAAAAGACCCATAAAGGGTTCCAATGAGCCACCGCGAGGAGATGCAGGCCTAGCTAAGTGGTCCCCGCTCGCTGCTCAACACGCAGCTTCCGAGCAGACTCCTGGGACTGCGCCCCGCTGACGTCCTAGCCAGCGTTTCCGGCGCCCAGCTCCTAGAGCCAAAGATACAGAAAGGAGGCTATTTACTTATGTACAGGGAAAATCGACCACCGCGTCGGATGCTGCACTCACTTGCTTCGGGCGTACTCTTAAAAGAAAACTTGCTGCAAATCTCAGCGTCTACACGAGTTCGGCGACACTAGCGCAGCGTTAACTCGCCCTCAAGAAAGCACACACAGATCTAGCTAGCAATCACGCCTTCGGCTGAGGCCTAACACTGGTCCGGACAGATCGTCGTCCCGTTTTCCAAGAGCTTGCCCCATGTTGGGAACGCCAAAATGTCGGGATATGGGGGGAATGCCAACGGCCCTCTGCCTCGACACACCGAGCCCCGCGGTTGGCGCATGCCTGCGCATCAACCGCGGTCCGGTACAAGCTCGAGGAAACAATAGACGACAACCACGTGTACACTCGGAAAGCATTTATTACGACTGCAACTAACACTTCGAGCAGGCCAGCTAGCTATAGTTGACATCGCTGAGGGTTCCCTCGAATAGAATAATACACTAGGTAAAGAAGGGCTTCCGACTTACCAACTGGGGAATACGGGGGGGGGCCGCGGCGTTTGCCGCGGCAAGAACGCGGTTGACTAACCACGTGCGGGAATACGGGAGCGACGGCGGAGACTTCCGCCGTCGCCGCTTGCTGGAGACCAAAGAGACCCGGGCGATATCAGCGGGATCTCACGTGACCCACCCGGTGGCGCTGATAGCGCTTGCGATTCCCGCGCGCCGCCTGCGGAAGGAAAGTTTCCCCTCTCCCAACTCTCCCTGGCACGCATGCGCTTGACGCGACGTTCGCTGCCCGTGCGGCGGTTATGGGACCCGAGGATTCCCACAACGTGCAGCTCCATAAGTGCGATGCAATGTGCCGTGTGAGGCAATGTCAATGCTAACCTTCTCGAAGGTTATGTATAATGGCGCACAACAACGCCTCAAGCAAACACGCTGTGTGTTCCGTGTATTACGCAGACAAACAGCAGTGGTGCACCCAAGGTAACATTTACCATCAACTGACCACTCTCGTATTGCACTAAACACTGAAGAAATTAAACATTCGCCGTCAACTCCATCACCTCTAATTATCGTCAGTCAAAGCAAACAGCACAGAAAGCTCTGCTTACATCGATTCCTAAAGTTTCTGGGAATCACAAGATTTTTTTTAACAGCGAAGCTGTTTAAGCCAGCCGTAATTTATGGTGCGTATCAAGAAACTACCGAGAAAGAAATGAAAATAAGCTTTCTTGCTAGGCGGGATACGAACCTGCATATCCCCGGTCCCAAGGCGAGCGTCGTAACCATGCTATACAGCCACGCTTGCAGAACATCCATTTATGTGAACCATATGATTGCGTTCGAGCGTCGTCGTCCACAGCTGGCACGTTCGTACGCTTGTGCTTTTGCGCGCTATGATAGCGAGAGAGACGCATTCACGGAGGGGGTCTCCTGGAACGCGGTGTGCTATGCAACGCGCAGTGACGGCCGTAAGTCCGAGACACGCGAAAAAAAATTATCGTCATCATGAGTAATAAGGTGAAAAGTTCGAGCGCACTTCCAAAACATTCTGGGCTACGATCGCCCAGCTTTGCTGTTTCAAGCATTGCACGGCCGAGTGCAAGGTTATTTCTTATTTTTTTTCTTTTCAATTCTATTCGATTCATATTTCTAAGAATCGAGAAGTGGGGAAGCAACATTTTCTTCCATCCTATGATGATGTTACTATCAGTGATTGAGCAGTAGAGAGAGAATTATGGTGAGGTATAACAATGTCATTGGGCTAGTGCTAGGATGACCTCGCTTAGTAAAACTCTGTTTTTGAGCATTAAGCCTGTCCCACATTCACCGTTTTTACAAACATCTCTCGGCAGAGTCGCGTGAGCGGTGAAGGTCAGCCGCCCAGCCGCATGTAAACCAGCGCCAGCCCAGCGTCGCACAATGTAACCAGACGGATTTAATTAACCTGGAGCAGTGTGTAATGTTGTTCAAGTGAGCTATTAGAAATATTTCTGGTTATGGTTTTATGCGTAGTGGTGCTGGGTTTGCACCTTCAATTATGTACCGACTAGCCCAGCGTTTGACCTTGGTGTTCCTCGTCTGGCTACTCTCCAGTTTTAACTTCAGTCACCAAAGAACGGTGAAAAAAATTTAAGGCGGCGTGCGCAAGGCTGGCTGCTTTTGCCGATAGTGCCGATGATAACACACCACGATGGCACACATGTGATTCTGTGGAAGTTGCTTGCAAAAGTAGCAAGCAGCATAACTGCGTACTGACTGTTCTCCACTCATCTAGCCACTTCTGGCGGCGAGAACTGGTGGGTATTGGCGTTTTGGCTTGGTTGTTGCTCAGGGACGCCGGTAAAAATGCTGAATGTGGGCAACGTGGTTCAACCCCCTCATAAACTGGCAGAGGGGGATAAGCTGAGGTGGTCCCAAAGCCTGGCATGGTAGCTCAAGTGAGCTGCACACAAGCCACGGAGAATCCATGAGCGAACTGTATTAAAGGCAAAGTACGTAACCGGCACCAAGTACTTAACCATGAGGATGAAGCTGACCAGGAAGCTTGAGTAATGAAACACCTGAGGCGGGCAGGTGGTGGGCCTAATAGGGCAGCTGGTCTGTTGTTACTGGAGGGAGTTGGGTACTGGGACGACAAGACGGGACAGATGTAGTTGGGCTACCTTCCGGTTAGGAATGCTGGTGCTTGGTTTTCATTTTATGGCTTCTTTTTTTCAGATGTACGAGAACTTCATTTCAGAATTTGAGAACAAGTGAGTGGCCGAGTCTTTTTTTGTTGTTTTCTTTGCCTCAGGGTGGCACTTTTCTCTTGCCATTGTTGCTGCATTGTTGGGACAAGCTCTCCTTACTGCACTAAGCAGTTATGGGCAATGGATTGATTGACAGTTATGGGCCAGCAATCTGGGTGTCCATGCTTGTGGCACAAACTGTGCCTTGCAGTTTGTGATGAGTTGAGGAAGTATTGAAGGACCCTGGTTGCATGTTAATGACGGTTCAGTGTTCACGTACGATGCAGCAAGCCCAGGGGGGGCATCACGCATGTTTTTGCATAGGCCCGATTGTTTTTTAAATTAATCTGGCCATGAGTTGCGTGGTTGTTTGTAACGAATGTCGGATGTAATGAAGTGTCGAATGTCACTTGGTGAGGCTTGGCAGCAGTGCCCACCCCCCAGTGCGGGCACTGAAGAATGCTTGTTCCAGGATGAAGCCCCTGTCGCTGGTGGAGATTGCTGCCCAGGTGTCCCAGAGCATCCCAGGTCAGTTGCTTGTCACCTGCTCCACTGCTGAGCAGCCTCTGTTTCCTCTGAGAGCAAGAAAATAGACACGACCTAGAAAATATATTAGCATGACTCTCAGTGCCCTGAATCATGGGAATGCCAGGCGGCGCTGCAAAAATGCGGCTAAACCGCGCCCCCTACGGCGAGTTAGTTTGTTTCGAGTAGGCGGAAAGCTCGGGACGACTGTTGCTGGCCGTTGGCAGCCCTAATTCGGGCCGCAGTGGGTCTATGCCGTTTCTGCGGCACAGTCAATCACGCAAGCACTTTTGGAGCATGCACGGCAGTTACACGTAATTTTCAACATTTGTCTCCACAAAATTCTTGAAATTGTGTATGTGTGTGGTGGCAGTTCGCAATTCGCATGCTGACAGCCGTGGTTTTGCAATCTGCACCATGTCGGCTGCATGCTCCGAAACTACTTTGGGTTGGCAATGACCGGCCTTGACGGAGCCGTTTGTTAACCTTGCGTGTTTAACCTCATTAATTCTTTCAGGGTGCTCGGCAGGTGAACTGTTGCTTACCCTACATGTATAGGTTGTAACATGTATACGTAGCAGACAGCGTTTCTGTTGTGTACTTACTTCACGCGTCGAACAGCGCTCCCGTCGCTCCGCTTCATACGGCTTTCCGGGGAACTGCTAGAAGGACACATGTTCGTGACAATCTACCTAGCAACGGCGGCTACCGCGCTTCGGGACCGCGTGCTGCTCAGTGTAATCGCGGTTTGTCGAACCAGAGAGCGCTTGCTTTCCATGTCCAATGATGCAGGCGGTTGTGCGTGCGTTTCAAGCACTTTTTGAGTCTGAAAACTACACACAAATTTAAATATAAAATGCACAAAGCGTGCTCTCTAACTCAGGGGTCCATCTTAACCTACCCGTGCAACTTGGTTGCACGCCACCACGCTGTGCCCCATTTGCAGTAACAGCTTATCAGCTGTTTCCAAGGAGGTCCCCGACATCAACAACGCAGGAAGTTGCTTAAAGGTGTGTGCCCCAATGGCAGTGTGGCACTCTGTCAACTTGTTCGTCCTTGCAGTATCTTTGCTGGTTGTCACGAGTCTTGTGAGGCCTGATTTCGTTCATGAGTGTTTCGACCTTTGTTGAGCCTCCTATTTGATCTCACGTGGAATGCAAAACAGTGCGGCCAAGCCATGCCTATCTTCTTTTAGTCAAGTTTATTTCCAACACTGAGTCCTTAGGCGAAAAGATGTCGCCGACATCTTGAGAGTGCCCAAGGACCCATTTAACAGCAGCAGGCATTTTACAAAAGTAATCATCTGAAGCACTGTACAAGCATGTGGCAAAATTTAAACATGACGAGATAAAGTTCACGTAACGCAACCCTGTTAGTGTACAAAAATAAATGTGCAAAGAACATGTAACACACAATCCTTGCATGAGCACAAGAAAAATTATTTTATACATAAAATATAATATGCATCAAGATGACAAAGGAAGGATGTTGGTGCTCGAGCGGTTTCTATATGTTTAAAAGCATAGTTCGCACATCTTTCTTGAACTTAAATTCGGGCAGTTCCAAGTTCATACAAGTTAAAAAATTGTTCAGTATTGCTGGTATTGAGGAAAACATTCTCTGTAGCTTGTCTGGGAAAAAGGAACTGGTATGGGTTGATTCCGGAGAGTGTATCGGGGGGGCTATCAAATGTATGCTGATAAAGCTTGTTTTGTTTTTAGTAGTAGTAATTTATATGTATAAAGATCACGTGCTCTAGTAATATCGTGATTTATGAACAGCTGATGAGTCTGTAGTTCGCTAGGGTGCCCATGAAAATTTTCAAATATTCTAAGAAGCTTTTCCGGCAATACCTCGAGTCTGTTTATGTTCTGAGCAGACGTTTTTGCCCATACTAGCGCGCAGTAAGACAAGTGGGCGTAATATATAAGCCATAATGGTACTAGGTTTGATAACCTGTACAGGCAGCCTACAGTTGTGCCTAATTTAGAGGCAGCACATGGGCGTTCCAAGACATGTTCTCCTCAAACCAAACATGTAGAAATTTTTCGTGCGAACGTGGTGCCCTGAAAGGAGAGTTTCAGGTTAATGTGGGGTTTGTTCGTAGGCCTAAAAATAGCTTGTGTTTTACATGCGTTTAATGCAAGTTTGTTTTCATGGTTGCATGAAAACAAAGGTTGCATGAAACATCGTATGAGTGCGGTAGAATAACTGCTTCCTTAAAGGCTGGATTTTGTTAATGTTGACTGTTATTTCTATAGACATTATTTGGCCAAGCCCTACCAGGCTCTCTGTGCGGTACCTAGCGCAGTGGGAACAAAACTCGCTGCTTGCATGTATCTGATGAGACGCAAGTGCAGCTTATCGGTATGACTGCAGTGCAGACGAAATGGCTGTCGAGTCAGCATGTTGCTCATTCCTTGCACCTCTGCATTGCAGACATGGAGCAGCGCCTTGGATTCATCACCAAGACCAAGGAGAAGGTGGGTGGTTGCAGTGTTGGCACACCTCCTTGAAAGGGCCTGGAAAAACAGTGCTGCGAGGGCCCTGTTGCAATCCTTGAGCACCCCAAGTGCTGTGTGTGTTTATGCTCCCCACAGACGCAGTGGCCATCACGGCAGAGCTTCTGCACGCACAAGTGGGTTTGCTGTGGCAACCTCGTTTCTTTTTCTTACTAATATTTTCCCTATGCTTTTGCTGCCTTCATTGTCTGTCTGTTTCACATGGGTTGTAACAGCTGACCGGTAAGACGAGCAATCACAGGGAATTGTGGTTCACGCTGTCTGCTACCAGCTTCCGGTTCGAAGGATGACGCGGCGGCATGTCTGGCGCATCTGTTTTTCTGTGCGGTTTCAGCTGTCGGTCGTGCGAAGCTTTCCGTCCGGTTTGTCGACCAGCAGTGTCGCACCATTCATGCAGCTCATCTTTAAGTTTCAGCTCACTCTGGGCGCGACTATGGCAAGCCAAGAAAGGTGAGGATATGCTTTTATTCATAAACGAACTTTGGTTTTCGGTTCGGCAGTCTTCTTTTGTTTCTGTCAGGTTTATCACTACGACATTTGCCGCTGCTTGGACGCACCGTCGCTGTCTGTTCTGCCTGCTAGTTATTCAGACAGACGAAAAAGTTATCTTTATCCTATAAATTATTGAGCGTGTCGAAGCATTACTTAAAAAATTGGGTGCTGAGGCGATGGCTACAGTGGTCTGGTAATTGCTGCTCTGTGATCGTCGCTGCAACCGAAATCGTCGGTAATGGCACAGCTAACGTAATTAGAAAATTAAGTGCTGAAAATATTTGAAAACTTTGCGCGCTGTCAACGGCATTTCTCGGTCGAAACTCAAGGTTCATTTGAAGGGGTACGTAGCTAGTAAATGCTTTTTTGTCAACAAGATGGGGGAATAGCCGTATCGCCGACATATTATGGCTGCGCATTACCTCTTTGTGTGTTTAAGAAACTAAGGTGGCCTAGTTGGTTACGAGTATTATGTATGTATCTCGCTGTGTCCCATTTAAATCGGCGCCGTGATACCATGTTTCATACCTTTATATGTGCATGCGAGTACTGAAATAGTCCTGGTTGCTTGAGTCAACGTTAGAGAAAGAAATATCTTGGGGAATCATTCCGTGTCGGCCCTTACACACCTCATAGCCGCCTGATAAGTGGCACTGTATGTGGCAAGGTAGTAGTTACCTTTAACGCTTGAATTTGAGCAGCCAATGGCTGAACAGGCAACCATGGTTTTGCTAGGCGCGTGCTACCAGGTGCTATTTGCAAGCGCATCAATAGGCTTCAACGACAACCGGAAACAGCCAGCAGACGACGCATCCCAGAATCCCTCGCTCTTTTACGGCCCACCAAGCAATTTAGTCCTTTGGTGTCCCTGACTCGAGGGGGGGGGGGGGGAATTAAAGTTGGTCGTTGACAAGGACCTGTCTTACCAAGTCAGGGTGTTGAAACTGGGTTCTGCGAACGGCACTTTAGGGTTTCATGAGTGGCCACGAATTGAACCTTGCCTTCGTCCAGTGATGGACGAATCTCATTGCTGTCCATATTTTGGGGTGGACAGGTAATGGATGCAAGGCAAATAGGCAATCCTAGAGCCATTCTCGTTGCTGACAGATCATGATCAACAGCAGGTTCCTTTTTCTGTGGACTCGTAGACAATTAATGACACATTGTAATGAACACGTTGCGGTACAGGCTGGTTTGCTTCTGCACTGCAGCCAGGTGACGACGTCTCTTGTGGTTTTGCATCAGCCTATCAAAGGCCACATCACGAGTCACTTGCAACATTTTTGGACGAGGATTGGAATGAAGAAGCATCCAACATTTTGTGCACATCGGGACGTTGTTATGGCACGCAGTGCCTAGAACAGTCAGTGCACACTAGAGCACCGCATGGGCCTTTTTTTTTTTCAGGCTCCGGCCTGAGCACAAAAATGCCATGCATTGGTCCACCCGAGTCTGGCCCAGTAATTTCAAATCTGGCCCATACGCGGCCCGGGCCCGAAAGATTAAGGCCTTACCCGGCCCGACGCAGTTCAGTTGGACCCATTAGCCCTTGAGCCTATACAAAGCTAGGTACAGTTGTTTGTTATTTTATTTATTTTATTCATACCTCAAACACTCCAGTGCATTACATGAGGGGTGGGCATTGCAATAGCAGTAATCATGCTACATCAATCAGTATTGTCAATAATGATGCAGTCTTTGAAGAGAAGGTGGACGGTCATCATGGCAATTTGGATGGGAAGATCATTCTAGTCTTCGGCTGTGCACAAAAAATAAGACTGCTGAAAGTTGGTTGTATGAGCTTGTTCAGGGTAAATGTGGTGCGAAGCATGGTGCATTGGACAGACGAGGTTGTTTTTGGCTCGTGGGGCAGACATAATTTGTGGTACAGATGTGCAATCCTGCAGCATGAATCAAGCGTTTTAAGTTCAAGTTGTGTTTTTAGAGACGTGATGCTAGCATGATAGGAATAATTGACAAGAACGAACCTAGTGGCGTGGTTTTGGAATCTGTCCCAACATAGTATTAGGTTGGCTTCGTGGGGGTTGAATAAACAAGTAGCATATTCTAATTTGGGTTATACGAAAGTCTTGTGTAAGCAAGAAGTTTGACTGGAGGAGGTGCAAGTGCGAGTTATGGCGAAGGAATCCCATTACTTGATTAGTGGATTTCGTAGTTTCACTCACGTGACGAGTTCATCTTAAATCGGGGGAAAGGTGAAGCCCAAGATATTTAAATGAGTCTGCATTGACTACTGGACGATTGTAAATATAGTTGGAGGCTGAAATTGGCTCATGTGCAATTGTATTGTCACATGGAACACATCATTTTTATTGCCTTATTTGGCTTAATGATGATGTTGACAATTTAGGCATTGTTTCGAAATATGAGCAAATTTGGACTCTGTCTACATTTGTTTCATCACGAGGGTATTAGGGCATGTGTAGCTGTTATGTACAAAGACTTATGTGCGCGTGTCTGGTGCGGCGGATGGCCAGTGACTATAAAAGAAGAAAAAGAATGGCGGGATTCGGCGCGAGCTCGCGGCACTTCGGCCTCCAGCCAATCACGAACGGGTCCTGGAGGAGGGAGCAGAAAAAGAGAAGGAAGGCCGGTGTGCTGAGTGGACGAAGCGAGGTTGCCGAGCTCTCGGTCCGCACCTCAAGACTTCAAGAGCACTGGGCGGAGAATCGAGGCTGTCGGACTGTAGGTCTGAGTCTCAAGACTTTGGGAGCGCCGGGCTCCGGGCCCGAGTTTCATGACTTCAGCGATGATCCGGCCTCTGTCCTACCTCCAGCCTTTGGTGTTGGTGGGTCCTGGTGACATGGTGCTGAAGGCAAGCCCTTCCTACTCCCCTCCTGCGACTCCTTGGCCAAGCTGCGAACGATGCTCAAGAAGCAAGTAGCGTCTTATCCTCACGCGACCGACGCCCTGCAGTTGACTGGCCGTCGCCCCGTACAGCTGCACCAACGCATGCCAAGTAATTGTGACCGGCCACGAACTGTACCGTTTTACATAATTCTTTATTATGTGAGAACATTTAGAAGTGCATGAACGTGTCTGTTAGTCTTAGTACCTTGGTTAGCTGGTTTGTGTGTGTGACAGTTTGTGTTAATTATATGTTCATGTCGGCTTCGTTGGTTCTTTTCCCCACTGCGAATTAGTCTCAGTGGTGGCCACAATAATTCGAACCATGCAAGTGTAAATACACTCCCGGGTAAACAACCCCTCGTTGACTATAGGAAAACCAAATCATAACAGTAGCGTAGGCAACGTAGTCTTCCTTGTTTTCTTCCGTCAGATGGGGATATAAGGCTTGCTTGTTCATGTAAATTTGCAGGGAACTCACCTAGTGCTAGAAAAACATATACGTGGCAGTGAACAGGAGGGTTGAGCCAATTTAAGCTTAAAATTAACGTTCAAAATAAAAATGCACAGAGAGAATAAAATTTTCGGCCTTCTGTTTTCTTTTTCACATAACGCTCACGAATGTTGCAAAATTTTCGGGCATGCATGTAGGCTTAATGTATTTATCTAAAAACAATGACGACTTGAAAGCCTAAATTAATTAGTTGAACTAATTTGTGCGATAAACTTAGGCAGAGCATTCAACTCGCTTGAACAAATAGTGAGGAAAAATAATGGAAACCAGTGGGAGTTGCACTATGCTTTAATGCAGGAATTTAATAAATGAATATTCCAGAATTTGTTTGCTACTCTAAAAACTTGTTCGAAATTTATTTTATTTTTGTTTTGCCGTTAAAAAAATCAGACACAGGGCAGTGCAAAGCAGCAGAGCAATGACTCCTGCTGAAAATCTGCATATTTTTTGTGCATCAATAAAATATTGTAGACAACTCTGCCTGTAGGCATGGCATCTGCTCTTGAACAATGTAACTTAGCTTGGGGAAAATTTTTTTTTTGCAGTGAGTCTCCCACTATTCAAATAGTTTCCAATCTCTTCAATGACATCATCATCAGGCTATATTTATGTCCACTGCAGGACGAAGGCCTCTCCCTGTGATCTCCAATTACCCGTCTTGCGCTAGCTGATTCCAACTGTTCTGCCGACCTCGACTGCGCTTCCCTTCTCTTGGTAGCCATTCTGTAACTCTAATGGTCCACTGGTTATCCATCCTACGCATTACATGGCCTGCCCAGCTCCATTTTTTTTGCTTAATGTCAACTAGAATATCGGCTATCGCCGTTCTCTGATCCACACCACTCTCTTCCCGTCTCTTAACGTTAGGCCTAACATTTTTCGTTCCATCCCTCTTTGTGCGGTCCTTAATTTGTTCTCGAGCTTCTTTGTTGTCCAAGTTTCTGCCCCATATGTTAGCACTGGTAGAATGCAATGATTGTACACTTTTCAACGACAGTGGTAAGCTCCCAGTCAGGATTTGGCAATGCCTGCTGTATGCACTCCAACCCAATTTTATTCTTCTGTTAATTTCTTTCTCGTGATCAGGGTCCCCTCTGAGTAATTGTCAATGTCATTGCAATGCAAATATCTTTCTAACTCTTCCTGATTTTGATCGGACTCTTTGGTGTCCTGCCACTCTCTGAATTATCGTTTGCCATCCCGCTAATGCTCGTTCTTTCCCTGGTTGACAGGCCTATCAGCCAGGGCAAGCGCCTTGCACTGTCAAACTCGCAGCGCCACCTCCGTTCGAGTATTGACTGAGCACAATCATCTCGAGTAATCCGAGGTCGTAATAACCTGGAAACAATCTTGACCAATGTATTGTGGTGTCGCGAAGGCTGACAGAACCCATTTTAAAATGACTCTCAAAGTTAATGTGACAAGTAATGTCGCAACCACGTGCGTATTGCTTTTAGAATCTGTAGAGGTCGTTCTGAGGTTTCAATCGCTTCGGCTATATGCGACATACACTGTCTTGGTGATCAGCCCATTTTGCTGTCACCCTCGCTTACCAGGGTTGTTCGTGGCAGGACGACTTGTAATCTGATGGCGCACGCAGGCACGACGATGCAACGATGAAGGTGATATGATGACGAAGGCATGGCAATAATGGGATGACGATGGTACAGCATGAGGACAGTGGGATGAAGACAAGTGTATTGCGACAATAGCGTTACGATGACTGTATGATGAGAATCGGATGACGAAGCTGGAATGGCGACATCAAATGTGTGACGACGGTGGCCTAATTACAATTAATTGACGATAGCCCAATTGTAACAGAATGAGAAGACATGACGTCGTTTGAATCAAATCAAATTTATTTCGCATCCAATACATGATGTAGGCGGCACAGAAAAAAAGCCAAAATCAATCAATTCGGGTTGATAGGGGGCTATGCCCCTTTCAAAATTGTGTAAATGTAAAGAAAACAACAATCAGCAACAGTAGTCGGACATTGTTAGATAGCATTACACAATGGCAAGACAGGACTCTAAATATACGCAATGAACAAGTGTGGTTCATGGAATGTAATACAGGGACAATCGTCCTTGTTGCAGAAACATAAGGAATGAAGTACCGTATTTACTCGAATCTAGGCCGACTCCGATTCTAAGCCGACCCCCCAAAAGTTCAAAGTCAGAAAAAAAAAAAACTTACCTCGAATGTAGGCCGAACGAAAAAAGCGAGGACAGCATTCGCAAAATGAAACAGCATTTATTAAATTTGAACACGCCGAGCTCATTCTATGTCACCATCGCTGCTAGCCTCGTCGCTATCTTGCTTACTGCTGACATCTTCAAACAGTGCGCTATATTCAGTACCATCCAGCGCACTTGAGATGCTGCATTTTTGGAAGAAGCGCACGTTGCGGCACACGCAAAAACCATCTCCCGTGGCCCCCTCCAACGACAGACCGATGCCGAAGTTCCGCCCGGCTTGAACGTTTGACGATGCCTCTGCGGCTAGCACAACTACCGTATTTACTCGATTCTCACGCTTCCTCGATTGTAACGCGCACCACCCGTTTTACGTGAGGAAAAAAAAAGTCCTTTACCAGTACCGCGCACCTCATGCTTTCAAACAGAAATACAACTTTCTGTCATTTGGAAAAATAGATTTCCTCCCGATGCACTGAAGTTGCCATGAATAAAAAAAAGTCGCAGTTTCGCCCGAAAGGCGATGCATCGAATGCGATAGCAAATTAGTAGACCGCTATTAACAAGCATGGTGTCACGCGCGCACAAGCAAACATGAACACATCTCGCTCGTTGACCGCGGAAACGAACTGTCAGAACGCTGGAGACGAAGCGCGCCTTCGTGCTAGCATGCCTCTCGCTTCAACGCGCCGAAAACACGGCGCGCGGCGGACTTTACCCGTCGCAGATTGCGTTCAAGATAGGGCCAAGGCGATCGTATCGCCGGAGTGGATCGTCGCAGATTACGTCCTGCTTCGGTCCATTGAAACCGTTCCGCATTGCTTTGCTGGCGAAAATCCTCTCCTCCTGTTTGCGCCAGTCCAGCTCGCAAGTTTCGGATTCTCCGAACGCCCGTGATGCGGCCCGATTTCTGTCCGTTTCCGCACAGATGATCACTTTCCTTTTAAATGCGGCATCATGATGAACTCCGTACTTCATGCTGATAGAGCAGACGCTGAGAACGTGAATACAGATGGTAGACTATTGCCTAAGCACGTGTACTGCAGCACACGGAGGAAGCTTCCGCATGCTACGGTAGCTAGGCTCGACGCGTGCGAGGCGGCGATTTTGAGATGCCGACGCAGATTTAGGGTCGTGTTTAAAGTGCGCGTTAAATTCGAGTAAATACAGTATTCGTTTAGAAAGCGGCACTATAGTGGCATCGCCCATTTGGTGCCATTACGATAACGCCACACCGCGCGCCGATGCTGCACCATACCGATACGACGCAGGGCAAAATGGCGACGTCGCTCGTGTACTTCAGTTGGCTACTGGCGCGGCTAGTAGCGGCTGAGATACTGACTTTTCTAGATGGCGCTAACTATGCACCATATCTATCAGTTTCAGTTAAAAACTAGCGCGTTTTTTTAAATCCTCGAATCTAAGCCGACCCTAGAGTTTCGTATGTGATTATTTGAAAAAAACTATCGGCCTAGATTCGAATAAATACGGTAAGTAATCAGAAACCAAGTGAATTTAACAAGGACGGTAATGAGTGGGAGAGTAGTGTTACATAATTTGTGCTTGCGCGGGGTATGAACGAGGTCGCATTATGACGAGTGTTGTATTTGTTTGTTCTTGCATAAGCTGGATAGGTGCTCAATAAAATGACTCGCTCGCTTTCTTTCTGTAAGGTACTGTTGCAAG
Organism: Dermacentor silvarum; assembly: GCF_013339745.2. Lineage (NCBI taxonomy): Eukaryota > Metazoa > Arthropoda > Arachnida > Ixodida > Ixodidae > Dermacentor > Dermacentor silvarum. The sequence continues at coordinate 5,498,503 of NC_051162.1, read as the reverse complement.
AGTAATTCACTGAATAGAAAGATTACAGGACAAACTTGAAGCTTCTTAAAAAAGGGTTCAGTGTGTGCGTCATAGGCAGAGTTGCTAATAGCCAGCCCGCACAGCCTTTTTGTGTAGTATAGAAATTTTAGTAATGTTTGACCCTGTAGTGTGTTACACCCAGACAAGGTGACAGTATTTTAGGTGTGAAAAAAAAGAGAGAGTAAGTTATAGACTAATAATTTGACGGAAGTGGGCAGAGAAGAGCGTACCCTTGCAAGGGCAACCACGACACCTGCAAGTTTACCGATGAGCATGTCGACACGTTTATTCCAGGTTAAATGTTCATCAAAAATGACACCAAGGCATTTAACTGAGGAGGTTACATGCACAGTTGAGTTTCCAATAATTATACAGTCAGTAATATGAGCCCTAGAATTTTTAGGTTGAAATAGAATGGCTTTCGTTTTGTTCGTGTTAATGGTTAACGAGTTTACTCGGCACCATGTATTAAGCTTATTTAATGCTGAATTTGCACAAGTCACCAGTTCACTACAGCTAGCAGACCTAAATAATACGGTGGTATCGTCGGCATAAATAATATATTTGGCCGCTGAAGTAGTGTTCGTTATGTCGTTAATATAAACATTAAATACGAATGGTATGACGGCGGCGGCATGATGACAATTGGATGACTTTTCTCAAATGATGGTGATGGTATGACAACGATGGCATGCTAGCAATGGAATGTCAACTGTATGACGAAAATGGTGGGACAACAACGGTATGACTAGAATCGGATGATGACAACGGTATGACCACAAATGTATAATGATGACCATATGCCGGCAATAGCAGCATAGTCAACGGCTGCATAGTCATGATTGACCTACGATAGAATGATGTTGATGGAACTGCGAAAGCGGTATGACGACAATTTGAAAATGTTTCTGAAATGATGACAATACGACCGCATTATGAGAATTGCTGGGTTGATCATGACTGTATGACAACAATGTAACGACCAAGACGACATCACAACCCTGAGAACATATGTAGTGGCTCTAGTTAGACAACTTGGGTAACGTGGCATAAGAAGATAGATTGATAATAGGCCTTATGTGAAATCTGCTGCCATGTTGGAGGCTAAGTGCATGTGAGTGTACAGAACGTACTACGTATCAATGTGCGGTGCTTGATAAGAGCCACAGTTTACTGGTTACCTTTTTTTCCTTCACAGAGAGGAAATCGGGATGCCGAAGGGTAAACTCCACCCTTTACTGCCGAAGCAGTAAACTCCACCCCCGCATTGTTATTTTCCTTCGCTGTGGACGTTTCGAGTGCTCCGGATCGCGACTCCAGTACTCATGTTACTAACGACTAATGTTGTGTTTACGTTCGCCTTTCTTAGAAATTACGATGATAGCATGTGTGCTCTTGATCGCACATATTGCTCCATGCTGAAACAAGATGGTTTTAGTTGCGTTTTCATTACCTTCTGGTTCTCGGACAAGCCACCTTCATGTATACGGGTATAAAGGTGCATTGCGGCTGCTCGCGCATGCCTACGTTGCTTTTTAGTTCGTTTATTGCATTTCGATAACGGACGCACGCTAAAAGGGCTGCGGAGGCAACGGAGTAAAACACCGATTTCATTGACCTAACATGTTTGTTACTTAGCAGTACATCTCGGAAAGATCCTGTGGCCACCCAGCTGCACTCAAACTTTTTGAAACAAACGTTGCTTGTACCGTCATCGCTGCTCCTGGTCGCATCGCACGCGAAAGCCTCTTCATGACCTTCGCACACTGTATTTTCAAGCCTGCCTTGGTGTGCGAAAGCCTTGGGCAAACATTGCAACTGCATGAAGGCTACCCAAAATCACATTCTTTGGAAATGCGAGGGACACCCTCCTACACAGTCAATACTGCCAACTCCATCCCACGAGAAATCACTCCTGACTACAAGATTCAGGCAGAAGTAACAAACTGGACCGAAACGGTTGTGGCAAGCAGTTGGCCACCACCCTTCGGACTGACTACCTGCAAATTTAACAACCTTGTTATGCCGTAAATAAAGTTTTTTGTCTCTCTCTCTCGTACACTGTACTCAGATACAGTAGAACCTCGCTGTTACGTTTTTCACGGGACCGTAAAAAAAAAAAAAAACGTAAGAGCCGGGAAACGCAAGAGCCAGGAAACAGGAAAAATTGAGAAATGGGAGTAGTGTTGAACTGCACACAATATTATTTTAATTCTTACGTGCGACAAAAAGTAGTTTCGCCCGACAGCCGAAGTATCGATTGCGGTGAGCTATACAAAGTAAGAATAGTAGTTTTATCGTCTGTATAAACTTGTAAGCATTCGGTTATTAACTAATTAACAAACATAGTGTCAGCGCCCACAGGCAAACATGAACACATCACACTCGATGAGCGCGGACACGCGCAGTTAAGCGCCGCTCCAGAAGCGAGCGAAGTGACCTTCGTGCTGTTGTCTATCGCTTCAACCCTAACTGAGCGCCGAGAACACGCAGCACGCACAAAGCCACGAGCCGCCGACGCACCTACACTGCGTAGAATCTACCCCCACGCAGATCGCTTTCAAGATAAGGCCCGCGGGACCGCGCGCGCGCCGCGGCGCAGTATGATGCCAGAGCACAACGCTACCCGCTACCCCCCCCCCCCCCCCCCTCCTCGCTCCCTCGCTGGTGCCTCGAGCGCAACGGAAGGAGGCGCGCTTCCTCTCTGCTTTCTTTCGCCATTGACCCTTACCCTTGCTTAGGCCATTGAGCCATTCTTTTCATTAAAGTTCTCTCTCTCTCTTTCGCGCGCGAGACGCGGTCGTCGGCTCCCCTCGTACGCTTTCACTCGCACATTCAGCATACGGCCGCGCGGCTTCCCTCGCACGCTTTCACTCGCACATACAGCATACGGTGCGCGGCGACGTATGCTGTATGTGCGAGTGAAAGCGTGCGAGGGGAGCCGACGACTGCGTCTCGCGCGCGAAAGAAAGCATACGGCGCGCGGCGACGGCGTTATCGCCCTTGGACTTTATACGGAACATCTACGAGCCAAAACCAATTTTAGGGCCGCAACGCGTCATAGACATCATCTTAAGATAGCAAAAGCGGATATCAAAGGCCATACTTTTGCTGGCGGAAACCGAAAATGCGTAATAAATGTCGCCCCCAGGACTTTGGGCGGCCAATGCCATCGTCAAGCAACCAAGCCAAGCGACATGAAAAGTCAAAATGGCCGCTCGGGCCGGCGCGGTGTGGCAGTTCGCAACGTATGATGCGGGAACGGTCCCACAGTTGCGACGTAACAGCGGGGTTACCAATGCATTGGGTTCTATGGGAGCTGTGCCGGGACCGGCCGAAAACGACGTAACAGCCGGGAAAACGCAGCACCCGGGAACGTAACAGCGGGGTTCTACTGTATTCCGATGGCTGAAAACGCTTTATACACCACACTGAAAACAAAAAGAGGAAGTTTATTAGCTTGCGCACTGCTTTCGTTCTCAACGACGGCAGGCTCACATACGACTCGGTGACGAACTTGTAACTTCGTTATCATTGTGAGGCAGTTCTTGATGCGTAATAACTGTCAACTAATCACTAGGAATGCCGGTAATGCGGGCAGGTCCGTACAGCACTCGTTTGACATATTTTATGCGCAGATTGATTATGATCAAAGCATATATAAGCAAACAGTTGTAGCAGCGACAGCAATACGACTCGGACAGATGCGTTCAACATGGCCCCGCATCGGTAGCTTCGTCAGACCTTCGACAGATGGCAGCAATTTCGCATAAGGCCTATAGATCGATGTTTGTGCTCTGGCATAAACGCTGGTGGCCTCGAGCTTACATAGTGGCGGTGCTACTTCGGTTAGTCTTGTCTTGCTGAAGTGGCTACTGTTCATGTATTTGATGCCTGAATTTTTAGCGAAATTTTACTGTTGCATGTTTGTGTGTAACATGCCAACAAGATGGTTGTGAGGACATGTAGCAATGATTTTACTCATCAAACGCACACCTCAATTTTGCAAAAATTGCACCTAATGCATTTTGACAGCAAGTGCAGCACAATGCATGTTCAATTGCACAAAATCCAAATGACACAGAGCCACATGCTGTTTAGATGATCCAGCAGTGGTAGGCGCAACATTCACCTAACGAGCAGGGATCCAATGTCTGGCATCACACACAATCAGCATCAGTCCACACCTACGCTGCTTGCGTCGGTGTGGACTTCGGTATCGGCGTTTTCGTCGAAATGCCCAAGTATCGGTGGCGATTGCAGGGCGTCGCTTCAGTTCAAATGCTTCTACTTGCGGCGTCTCCCACTTGAACTCGACGTCGGCCTTCGTGAGGTACGTCAGTGGCTCGGCGATCCGTGAAAAGTCCTTGACGAAGCGCCTGTAATAGGCGCATAGTCCAAGAAATCCACGCACTGCCTTCTTGTCGGCGGGTGGAGGAAAGTCAGTGATGGCCGCAGTTTTCTGTGGGTCAGGGCACACTCCAGACTTGATTACGTGGCCCAAAAACAAGAGTTCCTCATATGTGAAGCGGCACTTTTCTGGCTTCAATGTGAGCCCGGAGGTCTTGATTGCTTGAAGAACTGTTTCAAGACACCGGAGGTGTTCTTCGAAGCTTGAGGCAAACACGACGACGTCGGCCAAGTAGACGAGGCAAGTCTGCCACTTCAAGCCTGCCAGTACTGTATACACGATGCATTGGAAAGTCTCAGGTGCTGAGCAAAGACCAAACGGCGTGACCTCGAACTCGAACAGTCCGTCTGGTGTTACAAAGGTAGTCTTCTCCCGGTCCCTCTCGTCGACTTCAGTTTGCAAGTAGCCGGTTTTGAGGTCCATCGACAAAAATACTTTGCGTTGTAAAGTCGATCCAAGGCGTCGTCTATCCGAGTGAGAGCGTATACGTCCTTCGCGATTTTTTTGAGGCGACGATAATCGATGCAGAAACGTAGGGTTCTTTCTTTCTTCTTCACTAACACCACAGGGGATGCCCACGGACTCTTGGACGGGTGGATGATGTCGTCGCGAAGCATTTCGTCGACTTGTTGCCTTATTGCCTCACATTCGCGCACCGTAACTCGTTACGGGCTTTCACAGAATGGGTGGGCATATTTGTCGGTTAGAATGCGGTGCTTGGCGACGGGTTTGTCAAATTTTTGATGATGACGAGAACAGTCCTTGTATTGGAGGAGCAGGGCTTTTAGCTGTTCTTTCTTATGCCTGGGAAGGTTCTCATTTACGTCAAAAGCTGGTTCAGGTGCTACAGTCGTCGTTGCAGGTGCGCTAGAATCCGTGAAGGCGAAAGCTCTGCTTGCTTGTACTACTTCATCGATGTAGGCGACCGTGGTGCCTTTGTTAATGTGCTTATATTCGTGGCTGAAGTTTGTGAGCATCACTCTTGCTTTCCCTTCACATAGCTCAGCTATGCCTCTAGCGACGCAAATTTCATAGTCGAGTAGTAAGTGATAATCGCCCTCGATGACGCCCTCCATGTTTGCAGGCACTTCGGTACCGACGGAAATCATTACGCTGAAGCGAGGTGGAACAGTGACTTGTTCTTCAAGCACATTCAAGGCATGGTAGCTGATGTTTGTATCCAGCGGTATCTCTTTGTGCGTTGAAAGCATTATCGACTTGGACCTTAAGTCGATGACTGCACCATGTTCGTTTAGAAAGTCCATGCCTAGGATGACGTCCCTGGAGCAGCGCTGCGTGATTACGAAGCTCGACGGGTAAGTGCGTGCTGTGCAGATTCCAGCCAGCGTTATTAGGTGACCTCCCGCTGTCTGGATATCGGGTCCTTGCCTGGCCGTTTTCACCTTCTTCTACCCTTCGGTGAACGGGCCACTGAAGATGGAATAGTCGGCTCCAGTGTCGACAAGCGCGGTGACGTTATGACCATCGATTAGCACGTCTAGGTCAATAGACCGTAGTATGGCGTTGCGGTTAAGTCGGTGGCGTCAGATCAAGGCTGCGTCGGCTGGCTCCGCTGCTGCTACGTCGCGTCGGCAGGTCTTCTTTCGGCGACGAAGTGTTTTCGTCAAGGCTCTTGCCAGGCGGCGTGCTGATATCTCGTCACGATGATTCGCGAATATTCTTCGTTGGCGGCGGAGGATCTTCAGCATTGCGTCGTAGAGCAACCGCAGCTCCATCGGTTGCTGCTTTTAGTTTCCCGGGTAAGGACTGGGAGACCGGCCCCGGGTAGGGCTGGCGTACTGCCGGCGATGCGGTGAGATGTAGCAGCCTGGTGACGGCGAGCATGTGGGTCGTTGTGGTTGCGACTTGGCTTCGGCGAGGTAGTTGGCGATATCACGCGGCCTCTCGCCAAGCTGTGGATGTGGCGCGTTGACGGCGGAAGAGGCGAGTCATCTCCTCCGTGAAGATCGCAATGTTCTCGTTCTGCAATTGCACTCTGGTTTCTAAGAGAACTTCGGCCCTTACTTTTCATACGACACTCGTGAAGGTTCTCACAAAATAGGTCTCACATCACCAGGGTGGTCTCTGTGTTCTCAAACCAGGTACGAGCAGCGTCATCCAACGAAAAATAGACATGGCGTAGCTTGTTGTCGTTGCTCCATTTGTTGAACGTTGCGGTCCTCTCATATGTCTCCAGCCAGGTTTCAGGGTCTTCAGCTGATGATCCACGGAAGGTTGGTGGCTCCCGAGGTTGTTGCAGCAGGATGGGAGACCCTGGGGCTGCCATTTGGGTCGTTGATTTGGCCTTGATCGCTGTGGTCTTCTCGGGAAGAAGTCCGTACTCCGGCAGAAGTCCTTACTGCCTATGGCTAGCTCACTGGTCCTTAGCGATGCTGGTGTTGTCCTCTGGTTTCGGGCTTGGATCGCAGCTTTTCGGTGGCGTTCGGTGCATGGACGTATTAGCACCTCCACCAGATGTCACGTATTGTGACAGTGAAGAAAACAGTTGGAAAACTGTGAATGACGAAACGGACTTTATTAGGCGAACCTGTGACCACAAAAGCAAGTTGCACTCGAAGCACAACGATAGCGGTGAATATAGTCGGCGATCGCCGAAATCTGTCAGCGGCGAAACGCGTCGGCTTTTATACATGAGTCATTGAAGGTTCCATAGTAATCCCTGGTGCCCGGGTGTCTTCGAGAAAGTACTAGACAATTCGGGTCGCTCATACAATCAAGCAAAGTCCACTTGACAAGTCTTGAAGAAGACAAGTCCACTTGTCGAAACGTTGGCTCCTGCTCTCGCCATGTTCTCGTGTTGCTCATCGTCTTGAATTGCCACCTCCCGCACTCCCCGAGTACATACAATTATATAAGCGTCAGTGACAACAGACAATGGATAGAAGCATCCATAATGTTCGAGAAACTTCCGATATATGCAGGCGCATCCTGCACCTAGCGATAACGTTTTAACATTTGTTAGCCGGTGAAAAGCGGTCACCGGTGAAAGATTTATAAATAAGTACACGTGTCAGTGTGTTGAAGTGGCCAGGTCGTGGTGCACGCAGATTGTATGGTGGTGGGAAGGACGGGGTGGAGTGGGCCGGAGGTCTTTAACACAGTCCAGGAGGCGTTGTAGGAATTGTTGGGGCTGGGCTGGTGGCTGCGTCGATGTGAAGAAATCTCCAGGGAGGTGCAGAGAACTGCCATACACTAGCTCTGCTGCTGAGCACTGTAGGTCTACCCCAAGGACAGCCTGTAAACCCAGGAGGGGCAAAGCGTCAACCCAGGTGGCACAATTGAGGCGGATAGTCAGGGCGGTCTTCAGTTGTCGGTGAAGGCATTCCAAGATGCCGTTGGCACAGGGGTGATATGCAGTGGTACGGCAATGCCTGGCGCTGAGAATGTAATTAAGGCAAGCAAACAAGGAGGACTCAAATTGGCGTCCACGGTCAGTTGTCATGGTGCCAGGACAACCAAAGCGACATACCCACGCAGTAATGAAAGCATGGGAAACCATCTGAGCGGTGATGTCATGAATGGGAACAGCCTCCGGCCAGCGTGTGAAACGGTCGACCATGGTAAGTATATAACGGTAACCTTGAGACACAGGTAGAGGGCCCACATTGTCAAGATGAACATGCTCAAAACGACGGCCGGGTGGAAGGAAGGCTTGGGGAGGTGTCTTGGTATGACGGGAGACTTTTGTTGTCTGGCATAGCAGACATGTGCGCGTCCAAGCACGCACATCACCGTTAATTCCAGGCCAGACATAGCGCTCGGTGAGAAGGCGCTGAGTAGCTGAATGTCTTGGTGACATGTTTGTTGTGTGGACAGCGGAAAACGGTGCGACTTAGTAAAGCTGTAACAAAAGGGTGTGGAAGGTCTGCCGAGACATCGCACTACAAAGGCTTAGGCGAGCAAGGATGAGGCACATGCCGTAGTCAAAGAGAACGGGGGTTCTCCCGAAAAGTGGCCAATTCTCTATCGGTCTGCTGTGCGGAAGAAAATGCGGCCCAGTCGATGATTCAACCGCGGCTATACGAGAAAGGATATCTGCAGCGGTATTGTTGCACCTTTCATGTTGCAGATGTCGATTGGAAATTTCGAAATATAAGCGAGATGGCAGAGTGATTGAGTTGGTGCGGAAAACATACGCCAGTGGCTTATGATCGGTCGGCACGTATAACAGGCATCCTTTCGGAAAATGCCGAAAGTGCTGTATGACAGTGTAGATGGCTAGTAGCTCTCGGCCAAAGACGCTGTAGCGGGTCTCAGCAGGAAGTAGCTTCCGAGAGTAAAAAGACAAAAGCCCCTCAGGACCTCAATAAAAGTTAATATGTCTCCACTCGGAGTTAATGTGCTGCTGCAAGACGGCTCAGACGGCCACGCTGGATACATCCACCATCAACCGAGTAGGAGTGTTGTTGCGTGGATGGATAAGAAATGCGGCGAACATGAACACGGACATGATATCATGTGAACATGAGCAGTTCACATGATTGCGAGCCACGTCTGGATAAGCTGCAGATTTTGGGTAAAAGCAAGGACGCCACGGTACGCGAGTTGTTAGAGGCCTCTCATATTAAGGCACGTGGGCCATCGTGTATCAGTGTCAGTTTCTCTCTTGCAAGCAGAAAAAAAGATTTTTTGATAAATGGTTGTGTTTTGAGCGATGCACGTATGTTTTTTCTGTATGCTGAGCATGTCTGTGCATATATATTTGGTGAAAAAAGAAATGATAAACAGTCGAAAGTTTGGTGCTCCCCTTGACCACGTCCCTCGTTCATTATTTGCGCTAAGCGACCATATGGTCTAAAGTGTCTTCCGAGCAGTCTTCATCTGATAAACTGCTAATTTCGAAGTTATCGCTATTGTTTGCTTCCAGAAATAAAGTAAACTTCGGTTTCTGAATCACTATCATCCTGGACGACGGCGAAATGCTTCTTTTCTGCGATGACAGATCAGAAACACATGCGTTGTCTCCACCGGACGCCATTTTTTTTAACACGAGTTTCCCCCCGAAGAAATTTGAAACAACATTTGAAAAAACAGGAATTACCTGCCCCATGCTGCCATTTGTGAAGCGACACACCAACTAGCCCGCAAACGAGCGTGCTTCGTTCAAAACGCTCAAAAGGAGATATTATCTCGAGCAGACGAGCTACACTCATTCAAAGCGGTTTTGGGACAGCTCGGCAAAGACGAGCTGTGCTTATCCGAAATGGTAAAGGGGTTAATTAACACCACAGGTAGTTGGTTCGACTCCCACCAAAGGTTGAGGGTTTGCCTCCTGAATTTTAGGACCATGAATTTGTTGCCATAACGTCGGACGGCGATGCCGGACATAGTATTTTTCATCCCATGAGCCGTCTAAGGTTTTCGCCTTAAGTCAAATTTTGTGTGTTCGGCCTCAAAGAAGCAAATCGGTAAATTCCCGCTTTTCCCGATCGCAAGAGAGAAGCAGGCAGATGTTTCACATGAGCTCCCCAGAGACATACTGTATGTTTCTGAACTATTTCACAGATTTTTGGGTCTTAGTTTCATTGAAAATCTTGTGTGGTTTCTCGAGATTTAATGTAGTTTTCAACCATTAACCATTTCAAGCACGTACCCAGAGAACGTATAGCTAGAAAATCTAGCAAAAGGATATAAAAATGTCGGCCGAAGCAAAAGTTATTTCATACGGGCTTCCGCATAAAGACCTTGCGCGGTGAAATTGCCGCCAAAGGCAGGAAACACTGCTGTGCCATTTGTTGCGCAAGGGTAATGGGGGCCTTCTGCTACACATGCATATGTGGGCCACACGCTGTATCTTGGAGGTCTCTCTGGCAAGTGCACAGACGGTTAGTGCGCATTCGGATTCTAGTGTTGGCTATTGTGTAATCTCAAGTTTCCAAAGTGTTCACTGGCATTGTGACAATGAGTTCATGACCATCGAGTGAGATCTGTTCATGTTTGCCTGAGTGTGCGTGGCATTGATAAAACTGAATCTTAGTGTTTTTGCAGCCAGTGCACCACCTTTCTGGCGGAACTGTGACTTCCCTTTTTTTTGTTGTTGCTCAGGACAAATATCCATATGTTTTTACACTTTTGTTTGTAATTTGTGGGCACCTACTGCCGGCACTGAGCGTGGTCAGCCATAGCGTCCAAGATTTACAGCACCGTGCGATGCAACGGACGCCTTGAGCCACGTCGGTGCATTGCTCTCAGGGCGATCTGCCATGCACGCGTTGGCACTCCTAACCACGCTAGTATGGCCCGACTCTCTTGCGACTTGTTTAAGTGCTTACTAAGAAGAGACAGTCGACTCCTGTTAATACAAAGTTCATGGGAGCCGCAAAAAAAAACTTCAAATTAAACTAACTTCGAATTAGGCAAATAGCACAAGAATCGGCTCCTTTATTAGCCTCAAAGCCGACAGCGTTTTAGGAGAAATAGTCTCATTTTTGTCTGCTTCTGTTTGCCAAATCTAGCTGCGGAAAGCTAGTTTTGCAAGCAGTAGATGTGTCCAAGTGCTTCTTCGGCATTATTTTCACCAACAAAAAACCGCTGCACAAGAGCAAGGCCCAGTGCTACATTGGCAGTCCTCGGTTGCGGTTCGTTTTTAATATCATCAACATTGCTTTCATGATTGGATTCACGGAGATGAACAATGTGCACAATTTCGGTGTCCGTCATTGCGCTGCACGTTTTGACTTTACAAAACGGGCATCTCCGAAAGTGGCACCATAACTGCTGTCGTTGAGCTCACTCGTTTGTGCTTTCCCCAGCACACAAGGGGAAGCATCCCCTGAAGAAGTTGCCACGAAACCACAAGCCCTGAAGCAGTTGGCGATGGTCTCATCTTTTACGCGACCCTAAGTGGAGGCCCCTACAGGACCTTTGCATTTCGGTTTTGCCCTGGTCCATGGGCTGGAACACCGACGTTGTGTTTGCCAGCAAGTATGCTAGACGGACAGCTCTCAAGGCCTGGTATGTTCGTGCGGGCACTGCACTTGTCCACAAGGAACAGTACCTTGCGGTTGGACGACACAAACTTGCGATCCAGTTTTGTGATCCAGTCTGTGAAAACGTCGGACGTCATCCATGCCTTTCTGCTCGACGCATAGTCCACAAGAAGCGTCTTCATGCCTCGAAAACATCTAGGCTTAGTGGCCATCCCGATCACAAGCAGGTGACCTTGTTCAGTGCCAGTCATGTTTGCCGCAGTCGTAACCAGCACCCTTTCTTTGCTCCGTTTGTCCCCAACACAGTCGTCTTTGAATGTCCAGAGTCTTCTCTAGTAGCAGCCAATAAAAAAAGCGCAGTCTCGTCTGCTTATTAAGGATGTCTACCGGTTGATAATTGCTGAAGTACTCGCGAAGCTTTTCTGCTTTCTACTTTACACCTATTTCTTGGTTAAGTGACTCCTTCTCACCACACATGCTCTTACAGATCGGCTCACGATGATGTTTGAAGTGTGTTGGCCATCTATTGGAAGAAATGAAGCCGTTGATCCCCAGCATTGCTGCAGGCGATAAGGCTCTCGCTGCAACAACACCCACCCCACTGCTCGATGCTTCTCTGATCCAAAGCAGCAGCGCCGTCTCCGGCTAGGCGCTAGTGCGCATCTTGAATTTGTTATTCTCAAGAGCAATCAATAGCAAGCGCTTATTCTTGATGAAATTTGAGAGCGTGATAGGCCGTGCAATGTCTTGCTTGGTGGTGCCTCCCTTGTCAACTTCTTTCAAGACCTCGACTTTTGTCGCCAGGTCAAACGTTCGGTACAAGCTGTGAGTTGCCATTATCAAATGTCATAACTACACTCAAAATCAGAAGCGTGGAAGCACCTGCGAAACACGCACTACACCTGAACAGCCGTTTCATGAGCTGTGGCGCTGCAAGGGAGCTTTTTTGGCGCATTTTTTTTTCAACAATTATGGTCGCCTTGAGGCTCCAAATTGAAAAATTACTTCTAAATAAACTGCGGGAGTCGGCAAAGTTTTTCGCTGGATTGACAACTTAGTTAAATTGAGGTCTGACTGTTGACATCATGTCACATTGCTGATGCGTATTCCGAGTCTGGTTAAAGAGACCTTGATGCAGGGCTTGACTATTTGTGTCAGATGACTGTGTTCAACGTGTGGCTACTAACTCGAGGTTCAGAGAACACCCAGATATTTGAGGGAGAAAGCAAACCCTATTGGGTGACGTCATTGGCTTTGTATATGGTACGTGTCCTGTCTTATGGCACTTCTGTCTGCTAGGTACCCCGCCACTGCACTGTGCTAGGTAAAGTGAGGGACCTGGCTGTTGGGCGAGAAAAAAGCACAGGCATTATGAGAATTGTCTACCAATGCGTAAGCATTCTTTGGCTCGGGTGTTACTTGGCTCTTGCTTACTTGCTTTTCCTAGCATGTCTACCCATTGCTTTTCCAATGCCAAAGAAATGAAATCCGTGTACTGAATGGTGTGGAGATGGAGTTGCCAGAAAGCTGCATGGCCCCTTCTGGAGTTTGGGAGCGCTTCGGTCCGCCATCTTGCCCAACGATGCAACCACTCCTCTTCAGTGAAGGATACGGTGCGGCTTAGCTGCCGAGTGCGCTTGCTCCTGCATTCCGCGAAAACAGTGGCCATAGAAACTCTATGGTGCAGGCGCAGCTGTGAAGTTGGCTTTCCCTCAAAAGGATGCTTTTTGCGCATGTGATCAGATTTGGCGAATGGGGGCGTGAGAGGTGCGTTCAATCAGATGCGCAACTCTAGCTCCTCCAAAGCGATCGTATCAACTGAGCCGGAGTGCCATCACAACCGGTTTCACCACAGCTGTTTCTTTCTCCCCTTTCTAAAAATTTTATTTGCTCTTTTTCCTTTTTTGTTACGATGTTGACGCGGCGACAGTGACGCTACTTTCTTTTTTAATGCCACCAATTATTTAGTATTACGTATTATTATTGTCATTCGTTTATCACATGTACCAGTCAGTTATCTTTAGGGGTGTGCGAATAGTGATTTTTGAGACCGAATCAAATACGAATCGAATAGCGCCAGAATCGAATCAAATGTCGAATACTTTTCGAGTAAGGAACAGCTGTTATCACAATTAATATTGCTACACGCGTGTGGTATCTGGTTGTTTGAACGAGGCGCGCGGGCGCCTAGACGAAGAAGACGAACTGCTCTGGGCTCTCGAGCTATCGGCTGATCTGGTCAGCGCTGCAGCTATCATTTGTAAATATACTTGTAAATAGTCTCCTGTACTTAATCCTCCGTTCGCGTAACATTTTGGTGGAGCGTGCCGTTCCCCGTCCTCGCCACAGAGCTCCACAGCGGCCGCACCGTCCAGCTTTCCGCCATGGCTCCCGGTGACACCTCGTCTGCTGCTGCTACTGCAACTCCAACCACAACGTACGTCACGGTAGCCACTCCCCGCGATCCTGGCATATTCTCCGGCCAAGATAATGTCGACGTTGATGACTGGCTACGCATGTATGAGCTTGTTAGCCGCAACAACCACTGGGACCCTACCATAATGCTAGCTAATGTCCTCTTCTACTTGGGCGGAACACCTCGTGTCTGGTTCCGGACACACGAGGAGGAGATCTCTAGCTGGGACGCTTTCAAGGAGAAGCTCCGCGACCTCTTTGGAAATCCGACCGGTCGGCAGCAGGCTGCAAGGAAAGAGCTTGCTACTCGAGTGCAGTCTTCCACTGAATCGTATGTCTCGTACATACAAGACGTGCTAGCTCTTTGCCGGAAAGTCGACGAGAACATGGTCGAAGTTGACAAGGTTGGCCACGTTCTCAAAGGGATCGCGGACGATGCGTTCAACTTGTTGATCTTCAACAATGTGTCTACCATCGACGTCATTGTCAAGGAATGCCGCCGCTTTGAGCTCGCCAAAAGCCGCCGCGTCATTCCACAATTCTCCCGGCTCCCTAACACAGCTGCGACGTCATCCTGCGTCGCCCTTACAGCTTCGCCCCCCTCCAATGAGACCGTCACGCGTATTGTTCGCCGTGAGATCGAGGCTGCCAGTCCTGCCACGTTCCATCCGCGCCCACTTGACCCCACCATTGACCAAGCAGCCCCAGCGATCTCCCTCATTCAGGAGGTTGTGCGGCAAGAGTTTGCCAACCTCGGTTTTCCTGCTGCCTGCTTCATCTCCCGAGCTGACGCCCGACTGGTGCCGACAGCTGCGCCTCGCAGCGATCTGTATTCCGGATACCGCAACCCTACAGAATGGAGAACTCCGGACGACAAGCCCATTTGCTTTCGTTGCCGCCGCATTGGCCACGTCGCTCGCCACTGCCGCACCTCCTGGTCATCGCCATATTCGAGCTACTTTTCGCCGTCTCCTCGCCCATATGCCGACCCTCGCCGCTACTCGCCTCGCCGTATGCCTTCGAGCTCTCACGTATCCGTCGATGACAGTCGTCCCACTCGCTCGCCGTCACCTCAGCGCCGTCGGTCCCCGTCGCCCCAGCCACGCTGCTATTCGTCGCCGACCCATTATGGACCCTCCCGGACGGAAAACTAGGCCATGCAGCTCTTGGAGGTAGTGCTGCATCACGTTCGTCCTGTCCAAATCTTCCGTTGACGCTCCTCACGAACACGAACCTAATTGAAGTAGATGTAGATGGTGTCCCGTTGACGGCATTGATTGATACTGGAGCCCAAGTGTCTATAATGAGCGCTAACCTATGTCGTCGCCTCAAAAAAGTTCTTACGCCTGCCGTCACTTGAGCCGTACGCGTCGCCAATGGCGCCACTGTTGCCGTCTGTGGTATGTGCACTGCTCACGTAGGAATTGCTGGCCGCCAAGTTCCCGTCCTGTTCTCCGTGCTGACCAGTTGCCCTCATGACCTAATCTTCGGGCTCGACTTTCTGACGACGCATTCTGCCCTCATCGACTGTTCCACCGGTACGCTGTGCCTCGAGCTTCCTCTTGTTTCCGACGTTCGGCCCGAACAACCGCACACCCTATGCACTACAGCGTTTGTTCGGTTACCTCCAAAAGCCCTAACCTTCGTCGAATTGGCCTCAACGGCAACCGTGCCTGATGGCGACTATGTCGTCGCCCCTATTCGTGATGTCCTCCTGGCGCGCGACATCTCTGTGCCACACTCCGTCGTTACCCTTGCCGCTAATCGGATGTGTCTCCCCGTTGTCAATTTTGGCTTGACAAAGCAAGTGTTACCTGAAGGCATAGCGGTGGCCACGCTCCGGTCAGTGACAGACGACCACGTCACTGCTTTTGCAGCCGACGCGTCTCCAGATCCTCCTGATTACCCGCAGGATGCCTTGAACCTCAACGGCCCATTACGTCCCATGGTCGCTCCGGACCTCGCCCCTGGCCAAGCAGCCGCCCTGTATCGCCTTTTGCTCTCCTATCGCGACATATTTGACACTGACAATCGCCCACTTGGTCAGACGTCCCTTGTTAAGCATCGGATAAACACTGGTGATGCTGTTCCCATTCATCGCCGACCGTATCGCGTGTCCACGGCAGAGCGGCAAGTTATTCAGCAGGAAGTCAACAAGATGCTCGCCAAAGGCATTGTTGAGCCCTCGTCGAGCCCTTGGGCGTCGCCGGTGGTGCTCGTCAAAAAGAAAGATGGCAC
Source organism: Dermacentor silvarum (assembly GCF_013339745.2). NCBI lineage: Eukaryota > Metazoa > Arthropoda > Arachnida > Ixodida > Ixodidae > Dermacentor > Dermacentor silvarum. The sequence continues at coordinate 5,482,468 of NC_051162.1, read as the reverse complement.
GTGGCGTTTCTGTGTTGATTACCGCCCCCTAAACCGAATCACTAAAAAGGACGTTTACCCGTTACCACGAATTGACGACACTCTTGATTGTCTTCACGGTGCCAAATACTTTTCGTCCATTGACCTTCGATCTGGTTATTGGCAGATTTCCGTCGATGAGCAAGACCAAGAAAAGACCGCTTTCGTCACTCCAGATGGCCTCTACCAATTTAAGGTTATGCCGTTTGGTTTATGCAATGCCCCCGCCACGTTCGAACGGATGATGGACTCTCTGCTTCAAGGTTTCAAATGGTCAACTTGCCTTTGTTACCTCGACGACGTCCTTGTGTTTTCTCCTACGTTTGAGACGCACCTTGAGCGCGTCGCAGCTATACTTGACGTCTTCCGCAAGGCTGGGCTCCAATTAAACTCATCGAAGTGCCACTTCGGGCGCCGACAGATTACAGTGCTCGGCCATCTCGTCGATGCTTCCGGAGTACAACCCGACCCGGAGAAGGTTCGAGCAGTAACAGCTTTTCCTGTACCTCAGTCTGTCAAAGACGTCCGGAGTTTTGTGGGGCTCTGCTCTTATTTCAGACGGTTTGTGAAAGATTTCGCAGCAATCGCTCGACCACTCACTGAACTTCTGAAGAAAGACGTGCCTTTTACGTGGGGTTCCCCTCAGGCTGCCGCATTTTCACGCCTTATCACGATTCTGACCAATCCACCGATCTTGGCCCACTTTGACCCGTCCGCACCTACAGAGGTCCGAACCGATGCCAGTGGTTATGGGATCGGCCAGTCTTAGCGCAACGACAACACGGACACGACCGCGTTATCGCCTATGCTAGCCGGCTCCTGACAACTGCAGAGCGCAACTATTCGATTACGGAGCGCGAATGTCTTGCTCTCGTCTGGGCTGTTTCAAAGTTCCGCCCATATTTATATGGCAAGCCCTTCTCAGTAATCACAGACCATCATGCGCTGTGTTGGCTTTCGTCGCTCAAGGATCCTACTGGCCGGCTCGGTCGTTGGGCTCTCCGACTACAAGAATATCCCTACACAGTGACGTACAAGTCGGGACGCCAACACCAGGACGCAGATTGCCTCTCTCGCTACCCAGTCCAAGACCCGACCTCTACGTCTGATACTGACACCGACGCCTGCGTTCTCTCTGTTTTTCCACTGGTCCATGTCGCCGACGAGCAGCGCCGTGACCCGTCCTTGCGTGTCATCATTGACCGCCTGGAATCGTCACTTGCCGACAGCTCCCTTCGCTTATTCACACTTCAAGATCGCATACTCTACCGGCACAACATTCAGCCCGACGGCCCAGCATTACTCCTTGTGATCCCTAAACACCTTCGCTCGGCTGTTCTCCACGAGCTTCACGACCTCCCCACTGCCGGTCACCTCGGTGTGTCACGTACCTACGACCAGATCCGCCGACGCTTCTTTTGGCCAGGGCTTGCTCGCTCCGTTCGAAGATACGTAGCTGCGTGTGAGAAATGCCAGCGACGCAAGACACCGTCGACGCTCCCTGCTGGGTACCTTCAACCAATTGACATTCCCTCGGAACCATTCTTTCGGGTTGGTTTGGATTTACTTGGTCCTTTTCCTCTTTCTACCTCTGGGAACAGGTGGATCGCTGTGGCCACAGATTACGCCACGCGCTACGCCATCACCCGAGCGCTCCATACAAGCTGCGGCACAGATGTTGCCGATTTTCTTCTACGCGACGTGATTTTATTACATGGAGCTCCGCGACAACTTCTCACAGACCGTGGCCGGACATTCCTGTCGAAAGTTATCGCGGACATCCTGCAGTCCTGTGCCACGAGGCACAAGCTATCCACGTCATACCATCCGCAAACGAATGGCCTCATGGAGCGTCTTAATCGCACTCTCACAGACAAGCTCGCGAAGTATGTGTCTTCCGACCACACTGACTGGGACCTCGCTCTACCGTTTGTCACCTTTGCATATAACTCCTCGCGCCACGACACAGCCGGTTATTCGCCATTTTTCCTTCTGTTCGGCCGAGAACCAGCACTGCCCCTCGACACAAGCCTCCCTGTTCACGCAGCACCCACCAGTGAATATGCACTTGACGCCGTCGCCCGCGCTGCCCACGCAAGGGAATTGCCCGTGGCCGCCTTCTGCACTCCCAAGAGAGTCAACGGCGTTTGTACAACCAGCGACACCGCGACCTGCACTTTCCACCCGGTTCTTTGGTGCTCCTATGGTCTCCGTCGCGTCAGGTCGGCCTGTCAGAAAAACTGCTGTCTCGTTACACAGGCCCCTACCGAGTGATTCGTGCCGTGACTCCCGTCACCTACGAGATCGCCCCTGATGCCCCATCTGCTTCCCAGTCCAGTGATATCGTGCACGTTACACGACTGAAGCAGTATCACCCTCCCAGTGATGACATTTAGACGCTCCGGGACGTCGCTTCTGCCGCCGGGGGATTATGCTACACGCGTGTGGTATCTGGTTGTTTGAACGAGGCGCGCGGGCGCCTAGACGAAGAAGACGAACTGCTCTGGGCTCTCGAGCTATCGGCTGATCTGGTCAGCGCTGCAGCTATCATTTGTAAATATACTTGTAAATAGTCTCCTGTACTTAATCCTCCGTTCGCGTAACAATATCAAATGGTGTTCACATCCCAGTATTCTTAAGGTTAGCAAGTTTTGGTCATTATGTAGCATGCTATGAAGCATTGTTAATTAATAGCAGAAATGGAACATTACAAGTAGTTCCTTTACATGCTCAGGGCTCATCATAGAGAGTGAATGATAGTTGTACAGCCTGTAAAGTATGGCTACCTAAGTGACGTAGCATGATCGACTACTCAAGTTCTCACGTTTTATGTCTTTACCTATGCCTGTGGGATGATGATAATAATATGCCCCCGGGATGATAACTTTATGTTTATTTGGGTGCAGTTGGCGTTCTGGAATATTTGAAAAATATTCGCATCTGCGAATAGTGACTATTCGATTCAGTCTTCGAATCAAATAGGATAATATTCGATGCATTATTATTCAAAGTTTCGAATATTTGCACACCCCTAGTTATTCTTATACATGCTCCGCAGCTCCACAGCAGGCTTCTCTGCACGCACACCCGTAATGCGGAAAAACAAGCTTTCAAGGTGGCCTGATGAGAACGGTTGTGTCTCTGATCAATTACGCATTTTTGTGCAGATACATGGCATTACACTGACAGACACGTGATAGACAGATTTTGCCGGGGTACTCGTCAAAGAATGCTTACACATTAATGAAACAAATGTCTGTACCATTTGTTTCTGATGCCCTTGTCTGTAATGTGCTTCGTAATCTGTACCAATGGTCATCTATTCACAAATACGGACATGGGCAGATTGACGAGGTCGTGTTTGATACCATCACGTTAAGTGGCAACAAGGGTAGACCTCAACTAGTAGATGCAGGAAAAAGACTGAGCTGAGTTTGGAAGCCTTTCGTAAAAGCCAAGGTTCTCTTATGTAAGCATTTGTGTGGCACGCAGTCGAATAGCTTTTAAAAAAAAAAATTCATTCTGCTGTTGACAAATCAGAACAGGTTTTTTGTGTTGAATGTGGGTAACCCATTTCCAAGGTACGAAAACTGACCATATTGTGTGAGCCATCGCTTCGCTTGACAGGGATCACGGGTGGCCACTTGTTTCTTTGTCATTCCGTGCACGGCAGTCAGCGTGTTTAATAGTACATTTGTTGTGCCACAATGAGCTGGTAGTGTGAATTTAGTTGCCAGACTTGCATGCTTACAATGGTGCATGAAGCAAGAAAAGCAAAACACATGCCTAGAAAGCTTCTACATTCCAGTTAGCAGACAGAATATTGACACGTTCACATTGTTCACCATTGAATGGCCCATCTGCACTGTGCGCAGTCTCAAAAGATGCACAGTGTGGCGAATTGGACAGACGGGGCACTCCAGCAGAGCCCAGACCACGGTTGACACTGGGCACGCGTGAGTGTCCAGAGCATGTTCGGCAGCGCGTGGCTCTGCTGCGAGCAGATAGATGCGCCGAGGTAGGGGTTAATTTCTTGGGGTCCTACCTCGAGGGCCCAAAACAGTTTTAGTTGGTCATTTTGTATGCCGTACGGCCAAACGTAGAATTTTTTTTCCTGTCGATACTTGAAAAAAGAAAGCCTGCACGGTAGCCTAATTAGTGGCTATATTGAGGGCGAGGAGCTATGGAGTCGCCATTTGTCGGAAGCGCCTCGCTTGCGCAGTATGAGGGATAACGCGACGCGCTCCTCATAGGTTTGGCTGTCGGCGCTCAATAAAAACACCATGCGGGAGCCTTCCTGGCCATTTCTGTAACTACTGTCCAAACGAGGGAAGTTTCCAACTGTCAAAATAGTAATCTTGGGCAAACAGAAGACAGAATGGTTTACAGACGCTATCTCTTTACCGAAAATACGTACAGTGAATGCCCATTGTGCGCGGTCGCCGCATCGTGCCGTGTGCTTTAGGCCGCAGCACATGAACATTTCACACTACACAAGCAACCATTGTTGCATGGACGCTATCGGAGCTATTCAAAAATAATTTCCTTATAAATAGGGATGCTATACGGCGACTCGTGATGTGCCATCGCGATGATTCTGCCTTCTAAATTATTGGACTTTTCAATATCGTTATTTCTCAAGTTGCGTTATAAATAGGGATGCTATACGGCGACTCGTGATGTGCCATCGCGATGATTCTGCCTTCTAAATTGTTGGACTTTTCAATATCGTTATTTCTCAAGTTGCGTTGCACTGCATGTCTATCGGTATGCTCAGCAAAGAATTTCCTGCGGCTTCTTTTTGTTAATCCAGTAGAATCCAGATGTTTGGTGCTAACACAAACATCAGCATATGCCATGCCTTTTTTTAATGTGCTTCTTACCGTTGCCTTTCCATTCTGGTGAACTTGCCAGTATCTAGCATCAATTCATAGATGAAATATGACGTTAACCGGGCAGTGCGCGATTTCTGCTACTCACTGAACATCGCAGCCCCAATGCCGTAGCTGAAATTTTCCTCGCGGAAGTGCTTGCTACATACTTTACACACCCGAGTTGTAGCGGATGGCTGCTTGCCGGCCCTAAGTTTTGCAATCCCAGCTACACGCAGATTCTTGGTATGCTGGTACGTGTGAAAGCTGACACCGGCCTCTGTTGTGTACGCGTCCGGCACTGCGGTACCGAGCAATAGCCTACCATGTCGGACGCCTTCAAAGGCAGCCACTACCTATAATAGTGCTTTCAAGTGTTGTCAAGAAGGCACCCGAAGCGGGAAACCTCCCCACTTTATCAGAATGGGAATAAACTTTCATTTTCGTTCCCGCCAGCTTTTCCCGTGGTGGAGCTCACCCCCAATAGTGGACACGGCATTGCGCTGCTAAACTTGAGCTTGCGGAATTCGATGAGAACAAAATGGGAAAACACTCGTGTGCTTCTATTTAGGGGCATGTTAAAGAACCCCAAACCGCGTGCCTCATGATCGTATCGTGGGTTTGCCATGTAAAATTGAAGAATTTGTTTAAATAAAAAAAAGAAAGAAAAAAGCAGGTGGCTACGTTCTTCGGCTTCTTTCTAGGGGTGCAAACAAAATAAATTATTCTCAAATCTGATTTTCGAGAAAAACATGTTACGCTTATCCTGTATTTCATACATAAATGGAATGCTGTTCCCAAATGTATTTCCACTCAACTGAGCCGCTTGTATATTATAAACGGCTGCTTTCAGTTATCTGGTGCACTATCATAACGACCATAATGAAACAAAGGAACGGCATGCCTCACATACATGTAGAGATATGTGCAGATTTGTTGCGTTCGTTGAAGAAAAGTGTGGTACCACGTGGGGCACCCAGTGTTACTGGGTTGCAAACATGGTGAGACTGTCAAAAAAAAAAAAAGTTTTCCTTGTCTGAATCAAGTTAGCAGATTTACAGGCTGCCCCCAAACAGGGGCGTTAAATTTATATTGAATGACAGCGAGGAACTTGTTATGCAGGACTTATTAACACCCGTCCGTTAATTCTCTCAGGAACTGTGCTTCTGCGCAATAGCCACGACTCCCCGGCAGCACAATCATTCGGATTAACAGTCCTCACTTGCATCGGTCGCTCACCTTTGAGACTTCAATAGTGCTGTTATGCGTTACATGGGAATGGAAACGAATATCCGACGTCGTACAGTGTATCAATAACGCTTGTATATATACACACACACACATATATGAGATGGTTTTCTCTGCTATGAATATTATTACTGCGAATGAGAGTTTTATGTGCAGTGTTCACTAATAAGTGTGTTTATTACTGCAAACACGTGCGCTTATTCTGGTCGAAAGTTCTCACTTTTTCAATTGGTGCATTTAGAATATTTGTAATTTTTTCCCTTACATATATGTCATGAATATACAGGGTGTCCCAGCTATCACGCAGCACGATTTAAAAAAAGAGGAACGGAGTTACACGAAGCAAACCCAGTCTGTATTGACACGTATACATGCTTATCTTTCACCGGTGGCCGCTTTCCACCGGCTAACAAATGTTAAACGTTATCACTCGGCGCAGGTCGCGCCTGCATCGGAAGCGTCTCGAATGTTATCGACGCTTCTATCCGTCGTCTGTTGTCACCAACGCTCATGTAATCTGCGACGCGAATTGTCTAGAACTTTCTGGAAGACACGCGGGCACCAGGGATTACTCTGGAACCTTCGATGACTCACGTATAAAAGCCAACGCGTTTCGTCGCAGATCAGATTTTCGACGATCACCGACTATGTTCGCCGCTATCCTTGTGCTTTGAGTGTAGCTTGCTTTTGTGGGCACAGGTTAGCCCAATAAACAACCAGTTTCGTCATACACAGTGTTACGACTGTTTTCTTCACTGTCACTACTATGTGACAGTATTGTTTCCAGTGCAGAGGAGTAGCCGCCAGTAATTTTTTCGTTGCTGAGATTTAATTAGCTAATTGTAATTATCCAGCTCGAGAAGTACTGCCCTAATTATCAAAGTGTCAATGATAAAATTGTAGAGCAACATGAAAAACTCCCGATACAGCTTTCTGTTGCTCAATATGTGCTAAATAAATGTGTTTTTTCGAGCACGAAAGGAGCCCGCGAATACACGCAAAAATGCCGCGCGACTGGTCACTCGAGGCACTTTGCGTGTATTCACGGGCTTCTTTCACGCTCGGAAAAACACTTTTATGTAGCACGTACGGAGCAACAGAAAGGTGTATCGAGAGTTTTTCATGTCGCTCTACAATTTTCTCATTGACACTTTGATAATTAGGGCAGTACTTCTCGAGCTGGATAATTAATTACAATTAGCTAATTAAATCTCAGCAACGAAAAAATTACTCGTGGCTACTCCACTGCACTGGAAACAATACGCACTGGGTTTGCTTTGCGTAACGCCGTTTCCCTTTTTTTAAATCGTGATAGCCGGGACACCCTGTATATATATGTACCCTTTGATTTAATTACCTAGAAATACATTGTTCATTCTTCGCGCCAAGCAGTTAATAAACCTGGTTTATTTCACTCTAATATTGTTTTCTTCGGTCATTGTCCCTGATCAATATCCACCAATAAGAAGTGCGCATATAGTGACACGATATCAATAATAAAATTTTCTTGCGTAGCTTCATGTTGCAGATACCAGTGACTTTTAGAAGACAGTGGTAAAAACAGCAGTTCATCTGGCTAAAACTACATTTGGTACTGGCCGTCAAGAATCATGGGTGCACCACAGCAACTAAAACGTAAAAAAAATGTACTCCACAGACGTTCTGTGAGAAAAACTGGGCGTCCACCAGCGTCCGCGTAGTGAACACGCACTTGCTAGCAGACGACGCGCTTGACGACAGCAAAATTGAAGACGTCGCGTTGTATAATCCATGCCTCAAATATATACCGTATTTTCTCCCATATAACCCGCACCAAAAGTTGGAAAAAATTGCTTAAAAAGTGGGGGTGCGGGTTATTCGCGAAGGGAAGGGGTGGGGGTCGGCTTCACGGCAACGTTTGGCTTGCTGTGTAGAGTCCGCGTTGTCCGCATGCCTATCGACATCGACGTGTGTTAAGCCAATAAGAGGCCAACACAGGTTATAGCCAGATCCACATCCATAGTCTGGTTAGATGCTTTTCGCACGCTTTTCACATGAGTCAGGTGCCGTTTCTTGTAAGCCGTTTGCACAGTTGGCCAGCCTTGTTTAGGCATCACGAGTGTGCCTTGGCGGCAGTCTTTCACAGTGCAAGAGAAACTGAAGATCATAGCCGCGGCTGAAGAAATCGGCAACAGAGCTGCTGCGAGATGGTTCCGAAGACAATTACGTCTTTGAGAGTGGCGATGAAGCCTCGGATGGCAGCAGTGAATCGGACGACAGCACTGACATGTTGCGGCAGTTGTTTTGAATTTGTTTTGAAAACGAAATGATGACTGCGCGTAGTTGTGACTTCCTAGTCCTCATTTTTTTCGGATACGTGTGCGGGTTAAACGCGAGGTTATTTTTTTCTTTTTCGTGGAGTTCAAAGTTAGGGGTGCGGGTTATATGCAAGGGCGGGTTATACGCGTGGAAATATGGTATGTTTGCCAAAATGGTGTAAACATAAATTTGCAGTGAAAATAAAGCACTATTTTAAGAGCATACTATGCGCAATCGGCCTTGGCGCCCTCAGCGAAGTACGTTGAATATGCCGCGGAGCCGTAATTCAGTTTGCGTGCCTCGCACAATTTTTCCACACGGCGCCTCAGCGGGAGAGCGCCCACTCGACCATTGTCTAGTACACTCTAGGCAGCACTCAAAGCCCACTCAAGTTGTGCTCGCGCTCACAGTTTGTCCGGTGTAGCCGTTCATCCAAGCATATAAAATGAAAAGAAAATAGTGACTGCACCGGAAAATGTTGTTTTTGTGCTTATCGCTGTTTCCATTCACATTCAGTTCAAGCATGGTTGTGCGAATTCCGTGTGGCCACGATATAAATTAAGAAATAAAACTGCGCAAGCTTGCGATATGCAACGCACTAGGGTAAAGTGGCTGTTCATGGCTAGAACTAATGATGAGAATGCACATAGCAATGTAAGAACTCTTTCAAAGGGGAATTTATTATGCGGGACGAAGGCGTCTTATCTTGAATTACAGCATCACTAATACAGTTTACTGGTGAAAACCCGAGCAAATGCCATTTTTATTCCAATTTCACTTAACATAGACCGTGTGCGTTATTCATTTGGCTTTCGTCCATTGAGGACTGAGTGACTCTTGCAGGATCCAAAAAAAGAGCAGTGACTTCTTTTTTCCTTAAATTGTATATACGAATATGCCTATGTAAGCGTATTTGAGAATGCATGCTGCAACCTATCCACAAATACACTTACACCCATCACACTACTGACTTTTTGTTTTATTTTGCAAAGACATAAGAAGCAAAAGATTGGCCATAAAGGAGCTCCATAATTTTAGCATGATAATTGCTTTTGCACTCGGACGACACTTTTATGTATCACATATTGAGCAACAGAAAGTAGTATCGGGAGTAGTCTACAATTTTCTCATTGACACCTTTTTTAGAAATATATAGTATTTGAAAAGTTGAATAATCAGTTATGAATATAATAATGTAATTAGTTGGAATGCAAAAATAATCTGAGTATCTCCAAGCGACGGCAAACAACATTAGCTTGGATCTGTCCAGCTACGTGACATTGGCATATTTTTAAATCTTTGTGCATTATAGTTGGGACACCCTGTATATTGACCCTTTTCGCGGCGATCCGGTGGGCGCTGCCATGTTTGATCACATGGTCTTCAACTGTCTCCGTTGCCTCCGTGTTTACAATGGATGTGTATGATGCCGGTGCGGCTTAGCAAACTTCTGTTTCGGGAGATATTGTAGACAGTGACTGGGTGGATGACACGAAGCTTTGGCCGCAGTTTCAGAGAAGATGCAAAAGCACTTTCGGAGCTGATTAAGCTATGGCGCGAGCAGTGTATATGGTGCTTGCTCTGAAAGCGGGGATATTCGGAGCTATCCAAACTTGCCGCTCATGAATTGAATCAGTTTTGGTCTTCGTTCTTTATCTGGCAAATATTTTGAAGCAGTGGCTTGTCATGTTTCTGACTCAGTGAGGTTCCTCAGTGCGGTCACTATGTGGTCATTTTCTGCCTAATCGCTCGTGAGTGTGCTCAGTTCCATTAGATTTGTTCTGGCTGCGCACAAGGCTTGAAACGTAGCTGTTCTGCACATTGTAATACCTTGTAGCAAATGCGTATTATCACTAGTAACTCGCTTACTTTTGTGGACCGTCACGAAACATTCAGCTTCGACCATTCGTGCGTTATCGGTGTAGTACCGTCACTTATTGTGCGTATATAGTGCGCATATATTCAAGTGTGCGCCCATTCACTTATTCTTGACACGTTGGCAAATGAGTGGGTGTATGTTTCCGTGCTGGTTGGGGTACATGTGTGTAGATACTGTGCGCGAAACCTATGACGGTAAGCGGCGCTGCTCCGGTTATTATTGTTTAACGAGGGGTACTCACTCTTGCCGTCGTACCGGGGCTGAAGCCCTTTCATTGAAGGTTAGCGACTCAATGCTAGCAGATGAGCAAATTTGTGTATCCTCAAGGAAAGCCGTACATCTTGAAGTGCCGGTTACACGTAGGGACAGTTGCAGCAGCGGTCCGTGAATTTGGCCACACAGATTCATTACATTCCTTATTATGCCAGTCACTATTTTTGCAGCCAACTCCTGCAGACGTTTTCAATTCATGGGATTCAATCCAGCGTGATTGGAGCACAGTGCGTTAGCAAAAACTCGGTTGCATTTCTGACAGCTGATCGCACAGAAGCAATTGGTAGAAGCAGTAATGGTTTCGTATTCGTGCGCGGTTGCTGAGGAGATGTATGGCGCGCCGCCATAAGTGCCATCTCGTTTCTCTGGAAAAAAACTGCTCCGCGAAAAGGGTCAATATCCTATACATGCAGCAAAATTTGCACAAACTGCTGTGGCCCACAGCAGTTTCTGACACAGCGGTTTTGCTGGCACAAAGGAGGTTCTCTCTTCCGGAGCGGCTTTCGAGGTTTATCTAACCGTGTGAGGTACATTGGTCATTTCGGAAATAAGGTGGAAACTGCATAGAACAGGGCTCTTTGGTGCATCAAGTAGCACCCTTTCATCAAGCTCCGCGTAATATGTCGTCGATATCATATCCTCTGAAAAATGCTTGGCACAGAAATGGTCGGTACTACTCGGTAGGCACTAGAGTTGAGGCTGCCGTCGAAATTGCACGGCGCCACTGCTCTAGACGACCGCTGTCGGACGGCTCTTTGAATAGAGGCACACGCTCCACACAAGTCCGGTATCCAGAATTGCAGTTTAGAACAAAGCACTTTCTACCCATTGCAAACACATCCCTCAGAAGATCGCTGCCACCTCTGTCGAGGGCCCGTGGCGACAATACTTACACGCGTGGCAATACCAAAGCACAGGCTCGCGAAATGCACGCGAACAAAAAGCGTGCCTTCAAAACAGCACACGTGCCAGCAGCGGCAGCACGCACCTTGCCGCCGGGAAAGCATTCCTCAGTTCCCTCTACGACGACGCCAGCCGAGCTGTAACCGAGCTGAACATAATCTGGCCGTGAGCGGGCGACGCATGCGTTGGGGAGAGCACCGTGACACCCTCCTTGCACTCCGGGCGACAAGCGCATGCATTGTGGGGACTAGCTTGGGTAGACATGGTGTGCCCCCTTTGTACTGCCTGACCTTATATTGAGCAGTCCTGCTGTCGATGCGACTCCAGTTGCAAGAGTCTGTGCATGCCCTAACGGTTGTTCTACTCGCCGTTAACCTTCACACTCTCTGCAACGCATGTGCTACTTCTCGTCCACCTAGCTTTGTTCTTGGTGTGCTCCATTACAGTGTCCTGGTGTGCGCTCTCGTAGCTGAGCCAAAGGCTGAAGGGGGGTGCACCTTTGAAGCTTTTTTTTTTTGTTGCAGTGCTTCGTCAAGTGTTGAGCATGGCATTTTGTAGCGAGCTTTTTGTCCTCTGGGGGGCCGGTGATGACGCTGGTTTGGGACACAGCCAAGTTACTGCCCTCCAATTGGGTCACGGTGATTGCTCAGTCTCCACGTTGGTGTGTGCAGGTGAAGGCGGACCCTGAAGCTGTCGTCCTCTGCAATGTGCTCTATGGTCAGAACAAGCTGGCCGCCAACGACATGGCCAGTGTCAAGGTCAGAACCATCCTCCAATTTCACAGTCCCTGGGAATAGCCAGTGTGGAAAGGAAAACAAGCGTATCATTTTTATGTGACATTAAAATGGATGCCAAGTGAGTCCTTCCGCTGAAATAAGAGTTCGGCTGGGCTGCCACCGTGGTTAATACTTGCATATGTGAACACGATATACTTTACTTACAAAGTAGTAAAAATTACGCACGTATTTATCGTTTAACAGATTTGGTCTACCGGGGCGCATATTTTGTAACATTTCTGTCATATCAAATGGCCAATCCAAGCAGAAAATGTCAGCACCTATGATGTGCCAAAATGCAACAAAAATTGAAAGTAATGCTCCAGCAGCAAGCACGATCCAAAGCGAGGCATGCCATGTGACCTGGTTGCACACCTGTTGTATCAACGAATCGAGTGAGAAACTTGCTGGAGTCAATATTTTTGGTTGCTAGACAAGATGCCATTCACAAATGGGCATCAGTGTCGTCGGTTTGTGATTGCACACACCTACAAGAAAGCATGCCTCACTTTGAAATATGCAATGATTAGATAAAAAGCAGTCTCTGTGAATGCAATTTGAAGCATGCAAGCGTGAGCATGCGGCAGTAAACAAGGCAGGGGAGGCATCTACGGTGGCAGCCGTTATATTGTGAAGAAAGACATGGGGACGACACTAGGCAGCACTTTGTTCTGCATTCTTTCAAATGAAAATAACTAAGTCCCACTTCTTTCCACCGCCGTACGTGTGAATGTTTGTCAAAACCATTAGGCAAACCTTATGCAGGGTAGCGGGTGTTTTATTAAAGTGCAAAGCGTGAAGAGTGTGAGTGCATTAGAGAGAGATTTGTTTGTGTCTATAAATGCCAAGTCTTTCTCAAGGTTTTGTAAGGTTTCCTTGATCTGCCGTAAAATGAGCTATGCTAGTTGATGTGCGCATTTAAAGGGGTCATGGCACCAAACCTTTAAGCTTGAATTATCCATTGCACGTCCCACAGCAGCATGCTGGCTTGGTGATTGTGTGCATTCAGGGCAGTAGAAAAGCTTTATTTGAATTTTTTAGTATAGCAATTGAACTTTACAACGGCCTAGCAACTTGTAATGAAACAGACCCCTGGCAATGGCTGCCTCGAAGTAACAGAAGCTGATCGCAAAGGTTTTATTGCGATAGCAATTATATGGACACTCCAAAGCAGATTTCTGCCGTCGCCGTCGTCGTCGCCGTTGCCGTGAGGTTCCGTATGACGTCAGTGGAGATGAAATCGTCGCCGCGCGCCGAACGCTGTATGTACGAGCGAAAGGGCGCAAGGCGCGCTTTCACGGGGAGTGAACGCACGGCGAAGAAAAAACGCGCGTTCTGCGCCGTGCTTCCTTAAGGGCTGCAGAAGTAGGCGTCTTTTCTCCTTTACAATCACCATATATGTAGAACAAACGCGCCTTCTTCCGACGCGCGAAAGGCCGTGGCGGGGAGGGGGGGGGGGGAAGGGAGGCGACGTTTAGCTGCGGCATCAAGTGCCTATTTATTTCAGAGGCTCCGGCAACAGTCACCAACGCCATAGGCATTTTGGGCGACCGCGGGCAAAACGCTGATGGCGTCGACAACAGTTCTGCGTGTTGCCGGTGCTGCTGCATGTCCAAGGTTATACACTTGATAAAGCTACTATCATTACTCCGTATAGCTCTCTACAAATTTGCTATCGCAATTGATGCTTCGCCTTTCAGGTGAAACTGCAACAACTTTTTTTGTATATTGCAAGCACCAGAAGTGATTGCAGGAGGCGGAAATACGTCATAGCCACCATGCATCATATTGTTTTCAAATGCGTCTTGGCAGTTTTTTTACTCGGGATGTGCGAATACCGAATAGTAGATTTCAAATCGAATATCGAAATGAATCAAGAGAGCTGAACATTGAATTGAACATTGAATATCAGAAAATGTCATGCAAAACTTAATGCTTCCAAATTTTGGCCAAGAAAATATGGTGCTGCACGTGCTCGTAAGTCTCCTCGCATCGCATAACAAGCAAGCTATCAGAACGGAGGTACGTACAAATCATGACATATAGTATGGTCTGCTATTAAAAGGAATACCAAATAAGTATGCCAGCACTGATTACAGTTGAGTTATAGTACAGTAAAACCTCGTTAATTTGGCCCCCATTAATTGGCAAATTCTGATAATTCGACGTCCCCGCTCCCTCTCTTCACAAATGTACATAGCCCTATTGCAGCAAACGTTTGCCGATTCGGTGCAAAATTGCACGTGCACCGCTTTATTTGGACTGGAAGCAAGCCAAGGACGGCACTGGTATACAGTGGAAACGTGTTTTCGGAGCAGGCATCGCTTCTGTCATCACTACTTTTGAAGGGCCAGAAATGCCGGGAAAAGATTTTCTTTTCAAAAATGGCTGATAGGTGGCACTGCTATAGGTTCAAGGAAAGGTTTTGGGGCACGCATTGCTATTGTCATTGGTGTTGTGTCAGTACGGGAGTTATTGCTGTGCTGTAGCTCTCTGCTGCGATGGCGGTACCAGTTAAGCACGCATTGTATGGTGCCAAGGCAACCAAAGTAAGAATTATTAAGGCACTGAAGTACGGTGATTCCAGAGAAGTGATGCGCCAGTTGGACGTAAAAAGAAGCACGCTGTCATGGAAACTTGCTGTTTCCTTTGGGCCCGGGATCCTTTTAATAATGATGCGGCAGACAGGAGCCTTTTACATGCAACACAGACTATACACAGACACGGTACATAATGCATTACATGCATGCGCACTAGAATAAGAGTTCTCAAGATGTACCTAGCATTCGTGCTGCACGACTCGCCGGTGTGCGTCATTGCGGTGTCGTTGCGGCTGTGTCACGGCGTAGTCCGACACTTTAGCACAGCTGGTATGTTGCTTGTGACGGCCACGTTGCAACGTTTAAGCAGGGGAAACAGCTGGCCACTGCTGCCCAGCACTGCACCAGGGCACTGGTGTGCACAGCCATGAGCGGGATCTCAGCCGCACGCTAGTACCCGAGCCTTGAACCATCGGTCAGGGAGCTGCCGTTCGAGACTCCCACTCTGCACGCCGATTCCTGGCTTGTGGCACGTGGTCTTCTTCCGTAATCGCCATCACTAATTCTCCTCTTGTTATTGTCACACAATCACCATCACTTCAAGCTGGCTTGTCACACACTTTGTCTTGTCACCGCCACACGCCGCTTTCACACATGCTATAGACGTACGTCAAGAATGAGGCACAAATAGTGGAAGCCTTTGAGAGTGAGAAATTTCATGCCGGTCGGAAGCCCTTACGAACCGCAGCCCACCCGCCCCTGGAAAAAAAAACATTGCTGCTGCTGCACGCCACGTGAAGCTGTCTTTGTGTGGACCACTAATCTGTGCGAAAGCAGAGCGATAAGCCTTCAGAGTAAATATTAATTCATTCAAGGTGTCGGATGGTTGGTTTGCACATATATTAAAGACGGGCATAGCCTTGTGTTCAAGAGAGCATGCTGGTGAGGTGGGCGAAGAAGTTGTTAAACATTGGCAAGACGTCCAGCTTAAGGAGCTTACAACCCAAACGACGTCTTTAACGCCAATGAAACGGCACTCTTCTTCAAAAGGCTCCCAGACAAAACATTTGCATTCAAAGGGGACCCTTGCACTGGCGGTAAAGGAAGCAAAGAGCGGTTGACAGTGCTGTTGGCAGCAACCATGGCGAGCCTTCCACTTCTCATCACAGGAGGGCGCTGAAACTGAGATTTTACGACATCAAGCACCTTCCCGTCGAGTACCGTGCGAATCGCAAAGCATGGTTGACTTCGGAGATTTCGTACCTGGAACTGGATCGACATTTGAGCGCCAAGAAACGCAAGGTGTTGTTCATAGTGAACAATTGCATCGCACACTGCAACGTTTCGAATCTATGGGTGATCCGGCTTGTATTCCTTCCTCCCAACGCTACCGCTGCCCTTCAACCCATGGACCAGGACATCATTCAATATGTGAAGAAAAGGTATCATAAGCAAGTGTTAAAACGCATGCTTCTCTGTATGGACTGGAAGCAGCAGTACAACATCACACTTCTGAGTGCAATACATATCATGGCGCACGTATGGGCGAATATGTCGGCAGAAGTGGTTACAAAGTGTTTCAGACATAGTGGATTTGTGCGGGCCGAGAGATCTGAAAGCCCGGAGTCTGCAGCACCAGACGAAGAGGACGATTAGGTACAGTCGCCAACGGATTTTTCCGACTCCAAAATTCGGACTTGTTGGATATTCCGGACTTCATAAATGCACCGTCAGCGTTCAAATAGATCTAGAGCATTTTAGTGATTGATTTTTCGGACGAACTTAGGCCCCAAAGTTCGATTTTCCTGAATAAATCGCTCATTCCGAGCCACGCTACGTGTTCTTGAAGGCCGCCTTGTTGTATTTTTTGCCAGCTTGCCCTGGCTTGGCTTCCAGTGGCCCGCTCTATAGCATCTATGATTGGGAGGCGCACCCACGCGCCATTCTCCTGCCTCGGAGGCCATGCCCGCTTTACCTTAGCTGACAAAACGCTCTAGGGGACGACACTTATTCTTTCTTTCTTTGGTCAGCACTATCGTAATAATCACTTTGGGAAATCCGTTTTTTCTTAATATTTTTTAAAGTTTGGTTGCAATTTTGCACATGGCGTGGGCGTCCGGAGACGTATGTGGCTTCGCATATGTGTGATCGGTGCCACCTCCAGTGTCTTGTGGTGCGAAGCGTAGCCTTCGCGATCAGCTCCGGCAGTGCAACGTTGCCGTTCTGTTACTGGGTCAGCAAGGTTACACTTCTCCGCTGGGATACGCGCCGAATGGGACGGCCGGAGCTGATCGTGGAGGCACTTCGCCTGACTTCTCATTTACTAGCTGCGTATATGCCCTTGCCTGAAACTGAACGGCAATGTACGAGTTTTCTTCCATCAGTAGGACGTTCTGGCGGGCTAGTTGGTTCATAGCTTTTAGACGTTTATATAACTGTGCGAAAAAAAAAAAAAAGAATGGGGACACAAGAAAGAAACACACACGACACCACGAGCGCAGACTGCCAACTGTTTATTTCTGGAAAAGCAAGCAGCATATATTTCATTCAGGATCCTGAACACGTGCCTGCATTGTCATTGTCACATGTGCCTATAAACACAAAAAAATATCTGCTGGGTGACAATGTAAAACAGGATTGCGACAGGCGATTACCAAACTAACCAAGAGCCGTTCTTACTATATCATCAAACGAGGGAGAGAAAACTGTGAGCATGTGAACGAAACAAAAATGGCAGATGTCACTTAACAAATAACCATAGTAAAGGCGTAGGATGAGGCGATAAATACGTTTGGATAAAAAAAAAGAAATAGAATCAAATAATAATACACCGAACAACATGTAGAGGTGAGGATGTCATAAAAAGGCATGAAGGATAAAGATATGGCTTAATGAAAAAAACACCAGAAGTAAATATGAAGTCGACAAAAACTATAAACATGGCTATGGAAAAGAGCAAGACCTGGTGAAAAACTAACGCTGAGGCGTTTCGGACAATTTATTTTCTCCCTTTTTCTTTTCTTTGTTTTTTTCTGTCTTCTATTTTCTTCACGCAGTTTATGGTCTAGGCCACGGTTTCAGTATAAAGGCAACGATCAAGCAATATCCAAAAACTAGCAACAATTTTGAATGCCAAGGAGGATTTTACAAGGCACATTCCAGAAAATTAACTTTTTCTGGTAACAACGAGAGAGACGGCGTGCTGATACACTTGTCGCCTGTTTTTATTATGTAAAAAGCTTCAACCATCTCCCTTTCGGTGTGGTCCCTCGATTTGAACAAGAACGTTGTGTTTTTAAGAATTGGTTTGCAAGGGTTGTTCCTCATCTTTTCCTCTGCATCTGTTACAGTGTTGGGCCAAAGTGCTTCCTGCATTGTTCTTTACATGCCACTGGGGTTCCCTTTCATTCACACACACAATATAAATGCTGTCACAGGTCAAGGGAATTGAATGCACTACCCCACAAACACACTCGGTGTAGTTCGTACATGGCTGGGGCCTAATCTTTTTCTGACCTGTCACCATAGGGCACACTCTGCAAGCTTACATGGAGCCGAAAATATGACCTGGACCCCGTAGCGGCTTGCCACTTTTTTGATGCAGTGCGAAACTCGATGAATGTAGGGCATGACTTGCAGTTTGTCTTTTTTAATATCCTCTTTCTGTTGCTTTCTACCTTTCAGTTTTTGCAAGAGACTTTCACAGGCACATGTGATTAAACTCTGAGGGTAACCAGCCGAAAGGGTAACCAGCTGATTGAAACTGAGTTCTAATTTGTGCTCGCAGGATTTTTCCAGGGCAGACTTACAAGCTAGGGTTACGTTGGCCCTCTTAACTAATTTGGAATGAGCACTTTCAAACGGCAGTGGGGCCTTTGTCCTCGGGTTGTAATACCAACAGATGGGTTTAGCGTCAAAATGGAGGCTGAGGTCCAGAAACTGAAGGACATTATCCCTGGCTAGCTCGTGGGTGAAGGTGAGCCCTCCCGAAGCTGATTGAAATATATTCAAAATGCGATCTATGGCATCATTAAGGTTATAATTTTCGGACACGAGGAGTATGACTAAGTAATCATCGACATAACGGAAAATACGCACGACATGTTCCCCGGAAATTAGTTGCCAACTTGTTGATCAAACACCGACAGATAGATATCGCAAAGAATGGGTGCAAATGCTAGATATCGCAAAGAATGGGTGCAAATGCAGAACGGCTTGTTCACCGCCATTAGGCAACAAATTCAACAGACTCGAGAAGTGGCCTTTCAGAACAGGCAGGGGTGAGCACCGAGCATTTTCTTGAACTGTTAATCTTTTATTTGAGTTCCACGGTCATCGAGTTTGGTGGAAAATACTATGTGCAGAAGGCTGGAATTTGTATTGATTCTGCAGTTGCACCTGTTCTTTGCGATATCTATTTTTGTGTTTATCGGCACATGTGACAATGCGGGCACGTGTTCAGGATCCTGAATGAAATATAGGCTAAGCTGTTGCTTTTCGAGAAATAAACAGTCTGTGCTCGTGGTGTCTTTCTTGTGTCCTCGTTTTTTTATATAAACGTCTAAATTCTTTCATCAACAAATCTAGACAAACTGCAACGAAACGCATTGCGAATGCGCAGTGCACGAAGACAACCTGTCCGTGCGTATTCAGCAGCCTGCACCATCCGTGAGTAAGCATCTTTGAAGCTCACCTGCATCCATCCATACCGTCCTTGCAGCGAACATTCTCTGTCGTCGCTCTATCAGCGCTGACAGTGGCTGACAAAATGGCGCAACACGTTTGCAACGCCAGCCTGCTTGTTTGTCGTCTGCTACCTACACTCATTGAAACTGCAGCGTAGAAAGTGTACTTTTCATGCTATAAAAAAAGTTGTCGCAGTTTCACCCGAAAGGCGAAGCATCAATTGCGATAGCAACTTAGTAGAGAGCTATACGGAGTAAGGATAGTAGTTTTATCCGCTGTACAAACTTTGACATGCAGCAGCACCGGCAACACACAGCACTGTTGTCGACGCCGTCGGCGTTTTCCCCGCGTTCGCACAAAATGCGTGCGGCGTTGGTGACTGTTGCCGGAGCCTCTGATATAAATAGGCACTTGGTGCCACAGCTAAACGTCGCCTCCCTTCCCTCCCCCCACGGCCTTTCGTGCGTCAGAAGAAGGCGCGTTTGCTCTACATATATGGTGATTGTAAAGGAGGAAAGAGACGCCTACTTCTGCAGCCCTTAAGGGAGCACGGCACAGAACGCGCGTTTGTTCTCCGCCGTGCGTTCACTCCCCGTGAAAGCGCGCGTCCCTCGCGCCCTTTCACTCGCACATACAGCGTTCGGCGGCGCGCGGCGCCGATTTCATCTCCATTGACGTCATACGGAACCTCACGGCGACGGCGACGGCGACGCCGACGGCAACGGCAACGGCGACGGCGACGCCGACGGCAGAAATCTGCTTTGGAGTGTCCATATAATTGCTATCGCAATAAAATGGCTTCGTGTAGGTGGGTGGAGCTACACCTTTGTACACCAAGTAAAAGAAATGGCGACTTGCTACACAACCTACACTCGTGTAGGTAAAAAAGAATAGGTCTAATATTAAACATGTTTTATGCCACTCTAAGCCTAATAAATTTTCTTTTTTAGGGTGAACGAGTTTTTCCGGCTGTTCGATTTTTCAAACTATTTTTCGGTCTCCGTTAAGTCCGGAAAATCGGTCGGCGGCTGTATTCGTTGGCCTGTTCCCCTCCAAAATTCAGCTGGCTAACTACATTGCCATTGATGACGGCATTGTCGTTGTCGGCCAGTTAACTCTTTCCCTACCATGAGGAAAATAGGCGTATTTTTGTAGGTTACACCAAATCTTTTTGTCTGAAGGAACTACTGCACTGAGTATTTTATGTAATACATAAACAAAAAGCAGAAAATTCACTTTTCATGCATAAATGTTTTATTAACAGGATGTATGTCATAAAAGCAGAGATAAATTGACAGAGTCAAGATTTGGGATAAAATTGAACAAAGTTTGTAAAGACACGCTTGTATCTACTAAGTAAAAAATGTAATGAAAATTATGAGATGAGAAAATTATGAGAAAATTATGTTGCTGTGGTTCCCGAGTTTCGTTCTCAATTTCACAGTGCAGCACACGGTGCTCTTCGATTTTACTTCACACAGGCAAAGCAGGACCTGGATCTTGTAGTGTTCGATTTCATTTTCCACTGTTGTTATCATGCGACACGCCATGAGGCAGATCACAACGATAACGGCAGCGCGGCGGTGTGCGAGTCATAGCCCGAGCCAATGACAAAGGGCAAACAAAAAAAATGTCGCAGTTTCACCTGAAAGGCGAAGCATCAATTGCGATAGCAAACTTGTAGAGAGCTTTACGGAGTAATGATATTAGCTTTATCAGCTGTATAAACTTGGACATGCAGCAGCATCGGCAACACGCAGAACTGTTGTCGACGCCATCGGCGTTTTGCCCGCGTTAGCTCAAAATGCCTGCGGCGTTGGTGACTGTTGCCGGAGCCTCTGATATAAATAGGCACTTGGTGCCGCAGCTAAACGTCGCCTCCCTTCCCTCCCCCACGGCCTCTCGCGCGTATGAAGAAGGCGCGTTTGCTCTACATACATGGTGATTGTAAAGGAGAAAAGAGACGCCTACTTCTGCAGCCCTTAAGCGAGCACGGCGCAGAACGCGCGTTTGTTCTCCGCCGTGCGTTCACTCCCCGTGAAAGACGCGCCCCTCGCGCCCTTTCACTCGCACATACAGCGTTCGGCGCGCGGCGACGATTTCATCTCCAAATGACGTCATACGGAACCTCACGGCGACGGCGACGGCGACAGCGACGGCGACGGCGACGCCGACGGCAGAAATCTGCTTTTGAGTGTCCATATAATTGCTATCGCAATAAAAGAAAAATTGACATGGAACGCTACAAAACGTGGTCCTAGGAGCCATTTCACGATTCTCTTGCTCTCGCTACTTTGGAAGCTTGCTGGAAGTGCATGCCTGGTGCATGGATCTTGCAAGCTCCTGGTAGAAGACAACGTTGTGCTTGCAACACTACTTGTCGGCTATGAATGAAACAAAATGACAAATAAATTACTTCAATCACTGCACCAGTA
The DNA here is from genome assembly GCF_013339745.2 of Dermacentor silvarum. Lineage (NCBI taxonomy): Eukaryota > Metazoa > Arthropoda > Arachnida > Ixodida > Ixodidae > Dermacentor > Dermacentor silvarum. The sequence goes on along the minus strand of NC_051162.1, from coordinate 5,460,541 downwards.
CCTGGCGCCGCACATTTGTACTTGAAGTCTTGCAAGGTATTTAATTTATATTTTATATTTAATAAGCCTATGGTGTTGGGCTGCTGAGCATGAGGTCGTGGGATCCAATCCTGGCCACCGCGGCTGCAGTTCGATGGGGGCGAAATGCGAAAACACCCGTGTACTTAGATTTAGGTGCACAATAAAGAACCCCAGGTGGTCCATATTTCCCGAGTCCCCCACTACGGCGTAGCTCATAATCAGATCGTGGTTTTGGCACGTAAAACCCTATAATTTAATTTAATATTGAATAAGCAACCAGGAACATCCTGCAATTCTTCGACTAACTTGCTATACAGGGTCTGTCTGAAAAGTAATGTCAGTGATTATATTGTGAAGCGACTATAGGTTGCAGCGTGCTAGGACCAGCTGGAATTGGTGGAGGGGGAAGTTAACTTACCCACGCGCGGTCGCTCATTCATCTGCGACCATCTGGAGATTAAGGACAGGCTTTTCCATGAAGCTCGTTTTCATTTCTCGTGCACGCCGTAATCCAGTGCTCGTTGAAACAAAGGATTGCCATGAAGTTTTGTGCGAAACTCGGCAAGTCCGCAGTCGAAACTTCTATGATAAAGGCGGCGTTTGGTGATAATTGTTTGTCAGAACGTTCAGTCTACCGCTGGCACAAGGCCTTTTTAGAAGGACGTGAAGAGGTCAGCAATAAAGCCCGCACTGGACGGCCACCGACAACCATCACCGACAAAAAGGTGACGCGTGTGAGAGATCTTTCGTACTCAGACCATCGTTTGAGTGTCCGTTTAGTAGCACAGACAGTAAAGATACCAAAAAGTACCGCTCCCGAGATTTTGATGAATATTTTGCAGATGTGAAAAGTGTGCACGAAGATGATACCCAAAGTGTTAACGGATGACCAAAAATCACAGCGAGTTGAAACGTGGCAGGATGTTTGGGATTTATGTGAAAGTGTCACTTTTACAGCGAAAGCTGTATATGGTTAGGCGAAACAAAAAACCGTTTGCCACATGTTTCGATAAACGTCTCCATTGGCTGCGCTGTAAGTTACGTCATTCTTTATATCGCACTCAAGCGCAGCGCCGTTAGTGACATAGTTCTCTGCGTCGTACCTGCTCCGCTCGCAACGCCGTTGTCGCATGTGTTCGATATCTCGAGTTAGCGCGTCGTGGTTAGCAGAATCCGCCCGCCATTGGCACTTGCGTTCCACTGGAAACACAAACATGTAACCAATAATTGAGAAACACTTCAGTACAGCGTTGGGATTAACCTACTGCTAAACACCGGGGCTGCATGTTTCAGCTTAGCTGGTTAACCATCTGTACGGAGCGTTTTTTTTTTTTAGGCAATGTCATCACAGGTGATGAGTCTTTGTTGTTTGAATATGACTCCGAAACAAAAAGGAAAAGTGCCGAGCGCCACAGCTTGGCATCCCCAGGTAGACCAGAATGAGCAAGTCAAGATCACGTGCATTATGTTCTTTGACATCCGGAGGGCTCGTCCACCACCAACGCCAAATTCTACGTGGAAGTGCTCAAGAGACTCAAGCGAAGGCTTCATTGTGCCTGGCCTGACATTGGGGGCGAACTTCACCATGACAATACGCGAGCCCACACCGCCTTCCTTGTGACCCGCTTCCTGGCCGATTCAAAGGTGCCAATGGTTCTGTTCCCCAGACTTCTTTTTGTTTCCGCGCTTGAAAACTTCCATGAACGGACATAATTTCGGGACAGTTGAATAATTCAAGCAGGCTTGCACCAAAGCTCTAAAGGACATTCTGAAGGAGGCCTACCGTGACGCCTTCGATGCCTCTAGATCTCGCTGGAAGTGATTTATCAATGCAAAAGGATCTAATTAAAACCTTTTAATGTGTTGCACGATCTGATCAATAATTTATTTTTAATCGACTCCCTGACATTACTTTTCAGACATACCCTGTATGATGACGCACACTTCAGAGGCGGCACCTTCTTGTTTATTGGCCGCATTATCCTCTTCATCCACCCCCTGCTTGAGAGCAGCCCATTTAGTGACGCAAGCGGCGAAGTGAACCGTTCGCTTTCCGAGCTGTTATGAGATCCGCCCCTGGATACTTGCTGAACTCCGCCATATTGTTGAAAACTCAAGTTTGCCTCTTCTGATTGGCTCAGATCACGTGACCTTGAGATTTCAACAACATGGCTGATTTCAACAAGTGTCTAGAATAGCACTCTTGATCGTACTGCGATCATCCACGATTACCGCCAGCATCCGGCCTGTGTTTCTGGCTGGTGAGCATGTGCGGCTGCTTTCCGCTGGCTTGTCTATAACAGCGCACTTTTGGAATGCGGCCCCTCGCGCTCGTAGTTACCACTGCATAGGCACAGAAAGTTGTCGCCGTGTACAGCAAACCTGAAGCTCGAGAGGTGGGTGGGTAGTCGGAGGTGAGCGGTCGGCTGGAGTGGTGAGCAGCAAAACCACTGCCTCCCATTGTGGCGAGAATCCTGGCAAATTCTATTGCCGTCTAATAGGCACTATCTTCATGGAAACATCTACATTTTATTGGGAAAGCAATTATATGGACACTCCAGAGCGGATTTCTGCCGTAGGCGTCGCTGTCGCCGTGAGATTCCGTATGACGTCAACGGCTACGAAATCGTCGCCGCGAGGTTCCGTATGACGTCAACGGCGATGAAATCGTCACCGCGCTCCGGACACTGTATGTGCGAGTGAGAGGGCGCGAGGGACGCGCGCTTTCACGGGGAGCGAACGCACGTCAGAGAGCAAGCGCGCGATCTGCGCCGTGCTGCCTGAAGGGTTGCAGAATTAAGCGTCTCTTTCCTCCTTTCCATATATAGAGAGCAAACGTTACTTTTTCCGTCGCGCAAAAGGCTGTGGGGGGACGGGAGGGAGGGAGGGAAGGGAGGCGTTTAGCTGTGGCACCAAATGCGTATTTATATAAGAACGCTGCATGCGTTCGGTGCGAACGCGGGCAAAACGCCGACGGCGTCGACAACAGGTGCTGCTGCATGTCCAAGTTTATACAGCTGATAAAACTACTATCCTTACTCTGTATAGCTCTATACTAATTTGCTATCGCAATGGATGCTTCGCCTTTCGGGTGAAACTGCGACAATTTTTTCATTTAACAGGTATTCTGCTGAATTGTAATTTACCAGTTGGGCGTGCTGGGCTGCAGCCACCGATGTTCCGGGCTGGTTTGCATTGTTGTCGCTCTCAGAGTCAGTCTGCTGAAGCAGCAACATCCTCAGACTCTGCTGCACGATCCATCGATAAAATCAGTCGCGGATGCAGCGTAATCACAAGATCTGCGATGTTTCGAAGTGCATGCACTGCTCTCAGAGGCAGCTATTTTTGCTTTCTACTTTGATGATTGTAAAACTTTGGAGCACGTTCAAAAAATTGCCGCCCCGCTGGAAAACAGAGAACTGCCCAGAAAACTAATGGATAGTTTTCCTCCTTTGTGTCCGATAGCGCAGTGTGTCCATAAGTGGCGTGGAAGGTCTCGAAAGCGGCGTTTCAAACCATCAATAGCCGGTGGCCATTTTTGCTTTCTGCTTCGACAATTCCGAAACTTGGAGTGCGTTCAAAAATGACCGCCTCACGGGAAAAAAGCGAACTGCTCAGAAAACTAAAAGATAGATCTCCTCGTTCGTGTTCGATGGCGTGGAAGGTTTCGAAAGCAGCGTTTCAAACCATCAATAGCCGGCGGCCAGTTTTGCTTTCTGCTTCGACGATTCCGTAACTTGGAGCGTGTTCAAAAATGACCGCCTCACGGGAAAAAAGCGAACTGCTCAGAAAACTAAAAGATAGTTCTCCTCCTTAAAGTTCGATAGCATAGTGTGTCCATAAGTGGCGTGGAAGGTCTCAAAAGCGGCGTTTCAAACCATCAATAGAGGGCGGCCATTTTCACTTTCTGCTTTGACGATTGCGAAACTTGGAGCGCGTTCAAAAATGACCGCCTCACGGGAAGAAAGCGAACTGCTCAGAAAACTAAAAGATAGTTCTCCTCCTTCGTGTTAGATAGCGTAGTGTGTCCATAAGTGGCGTGGAAGGTCTCGAAAGCGGCGTTACAGTGTACTAGAAGGGGCAGTGCAGCGGGCGGCACTCCGCGCGGCTCCGGCGGCGGCGTCAGTAGCGGTGGCGCTGCGATCGACCACTCTTGAAGAGAAGCAGACTACACACCCGCATCCACTGCGACGCTCGTATATGCTTGGCGCGCGCTGGAAACATTGTTCAGATTCTTGCCCGTAAGCACGTAGTTTATTTAGTCAGTATTGTCTGCTTATGATCAGAAAATACAATGCGTACTGCTTTTTATTATTTTTTTGCCACAGAAACAAAAGCGGTCTCTGAAATGACTATAGCGCGTCTATCCTCGCCGCTTGAATAACGCTCTCGATAATACAGGCAGTTTGGATCGCAATTGAGTCCCATCCAAATGAACTTTTTTAACACGTTCAGAAATCATAATCGAGTTTGTTAAGCTTACAGAGCTTGAGTGCACAGACGAGTCTACGATCGTGAGCGATCAGATTCAGACTGTACATAATCGCAATCGGCTGGCCGAGTGACAGGGGAATTAAACGTAGCTAGTCCCCGCAACAACGAAAACAAGTTTAAATTAAGCAGGTACATTGTACACTCGTTATCTCCTTGGTTACACCTTTTTTTTTATAGGGTTTTACGTGCCAAAACCACGATCTGATTATGAGGCACGCCGTAGTGGGGGACTCCGGAAATTTGGACCCCCTGGGGTTCTTTAACGTGCACCTAAATCTAAGTACACGGGTGTTTTCGCATTTCGGCCCCAGCGAAATGCGGCCGCCGTGGCCGGGATTCGATCCCGCGACCTCGTGCTCAGCAGCCCAACACCATATAGCCACTGAACAACCACGGTGGTTCTTGGCTACACCTTCCAATGACAAGTTAGGTGACGGCCTTGAAAAAGAGATAAAAAAAGAAAAAAACTGCGCCAATCAGCTGGACTCGTTGCTGTTTAAGCGAGCTGAAATTTTCACGAATTAAAAAGCTACACAGGAAACATACATGCGCGAATTGAAAAAGTCACATACGTCCACAGATGCAATTTATTCTGAAAAAATCACTGAAATTCAGTTGTTAAACCATGTCCCACCCGCAAAGTAAACACAAATGAACAGAAGAAGAATAGCACAGCAATGATGCAGGAAGCCAAATGGCAATTCCAGTGAAATGGCAAAGCAGCTAAACGAGCTACAGAATTTCACAAAAGGGGCACAAGCTCATGGTCTGTGCAATCTGCAACTAAATGCTAACAATAAGGCATCACAGAATATGAGAACACATATACGAGGTAGGGCACAGAACATTGATATCTGGAATAGCTTTCCACACTAATGCAGTGACAGCATTGCCATGGTAATGGGCAACAAATGAACTACAATTGTGCAGCTGCTTGGTTTGCTTCAGCAAATCGGCACAATTAGCAAGGTGAAGTGAAAAAAAAAGTAACAGAGCAGGTTAGGGACAAAAAATAGAACACGCGATATGATAGTTACACTACACCTAGTTTAACCTGCTTAGCTTAAGGTGTTTGGCTGAATTGCGCTGAGGATTTGTTTTCGCCTTTCACAAAAAAGTGCAGTCTCATGATAACATAAAATCCGACCATACGTGCAGTTAGGCTCTTTTCATGGTCTTCGCAACCGACCTGCAAGGGGGAAGCATGATGTATCATGTGCAAAACATCCGTGATATATTCTCTGTGAAATTTGCCCCCACTGAAGCAGTTGGTAAACACATCTTCGGACCTCCTCTTTCTCACGTTTCTCTTTGGAGGCAAGCGCTTGCTTAAATGTGGAATGGTGGGAACAGCGCCCGAGAGATCGTAGGCGTCTCCCGCGGAATCCGTACCTCCGTGGCATTCAACCAATGCACATAGTCTCTAGCCATAGAATAAAGAACCTCTAACGAGGTAGCACTGCTCAAAATGTAGCTCACACACTGCGGAATCATGTGTAAGCCTCTTATCGCATCTGTGCAAATTACGTTCCCAAACGCTTCTTCGCTCCGGGTCTGCGGACGCTTTAAACAGTGAAAACTTCACCGTTTCTTTGCTTCGCGAGTACCCTGCGCTGCATCCAGTGGCGAAACAATGGTTTAAGCGTTGCTTAGGGGCCATTCGCGCGCTTTAGCACCACACATTCAGAGAAAAGCGGGAGAAACAGCACCCAACAAGCACCATAGCAAGCGCTTCCAAGCCACGAAGCAAGCAACCGCATTCAAGAGTGGGCGATTGCAGCGCCGCCGCTTCTTTCGCCACCGGCGGCGTCAGGCGTTTCAAAGTGGCGTTTCAAAGTGGCGTTTCAAAGTATCGATATTTAGCAGCCATTTTTGCTTTTTGCTTTGACGATTGCAAAACTTGGAGCGCGTTGAAAAATGACCGCCTCGCGGGATAAAAGCAAACTGCTGAGAAAACTAAAAGATAGCTCTTCTCCTTCGTGTCCGATAGCGCAGTGTGTCCATGAGCGTTGTGGAAGGTTTTGAAAGTGGCGTTTCAAAGCATCGATATTTAGCAGCCATTTTTGCTTTTTGCTTTGACGATTGCAAAACTTGGAGCGCGTTGAAAAATGACCGCCTCGCGGGAAAAAAGCAAACTGCTGAGAAAACTAAAAGATAGCTCTTCTCCTTCGGTCCGATAGCGCAGTGTGTCCATGAGCGGTGTGGAAGGGTTTGAAAGTGGCGTTTCAAAGCATCGATATTTAGCAGCCATTTTTGCTTTTTGCTTTGACGATTGCAAAACTTGGAGCGCGTTGAAAAATGCACGCCTCGCGGGATAAAAGCAAACTGCTTAGAAAACTAAAAGATAGCTCTTCTCCTTCGTGTCCGATAGCGCATTGTGTCCATGAGCGGCGTGGAAGGTTTTGAAAGTGGCGTTTCAAAGCATCGATATTTAGCAGCCATTTTTGCTTTTTGCTTTGACGATTGCAAAACTTGGAGCGCGTTGAAAAATGACCGCCTCGCGGGATAAAAGCAAACTGCTGAGAAAACTAAAAGATAGCTCTTCTCCTTCGTGTCCGATAGCGCAGTGTGTCCATGAGCGGTGTGGAAGGTTTTGAAAGTGGCGTTTCAAAGCATCCATATTTAGCAGCCATTTTTGCTTTTTGCTTTGACGATTGCAAAACTTGGAGCGCGTTGAAAAATGACCGCCTCGCGGGATAAAAGCTAACTGCTGAGAAAACTAAAAGAGAGCTCTTCTCCTTTGTGTCTGATAGCGCATAGCGCATTGTGTCCATGAGCGGCGTTGAAGGTTTTGAAAGTGGCGTTTCAAAGCATCGATATTTAGCAGCTATTTTTGCTTTTTGCTTTGACGATTGCAAAACTTGGAGCGCGTTGAAAAATGACCGCCTCGCGGGATAAAAGCAAACTGCTGAGAAAACTAAAAGATAAGCTCTTCTCCTTCGTGTCCGATAGCGCATTGTGTCCATGAGCGGCGTGGAAGGTTTTGAAAGTGGCGTTTCAAAGCATCGATATTTAGCAGCCATTTTTGCTTTTTGCTTTGACGATTGCAAAACTTGGAGCACGTTGAAAAATGACCGCCTCGCGGGATAAAAGCAAACTGCTGAGAAAACTATAAGATAGCTCTTCTCCTTCGTGTCCGATAGCGCATTGTGTCCATGAGCGGCGTGGAAAGTTTTGAAAGTGGCGTTTCAAAGCATCGATATTTAGCAGCTATTTTTGCTTTTTGCTTTGACGATTGCAAAACTTGGAGCGCGTTGAAAAATGACCGCCTCGCGGGATAAAAGCAAACTGCTGAGAAAACTATAAGATAGCTCTTCTCCTTCGTGTCCGATAGCGCATTGTGTCCATGAGCGGCGTGGAAGGTTTTGAAAGTGGCGTTTCAAAGCATCGATATTTAGCAGCCATTTTTGCTTTTTGCTTTGACGATTGCAAAACTTGGAGCGCGTTGAAAAATGACCGCCTCGCGGGAAAAAAGCAAACTGTCGAGAAAACTAAAATATAGCTCCTCTCAGCGGTGTGGAAGGTCTAGAAAGCGGCGTTTCAAACCATCAATAGCGGGCGGCCATTTTTGCTTTCTGCTTTGACGATTGCGTAACTTGGAGTGCGTTCAAAAATGACCGCCTCGTGGGAAAAAAGTAAACTGCTGAGAAAACTAAAAGATAGTTCACCTTCGTGTCTGATAGCGCAGTGTGTCCATGAGCGGCGTGGAAGTTCTCGAAAGCGGTGTTTCAGACCATTGATAGCGGAATTACAATGTCCACTGGGTGCGGGACGGAAAGAGTTAAGCGATGATGAGATCATCTGCAGTGCCCTCAGGGTGGTGGATGAGGCGTGCGATCAAGACGACCCCGTGCGATGTAGTCCTGGTGTGTTGTAGTGCAAAAGAAGCCATGGATGCTCTAGCTGTTTCAGAGGAATTCTGCTATGATGCTCCATGCAATACGCTTGCACAGGAGGGATTGTCGCAGGTCTGATGACTATTCGTTTCCGTCCAGCTATCTGCGAAAAAACGAGCATCCCCGACTTCTTTGCAAAGTTTACAATAAAGGCATGGTAAATGTGCCGTTTTTGTTGTTCGTTGGATAATGCGACATTCAGATAATCGAGTTATTTTCCTTACTCCCTTGAGATCCGAATTAATGAGGTTTTACTGTAACTGAAAGTCTGGAAAATATTTTTTTTATCAACAGAATTTCGATTGAATAGAATCAAGTGCGTTTTTTTTTCTCTGAAATTAATGAATTAGCGTCATTCTATTGTACTGAATACCAAATAGGTACTCAGTTTAATAGTGGACCTGTGGTTTGCGGCAATTCTTTATTTATTGCTTAGAAAGTTTTGCGGCCGTTTTTCTCCAAATTGCAGGAAGACTATCCCAACTTAAGGCAGGTGGGTTATCGTAAGGCCAATGTGCGCGACAGACAAAAGGACCGCGCATCACATGACTCGCGTTACCAGTGCCGACAGTAAAGTGCTGGCGCCGTCCGCTCCGTGTCATTTTCAGGTTCACTGTGATTTAGCACCTGTCCAAGATTCTACAATTTGCGAGGTGACGGCATGCTTGTGCATATTAAGTGATCGGTCCCGAGGTCGCGTGTGTGAGCTAGATTGACGGCTGTCGAAGTGGTGTGAAGTACGTCTGTGTGCGTCCAACACGATCTGCATGCTGTTATGCCTAGCGTTCTTTCTGGACTAAGGTGTTTCACTGGCGAGCGTGCAGCTATGGAATGCCATCCTCGCTTCGTCTTTTCGACACCTAAGAGCTGATGAGGAAACCCGCGTTATCTCTAGATAATTGACAGCGACAATGTGTTTCGTCTTCATCTGCTGATGACTTCCGGGACCCCAAACTGCAGTTGGCCATGTGCGCTTCTAAATGGCAACATGCGCTTCACGCAAAGCCCCAGCGCCTGTACAACGCCGAGGCCCGGCCCCCTTTAAGGTGACCATTCTTTGGAGGCGGTAGTGAGAGTATATCACTACAAGCTGGCCTACTAATTGTGGCCAAGAGCCAACTTCCATGAAAACAGTGTCGACTCTGGTTTCACATGCCTCTTCATTGCATTGAGGGGGGTTCGAAGGTTTGGCATCTGAGGCGGAGTGGGATTTTGCATTGAAGGTCGCACACCACGGGTGGGATATTGCGCACTGTGCAACAATTCCAACTGACTGAGAAAAGGGCATTGAATTCCCTCGTCGAGCAAAAGAGTGAAATGAACAGCTTAAAAAGCAGAGCTTAAGTGTTGAGCGGGTTGCTCAGACAGGTAGATACTCGTGGAGCCCTTCTTGTGAGCCTGAATGTGTGAATTTGTACATAAAACTTGTTTTCCCATCGCTCGGATGTCACTCTGGACATCTCTTTCACTTGGCACGGCACGAGCCACGGAACCTTCGTGGCCACTTGGACCCCGAACATTACAACAGCGGTTATCGATGGCTAATAGGTCTGATCTTCACACTTTACGAAATACATGCTGCTTATGTTGCCGTTCCCTCTGTCCGTGTCCTGTTGTCATTTCTACCTGTCCTGTCGACCCGGTCGAACCATGTATCGACAGAGCCGTCGGGGAGTCTGCTACTGCATCAGCCCGGGGTGGCTTGTCCGTGGCGCGATCGGCGGTCCTCCTGTGGTGGCGCTTGTTTGGGCGGTATCAAGCACGAGGGGCGTCGCAGCGCATGTGGCACCGTGCAGGGCTCTACACTGAATATATCAAATATTTGAAAAATCGAATGGTAGATGTTTGATTTGGTGATGTTCGATATTTGCAGACCCCTACTTTTTACCTCACGAGTGAAGAAATTGTGGTCACGATTCAACACCCTTGCTTCCCCATGGGGTTCTAGAGATTGCGGAGTAAAACGTTGAAATGTGTCGGAGCAGATGACACAGTGGTGGCCTCAGATTTCCTGATGTCACACAATTTGGGCCAAAGTGATGGTCGCTGTCTTTGGGAGGCATGGAGGGAGGAAATTGCAGGAGAGGCCCCGGCCAGCAGGGATGTGTTGGAGAAAGTGTGGCGGAAGTCACATGCTGTTTTTCGCAAAGGAGCACTGGGACATGTACCCCAAACGTTCACGTTGCCATAGCAACCACGCTCCTGAAGCTTTCGCTACTGCTCTAGGCCTCTGAAAAGCGAGATTGCCGGTGTCTTTCTTGCAGCACATTTTTTTCGCTAGACAAGCTGACTTTCGAGTGTGGTGTGTAAGCTTGGACATTGTGTTTTGGGTCTATGAGTGTCAGCCAGCAACAGAGACACTCGGGTAATCACGGTGTGGGTCTCCATCATCTTCTTCTGCGTGCTACCGAAAAACACAGGAGTGTGTCTGCTTCACTAAAACTGTTAGATCAGTTTTGTAGGCTTTGTTCTGACGCGCGTTGGCAGCACACACTTCTGGCGGCTTGTCGCAATGCAAGTTCAAAGCTCGTGCCTATCTGCTCTGGCGAGCTGATTGGAGGCGCAAAGGGAGATGGCACACCAACATGGCTACACTTACTGCTTCAAAAACGCCACATCAGGGCTCCATGGTGGGAGCGCTTGGAGGCAGTGATTTCAAATGGAAATTTTTAGTGAAAATGTGCGCTTATAGCCCAGTTTTCTTTTGTGTGTATGACCATGCTAGGATCTCTACTCTGACTTAAAATGAAAAACCAAAAATAGTTGGTAGACTGTATTATGATGGCGCCTTCAACAGGTCGTTCAGAGCTTTGTGCTACTTGTGCACTATGGGGGTGGGGAGAGTTCAATGCTGGGTAAGGCCTGGTGTATGTTAGTGCACATTCTCAAGCATATTAGATGATGGCATGTTGGAACAGCTGCACACGAAAGAGTTACGTCGCTGAATTCTGGCTGTGATTCTCGCGTTTTTTTTTTTTAAGCGGCGTTTTCTTTGCCAGTATTTCACCATTGCATCCAGTAGCATCAGATATGTCTCAGCAAGCGTTCCTCAGTAGGAAAAGGCGTCTGTGACATCAATATACTGAAAAACTTATTTCATTCAATTTGTTTTACAAGATACATACGGGCAACAAATCAAAGGGTTTAATGTTACTATAGTCGAACCCAGATATAACAATATATTTGCTATAACGACCACAATTCAGTGCATTCACGATTCTCCGTCCCTGCCTATTGAAACTGTTTTCAGATATAATGAATGTTCTATAAATCGTCATACGGTTACAAAGAACGCTTCGAACCGTAAAAAGAGGGCTCACGGAAGCGTGACCAACCTTGGCACATGCTGCTTGTGCCCCGTTCCAATCAAACCATGACGATGATGCAGCCTTCAATATGAACGAGCGACTGCCGCATGTGGATTTCGCTTTCAGGCACGCCTCCAGGGAGAAGGAGTACAGCATAAACAGCATAGCACTTTCCTTTTTTTGCACAATTGTCTTTGCGGCACCGCGTGCATTATGCCTATTTCAGTGATTTTGGAACGACCGTCTATGTCCTCCCACCATGGGGACAACGGCCGCTGAAGCATTCCTATTGACCCTTTTCGCGGAGCAGTTAGCTCTACAGGAACGAGATGGCGCTTTCGGCCGCGCGCCATACGTTGCCTCAGCGAATGCGCACGAATACGAAACCATTACTGCTTCTACCCTGCTACTGTGCGATCAGATGTCGAAAATGCAACTGGGTGTGCGCTAATGCACTGTGCCCAATTCATACTGCAAAATGTGTCGCGATAAAGGGAAGATGTGTGCGGTAGTTCGCTGCAAAAATAGTGATTCACATATTATTTAATGGAATCAACCTGTGTCACCGCTGCTACATAATGACTGCCTTTGTTGCCGCCCTTCGCGATGCACGGATTTCCTCAAGGATAAAAAATATAATTCATCCGCCTGCGCTGTATAGCCAACCTTGTCGGGATATGGGGGGATGCCGCGGCGTTGCCTCGACACACCGAGCCCCGCGGTTGGCGCATGCCTGCGCATCAACCGCGGTCCGGTACAAGCTCGAGGAAACAAAAGACGACAACCACGTGTACACTCGGAAAGCATTTATTACGACTGCAACTAACACTTCGAGCAGGCCAGCTAGCTATAGTTGACATCGCTGAGGGTTCCCTCGAAGAGAATAATACACTAGGTAAAGAAGGGCTTCCGACTTACCAACTGGGGATACGAGGGGGGGGGGGGGGGGCGTTTGCCGCGGCAAGAACGCGGTTGACTAACCACGTGCGGGAATACGGGAGCGACGGCGGAGACTTCCGCCGTCGCCGCTTGCTGGAGACCAAAGAGACCCGGGCGATATCAGCGGGATCTCGCGTGACCCACCCGGTGGCGCTGATAGCGCTTGCGATTCCCGCGCGCCGCCCGCGGAAGGAAAGTTTCCCCTCTCCCAACTCTCCCTGGCACGCATGCGCTTGACGCGACGTTCGCTGCCCGTGCGGCGGTTATGGGACCCGAGGACTGTACCCGAGGGTTCCCACAACCTCCAAAGAAAGGACTTCAACTGCGAAACGTCGGCACTTTGAAGTGAGTACTGCTCGTTACAAAATGTAGTGCCACTTACTGGCATAGTAAGTTTCACGCACGCTATCTACACACATCCACCCTTACTCGCACGAAAACTTACGCCCACCCTATCGCCAATGTATGAGTGAAGAGGCGCACACTTGAATCAATGTGCCGAAGCATGAGTGACGGCGACTACACCGACAAGACACGAATGTTGGAAGCTGAATGTTTCATGACGGTCCACAGAATAAGCGAGGGACTAGCGATATGTCTTTGCTACGAGCTACCGCAAAGTACAGAACATTTAAATTCCAAACTTTGTGCACAGCAAGAACAAATTTATCGCAGCAGAGCACACCCGCGTGTGATTACGCTTAAAATAAACAATCAGATAGTGGCCGCACCGAGGAACTTTACTGAGTCATAAATATGACAAGCCACTGGTTCAAAATGTTTGCCTAATAAAGAACGCAGAGCACACTAATCCCGATTTATTTCATAAGTGGAAAGATTGGACAGCTTGAAATACATTTCTAGCCCCGCTCTTAGTACAAGCACCGTATACGCTGCTCACGCCGTTTGGACAAGGCGTAATGAGCTCTGAAAGCACTTACATGGCCTCTAAAACTGTCACCCAAAGCTTTGTGTCGTGCACGCAGTCACCGTCTGCGATACGCGTCGAAACAGCGGTTTGCTGCGCCGCGCCGGCGTCACGCGCTTGTATTGTAAACGCGGAGGCAACGGAGGCGGCTGAGGCAAGCAATGGACGCGTCACCACTTGATCAAACATGGCAGTGCCCACGGGAGCGCCGCGAAAAGGGTCAATAGTTGCTGTCAATATGCACCTGTGAGGCTTGGGCTGGACACAGGAAGACTCACATAGTAGGGAACGGTTTAATGCTGGCTTAATGTTACACACACATCACACCGACTGAACACTACAGCAGCAATGGCTTCAGTGACTCTCCCATGGCAGGCAAACAAACAAAGGATGAGGCTGCCGCAAACGGAAGCAGTAAGGTAGGCGACGATGTTGGCGCGGCTACTTGCTGCGCAGAACACGTGGCGCCATCTGTAGCCGCCCAGACCAACTGGGCCAAGCACACATCACTCACATACCTAGTCGGCGCACTGCCGCCAGGCAATGCTGCAAAGGATCGGCGCGCCATTATCAGGAGATCTTGGCTCAAGGGCGCTTTGCTTACGTGTTGCCAATTGCTAATAATGGTTCGCAGTGATGTTCTACCTTTTGAACATTGCATTGTTTTCGCCCGAAGTGACATAAATGACATTATTTAATGGGTCTTGTATGGCTGATGCACAGTCGTAATGTGAAGACCACGATGTCCGAGAGCTTTGCAGTTGTTTCCGAAGGTTACGTTCTGGCCAACTAGAATGCTTTGATTTCTTATGCAGAATACCTCATGTCTCCGCTGGTAGTAATAAAATAATAAGCTCTCGAATAAAAATGGCAGCTGCGCTTGCAGTTTCGAAATGACAGGTGATCAGAGCCGGGCACTGGTTTGAAAAAGCTATATGACACTGCATTTAGTTTTTTAGGTGGACATCTCCAACGGAAATGTGCAGCTAGGCACAGGAACACACATGACATTGAAAATCTAGTTTTTGCACCAAAGTGCTGCCCAGTTGTAACTACTGATGCCAGTTTCAGTGCGGTGACATTCCTTTGGTCAAAATTGAACACTCTGAACACATTTGCCTGGTTCTTTCGAAGCACACTAATGCGCTCTCACGTTCGTCCAAAAAGCATGTTCGAGACCCGACCACATTCTGGTCACGTTTCATTGCTGGCGGGGTGATTGCACTTACCTAAGCCATGCCAATATTGGCAACAGAAGTAGTAGTAGCTCCCTCTGTATGCTTCCATTGCTCTAAAGAATGGCTGAATGTTCAGCTGTGGCAGAATTTCCCTGGCCCGCATCTGGAACAGGCTTTGCATGCTTGCAACTCCTGTGTGGTAGGAACCAGGTGAACGTGCAATTAGGGACAGGTTGTTGTCACAGCCCTTGGGTGGCACAAAGGCTGATGTTGATCCCACTTTGCAGAAGGTTCTGGAGGAGACGGAGTCCCAGGCCGAGTCCCTTCCGGGTGTGACGGAGGTGCACGGCCGCTTCTACCAGCTGTGCAGTGACTACCACCAGCAGATGGGCGACCACCAGGCCTACTACCGGGACGCCCTGCGCTTCCTCGGCTGCACATCGCTTGACCGCATTCCCAGTGAGAGCCTTTTCCCGAGCTTGGCTGCTGCTGTGCAGACCTTTGGGTGCAGCTGCTTGTGTAGCATAGGCCAAGTTGTACCTTGCTCATGTACCTTGTTTCCTGGATGTTTTACAGGGTGCAGGTCTTGCACGAGGCAACCTTATGGCTACCACTGAAGATGCTCATACTGCCATGCAAAATAGTGTCGTAACCACTAGTGGTCAACCATGAACACTTTTCTTCAATCTTTGATGCCGCTTCTGCTGCCCTTATCATTTGACGACCTTACCTCATCAGCCCTCTCCCAAAGCTGGTCGTCCTCTGTGCAGTCTATTATGGTTTGAGATTTCCAGTGCCTTGAAACTCTGGGCCTCAAACAAAACAGCCATCCACATGTTCAAAATCCAAGCACACTTTTCTTGCAGCAACACACCTCATCACGGCCGATACCGTTGAGCACAGCGATCCGGTGGGATACCGTGATGATGAGTGCCATCATCAGCAGGATAGTAATTAGTTCCATCTAGTAGCAGCTTGCGGAGAGCCTCTGAGACTGCAACGTTGCGCCATTGCACCTCAGCACATTCTTTCTATATTTCAGTGATAAGCATTTGGAATTTACTGATTTTTGCTGCCCTCCAGAAAAACAGTAGTAAAATGTATACTACTAGGTGAAATTTTTTTCAATTTCTACTACACTCAGACATTGTTATAATGAAATGGGATATAACGAAATGTATATAGCAAAGTAAATGGATTTCTCCTTGAAATCGCTGTAATAGACGAATGTATTTAAAACCTCGTTTTGATGACGTAAAATTAGGGCAATTTCTTTTACCTGCACTTTGTCCAAGCTCGCGCAGACAGGTATAGTGTCCGGCAGAGGGTAGACTACTGCAATTGACTGACTGGACTCTGGCTAGTCATGGCTGCACTGTGCATTGTGATAGCAGACAAAAGGGCTGGAACTGTGGCTGCGCATACGGCTGAGTGCTCCAAGCTGGTATTTCCTTTCAGCCACAAATCGAGACAACCTGCAGCTCAATACGTTGCGGATGCACAGCCGTGGCACAGCTTAGGGAGACAACTTCCTCTCCATGTGCAGTGACATCTGACGGGACCAACGAAAATGATTGAATTATTCAGTGGGTCGAAGTAAATGAGATGCTGAAAAAATGTCAAAACGGATTCGTTTGGCAGTTTTTGCCCGATTCTAATACGCTGCTGAATCAAACGTGCACCCACTTTCTATGTGTCCAAAGCAGAAAACTAACGTAGAGATAACCTTAAATCTCCCAAACAAAGTAGAAATCTAACGCGCACCCGATTTTTTTAGCAAGAAAAATGGGCAAGGGCAATGTGTTGCACAATGGCGGCTGGTTTCCTAATGTCAGCTTCGCCGCAACACAGCCGTGTTCTGTGGCAGTGCATACTGATATGTGTATTTGTTTATCTTTTACCGGCTAACGTTATCGCTTGTCGCAGGATGTGCCTGCATGTATCGAAAGTTTCTCGAATGTTATCGATGCTTCTATCTGTTGTCTGTTGTCACCGACGCTTATGTAATCTGATTGTATGAATGATGTGAATTGTGTAGTACTTTCTGGAAGACACGCGGGCACCAGGGATCACTCTGGAACCTTCGATGACTCGTGCATAAAAGCCGACGCGCTCGACCCGCAGATCAGATTTCCAACTATCGCCGACTGTGTTCGCCGCTATCATTGTTCTTGGAGTGTAGCTTATTTTTGCAGGCACAAGTTCGCCCAATAGAGAGATAGTTTCGTCATTCACAGTTTTGCTGCTGTTTTCTTCGTCACTACTACATCAGATCTGGTGGAGGTGCTTGTGCGTTCATGTACCGAATGCCCAAAGACAGCACCACTGTCGCCCCATACCATCGAGCTAGCTGCAGGCTACAAAACACAACCTTTCTGGCCTGATACAACCAGGAAGGTTGTGGCCAAGTCAGCTACCACAATGGAAGCCCTAGCATCCCCCATCGTGCTTCAACAACCCAGGGAGCGCTCTACATTCCATGGAGCTTCATCGGAAGACCTGGTCAGAAGGTTTGAGAAGCGCCAGCAAAGGCAATAGAAGCGCTATGTGGGAATTGGTAGGGGATCAGACCGCTCCAGTGGAGAGATGTGACATGAAGACTGACCATCTGTGGAAGAAGGGGATTCCCTGGTGAGCTAACTGACGAATTCATCGAGCCTCTGCATTTCCGGAAGAAGTTCCTTCTTCGAGATTTGCCTCGATCTACATCGAGATCGTCCGGCTCAAGACCAGCACGGGTGAATACGAGTGGATACTTGGTGTTCCTATTCATTCTGTACTGTACATGTTGGACTCTTAGTGCTTGTCGATAATTATTTTCTTGTGATTTGTAAACACCCATCTGAATTGTATTGTGATGTGCCTAGCCGATGTTCCGCACCGTAGAAGAGCTTACTTTGGACTATGCACCAAAGATAAACTGCACAGCCATCAATAGATCAATCTTCAACTCTAGTTGCTCGTTGCTTGTCCGCATGGCCAATGTCCATCAACAAGACCAACTTGTTCAGGAAGCAGCAACGATACATGACCTTAAAATTGTCTGTCACGCCAGTGTCCATGGACTGCAAGCCTGCCATCGTGTTCGGTGGCAGGAAGAAAACTTTCACGCTTGAGAGCTTAGGCTCTCAAGTGCAAGTTGTCTCGCTGCTTCTTAGCTAAAGTGGTTCTGGCTTCTTGCAAGTTATCGCGCTGCATTAGGGCTAAAGTGGACAAGAGACCTGGCGCCCGATGCGGACGCATGGCTGTGTATGAATGCGGTTGTGTACAAGTGGTTCATCGACGTTCAATTGCACAACATCCTGGTGTCCGGCCCCATGGTCTACCAAAAAGCCAAGAACATGGCTCTTCTTGACAGGGAGGATTTTCGAGGTGGCTCCGGTTGGCTACAGCGGTTAAAAAAACGCCACAAGATTGCCGGCAAAGCAGTCACTGGTGAAAACTGAGCTATGGACTTTGACAGTGTGAGACAAATGGATGCAAGAAAACTGGCCAGATGTTACAGCAAGATATAAACCCTGAGATATCTTCAACGCCGATGATGCCGCATTATTGTGGCAAGTGCTTCCAAATTAGACATTTACCTGTCGGGGTGACAAATCTGACGGCAGCATAGTGAACAAGGCCTGTGTATCCGGGTTGGTGGCAAGCAATTTGGACGGATCAAAAAAAGCTTCGGCCCCTTGTTATAGGCAAAAGCAAGTCACCGCGGTGCCTTCGGAATGCACTGTTGCTTCAGACGTGCCGGCTTCCGCGTGCCCAGTGATGACCGAAACTTCTGATGAGTGCGACGAAGACATTGCTGGCGTTGCCAAAGCTTGTAGCTGTCAGAATTCCTGGAAGCCGTTGACGGATGAACGGTCGACGAGTTTGTAGTGCGGATGATGGCGTCGCGACCACGGGAGAGCCCGAAAATGAAGACTACATTGCCGAGATCGTATCGAACACAAGTGAAAGCAGGCACAATGAGGAAAGCAATGACGATCCTTTGCCCACACCGTCCGAGGGGATTGTGGTGCACTCGCACTAGTCCGGCACTTCTGCACAAATGTGGGAAAGTGCATGCTGTCACAGGCAGCGAAGTTGCTCAAGCAGAAGATACAGGACTATTTCATGCGAAACTAAGCTTGTTTTGTCTACAAATGGTATGGTCGAGGGTTCGACGGAAGCCAATCTGTTCGGGATGAAACATGAAGCAACAAAACGACAGACACCGACCAAAAGAAAAGCTAAAAAAAATTAAATCAAATTAAGGACGTTTCGGCTTCGCTACGGAAGCCTTGTTCACAATGGGGTGAAGGAAAATTCGCGGAAGCTTATGTACTCTTTGGCACGTGACGCAAACAGCGCATGTACGATGGGTGGAGGGTTGCCTGACTTCGATTGAGTGTGTGACGTGTTTTTTGTATTTCCAACAACTCCAGATAGAGCCGTGATTTCAAGTTTCTTCCTTGGCCGACAATTATTTACTTTTCCCAGCCAATCTCGTGGCCCGTTGCATCCGTATGTTCGGCAAGGGCATTCGAAACTGTTCGCTTCTTTTCGACATCGTCCTGATCCTGCCGCAGTCTCTGTCTAAAGTTGCCTGATTCACCGATTTATGCCTAGTTGCAATCTGCGCAGGGTATTTTGTAGACCACGCCAGGAAACGATTTTCTCGGAAGCTTGTCCTTGCTGCCCACACGTGCCTTACACACAGGCACGTGTGCAACCTCAACGTCATAAGTGCGCAGAACACGAGACAAGGTTTCGCTTATCCCAGGAACGTAGGGTATGGCAGCACGTTTTCTTGGTCGGGGATTAGCCGGTCGGACGGAATTGGACAGGCGGCGTTCCACAGCATTCAAAAACGACGTGGGATAGCCGCTTGCCGACAGATCGCCACGCACGCGGTCCAAGTCTGTGAAACGACCTTCTGCTTTGGTGCAAATGCGGTTCGCACGGTTGAATAGGGAGGCAATAACCGACCTTTTGTGAGCGTCAGGATGAACGGAATGAAAGTTTAGGTAGCGGCCAGTGTGAGTTTCCTTTCCGTATATGCTAAACGAAAGCGTTGCATCGCATCTGCACGTCCAAAAATGGGAGTCTATTGTCGACGTCAGTTTCTACTGTGAATTGGATGGCCTTTTCCTGACTGTTTAGGTGCGCAGTGAACGAAGTCAAAGCGCTGCGCCGAATCACGCAAGAACAGTCGTCCATATAGCGCAGAAAAACTCTTGGCCTGGGGCTGAAGGAAGCGAGTGCACGATTTTCCAGCCATTCCATCGTCAGATTGACCGCAGTCACTAAGACGGAGGCACCCATTGCCGTACCGTGGACTTGCCTGTAGAAGACCTTGTCGAAGCAGAAGTACGTGTTTCCAAGGCAAAAGCAGAGGAGCCTCTTGAGGTTAGGAATGTCAACGGGCGACCTGTCTGGCAAAGTCCTGTCAGATTCTAGAGCAGAAGTGCATGCTTCCACAGCCATGTCAGTCGGAACTGAGGTAAACAGCGACACCACGTCGAAAGAAACAATCACCTTGTCGTCTAGTGTCACGTCACGAACTTTTTCAATAAAGTCGCAGGAGTTGCTCACATGTGTGGAGCCCTTTCCGATGAGTGGAGACAGCATCTGGTGTAGGTATCCGGATAAATTGTAGAGAGGGGAGCGGGTGTAGTCAACGATTGGACGCAGGGGGACATTAGGCTTGGGAACTTTTGGCAAGCCATAAAGCGCAGGTGCAGCACTGTTATGACAGAGAAGCTTATAATACAGAGACTTGTGCTCGGGAGCTACGAAGCGAAACACGTCCGCCAGGAGAGCCTGAAAGTCCCTCTGTACCTTCAAGGTTGGGTCCCGAGTGAGCTGGATGTAAGTGTCCTGGTCGTCAAGCAGAGCCAATATCTTGTTTTTGTAGACAGCCGTGTCAATTAGTACCATTGCATTCCCCTTGTCAGCGGGAAGAATCACGATTCCAGTGTTCTTCTGAAGTCGCTTGACGACCTTCCGTTCAGGGGAAACGAACTTTCGCCGGTGCAGCCCAGAAAGGACACCAATAGCGCGGGTGCAAGCCTCGTCACGGCGGGGCGGGTCAACTTGGTTAACCGCGCACTGCACCACACATACAATCTTTCTGACGTCCGAGGCAGGTGCAACATTGATATTCAGACCTAGCTCTAGGACGGAGGCCTCGGCAGGGTCGACTCTGTGCGAGGAAAGGTTGTACACCGTAGTTCTTCGGTTGTGCGGCCAGTATGGCCTGGCAATGTCCGAAAGTCTGTCAAGCTTGACACTATGCACCAACTCGAACTGACGGGTGCGTACATTGGCTTGAAAATTGGCGTGTAACTGGATGCTTGCAAAATTGTCCAGGCAGTCGTCCTCCAGGCGACATCGCGCAAAAAACACCTCGTTTTCAAGTTTTCTGATGGCATCACGGCAGTCCAGTATTCTCGCCTGTAGCAACAGTGTCTTTGTCTTGGCGACAATGCTGTAGCCAAGCTTGGAAGGTACTGGCCTGTTAAGGTGCAAAGAGTGCAGGATGAAGCCCCGTGCTTTGCAGGCTAGGTTGAACTCCAGCTTTCCGTGAAACGTAGCAGTGCGGGTTGTGAGGGAAAGATAACGGCGAATTTCGGTCTCACCCGTTGACGTTCCTAACCTCAAGAGGCTCCTCTGCTTTTGCCTTGGAAACACGTACTTCTGCTTCGACAAGGTCTTCTACAGGCAAGTCTACGTTACGGCAATGGGTGCCTCCGTCTTAGTGACTGCGGCCAATCTGATGATGGAATGGCTGAAAAATAGTGCACTCGCTTCCTTTAGTCCCAGGCCAAGAGTTTTTCTGCGCTATATGGACGACTGTTTTTGCGTGATTTGGCGCAGCGCTTTCACTTCGTTCACTGCGCACCTAAATAGTCAGGAAAAGGCCATCCAATTCACAGTAGAAACCGACATCGACAATAGACTCCCATTTTTGGACGTGCAGATGCGATGGAACGCTTTCGTTTAGCTTATACCGAAAGGAAACTCACACTGGCCGCTACCTAAACTTCCATTCCGTTCATCCTGACGCTCACAAAAGGTCGGTTATTGCCTTCCTATTCAACCGTGCGAACCGCATTTGCACCAAAGCAGAAAGTCGTTTCACAGACTTGGACCGCACCCGCCGTGGTTGCTCAGTGGCTATGGTGTTGGGCTGCTGAGCACAAGGTCGCGGGATCGAATCCCGGCCACGGCGGCCGCATTTCGATGGGGGTGAAATGCGAAAACACCCGTGTACTTAGATTTAGGTGCACGTTAAAGAACCCCAGGTGGTGAAAATTTCCGGAGTCCCCCACTACGGCGTGGCTCATAATCAGAAAGTGGTTTTGGCACGTAAAACCCCACAATTTTTTTTTTAGACTTGGACCGCGTGCGTGGCGATCTCTCGGCAAGCGGCTATCCCATGTCGTTTTTGAATGCTGTGGAACGCCGCCTGTCCAATTCCGTCCGACTGGCTAATCCCCGACCAAGAAAACGTGCTGCCATACCCTACGTTCCTGGGATAAGCGAAACCTTGTCTCGTGTTCTGTGCACTTTTGACGTTGAGGTTGCACACGTGCCTGTGTGTAAGCTAAGGCACGCACTCGTGGGCGGTAAGGACAAGCTTCCGAGAAAATCGTTTCCTGGCGTGGTCTACAAGATACCCTGCGCAGATTGCGACTAGGCATAAATCGGTGAATCAGGCAACTTTAGACAGACTGCAGCAGCATCAGGGCGATGTTGAAAGGGAACGAACAGTTTCGAATGCCCTTTCCGAACATAAGGATGCAACGGGCCACGAGATTGGCTGGGAAAAGTAAAGAATTGTCGGCCAAGGAAGAAACTTGAAATCACGGCTCTATCTGGAGTTGTTGGAAATACAAAGAACACGTCACACGCTCAATCGAAGTGAGGCAACCCTCTTCCCGTCGTACACGCGCTGTTTGCGTCACGTGCTGAAGAGTACATAAGCTTCCACGAATTTTCCTTCCACCCATTGTGAACAAGGCTTCCGTAGTGAAGCCGAAACGTCTTTTATTCAATTTAATTTTTTTACCTTTTCTTTTTGTCGGTTTCTGTCGTGTTGCTTCTTATAAATGGTATGTGCTTTTATGACTTCCATTTCTTTAGCAGGCCTATATCAAATTATGCCCTATATCGAACTGATAGGCGTGTTTTTGAGGGTTTTATATGCAGTGGAATCTCGATGATACGAATCTCACGGGGTCACGAAAAATATTCGTATTAGCCGAACTTCGTATCCTCAAAACACAAATAAAGCTAGCTAAATTATGGGGGGACGTGGGGATCAGATCGCGAAAATCGTGAGAAAAATCGATTTTTGAAAACCATGCGTTTCAGTATCTGCAACGCCTAATCTACGCTGTATCAAAATGGTTTGACCGAAAACGCACTAAAAGTAGCCGAAAAAGATTAATTCGTCAGTGCGCAGTGCGGGAAAACAGCTTTAAATCGCGCAAAATCACCGCAGTTCATGGAGACATATCTTGTATTTCCCGCCACCGAGCGCCGCCATCTTGGTATCGTTCGAAAGCTCAAAGTTTCGCTTAGAGTGTACTAGACCGTAGAGTTACTGTATATAGAGCCAGTAACTCTACTGTATACAGTAACTCTACTAGACCGTCTAGTACACTCTAGTTACACTCTAGCGCCGCCATCTTGGTATAGTTCGAAAGCTCAAAGTTTCGCCTAGAGTGTACTAGACCATAGAGTTACTGTATATAGAGCCAGTAACTCTACTGTATACAGTAACTCTACTAGACCGTCTAGTACACTCTAGTTGCACTCTAGCGCCGCCATCTTGGTATTGTTCGAAAGCTCAAAGTTTCGCCTAGAGTGTACTAGACCGTAGAGTTACTGTATATAGAGCCAGTAACTCCACTGTATACAGTAACTCTACTAGACCGTATTCTAGTACACTCTAGTTTCGCCGTTCCGCTTCTTAATTCGTCCATCGTCGCCATCTTGTAACTAACGCACAAACACAAAAGAAGCGCGGGTCTGCGATAGGTAGTCACACGGGCCCTCTGATGAAAGCGGGCCTCCGATTTGCTGCCGTGCTGAAAGGCATCTCCATTGGTTGCTGCTGTGGTAGGAGCAAGATGGCAACCACAGTTGTCTGCTTCGTAAACCACACTGGCGTCTTCATTTAACACGCAGAATTCGAATTACTGAGAGCTCCCAGGTTAGTGATGGATCGTCGCTCGTTGGAGAAGAAATTTTGGACGAAGCACGCCTTGGGAATACGGATGCGCAAGCCTCCTACGGCAAGAAAAATACGGCTATTAGCGGGAGAAGTGGAGGAGCACCCGACTGAATGTGCCGCTCTACCTTGCACCGTGTGACTCCAGCAGCAAAACCGACAATCGCCCTGTGCCATCGGCACCAATAACGCAATCGACGGAAGATGCGCCAACGGAGACTCCCATGCCTCGGCGTACGGCCGTGCCAATCAGCCGAGATCGTATCTCGGTAGACATATCTCGCTGCGACTAAGCGCAAACACAAAGAACGTGGCCCGAAGCACAGCAGCCACTCCGTCCGATGGGCCGCCGAAAAGGAGGAAAAGCAACAAAAGCGCCACCGCTTCAAACTCTTCGTGCCCAGTCGCGGCCTCCGCAGCAAAAGAGAAAGGGCATCAATGAATGAAAAACTTTATTTTGTGAGTTTTTCAGCACATGCACCGGATGGAAGTGGTTCCCACTTCACGGGAATCTGGAAACCGCGTGACAGCGCGCTGTTCTCTTGCACGGCTGTCGGTGGGGCGGCTTTTATTTGTATCAACCGACGTGGGTCGAAAATCGAATCGTAACAACCGTTCTCTAGCACGTTGCGAAGTAATGGGGCTCGGCCGGGACCACGGAAAAATTCGTGTCATCGGGAAATTCGTATTAGCCGTGATCGTAACATCGAGATTCCACTGTAACCGGGTTTGACCGTTCTTGTCATGGATCGGGGCAGTAATCGGCATTCAACCCTACGACACCAGCAGGGCCGAATGCAAAGTATGCCGCAAGACGTGCAGCAACGCAGCAGTTGCCAGCCACGCTGCAAGCAAGAAACACCGATCTGCTGTGAGCTCATTGCAAAATGCTAGCCAGATGAACCTTCGCTCATACTTTAGTGCTGGACTCAACTTGCAGTCTGCCTGTTATGTGTCTGCTTCTACCGATTGTGCCCTTGCGGTACCTGGCACAAGTAAGGACCGAAAGCACTCCTGCGAAGCCTCTGGCCGCTGGTGTAAGCAGTTGTGTCACAAAAGCTGAAAATGTTTGGTGTCAGAAAGCAATACATGGATCATTTTGTTCAGCAGCAGCCACGCTGTACCCACCTATGTTTCCCACGTGCGACATCGCAATGAAAATCCAACTTTGGAAGGACAGTTTGTCACGGTATTGCCCCGTACTTCTGACACAGGCTGCTGTTGAAGCTTGACGGTGTGTCACGCATGGCCGTAGCTTTTGAGAAGTCCCCAAACAAAATTTCACAACAAGAGCAAAGGGATGTACTAGTCAGGTTCTGGGGCCCAGCTGACGCCAATGTGAAAACCCGCTACCTGACGTCTTGTGCCATACTCCCGCAGAAAATTTAGCAGCTTCATTTAGAAAGGCTACTGAGAACATTGAGCAGGCCAAAATCCTCAGGAATGCTAATTGAAAGTTTTCGAGGTCCCTGAAGGAGGAGCTTGCTGCATCTGGTGCGAGTCAAAATATTCTCGACATAGAGAGCTGTGGATTGCACGTTGTGAGCAGCGCATTTAAAACGGGACATAATGGGACATTGTGGTGTTCCTTCGCAGCTTCGGCGATAGTCAACGCAGAATCTCCACGTACCATCTTTCTTCTTCACAAGAATGACGGGAGCGGCCCAGGGACTCGCGGATTCTTGAATTACTCCCTTTCCTAGCATCTCCTGCACTTGCTCGTTGATGATGTTGCGCTCAGATGGTGATACCCTGTAAGGTTTCTGCCGTACGGGATGCGCTGAAGCGGTGTTGATCCGATGACCTGTTCGAGACGCTGGAATTAAAGATATTTTGCCGCTTTTTGAAAAGTCGAACACTTTCAAGTGCTTGGAGAGAACGCCAAGGAGTGTGTCACGTTCGCTTTGGCTGAGTGACTTGCTGATCATTTGTAAAAGTTGTGAATCGGCTGAATCTTGAGAACCGAGACGTCCATTCTCGCCTGTAGTATCAACAAGTGCAACCAGCGTCGTAGAGGATTCTGGTTTGAAGACAGCAAGTTTCATGCCACGAGGCAAAACTGCAGGCTCCATTGAACTGTTGATTGTCCACACACCTGCGCGGCCCTCAACTACAGACACCACGCAATGGGGAACTAAAATGTTCTTTTTCACACAGGTCGCATGAATCGGTTCAAGCGTCGCGTCGAACATGGCAAGGTCGTTACTGCAACAGATTACTGGAACGCACGCAGCAGAGAAGGCAGGAACGACCGTGTCCTCGGAGACAAAAAAGATGCATTCATCACGGGATGAATTTTCCAATAGAGTAGCTGGGAAACTACCATGCACGGAAAGGTGACCACTTCTACAGTCAACAGTTGCCCCACACTCCCGCAAAAAATCGATTCCCAAAATAACGTCATGCAATAACCGCGAATTCTGTGGGAAACACTTTACCGCACAAAGACACGTCCACAGTGCAAACTCCCACCGGACACAACGCATCACCACTCACACCACGGAATGTCGCACCACGGCTTATACAAAACATCACTTTCAGTCCAAGAAGGTTCTTAAAATTCACACTCATCACAGAAATTGTAGCGCCTGTATCCACGAGTGCCATGGTAGGTACGCCATCAACAAGTACATCTCACCTCACCGGCCTCTGATCGAAGTTAAGCTTCGATCAGAGGCCGGTGAGGGGTAGCGTAAACTGGTGGGTGCGCGTGGTGGCTGTGGCGTAGAGAACGGGCGGCCGAAAGGCTGGAGAGACATGAGCAAGGGATCTCGCTGGTATGTAGGGGGGTTGTTGCAATATCACAAGATGTGACCCGGGACGCCGCAGCTGTAACACACCGGCGGAGGCCGAGACACCCGTGGCAGCTCGGAGTGACCAGTCCTGTCATAAGGCATTGGGTAGCAGTATCGCTCTTCATGGGGACGGTAGCCAGCCGACGTTCGTTGAGTGAAACGAGGTGAGCGAAAACGCCGTTCGTAATTGGAGGGTGTCCGATCGGAGTACTCAAGTGACCGCAGTGTACCTTGGCATTCATCGACGTGTGCTACATTAACTGATAGCTGCCATGGGGCCGGAGCGGCTGGCGTTGGCGCGCGTGCGGTCTCTCTTGCATAGCCGTCCTGAAAGCCGCTGGGGCAATGAGAGACTTGCTGACATCGAAGCAATTCTTCCCGTACAATCTGGCGTATTGTCGACGAGAGGTCATTAGGCGACATACTGTCGACACTAGCCACTGTTGGCACGTTTGACAGACGGCCAAATTTCGGAGCTATCCGTCGCATCTTCAGCGTTCCAAATGTGTGTCAGTGCTGCATCACGTCAGACACGGAGTTCAGGTTTTCCTTGCCAATCAAGAAATTATATACGTCTTCGGCTATCCCCTTCAGAATGTGTCCAACCTTGTCCTCTTCAGTCATCCTAGGATTCACGATCTTGCACAGCTTCAAAATTTCTTCGATATATGTGGTACATGTCTCCCCTGGAAGCTGCGCCCTCTGAGCCAATGTCTTCTCCGCTCGCTTCTTCTTCGCGTTAGAATTGCTGAAGCACTTTTGTACTTCCTCAACAAAACGATCCTAAGTGGTGAACATGTCCTCGTGGTTTTCATACCACATGAGAGCAGTGTTTGTCAGTGCAAATACAACATGGCTAAGCTTCGCTGCCGAGTCCCAGCCGTTGCTTCTGCTCACCCGCTTATAGTTCTTGAGCCACTCGTCAACGTCCTCCCCTGAGGTCCCGCCAAAGTTTGGCGGCACTCGGTAGTACGGCCAGGGACCCGTAGGAGCCGTAGGAGTTGCCCCCGATGCATCAGAGGTTGGAAGTTGGGACATCATCTCGATCGCGAAGGCGGAAGCCTGGCAAGGCGGCGGCTGTGGCGAAGACCAGGGAGTAGAGCTTCCGTCGTTGGGTTCGTATTACCCAGCACCGTCCACCAATCTGTTACGACCTAGGGAGAGGGTTAAGGGAGCGTTTACTGATTGAGACACAAAGATGTAGCTCCTTGGGCTATGCTGGCTGGAGTCAATCGTAGGAGCAACGTCGTCTTCTTTCTCCCTCCCTCGCTTCCCTCACTTTTTACTGGCAGTGACCACGGCGTAACAATATATAACCTATTCAAGAATGTGTCTGCAAGTCAAGCTGATTGTGCCTGCTAGTCAAGCCGGTTCGTGAAGTGCACGGAGTGTGACTGGGTTTACCACACAGGCAAATGCTCTGGCGTGACTGAGGCGATGTTAAAATCCTAGAAAGATTCACTGAAAGAGTCGTGCCCTACTTGCAGCACACACACGGTGCTCAGAAATCAAGCCAGAAGCTTGGTGTGCAAACCGCTCTTGCCAGCATTATCGCTAAGCTTGAGTCGCTGGGGCCCCTGTCGGAGAAGATCGACAACATTGAATCTTCTATTGTCATGATGTCTTCTAAATACGATGAAATTCTCAGTCATAAAGAGGCAAGACTAGGTAATTTCACCCTCTCTCAAATGGCAAGGTCGCCGATTCTGCGTTGCGCCGGAACATGCGTGTACGTGCCGACGTCTCAGCCACGCTACCGTAGCCATGCGTAGAAAATGTCAGTGAACCTTTCTTTCTCCTTTATGCTTCCTCTACTTTCTAGTCACGTGTTGACCTTGCACGCTGCGGCTACGGCGCAGAGGGAAGCAGTGGTGCTGTCCCAGGCCGGCCAAGGAAACTGCCCAAGCCGGCAAATGCCTGCTTCCCGATAACGGCAGAAAACGAAACTTCGGGGAGCTGGCGCCGGGCCGTCTGGAGTGGCGGCGCCTGCACGGCGGTGGGCGCACATGGTGACAGTCGAAAGTGAGGGAGCTACGAGGGAGGGTGAGGGGAGCCACCGGAGCGGCGGAGTTGCCGAGGTGAAATCCGCTTCCCTGCTGCCCCCCTCCCTCACATTCCACGGTCTCCGCATGCGTCGTTCGCCCTGCCGTGCTGTGCCAGCATCACCCGCTCTTTGAAGTTTCGTTTACTGCCGTTATCGTGAAGCGAGCGTTGGCAGCTAGTTTCGTGGCCCTCGCTCGCTATGCGCACCGTGACATTTCACGACTCGCACTCAAGATTCTGGTTTCAGCCTCACTGGCTGTTCGTTCGCACCCACGCGCCCTTCTCCTCCACTTCGTCTCTCTTCCTCGAGCACTCCTTGGGGCGCCCGTTTGAGGGGAGCGTTCGCCGTCTCCGCTGTCTTCCGTACTCCCAGGCAGCCGCACTGTAACCGGTATTGCGTTTCCCGCAGCTGCACTATAAGCGATACGTGTATACATGGAGTGCTATGGGTAAATTAACGGGAGTCTGAAAAGACCGCACTATATCCGGTCCTGCACTATCAGCGGTTAAATTACAAGTGGTCTATACTGTGTTTAGCTCCCTGTATAAAAAGCATTTTCCTTACAAGAAGATTGTGAAACCGAGACGCGCACGTAAACCGTGGATGACGCCACATTTGTTGAAAATGATCAACGAAAAGAATAAACTGTATAACATATTTCTGAAAAATCGAAATCTCGATGCATTACAGGCATTTAAAAAATACAGAAATCTTCTAAACAAAACACTTCGTAACGCTAAATGCGACTACTTGTCTAACATGTTTGATGGTATCAAGGAGAGTAAACATTTATGGCAGCAGCTTTCTTCAATTATCTTTTCTCGGAATTCTACTATGGATTTGAAAGAATTAATCATAGATAACAAAATTTTAAACGGAGAAATGTTAGGAAACGTTTTTAACGAATATTTCACATCACTTCCTCAGAGTTCCCACAATCCCGCGATACATGACTATTTGAGGCCTGCTTCTGAGTCATCAATTTTTTTCACTCCAACAGACTATATTGAAGTGTTTAACACATTGACGGCACTTAAAAAAAAACAGATGTGAAGACATTGATCGCATAAAAATGCAACCAGTAATATTCGTACTTGACATCATCACTCCTTGTATAACCCACGTCTTAAGTACCGGTATATTTCCTCAGAAAATGAAGGTAGCTGAAGTAATAGTCTGGTTTAAAGGCGGCAACAAAAATAATCTAGGAAACTACAGACCCATATCTATTTTTCCGTTGTTTTCTAAGCCAATAGAAAAGTTAATTCACTCAGGACTCTCTATATTTCTCGATAAACATTCACTTATTACTTCATCTCAGTACGGTTTTAGACCTGGATTATCAACGGAAGTGGCTTTATTGCACCAAAAAGAATTAATATTACGGAACATTGAGAAGAAACTGCTAACACTATGTATTTTTATTGATTTCTCGAAAGCTTTCATTCGGATAAATCATATAACTATCTTAAAAAAGCTGTTTTGTTATGGAATTCGAGGTATAGCAGCTGAATTATTAAGTAGCTACTTATCAGGAAGATATCAATCAGTTTGTGTTGACCGATAATTATCAACAGCCCGTGAAATTAAATGGGGTGTTCCCCAAGGCAGTATCCTAGGGCCGCTGTTGTTCGTTATATATATTGTCACGAGCTCTCATAACAGAGGGCAGAAACAGCGCGAATGACCACGGGGACTGTCGGTGGAGAAGGAAGACGACGTTCGGCTGGTTGCTTTTGTGCCGGGCTTGCAACACGCCAACCGTTCCGATTTATCTGCCCTGCAGATTTAAATAAACGCTTCACGGCGTAACATTTGGTGGAGGTGCTGGGTGCCTCCCACGACCGACAACGGAATCGTCCGTACAAGACCTTCGGAGAAGCCGCCACCTTGCCGGACTTTTACCATCGGCCACCATCATGCCTAGAGAGGAAGATGCTCCCAGTACTGCATTGGCAGGACCAGCTCCGATTCAACACTACCGAGAGCCACGCACGTGGCAGGAGAAGATGTCGATGGGTGGCTCACCCATTATGAAAGGGTAAGCCAGTACAATCATTGGAACGCTGTATCCCAAGTGAGGAACGTTGTTTTCGTTTTGAGTGGCACAGCGATGGTGTGGTATGACAACCATGCGAACGCGCTAACTACCTGGGCCTGTTTCGTTGACGAGATTAAGAAGTGTTTTGGCGATTCGGATGCCAAGAAGAAACGAGCGGAATCAACGTTAGCTCAGAGGGCTCAGGTCCCTGGAGAGACTTGCACCACATTCATCGAGGAAATTCTAAAACTGTGTAAGACCGTAAACCCCCAAATGTCAGAAGAGGATAAGGTGGGACACCTTTTGAAGGGAATCGCGGAAGATGTGTACAACTTCCTCATTCGGAAAGATAACTTGGAAACCGTATCAGATGTGATACGGCACGGCACTGCCGTACCTTCGAAACACTGAAGACTCGTCGAATTGCCCCATAATTTGGACGGCTAGCTAATGTGACGACTGTAGCCAGTGTGGACACGAATCCTCCAATAGACTTATCGTCCACCATTCGGCAAATTGTCCGTGAGGAACTCCTTCGACACGAACAAGCACGGTATGTGGCCCCACGTTACAGCTCCTGCGCTTTCCGAGACGCCATGTGTGCAACCCCCTCGACTCAGTGGCAGCACTCAGTAAACGCAGCGGACTTTGGCAGCTATAGAGATGGTCCACATCATGACCTGAACCAGCCGTCCTATAACAATTCTTTTGAACAAAGCCTTGATCAGCGCCCACGCAACGGTCGCTCACGACAACCAGCCACTGCCTATGACTCGCAACGACAGTATATTGGTTACTCTCAACGCACAGCCACGGCTGAACAGTGTCATCAGCATCCCGATGTTCGCCTTATGCCTGTGTGCTACAGCTGTGGCACACCAGGTCACATAGCTAGATACTGCATCCAACGTCGACCATCGAGCTATGGGCAATCGATGCCGTCTGCGTGGCACAGTGGTCGTATCATGGACAACCAGCGGCCAGGGAACTCCGCTCTAGGAAGCCACTCCCGAGAAGAAAGGCCATGTACCTACACCTTAGGAAGCTACTTTGGAGAGGGAAGACCTCGTAACCGTTCGCCTGCTTCCGACTGCACCCTGACACCACCACCAGCTTTCCGAGCGTATCGATCACCATCTCCACGGCGGCGCATCCCGTCATCATCTTCGCGGCGCCGCTTCCCGTCACCCCCGCCGGAAAACTAGCCAGCGCGACGTTGAGGGTGAGGTCGCTGGAAAATCTGTGCTGCCGACTGAGATACCTCCAACTATTTTCCTGCTGAAGAATAGGGTTCATGTGTGTACTGATGGTGTGTCTACCATGGCTTTAGTCGACACGGGCGCAACTGTTTCCGTCATGAGCGTGCTGTTTAAAAGTCTTCTGGGACGGCGGCTCGGCGAGGTCGTACCTCGCCGAGCCGCACTTGCTGAAAGCCTAAGCCGAAGGATATTGCCCGTGCTCTCGCGAGTTGACCCATTGGTTATCGCCAGAGCAAGTAGCATAGCCGCCGGGACTTTTCCTAGCAGCGTGTCCCAGCTTGAGCCTGTGCTCTCTCCGCAACGTGCTATAGGCGCCTGTTATTGTATTTTCGCCCTGGTGCGGGACCCCTTTGGCTCCCCTCCGTGCGGGCGTTTGTGCAGTGCTGGTGCCGACGGTTTCAGTAAACGGTTTCCGTCAACTCAGGGCTTTACTGTGTTTTTGCGTGTGTCGCTCGGTAGCCCCTTGCGGCCTCTGAGCTCGCGCGCGAGCGGTGCTGGAAGAGACGGCTGACGCGGCCCTGTGGCTCGCTAAGCTCGAACCCGCGGTGGTTGGTCTCCTGTGA
Organism: Dermacentor silvarum; assembly: GCF_013339745.2. Classification (NCBI taxonomy): domain Eukaryota; kingdom Metazoa; phylum Arthropoda; class Arachnida; order Ixodida; family Ixodidae; genus Dermacentor; species Dermacentor silvarum. Next base: position 5,427,855 of record NC_051162.1, on the reverse strand, counting down.
GACACCAAGAACCCACACTGGCGCCCAACGCGGATTCAAAGGCTCATTAAGCCTTTGTCTGTGCTTAGCTGAGTCAATACGCCTTAGCGAATTGGACTCGCCGCGTTATGTCTGCTAGGCGTAGTGACCTTTGTCCTTTGTTAGTGCTAGCAGACGCCGCGTTGCTCGAGAACGGGGCCAGGGCCCCCCTTGAGCAGCGCACTCCGGCACCCTCGCTTGTAACGACCCCCTGTGGGGACGGCAACGCGAGGCGCTACGTACCAGCTCCCTTTGGAGCAGTAGCGTTGTTTGAAAACGGGGCCAGAGCCCTCTCCGAACAGTCATTCGAACAGACATTCGTCTGCCACGGCTCCCTTTGGAATGCCAAGCAGAGCGATGTCGCAGCGCTCCCAATCATTGACTCCTTCGGGAGTAAACGGAGCGCAGCGCGGAAACGGGGCCTTAGCCCTCTCCGACTTTTGCCCGTTGGCTGCTTCTCAATTGAACAGCCAAAACCAGTGGTATGCCGCAGCCCCCTGTGGGGAACCTTCAATCACGGCGACCACGAATTCCGCTCATACGTCTCCCTTTGGAGTACACTCGGTGGCGCCCAGTGGCACACCGATCGAGCACACACCTGTACTGGAGTACACTCGGTGGCGCCCAGTGGCACACCGATCGAGCACACACCTGTTGTATCGACACTGGCTGCTTCTCAATTGAACAGCCAAAACCAGTGGTATGCCGCGGAACCCTGTGGGGAACCTTCAATCACGGCGACCACGAATTCCGCTCATACGTCTCCCTTTGGAGTACATTCGGTGGCGCCCAGTGGCACACCGATCGAGCACGTGCCTGTTTTGTCAACGCTGGCTGCAAGCGGCCTAAGCAATTCACGTTCACAGCTGCCACTTGAGGCAGCTATACGACAGCAGGCGCACCCCTCTAGGAGCCCTTTTTTCTCTGGGGACGGCGGCGCGCAGGCCGGTATCCCTGTGGAAACCGCGCCACTGATCGAGCTGGACGTCAGTTCATCCTTGCTCGATCGCGCCGCTGACGCGCCAACGGCTCCCTTTGGAGCAGGCGCACAGACGCTGTTGCATAACGCCGCCGAAATCATCCAGGCGCTCTCTGGGGCAGTTAAAACGCTGTCGGCTGTTCCGAAATGCGCTCACCCCGCTGTACGGTTGGCAGTCCCGACCTACAGCGGATACGGTGACCTGCTCAGTGCCAGGGACTACTGTTACTCCCTCGCACGCTACCAGAGAGCTCTGGGTTTGAACGATCAGGATGTACTCGGACGCGTCGTCCCTGTTGCACTCACTGACTCGGCGGCTAGGTGGTACAGGCTTTCCGGACACCGTGCAACAACCCTCGAGGAGTTCCGCGCGGCATTCCTGCGTGAATTCCTACCCGCTGACTACGAGAGTAGGATGTGGCGAGAGCTTGGGCTACGTACACAGGCTCCTGATGAGTCGCTTCAGGAGTACGTACGGGCGATGGAAGACCTTTTCTTAGTCGCCGAGCCCAATGCCTCGAACGAGGAACGCGTCGAACGGGTGATCAGGCAGGCACATCCGACCTTTTCGGCGTACCTGCGCCGTGGCCGCTTCCGAAATCTGGAGGAATTAGCCGCCGAGGCAAAGCGCATTCAAGGTGACATTATCGCCGCGCGCGCCTATCGCCCACCGCCGCCCGCCAGCGAGGCCCTTGAGCCGAGCTGCGCGTGGAGAGGGCCTGAGCCCTTTCCCCAACGGCAACAACCCGGCCAAGCTGCCTTTGCGACTGCAAGCGGGTGTGTTTGGGAGCTGAGCGCGCGCGCTCTCGACCCTTGCACGCACGGGAAGCGGGCAGCCTGTGCTGCGCCACCGACCGAAACGCATGCGCAGGGACGCTTTTCGACCCAGCGCATCGCGGAGGGAAACGCTCGTTATCAAGCGGCGAGCCGACCCCGGCAGGGATCTGAGGCTGCTCCGCCTCGGGAAAGATACCGCGGCGGAGTACGCTGTTTTCGCTGCCAACAACGAGGGCACATTGCAAGGGATTGCACCGCGCCCCGGTCTCCTGTGAGGCCGGGAAACGGGATAGCAGGTCGCTCGTGAAGGCACGAGTGACCGAACCTTTGCTTGTTCCCTCGGCGTACCGAGCAGGTTGTGTTGCTGGTGCGCACGCGCCGTTTATTCTGGTGACCATTGCCGGCCGCGAATTTTCGGCGCTGCTGGACACGGGCGCAAGTGCTTCGTTGTTCGGCGAACAGGTTTTGTCCCACTTGCAAAAGCACGCAGTGCGCTTGCGGGACTGCCGAACGACATTCAATCTTGCGAAAGGCGTGGCCCATTCGGCTGGCGCCGCAAGGCTGACTGTCAGGTGGGGAGAGCGAATGAGACGCACGCGTTTCGTTCATCTCCCAGGGCTCAGTGTTCCTGTGATTCTCGGCCGGGACTTTCTCCTTAAAACTGGGATCGTTGTGGACATTGCGAATGGCGGCTGTCGCGACGGTCAGTTCACGTCGCTAAAGCCGTTCATCAGCTCGCCGGCGTCCGATCTTGCCTGTGCAGATGGGGCGTCGGAATCGTGTCGCGCGCCGAGTTCGGGGGCAAGCCCCCGAGCTTCGCGCTCGCCCGCTCATGGTCCCCTTTGGGATTGAGAGGCACGGCATGAACCGTGTCGCGCGCAGAATTCGGGGGCAAGCCCCTGCGCTATGCGCTTGTCGACTCACAATCCCCAGTGGGATAGAGCGACACGGCACGAAGAGGCACCACATCCTCTGTCCGCCTGTGCGGCTCATTTGGATGATGCACAGAAGGCTCGTTTGTCGGCACTGTTACGCGACAACGCAGACCTTTTCACCGATCAACCGGGCTGTAACGATTTGGCGAGCCACGCGATTGAAACTGGTGACGCGCTTCCTTTGAAGTGTAACCCCAGGCCCGTCAGTCTTGCCAAGAGGCAGGTGATTGATGGTTTGCTGGACGAGATGCTATCGGCCGACATTATCCGCCGCTCGTACAGCGCCTGGGCGTCTCCAATTGTGTTGGTGCCTAAGAAAGATGGCAGTCATCGCCTGTGCGTAGACTACCGCCGTCTGAACGGAGTGACTCGTAAAGATGCCTATCCGCTTCCTACGATTAGCTCCATTGTAGGAACCCTGGGCAGTGCGAGGTACTTTACTACGTTGGATTCCTCGAAAGGGTACCTACAGGTCCGGATGGATGCGTGTGACCGGTCCCAAGACCGCGTTCACGTCCCACAGAGGGTTGTTTGAGTTTACTCGTATGCCCTTTGGTCTATGCAACAGTCCTGCGACCTTTCAGAGACTGATGGACCGCGTCCTCGCAGAAGCAAAGTGGTCATACTGCCTGTGCTACCTCGATGACATCGTGATTTACTCACGAACCTTCGAAGAACACTTGGCCCATGTTGCCGATGTGCTCGAGAGGGTGCGGGCCGCCGGGATGACTTTGAATCCTGCGAAAGCCCAACTAGCGCAAACCCGAGTTCAGTTACTGGGGTTTACGCTGGGCGAAGGCTCCATTGAGCTGGACCGGGAGAAACTTCGGGGAATCCTCGATTTCCCCGCGCCCAAGGACGTACGTGGCCTTCGCCGCTTTTTGGGAATGGCCAACTTTTACCGGTCGTTCATCCCGTCCTGTGCCCGAGTGCAGGCGCCCTTGAGCAAGCTCTTGGGTAAGTCGGCCGAGTGGCAATGGGGACCTGAGCAGCAGCAGGCTTTTCGCCAACTGTCTAGCGCCATTGCGGAGACAGCGCAGCTCAGACTCCCCGACCTGACCAGACCGTTCGTTGTGCAGACCGACGCGAGCGATCTGGGTTTAGGAGCAGTCCTCCTACAGGAATACGATGGCGTGTTGCAGCCGCTGGCCTTTGCCAGCCGCTCCTTGATACCAGCTGAGAGGAATTATTTCGTGACGGAGAAGGAGTGCCTCGCTATCGTGTTTGCACTACGTAAATTCGATGTCTACCTTGATGGTACGAAATTCGTAGTGCAAACGAACCACAGCGCGCTAAGCTGGCTGATGCGGCTCCGTGAACCTGCGGGCCGGCTGGCGCGCTGGGCTCTCTTGATACAGCATTATGACTTTTCTGTGCAGTATCGAAAGGGGAGCACTAACGTGGTAGCTGACACGCTATCTCGTGCCCCATTGTCCACCCAGAGCTTTTCTCCAGGTGCAACAGCCGCTGCCGGTGCCTTAGCGCCAGCTAGCGTTGGGGGCGAAACGAGCGGAGAGAGAGGCGGGCAAACCTGTTTCTCCGCGCTCCAGGCAAGCAGCGCGCCGGAAAGCGTGCGTGCGGGGGAGCTTCTCGAAAGCGAACCCATGACGCCGATGGCTGCAGTCCTGAGTGGGGACGAGACCAACCTCCCCTTTGGGAGAATTGGAATCGCTTTCAGCAGGCAAGAGCTACTTAAGGCCCAGCAAATTGATCCGTTTTGTCGCGGAGTGAGCGACGGTCTCAGGGAGACAAAGCGCCGAGACGCTGCTGGTAGTGCGGCGGGCGCAGGGGGGCCGGAAACAGCGTGTGTCGCTGAGTCCCCCGCGGATTTATATTTGCTGGATCATGATGGGCTCCTGCTGAAATACATAGCCACCGATGATGACGCTGTGGACCCGTTTAAGGTGGTTATCCCCAAAAGTCTGAGAAGCGCACTGTTGCGATGTTCTCATGACGAACCCTTGGCCGGTCATTTGAGTGGCTCTAAAGTTTTTGCGAAACAAAGCCAAACTGTGACCTGGCCTGGCATAAAGCGTGACATTTTTCGCTATTGCCGTTCCTGCCACGTCTGTCAAATGGTGAAATCAAGGGGTGGCAAGCCGCCCGGGCTGATGAAACCAATCGACAGTGAGCGTCCGTGGCAAGTGGCCACCTGCGATCTTATGGGGCCTTTCCCCAGGAGTAAGCAAGGGTTCACACACCTGATGGTAGTCGTTGATCATTTTCTAAATGGGTGGAACTGTTTCCGCTTCGTAAAGTGACAGCGTGAGCGGTGCTGGAAAGGCTACAGGAAGTGTTTTGTCGGTTCGGCTTTCCGAAAAGACTGATTACGGACAATGCGTCCTATTTCACCGCTCGGGTGTTTGGTGCTACGTGCCGTTCCCTGGGAATTAATCACTGCACCACTTCACCCTACCATCCCCAGTCCAATTTGACGGAGAGACTCAATAGAACTCTTAAACCAATGTTAGCGGCCTTTGCCGAACGTCAAAAGGATTGGGCAGACCACTTGAGTGAGCTCGCGTTCGCAGTCCGAACCTCCGAGAATCGCTCAACTGGTTTCTCTCCCGCCTTTCTCAATTTTGGAAGGGAGTTGGCTAATCCGGTGACCAGTGTCATACAATGCCAACTCGGGGACGAGGAAGCGCCGGCAGACTGTTCTGCTTACGCTTCAGCACTTCGGGACAGGCTTTGTCGGGCTCTCTGTAGAGCAAGGCAGAGTTTGGCGTCAGCCAGGGCCCAGCAGAAGGCTCAATACGACCGGAAGCATCGCCATCTTTCATTTAAGGTAGGTGATCTTGTCCTGAAGCGCAACCACGCTCTTAGCGATGCGACCAAGGGGTTCTCAGCCTCGCTCGCTCCTAAGTGGCTTGGTCCGTACCGAGTAGAGAAAGTCTGGTCTCCACTCGCGTACTTGCTGAAGGGATGATCCCTCTTCGGGAAAACTCAGCTGTGCCCATATCGCCGACCTGAAGGCCTTTGCGTCACGGTCCGACGAGCTCGCGCCAAAGCCCAGTGGCATTGCGCGCAAGCAACGGGGCACACCCGGGGCAACGGACCGCATTCGGACCACGCACCGGTACAATCTGAGGAAGCGGTCACCTGTGTGATTTCGCGCCGGACGACGGACTTTTCCGCAACCGAAGGCCCTCAGTAAAATGCGTAGCCTCAGTGGGCTAGCTTCTTTGCGGCCAGTGCACGACAAGAAGGTAGTCCCAGCCCAGCGTATTGCAAGTGTGTTTATGTAGCGCTTTAACAGTGTGCATTTTTTTTCTTTTTTTTCTTTCCGAGTGCGCATGCTGAGTGTATTTGTTTTTTTTTTTGAAAGTGTGTTTAATTTTCGCGCATACAGCCTTATAGTTTAATTCATTACATGTTTTTTTTGTACGTAGACGTAGAAGATTTTTGTTTTTCTTGTTCCTTTCTTTTTTTTTTTCTTTGCCGAGATGGGGGTTGTTGATTTGCGCGGTCGTCAGGCGCGGGGGTGGACAATGGTCCCATTGACTCGTCGGTGTGAGGGGGACGAAGGACGCTTTGCGCCTTCTATGACGCGGCGCGTTGTGGACGGCGATGAGCATTGCGGTGTTTGGGAGTGTTGCGCAGCTTGGAGAAAACCGCAAGGAGTGTGTGCGCGTGCGTGCGTGGTGCCTGTTGCTCTTCGAAGCAACCAGAAATCGCACCAACTGCTGCATCGGATCATCGTGGACACTGAAGGTGGACGGGGTCACTGACCCTCTGACGTCAGACTGAGAGCCCAGCTCTCTGCTGTCGCTGCCACCGTATCAACGCTTTGCAGCCACGGTTGTGGCTGCCCCTTTCATCTTGGCTCCGGCGGCGTGGCCAGCTGACCCGGCAGTGTCCTGCCCCATTCGACTGGAGTTCGGGACCGCCACCACCACGAAAGCAACAACTCCGATCTACCAACAGTGAGCCTGTTCCTGCAATCAAGGCTGCCCTCGAGACTCCTACGTCTTCGGCCACCGCCCCTAGTCACAGAACTTTACGCGCCGTTTCCCCTTCGCACCTTGGACACTGTCCCGCGCCAGCGGCCGACTATTTTGTTAATATTTCTCCCCCCTCTCACGGTAATTTTTTTTTTTTTGTATTGTAAAGCGTAGCAGTTTAATTTGTATTTTTCCACGATCCTTGTATATAATTATTATTACTATAGTGCATGAAAGTGTTTTTTATATATATATATATATATGTCGGAACGCGGTGTTTTAAGAGTACTTGCTGGGCTGAGGTTAGCATTTAGCTTGTGCATGAAAGACTCAATTGTCTTTGGTGCATAAGCCCCTACTAGCTCTTTCGCCAGGCTGGTAGGGGGGCGTTTAAGGAGAGGAGGATGTGGAGATTGAGGGAGGCGCCGGTGCCATTGCGCAGGCTCTGCCATCCCTCGCCATCGTTCCCCGCTCGGCCTCTGCTTCACATAGACGGCACCTCCAGACTGACTCACCTGGAGGAAATCGGCAGTCGCCTTTTCCTGTCCCCCTCTTCAATCTTTTGTCTTTCTCTCCCACTTTTCGTTCTTTCCTGTCTTCTAGTCACTTCTTCTCACTTCCGAATTTCTGGGCGGCAAGGGTTAACCTTGTGTATTATATCCAACCTTGGATATATATATTAGGTTATAGTGGCGGTGTATAGCTGGCGTGTGCAGGTAAACTTCAAACCTTGTACCGTCCCCTTGTTGGGCTCCATGGTGGGCGGCTACCATCGCTGCCGAAATAAATAAACCTGTATGGCATTAGCATCATTCCCTAAACTACCTGATCGTCCTCTCTCAAAAAGAGGGCGCGCCGAAGAAACAGCTCAATTCTTCTTTCAACGCAAAGAAACCTTCCCACGATTCCATGTCATTCATGGTGAAAACCCTGGAAAGACCGTAAGAATGATTTCACCTTTCACTGTTGCGAAAAATCTCACCGAAACAATTGGCCCCGGCTACAAAGTTACAAAGATGGCGAGCGGTGACCTCCTTCTTGGGGTCCGCGACAAACAACAATATGACAAACTCCCAAATCTAGTCTCACTCGGCGGTGTGAACCTCACAGTGACTCCACATCGATCCATGAACACAAGCAGAGGAGTGATTTCCGACGATCTGCTGTACCTGACCGAGGAAGAGCTCCTAGAGGGCTGGAAGGAGCAGAATGTCACCATAGTTAAGAGAATAATAATCAAACGGGAAAACAAAGAAATTCCAACTAAACATCTGATCGTCACCTTTGCGTCCAGTGTGCTGCCAGAAACGTTAGAAACAGGATACACGAAAGTCCGTGTCCGACCATACATACCGAATCCTCGAAGGTGTTTCAAGTGTCAGAGGTATGGCCACGGTTCACAAAGTTGCCGAGGCCGACAAACCTGTGCCAAGTGCGGTGACCACGATCACCCCTCAGATGACTGTGATGGCGCACTTCACTGTTCGAACTGTGACGGTGGACATGCAGCTTACTCTAGAGCGTGCCCTACGTGGCAAAAAGAAAAAGATATAATCACCCTCAAAGTAAAGGAAAACATTTCATTCCAGGAAGCGCGAAAGCGTGTATCATTTCTTCATACCACAAAGTATGCTGATGGGCAGCGCCGCAGCAGACTCCGGCATCTGCCCGGTCCACAAAGAGTGTGGCCGCGGAAGTGCCACCAGCCCCCCTGGTGAAAGCAGCCAGCACTGCTTCGCCGTCCCTAATGCAAGGCCCATCGACATGATAGGCTCTAAGGCTTCGTCTCTTGAGGCGAGGTCTTCACGACGACCACACCGCTCACAAGAGCGGACGTCCAGCACCTTTCAAGAGGCAATGGACACTAATCCTAGCCAGACAGCGCAGCCAGCGCCGAAGGACCGCGGCAAGAAAGACAAACCCCGCATTACGGCGCCCGGGAAGGGCTCTGTAAGCTAAGTAATCTTCTTAGACACACAGCACAAACCTCTTTTTATTTAGACATGAATACTGAAATATTACTATGGAATGTCAGAGGTCTTCTGCGGAACCTTGATGACATTAAAGAACTACTACATAAGTTTAACCCAAAGGTGCTGTGTGTCCAAGAGACACACCTTAATTCTAGACATACCGATTTTCTCCGGAAATATGCCATTTACCGCAAAGACCGCGACGATGCTGCCGCATCGTCCGGCGGTGTAGCAGTTATAGTAGATAAGGGAGTTGCCGCTCAGCAATTACAGCTGCAAACGCCTCTTGAGGCAGTCGCAGTTAGAGCTGTGATATTTAACAAATTAGTTACAATTAGTTCCTTATATATCCCTCCTGGTTCTCAACTATTGAAAACAGACCTCCATAACTTTATCGATGAACTTCCTGAGCCCTATATAGTTGCAGGAGATTTCAATGCCCATAGTACCCTTTGGGGAGATTGTCGTTGTGATGCGAGAGGGCGCCTAATAGAAAATTTCCTGTTTTCCTCGGGTGCCTGCTTACTTAACAAGACGGAACCTACATTCTACAGTCTTGCACACAAAACATTTTCCTCGATAGATCTTACCATAGTGTCAAGTACTCTTGCTCCTTATCTGGAGTGGAGTGTTATTAGGAACCCATATGTGAGCGACCACTTTCCCATTGTTTTAAACTGTGCAAAACAAGATGAAAACACTCCACATGCTCCCAGGTGGAAGGTAGACTCAGCCGACTGGAAGCGATACAGAGAGCTCACGTACTTGACCTGGGATGATATTTGTACACTCCATATTGATGACGCAGTGGCATACGTAACAGCATTTCTAGTCGATGCAGCGTCAATATGTATTCCGGAAACTAATGGGACGCCTTCAAAACGTCGTGTTCCCTGGTGGAATGCCGAATGTAGGGAAGCGCGCAGGAAGCAAAATAAGGCTTGGAGTCGTCTTCGCGACTCACCAACAACAGAAAACCTCATCATCTTCAAGGAAATGAAGGCTCAGGGTAGACGAACACGCCGCCGTGCCAAAAGGGACAGCTGGCAAAAATACATTTCAAGTATAAATTCGTACAGAGGCGAGAGGAAAGCTTGGAACAGAGTAAAAAAATTAAAAGGCCGGCAATCTCAGCCTCTGCCTTTAGTCAATACCGAGAGAGACATGCTTAAAAAAAAAAGCTGATACTTTAGGAGCACACTTTGAATACATTTCCAGTTCCTCCCACTACTCTGACACATTCTTGAGCTATCAGCGACAAGCAGAACGAGTTCCTCTGGTTCAAAAAAGCAGACAGACTGAACCATACAATCATCCATTCAACATGGCGGAATTTCAAGCTTCACTGAACTGCTGCAATAATTCGGCTCCAGGAACCGACCGAATACTTTATGACATGATAAAACACTTAAGCTCTGAAACCCAGAAAACACTATTATCACTTGTTAACGCAATGTGGTCTGCCGGGTACATTCCTTCCTCTTGGAAAGAAGCAATTATAATCCCAATTCTCAAAGAGGGCAAGGACCCATCCCTGGCCAGCAGTTACAGGCCTATTGCTCTGACAAGTTGCCTATGCAAACTGTTCGAAAAAATGATTAACCGACGCCTGCTTCACTATCTCGAAATTAATAAAATACTAGACCCCTTACAATGTGGGTTCCGGGAACGTAGATCTTCAACAGATCACCTGGTTCGCATTGAGGCTAACATCCGTGATGCCTTTGTACACAAGCAGTTCTTCCTGTCGGTATTTCTTGACATGGACAAAGCATACGATACCACATGGCGCTTTGGAATTCTCCGTGATCTGTTTGGTATGGGAGTCCGAGGCAATATGCTGAACGTTATTCGAAGATATCTTTCCAATCGCACGTTCCGCGTTAGAGTTGGTAACGCCCTGTCCCGTCCATTTACGCAGGAGACTGGTGTACCACAAGGCGGTGTGCTAAGCTGTACCCTCTTTGTTGTAAAAATGAACTCGCTGCATACCATCACTCCATGTACATTTTACTCTGTATATGTGGATGATGTACAAATCGGTTGCAAATCATGTAATCTGACTATCTGCGAGCGACAAGTACAACTTGGTTTAAATAAGCTGTCTAAGTGGGCGGACGAAAACGGATTTAAACTAAACCCTCAGAAAAGTACGGCCGTTCTCTTCTCTAATAAGAAAGGTATATTACCAGACCCCGTTATTCATCTAAATGGAGAACGCCTATCTGTGAGTCGCAAACATAAATTTTTAGGTGTCATTCTAGACTCTAAACTAACATTCATATCCCATTTGAAATATTTGAAAGCGAAGTGCCTGAAGACGATGAATCTGCTGAAGCTTCTGTCACACACAACCTGGGGTTCTGACAGAAGATGTCTCCTTAGCTTGTATAGGAGTCTCATACGTTCGCGCCTTGACTATGGTGCCGTGGTGTACTATTCTGCAACACGCAGTGCCCTAAGAATCCTAGACCCAGTCCACCACCTTGGTATTCGTCTGGCAACAGGTGCCTTTAGGACAAGCCCCGTTGAAAGCCTCTATGTTGAGTCCAATGAATGGTCTCTGCATCTTCAAAGAACATACCTCAGTTTCTCCTACTACATGAAGGTAAAATCAGATACTGAGCATCCATGCTTTATAACTATCCAGGACCTCTCCACTGCCACACTTCATCATAACCACCCAGCTATTAGAACACCTTTGTCCCTACGCTTGCAAGTATTGGCAGAAGAAATAGGTATTCCACTAGCAGAAAATACCCTTATGGCTCCCACTCGCCTGCCACCGCCGTGGGAATGGCAGACCATAGAGTGCGATATCTCTTTTGTCGAAATAACAAAACGTGCGCCTGAGGCACACATACGCTCGCACTTCCTTGAACTTCAGGCGAAGTATTCCCGCTCAGAATTCTATACATATGCCTCGAAGTCATCTTCTGGTGTCGCATATGCAGCCCTCGGGACGTCGTTTTCGACGTCCGGTGCTCTAAATCCAAACATAAGTATTTTCACAGCTGAAGCTTACGCAATACTTTCAGCGGTAAAGCATATCAAGCAGACTAATCTCAATAAGGCTATCATATTCACCGACTCATTATGTGTTGTAAAAGCCCTAATGAGCTTCCGAAGACACACAAACTCTGTATACACCTCACTATGCTCAGCATATGTGCAAAACCAAAGCATTGTCTTATGTTGGATACCTGGCCACAGAGGAATAAAAGGCAATGTAGCTGCTGATGAAAATGCTTCGTTAGTTACTTTTAGTGAGACAGACGTAAATAAACCCATACCAGCTACAGACCTCAAGCCCTTCTTACGCCGTAAGTAGAGGAATTATTGGCAAAGCCAGTGGGATGACGAAGTATTAAATAAACTGCACACCATAAAACCAAAATTAGGAAACTGGATATCTGAGAGAACAGCAAGACACAAGGAAGTGCTCCTCTGTAGATTAAGAATAGGGCATACTTACGGCACTCACTCTTTCCTGCTGAATGGAAGTGATCCTCCGACATGTACAAAGTCTTACAGTCCTCCATGTTCTTCTTGAGTGCCCTGAAGTAGAAGCAGAGAGGAAAAAGTACATCCGTTTCGCATATCGTCACCACTTACCTTTACACCCTGCATTTTTTCTGGGCAATGAACCGCTTTTTGAATTTCAAACAGTACTGAAATTTTTAGCTGAAACCAACATCTTAAAAGTCATTTGGCCCGGATACTTGTAGCACGACCGCCTCTTGGACGTTGCAGCTGCAATACAAGCACAATTGTAAGCACGTGCCTACCAGTTCTTGCCCCCAAGGGCTCTGTGAGGTACTAGTGCTGCTGTCATCTCCAGGTACTGCTAACTATTCTTCATCGCAAATATTTTATGATCATAGCGCACATCACAAATCATTGCGATAATTTTAGTATATTTATATTATAAACATCTTAGTGATTGATTTTGGGCCCCTTTACAGCCACATTTATCCACCATTCTTAACTAATTTCTTAATTTATTAACAAACCATTCATTGATTACTCATCACTACGTACATGGCGCTCTTTGGCCATATCTGGCCCTTGCGCCAATAAAAACTACACATCAAATCAGGAAAATTAACTACGGCAACTTCGTGACACCACACCCCTACGGAGTACAGCTAAGCTTGTGAGCGAGCTAGCTTTACTTCTATGGCTGATACCACTGGTACTCACGAAAAATAATTTTGAAGAATACTGGTGGCCATATTTTTTGTAACAGGGCCATCCCCCGGTCAGAGAGGGGTAGATGGTGAAATCTGAGGGCGGGGGCAGGACATCCGGACATCCCCCCTGGATCCGCGCCTGGCCACTTCGATCCCTCAGCACCAACAGAGGTTCACACCGCTGCGAGTGGTGTTGGCATCGGCGCTGTGCTTGTTCAGCACATCGGTGAAAGCGAGCACGTGATCTCGTACGCTAGCCGCTCCTTGAGTCGCTCCAAGCGCAATTATACAGTTACCGAGCAAGAGTGCTTGGCGGTCATCTTCACGGTGCAACGCTTTCGTTCATACCTCTACGGGCGCCTCTTCACAGTGGTCACGGATCATCATTCACTGTGCTGGCTTGTGAATCTGCGGGACCCTTCTGGTCGACTTGCACGTTGGGCTCTCCGCCTACAGGAGTACGATTTTGTTGTTTCCTACAAGAGCGGTCGACGGCACACTGATGCTGACTGTCTCTCTCGGATGCCACTGCCGACGACTGAATGCGACGCTGACAACTTCGACCAATACATCGCTTTTGTATCTCCGGAATTTCCTGATATGGGTACCTTCATATCCGAACAGCAGAAGGACAAGAGCTTGCAGCCACTCTTCGCGGCCGCACACGAGCCTTTAGAAGATAGGCGATTTCGCCTACGTGACAGTGTCCTGTACAAGTAGAGCTACTCGACTTCTGGCGCGCTCTACCTTTTAGTTGTGCCCAAGAGTCTCCGCGTTCAAGTGCTATGTGCCATGCACGACGATCCCACTTCAGGTCATCTGGGATCCACACGAATGCTCTACCGTGCTCAAGAACGTTTTTACTGGCCCAAGATGCGTCACGATACCGAGCGGTACGTCGCCAGTTGCACCGAATACCAGCGTTACAAACGACCTACAAACACACCGCATGGTCCACTTCAGCCAGTTCCGCCTTCCAGCGCCCCTTTTGAACAAGTCGGCATAGATCTTCTGGGCCCCTTACCACGATCCTGCAATGGCAATCGTTGGGTTATTGTGTGTGTAGACCACCTCACCCGTTATTGTGAGACGGCAGCGCTGACATCGGCAACAGCAACAGAAGTTTCTATTTTCTTGTTATATTCCGTTATTCTCCGACGTGGGCCTCCTCGCATTATAATCAGTGATCGTGGGAGACAATTTACTGCAGACGTTGTCGAAGAGACCCTTCGTCTGTGCTCATCTAGCTTCCGCCACTCGACGCCATACCATCCACAAACCAGTGGTCTGGTCGAACGTACCAACCGAACGCTTGCCAACATGCTGTCGATGTATGTCGATTCCGCACATAAGAACTGGGACAGCATCCTACCTTTTGTCACCTATGCCTTCAACACCGCGAGACATGAGACCACCGGTTACTCACCGTTCTTCCTCCTTTATGCTCGGCCGCCTCGTTACACAATCGACACCATGTTTCCCTACTTGGCTCATGACAATGACTCTATTACCAAGGTCCTCTGTCGAGCAGAAGAAGCGCGACGCATTGCTCGGCTACGCACCTTGGCCTCTGTGATGTGTAGTGCGCGACACGATGCGGTGGCAGGGGACTGTGATATGTGTAGTGTGCGACAAGGTTCGGTGCATTTCAAACAAGAAGCAGACGACAAGGAGAGCGCGCGCCGCTCTACCGCGCTGCGCCGAAAACGCCGCCGCCGAAGACCGTCCGGCACGTGAACACGCGGCACAAGAAAAGAAATCAAAAGAAAAAAGCCAATCCAATCACAAAAGAACACGGAGCCTCAAGCAACCAATCAGAAATCGACGAATCGACCAGAGCAGCAGAAAAAGGAGCCGCGCTGGCAGTAGGGGGAGGAGTTCCAGAAGCGGCACCAGGACAAGGTCGGCCACCGGATCGGGAGTTGAAGACGGCCGTCGGGTTCCGGACCCGAGCCACCAGGACTTCACCCGGCCGGGGCCTCCTGCCAACCCGTTCCTGGGTGCCGCTACTCCATCCGTTCGAGAACTGCTGCCTGAGGCCGGCGAGCGTCTGCGCCCGTGGGCAGAACGAGAGCTGTCGGGCTACGGGCCCGAGCTCTACGACCAGCTGCCCGGCCAGAACGCCGCCGCCGTCAACCCCTGCTGCCAAGCTGCCTGCCTTCCCGGGCATCGCCACCCTGCCCGATAGTCAACTGCCGCTGCCCGAGGCCGGTGAGCGTCTGCGTCCGTGGGCAGAACGTGAGGTGTCGGACTACGAGCCCGAGTGCCACGATCCGCTGCCCGACCAGAACGCCACCACCGTCGACCCGTGCTACCGAGCCGCCTGTCCTCTTCCACCGAGCCAGAGCTGCCACGCTCTGGCAGCCTGTACGACGTTCCGACACAACGTCTTTTGGTGAGATCAACTCGTCGTCTCGTCTCCGCTTCGCCGCGTCGAGACTGTAGTGCATACGCACACCCGCAGCCTGCCCGAACTTGCCTCATATCATTAGCGTTCCAGCTGCGTGTTTTCATGTTATCTTCCTGTGTTTGTTGCTGTAATATTTTGCTAAATGTTTACTTTGATTCTTTATTCGCGTTTCAGTTTTATTAAGCTTTGTTCCCCAATTGAGGAACCGTCTTCATAGTCAAAATAAGTCACGCTGCATCACAGCCTCGCAGGACCGGTCAAAGATCCACTACGACGGTCGTCCCCTACATGTATATTTCGATCCTGGCGACCTTGTGTGGCTCTGGACGCCTTTACAGAAGCGTGGCTTGTGCCAGAAGTTCTTGGCCCACTACGTTGGGCCCTACGTTATACTTGAACGCCTCAGCGAGGTCAACTATTGCATTGCACGCCTCACGAGCTCTGGACGACACTCGGCCAAAACCGAAGTCACCCACATTGCCCGCCTGAAGCCTTGCAATTCACAAACGACTGACTGACTTGCCCGGCGGGCTTCGTCTGCCAACGGGGAAATGTCACGAGCTCTCATAACAGAGGGCAGAAACAGCACGAATGACCACGGGGACTGTCGATGGAGAAGGAAGACGACGTTCGGCTGGTTGCTTTTGTGCCGGGCTTGCAACACGCCAACCGTTCCGATTTATCTGCCCTGCAGATTTAAATAAACGCTTCTCGGCGTAGCAATATATAAATGATCTTGTAAACATTGAAACCTCAGCTACCTACATAATGTATGCGGACGACACAATTGTACGAGGTCTGTTAGAAAAGTATCCGACATTTGGCCGCAGAAAAAAAACTGGCATAACTGGAGCATTGGAAACCTAATCACCCTCAAAGTAGTCTCCTTGGGACTTTCTCCCAGCGGTGCTGTTGGAAGCATTCCGAGAAGGCCTCTTTCGGAATGGAGTTAGCTCAGCTGTCGTTGCAGCCATAATGTACTTTCTAGTCTGAAATCACGCTCCTTTCAATGGCCTCTTGATTTTGGGAAACAGCCAGAAGTTGCAGGGGGCCATATCAGGAGAGTAAGGAGCCTGTTTAACAAACAGGAGTCTGGTTTTTCAACCAAAATGTCTGAATCAAGTGCGAGGAATGTGCAGGAGCATTGTTGTGTTGGATGTGCCAATTTCCTGTTGACCACAACTCTGGTATCTTGCGCCGCACAGCATCACGTAAGCGACTGAGGACATCATTGTAGTACTCTATGGTGATTGTTTGACCTTGTGGTGCATACTCATGGTGTACCACACCGAGGGAGTCAAAGAAAGCAGTCAGCATCACTTTGACGTTGCTGCGCACTTGGTGGGCCTTCTTTGATCTTGGTGACGTGGAATGCTTCCACTGTGACGACTGGGATTTGGTTTCCGGGTCGTACCTGTACACCCAAGACTCCTCACCAATGATTATAGTGTTCATGAAGTCGGGGTCACTGTTTGTGGAATCCAGCATGTCCTGTGAGACTTCAACACGAAGTTGCTTTTGCTCCACCGTGAGCAGCTACAGCACGAATTTCGCCGGAACTCTCTTCGTGACCAAATCTTCGGTCATAATGGAATGTGCAGAAAAAGTGCTGACGCCCACCTCTTCCGCAATTTCTCGGATAGTCATATGACGGTCCCGCATCACCACAGTGTTCACTTTGGCAATGACCTGGTCATTTCGGCATGTTGATAGCCGACCGGAGCGTGGCTCGCTCTCCACCGATGTGCGGCCGTCTTTATACTGGTTGTACCACTCCTTAATCTGTGTGCTGCTCATAGCATCGTCACCGAAAGCCGTCTGAATCTTCTGAATGGTTTCCACTTGGCTGCCACCGTTTCTGTCAAAATTTGATGCAGTAGCGCTGCTCCAGTCGCTCCGCCATTTTACTTGCAATAAAAAAACCGACGAGACCACTGCGCGCACTACCTCACTCAAACGGTGCGTCCCAGTGACTGACGCTATCGGCAGGCGGGAAAAAATTCGTGCATGCGCACGAAGGTTCAAGGTTGGCTGATGCAAGCGTGCTTGTTTCAGATCTATCAGGTGTTCGCAAAAAAAAAAAAAAAGATAAGGTCGGATACTTTTCTAACCGACTTCGTATTTCTTGCTGGAACAGAAACTGTGCCAAGCTAATAACCTAGTAAAACGTGGAAATCTAATTTTGCATAAACTAAATGCATGATCTGTCAAAAACTCATTATTAATAAATTGCTCTATAACACAAGCTGTTTTATTCCGCCAAAATCCGTGCCATGTAACCTCGGTGGCGTACTACACTTACAGGACTCTGTCATTGAAATATCTCCTGCAGCTAAATCCCTGGGAGTAATTTTTAACGAATTTATGCTTTGGGACCACCACACTGACTACTACGCACTAAACTTTTGATGGCTTTAGGCATGCTAAGGAAGTGTATGTATTTTCTTCCAGTCCACCAGAGCCGCTTAGTTTACACTGCTTTGTTTGAATCACATTTGCATTACTGCCATCTCGTATGAGGAAATGGCACTAAGAAAGCGCTGTATAAGCTAATCATAATGCAAAAAAATGCTGTCCGAGCGATTGCAAAGCTGCCATATGATGCACACACAACTCCGTTGTATACTAAACTCAAAATCTTGAAATTACACAATTTGTACGATTTTAAGTTGCTATCCAGCCTTAAATGTGAAATACGTAAGGACACACACTATCTGAGAACATTATCAAACTTGGAAAACAACGCTTCTTTACGCTCATTGAGGAACACAGAACTTTGGCATGTACCAAGATCTCGCACCAACTATGGATTTCAGATGATGCAGTCAAGCGTCCCACAGCTTTTAAACAAATTCCACCTCACGATGGAGGATTTGCGTGTACTTTCGAGAAATGACTTGTATGCGCTTTTTTAGTTCTTTTGGTTACCTAATGCAGTAGTTTCCATCTTGTATCTATTGTTTACCTATTGTTGCAGCTTAAACAGTATTGTTGTTCATGTATTATTTACTTCTGTGAAAGTGTCCGCTATTGTTTAGCAAACCAGTATCGCTGCTGAAACAGTCTTTGTGTACATGTATTACTTAATTCTGCCAAAGTGCCCGCTGCCGGGTACTGGGAGGTGGGGCCAGCCAAGCTATATCTTGTAGCTTTCTTCCCACTTTCCCAACCACATCTCATGGGCAATTTTCTTTTGTACTTTATGTGGTAAAAATAAGTCAACTTGACACGGGAAGCACTCATTCCACTGAAGTTCTGTACAATGCTATGAATACCAAGGCCCTTCGAGTTCTCCCAAACTTGGTCACATGTGTCGAGTGCTCAGAGAGAGAAAAAAAAGAAGACCCACGTGCTGCAGTTACAGTATAACCTTGAAAGTGAACAAGATTTTAGTCTGTTGCAAAAGAAGTATGTTGTAACAGTAATGCTGTTATAGTATGTAAACACTAAATTGGTCTGTTATGACCGGAGTGAATTACAAGTCGCAAACATAGTCGAAGAATGTATTTATTCCTCTCTGTCTTCTGAAAGAAGTTTGTCAGCTTCTTGTCAACTCTTCTTGTCAGTTTGTCAACTCTTCTTGGTTCAGAACAACGGCGAGTTGCTGCACAAGTTTTCGTAGCAGCAGACTGTTCACGGGGAGGTTTCGCAGACGGGCATCACGAAGCCACACCAACGTGCTCTCTTCAACGTTGTGGAATAAAGCCTTATCGTACTCTGGGAGATAGTTTCACTTTCGCATAATTTTGGGCGACTCGGCACCGATAGCGTCTCCGCACTGTGCCAAGCTCGTTATCAGTGCCAGGAGCACTGTCGGCCGTATACTTCGAGGGGTTCGGTGAGCCAGATCTCACTAAAGCGAAACTATTTATGAAACTGCCCGAGAATCAAGCCATCCGTGCCATTAAGCTTGTTTCAGATTAAGTACTTCTTAGAAGACCACACAACCCTTTCATTTGGGGACAGTACCAGGCCACTGCGAGGCCCTTCCGACCAGCTCCGCATTTACAAAGGGCCTCTAATTGGTGCCATCATCTGAGAATCGTCGACTCATTAGGGAGGTTTAGCTTGTCCGGTAAACCCAGGCGAAGCGGGCATTGGGGCGTTGAGGTGGAGGCGTAAACGTGAGCGGCCTGTATGGTGCTGCCACCTCTTGGCTTGCACTGCAATGCTAAAGAGACAGCAGAGTTGATGGGCACGTAGCTAGTCCTGGCTTTTGGGCTAGGCTAAGCACTACCAAGTCATCCCCAGCATTTTCCGGAATTTATTGATTATTGATCCATTATCGATTAGCTATTGATTGGCTATTGCAAGGTATTTGCCACATATTTGGGCTAGGCTGAGCATTCCCAGCATTTTCCGGAGTTTATTGATTATTTATCGAGAGAACATGCCAATAAAACTTCCTCACAATCTATTGTCACAATGCGGTTGCGGCGAGCCCCGCTTCGAAGATACAGTTATTATCGGGAGAAGCAAATGCAAATTAACTCCTCTAATCATTGAAAGGGCTCACATTGAAAAGTTCGGTGATGCTTGTGTTAGAAAATCGTCCCTGTCACTATCCAAGAAAGAGGTGGAATTCCTGCGCATGCGTTAAACATAATAGTTTTCTTTGGCTAGTCTGCAAGTGTGTCATGAGTAAGACGCCGGTGGCGACATAAAAGAAGAAAAAGACGAAGTAAACGGAGCGTTCTGAACGGCGCGAGCGCGCGAGGCGCGTGGCCCGAGGTATGGTCGAGGGAGAAACGGCACTGAGCGAGCATTATCGATGTGGCTCCGGGCCAGGAAGGTCGCATCGCCAGCTCCGCTCTGGCGACGGGAGACTTGGGGGTCTGGCCGAGTCCGTGACGTTGGCCGTCCAAGGTGTGGCCGTCGACCTCGGCAAGTTCGAGTGAGGCTCCTGGACTGGCTGCAGCCTCTCACGGCAGGACCGGGCACCCCAGAAAGGACCCCTTTTCCACGGCAGACCGGCACGTTCGATGATCCCCGGAACGCCACGTCGGCACTCGAGAAAGAAGCTGGACGGAAGCGGCGGCCGAGCACGTCGCTAGGCCTAACCCGTCACCTCTCCCGGCCACGTCAGCAACAGCGACCGGGTTACCCAGGCTCCTGAGACGAGCGAGTTGAAGGGTAGGACCGACTTCAATGCAGCAAGGTTTATGCGACGGTCGGCGAAAAGACAGCCACATGGAGAAAGATCCCACGAGATTCCCGCCGGGAAGAAACGTGCAACGAGAACAACGAACTCAGTAAGAGCGTCCCACCCTAGTAGCGCCACAACAGTAGGCCAGAGTTGCCAGACTTTCGAGTAGAAAACGTCCAGAATTAGTGTAGGTGCAGTTAAGGACATGTTTAGTGTTTATTAGTTCCTTAGGTTGTATTTTTGTCAGCATTTATTTATTCATTGTTCAGTGTGTATTTGAGTCTTTGGTTTGAGGTTTTTGAGTTTGTGGTGTGATTAAATATCTGCTTGCTGTGTTGCCATGCGTCTTCCCTCTCCATCTCTCATAACACCTGCACGCCCCCCCGAGATCAGTGTCAAAACACATCACAAAGTGTGTCATTATATCCTTTTACCATGTGCTTTGTTGCCTTGCCTTAGTCTGCAAGTACATTGTACTATCATGTACCGTGTCAGTAGACACGTGCTTGTGAAGCGAGTGGAAGAAAGTGAGGGTATAAAAATGGCGTCCATCCCGGAAATAAGTTGTTGTTGGAAGTTAGCGCCTGTGTGTGTCTTCGTTCTTCCTCTACGTTCGTGTGTTTTTTTGTGCTACAAGAAGAAAATCTGCAAACATGTTACACCAAGAAGTTCAAATGTCTACACTGATGGGGAAGTAACTTGACATTCTGCAGGGATTTATCAAATAAGGAATATCTGCCTGCAGTCAATTGATGTTGGTTTTTTCCAAGCTGCTGCTCCCAGAGCACCCTTGGCCACTTCCAGCCCTGTTTGTTGGCAAGTTAACCATATTCTTGATTTGAGGCTTCTGTCGACATTGTATGGATAGGTAACGCTTAATGATGAATGTCATTGTTACCACGAACGGGCTTAATTAATGAAATGTTTTTTGACTTGGCAATGTGCAGTGGAGGAGCAGCGCCAGCGTGCCTTTGCCTTGTGCCTGGCCGCTCTGCTGGGGGAGGGTGTCTACAACTTTGGTGAACTGGTGAGCACCCATGTCTCTTCTGCACTGGACCTCATTCACTGCCATTTCACTCTGGCTCGATGTAGTAAAGCTATGAGGGGTGCTCTGCATAGTTTACAATAGAATGTTGTTGTGGGTTATGGAACCGGTTATATTACAGATTAGAGCACTGCACGGGCCGGATTTTTCGGCTCGAGCCCGGCCCAGGCCCGCTTTACAAGGCCCGAGACCAGCCGGCCGTACATGACCGAGACCAGCCCGGGCCCGGGCGTTCATTACTAAGCTTAGCTAGGGCCCGCATGTGCATGCATGACCAGGCCCGGCCAGTAAGAGAAAAAAAAAAATCTTTTTTTACTTACACATTGTACCGTATCTTTCAGCCTCACGTTCTCGAGGTTTAATCAGCTGCAGTATATAAGCAATAAAAGGCTTTGTTTCTCCCATGGGAACATCAGTAATCCGGCCCATTGCCTGGGCTGCTATTTTTCCGCTGGTGCCCATGCACTTACCTTGATTTGTACAATATGAAGATATGATGCCATTTAGTATGCAAATATACGGTTGTTTCATTTTAGCTGTATCAAAGTTTTAAAAATTGCCTGTTGCAGATTGCACAATTATATAATAATCCTTGATCTAAACTACTCGATGAGGCGGTCATTATTTGCACGAGAAAACAGAACACCTAATTGAAGAATTAACATAATTATGCTAAGTAACTTTTTCATTAATTATTTTACGGCACATCTTTCAATCTACGAATTACAGCCGCTGAGTTCGCAGGCGTATCCACTTGGAATGAATTCTCAGAACTGAACCAGTTTCGAGATAATATTCAAAGTGTCCGACGAAATCAATCAAATCAAATCAATTTATTCTCCAATTTACATGCTTGACGGTCATTTTGGACTAAAAGCTACATACGTAGCTTGACGTGACCCAAAACACCAGGCAAAGCAATAGTACGTCAGCAAACAGTGTGCGCACATGTACAATAAATCACATATATTTCCAGCTGTCGCTGGAATTTCTCACGGACGAAATAGCTATGAACGGAAAAACAGAGAATATTTCCATCACGGCGAGTTAAGAGAATTGGGAAAAGTTTTAACAGAATGCATTTTAAACAGCACTACAATAGCAATCATCATCATTATCATCATCAGCCTATATAAAATATACAATAGCAATACTAGCTATACAAAACAACGCAACACCAGCTATACAACATAGCATGAGACTGAATTTTACAAGATTAACATTTGCTAAAACGAAACAGGATGTACATTATATACTCAGAGCCATACACGAAGGCAGAATAATAATCACATCAGATATATTACAAGCTACCAACGTATAGGCTGAGTTCTTTCTTACTGAAATTATCGACATTTTTGTATTTTTCAAAGTGAATGGTAGGTTATGTATTAACGACTGATGCTTATAGAGTGTTCTGAAGTATGGAATTGACCATATCTCAGGATTTCTTGTGTTCGCATTAATGCGACGACGCTCTAAGGAGGATAATTGTTTTATGTAGTTACAAGCTAATTCTGACGCGAATGGCCTAATGGATGGTGAAAACGCCTAATTGAATATTACGCTAATTAACTTTTTAATTATTCATTTTAAGGCACATCTTTCAATCTACGAATTATAGCCGCTGAGTTCGCAAGGCGATACTATCCACTTGGAATGAATTCTCAGGACTGAACCATTTTCGAGATATTAATTTTCAAAGTGTCCGACGAAATGAATGGGCGTTCCAGTTAACTTTTTGAGGAAAACGCTGTTTTATGCATTGAAGCACAAACGTAACTGGCCTTAGCGCTAAAATAATGCAATAGTATCGACACTGGTAATAGTGCGATCGCAAAAGCGGTAACATGGAAATGGTTTGAGGAGTGGTTCTCTGTATAATTTTTTGGGCGTCTGCGTCAGCAGGCGTTTGGTGTGTTGCGACACCACGGACCCGAGCACATGAGGGTTGGCCCCTCCCGCGTGTAACCGTGCGCGGCTTAGCCGTGTTCGGGGAAAAGAAGATCCTGGAGGTGGAGCCGATGCCGGGTGTTTGGACCTTTACGGCCCCTCGGTGGAGGCAACACACCTCTTTGGCCTCCGCTTCGCGTAGACGGCACCTCCGGACTGACCCACCCGGGGGAAATCGGTAGTCGCCTTTTCCTGTCTCTCTCTCCCCAATCTTCGTCTCTCTCTCATACTTTTTCGCCTTTCCTGTCTTCTACTCTCTTCCATTTACTTCCATTCTCCCTGGCGGCATGGGTTAACCGTGTGTGGCTATCCTACCTTGGGTACACCATATTTGGTTATAGTAGCGGCGTACGACTGGCGTCACGCAGACTTGTGCACAAGCTCTGCCGCGTCCCCTCGTTGGGCTCCGTGGTGGGCGGTCGGCGCTGTTGCCGAACTCGAACGTTTTCTTATGGCAGCGCAAACCTCTGTTGTCTATGATCGACCTCTGAAAAGAGGCCGCACCGAAGCAACGTTTCAGTTCTCCTTTCGGAACAATGTCCCAGCATTCCCCAAGTACCATGTAGTGCATAGTGAAAATAACATACCCGTAAGAAAGCTTTCACCATTTCTGGTGGCCAAATGCCTGAAAGACAAAATTGGATCAACATACAAAGCCTCAAAAATGTCTAGCGGGGACCTCCTCCTAGAACTAAATGACAAAGATCAAGTGCAAAAGCTCTCAGAACTTACCAGCATTGGCGACGCGACAGTCTCAATTTCAGCCCACAGAACACTAAATACAAGCAGGGGCGTGATATCCGAGGAGGACTTCCTTGGCTTGAGTGATGAGGAACTGCTCGAGGGTTTCCAAGAACAAAACGTGACTAAAGTACAAAGAATTGTCATCCGAAGAAATGATCAAGAAATTCCGACAAAACATGTTATACTTACCTTTGGGACAAGCGAAATGCCTACTTCTCTGAATGCAGGATACGTAAAAGTAAATGTCAGACCATATATCCCCAACCCCAGACGATGTTTCAAATGTCAACGGTTTGGACATGCTTCACACGCATGCCGAGGACAAACAACATGTGCCAAATGCAGCTCCAATGACCACCAATCTGACAATTGCACTCCTTCTCCAGACTGTGTTAACTGCAAAGGGGACCATCCAGCTTACTTGCGGTCTTGCCCTTGCTGGAAAAAAGAAAAGGAAGTAATTGCACTAACTGTTAAAGAAAAAATCTCGTTCTTTGAAGCACGAAAGCGATTGTCCTACCTTTCCAGAAGAAGTTACGCCGATGTGACGCAGGTGGGGGCAGCGTCACAGAGGCCTCGGGAGTCCTCCGAGCCCACGCACAGTGGTCCCGCAGTGACCCCTCCCGCCCCCGTGGTGGCAGCAGCCAGAGCTGCTCCATCGTCTCCGAAGGGCCCGCAGACACCAGTATCGCAAGGCCCTAAACTCAATCGAACTCCACGGCCCGAGACACGTGTCCCGGCGGCCAACTCTCGATCCTCCAGCGCCTCTGAGAGAGCGATGGAGGTCGACGCAAAAACCCCGGTGTCGTCGACACCGAAGGACAAGCGCTCTCTCGAGCGCGCCAAGAGGGACAAAGTCCCAATAACCACGTTAATTAAAAAGTGATAACCTAAAGGTTATCCCTCCTTTCTAATAACTCTCTCCACACCTAAGTCACCTAACATCTTATATCTTATAGAATCATAATGCCATCTTTTACCTTTATGTTTTAAAATGGCTTTTATTATCCACTGGAACTGCAGAGGACTTTTACACAACTTAGGTGACATAAGAGATATACTGAATAACTTCTCCCCTGTGGCTTTGTGCCTACAGGAAACAAACTTATGTGACAAAAACATTAACATCTTAAAAGGCTTCACTGTTGTACGGCGCGACCGTACCCAAGCTAACCGGCTTTTGGGCGGTGTGGCTGTGGTTGTGAAACACGGAATTCCAGCTAGAGCAGTAACCATTAATAGCCACATAGAAGCCGCTGCTGTCACCATTTTAGCACATAAAACCATTACCATCTGTTCCCTCTACATTCCTCCACACACACAGTTCACTGTAAGAGATTTAGACCTTATTTTAGACCAGCTACCGGAACCATTTCTGATAGCGGGAGATTTTAATGGGCATAATACACTATGGGGGAGCAAAAAAACTGACCATAGGGGACAAACAATCGAAGATTTTATTCTAAGTAATGAACTATGCCTTTTAAATACTGGTACGGCCACGTACTGCTCCCCTAGCACAGGAGCTATGAGTTGCCTTGATTTCGCAGTGTGTTCCCCATCTCTGTTCACCGATCTTCATTGGACTGTAATAGCTAATCCCTACGGTAGTGATCATATGCCTGCAGTCATAAAACTAACATCCGTACTGCCTATAACACTTTCTAGGCCACGCCGTTGGAAACTGCACCTAGCAAACTGGCCTCTCTTCACTGAAAAAGCCAGTTTAGAAAAAGTGATCTTAGATGACCTAAACATAGACGAGGCGAATGAGAGGATTACTGCTTGCATAGTTGCTGCGGCGGAAGAAGCTATTCCCCAATCTTCTGGATTCTTAAGGAAAAAACTAAAACCTTGGTGGACGAATGAATGCACACAAGCTAAAAAACTTCAAAACAAAGCATGGGGTATCTTCAGAAGGTACCCAACACAAGATAATCTTTTATCATTCAAAAAAGCGAAAGCGAAGGCGAGGTATATCCGTAGGCAAGCAGAAAAAAATTCATGGAAAAATTACATCTCATCAATTAACAGTTCAATAACATCAAAGAGAATGTGGGACCAGGTTCGCAAGTTTAGGGGCGACTATGCTCCCTACACAATCCCCATACTCTCAACTCCAGGCACGCAAACAAGTCTACAGGAAGAAGCAGACATATTAGGCGAGCACTTCTACACCATATCTAGCTCAGCAAACTATTCCGCAACATTCCTAAAACACAAACAGTCCGCCGAAAAACAAAAGCTTCCGACAATGGGAAGTTCAGATAGACCGTTCAATGCCTCCTTAACACTCCACGAAATAAACAGAATAATCTCTTCGGGTAAGAAAACAGCACCGGGTCCTGACAAAATACATTACGCTATGTTAGCCCATTTGTCCCAGAAAGCGGTGGATGCCTTGTTGCGTTTTTTTAACACGATCTGGAAAACGGGTAAAATGCCTGCAGAATGGAAAAAGGCTATTATTGTTCCCTTTCTGAAGGCGGGAAAGTCGCCAAATACACCTAACAGCTACAGACCTATAGCACTAACAAGTTGCCTCGCTAAATCCTACGAAAGCATAATAAATATAAGACTAACATACGTTCTCGAAACAGATAACTTACTAGACACTCATCAGTGTGGTTACAAGAAAGGCTGCTCAACAACTGACCATCTTGTTCGTCTTGAACACACCATACGTGAGGCATTCCTTTATAAACAGCACTGCCTAGCGGTGTTTTTCGACCTAGAAAAAGCATACGACACCACATGGAGGTATGGCATTCTACAAGATCTAGCAACACTAGGAATACGCGGCAGAATGCTCAACTGTCTGGCCGATTTTCTGTCAAACCGAACATTTCAAGTCCGTCTGGGAGCAACACTGTCCCGAGTCTTTGTTCAAGAAAATGGCGTCCCACAGGGTTGCGTATTAAGCACTACTCTCTTCGTGGTGAAGATGAACTCCATAAATTCAGTTATATCGCCCAACATTATGCACTCTTTATATGTCGACGACCTTCAAATTGCGTACCGTGGCTCGGGTATGTCTACATGCGAAAGGCAAATCTAGATAACAATTAACAAGTTGACGCAATGGGCCGATAAAAATGGATTTCGGTTTTCTACACAAAAAACTGTGGCAGTGGTATTTTCACAAAAAAGGGGGTTACACCCTGACCCAGCTCTCAAATTAAATCAAAGCCCGTTACCGGTTAAGCAAGAGCAAAAGTTCTTAGGAATCATTTTTGATAGTAAACTAAACTTTATCGCCCACATTAACAGCAAACAAAGCACTTAACATCCTGAAGGTCCTATCACGTAAGCATTGGGGCGCCGACCGAACATGCCTGTTACGTATTTACCGCTCTGTCGTGCGCAGCATTCTTGACTACGGTTGCATAGTTTACGGGTCAGCAAGGCAGTCGTACATCAAACGTCTTGACCCCACGCACAACCACGGACTACGCTTAGCAACTGGTGCGTACAGAACCTCACCAGTAGAAAGCCTATATGCTGACAGTAACGAACCCTGTTTGGAGCACCGAAGAGCTTTGCTTACGACTTCATACGTGCTCAGAATCACAGCTTTACTTAATCATATATGCCACACTCTTGTTACTTACACCACACACAGAACACACTATGCTAACAAACCACATAGCGTGAGACCACTTATCCTTCGATTCGAAGATATGTGCCAAAGCTACAATGTTCCGAGTGAGGCTCTCAAGGTTGCCGAAAGACCGAACAGACTCCCCCCATGGCATGGTTTCGCACATTTTTGCGATTTTACCCTAACATGCCACAAGAAAAAAGAAACACCGCTTGAACACATAATGCAAGATTTCTTAGAATTACAAAATAAATACAATGACTACACCGAGTTTTACACTGACGGTTCCAAGACAAATGAACATGTTGGAAGCGCAGTTGTATCGGAACACTGGGAAAATTGTCTTAGGTTGCCACAGTCTGCTTCGGTTTTTACAGCCGAAGTATATGCCCTGCTTATGGCCTTGGGAAAAAATAGTAACAGAAGATTATAAACAAGCAGTTATCTACACAGATTCCCTTAGTTCACTTAATTCTCTCCATAGAAAATCAGAGTGTGAACCTTTTCTCGGCTGCATCCTGAGAATGCTCGGCAAATGTGAAAAGAATGGTAAAATAATTCGTCTCTGTTGGGTTCCAAGTCACGTGGGAATCCCGGGAAATGAAAAGGCGGACAAATGTGCAGCACTCACAGCCTGTAACAAAATTAGACAAATAAATCTTCCATTCAAGGACTGTGTCCGGGTGGTCCGTGCTGCGACCACCTCAAAGTGGCAACACGAGTGGGGCTGCCAAGTAAATAACAAACTACAAATAGTAAAACCCATACTACAGGAGTGGAAGACATCTTATCACCAGGAACGTTTCATGGAAGTCATTCTATGTCGCATTCGCATCGGACACACACATCTCACACATAACTTTTTATTGAAAAATGAACAACCAACGGTTTGTGATCACTGCCAAGAATCCCTAACTGTGAATCACATTTTAATAACATGTCCGGCGTTGGAGGAAAAAAGACAGAAATATTTTTATGAACTTTACAAAACACTAACACCACTTCATCCATCCCTGATCCTAGCTGAAAATGCACTTGTATCTCTAGACGATGTTTTTAATTTTTTAGATGAAACAGGGTTCTTAAACAAATTTTAAAGCAAATGATCTTTGTTGCTTGAAGCGCTTTTATCAAATTATATATTTTCAACCTGTGCATGGCGCATCATAGCCTTAGTTGCTTTTGCGCCACAAAACCTCACATAACTAACTAATTTGTATAATTTATTTTTCCTTACAATGTTAAAAACAAACAATGTTTGTTTTTGTGGAAAAGTAAAAATAGCGTAGCTTGCACTGCCGGCGCAATGCTAAAGAGACAGCGGAGCTGATGGGCACCTAGCTAGTCCTGGCTTTTGGGCTAGGCTAAGCACTACCAAGTCATCCCCAGCATTCCCCGTAATTTATTTATAATTGATTGATTATCGATTAGTTATTGATTGGCTTTCGATTGTCTATCGCAAGATATTGGCCACGTATTTTGGCTAGGCTAAGCACTACCAAGTCACCCACAGAAGTTTCCGGAATTTATTGGTTATTGATCGATTATCGACTAGCTATTGATTGGCTATCAATTGCCTATCGATGACTGACTAAGTTTAAGTAGCCCCCACCATTCTTAGCTAGACTTATCCAGGCTCAGCTTCGCTAGTTCACAGGTGTATGTGCCATTGCGCTTGGACCCTTTCTACACTGCTACCAGGATCGGCACACTTTTTTTGGATTCAGCTGAAACAGCTCGGCTGTTAAAATGAGAACATCATCTGTTTTAGTATTTTCTTCGATAAGATATACAGTCATCCGATAAAATATACAGTCAAGAGAGCGGTGTGGATCAGAAAACGGAGATAACCGATATTCTAGTTGACATTAAGCGGAAAAAATGAAGCCGGGCAGGCCATGTAATACGTAGGATGGATAACCGATGGATCATTAGAGCTACAGAATGGATACCAAGAGAAGGGAAGCACAGTCGAGGACGGCAGAAAACTAGGTGGGGTGATGAAGTTAGAAAATTCGCAGGCGCAAATTGGAATCGCCTATTGCAAGACGGGCTTAATGGGAGATCGCAGGGAGAGGCCTTCGTCCTGCAGTGGACATAAATATAGGCTGATGATGATGACAGTCATTTTGCACGTGTCACTTCAGCTTGGCACAGAATGCATTGAACCATGCAATGCATAACGGTTGCGTGTGCTCGACGGCCTATTTAGGTCCTTTAATGACCGGGCCCGAGTCTGGCCCGGGCCCGTGGCTTCAAGCCCGAGTCCGGCCCGGGCCCGCGGCCTCAAGCCCGAGCCCGGCCCGAGCCCGCCAAACAAACGCTTCGGACTGCCCGGCCCGCGAGACGGCCCGGGCCCGTGCAGAGCTCTATTACAGATACATACGTTGAGTATTCTCAGTTGTTACATTGATGCTTGTATAGTTTCTAAATTGCTTGTAATAGGTGTCTTTTTTACAGAGAAGTGACAGTGGCGTGGTGGCCACCATCAGTACGGCAGAGTTCCTTTTTGATTTATGGCTTCAGAACAGCGCAACAAGGAAAACAAAAAGATGACTCGGGAAGTAATCGAAGCATTGAAAATAAAAAAACAGTCTTGTATCAGCTGTCCCTCTATTGCGCTACAGGATAAAGAAATCCTGTACCTGAATGGTTAACGTATTGTGGTTTTGCGTTGTGTGTGGCCACGTGTGTGTATAAATCTGCTCTGTGATGTGGAATAAACTTTAGTTGTGAGTCGGCGTTTGTGTTCGTGTGTTCTTTCGTCTTCCTGGTTGTGCCGTTCTGAAGCCATGCATCCGTACCAACTCGCCCAATTGTCAGTGCTACTCAGTGCCTTTTTGATTTCCAATTTGATCCACACGGAAAGTCCCCAGCCTGCACCCATGCATTTCTTTGGGCGCAAACTTTAGTTGCCGTATTTACTCGAATCTAACGCGCACTTTTTTTCCGATAAAATAAGTTAAAAAATTGCGTGCGCATTAGAATTGAGTACGACCCTACATCTGCGTTACCATATAGCCGTCGGCATTTTGAAGTGGCTGCCTCGCACGTGCTTCGAGCCTAGCTACACTCTAGCCTAGTTCCCTCCATGTGCTGCAGTACGCCTGCTTAGGCATTAGTGTACCGTCTGTTTTCCCGTTTTGTACGTCTGCTCAATCACCATAAAGTGCCGAGTTCATCATGATGCCGCATTTAAAAGGAAAGTGATCATGTGTGCAGAGACGGCTGGAAATCTGGCCGCATCACGGACGTTTGGAGAATCGGAAACTTGTGGTGGGACTGTCGCAAACAGAAGGAGAGGATTTCCGCCAGCAAAGCAATGCAGAAGGGTTTCAGTGCACTGAAGCAGGACGTATTCTGCGACGATCCACTTCAGCGATACAATTGCCTTGGCCCTATCTTGAAAGCGGCCTGCGACGCGCTGTGCTTTCAACGTTTAGTTTGCGTTGAAGCGAGAGGCATGCTAGCACAAAGGTCAATCCGCCTTTTTCATTTTCCTGTGCTGCCCTCTGCCGCACGCCGCTGGAAACGTTTTGGAAGGGTGCCGGGGTTTTCGCCGGTTGATTTGTGAACTTGCGCCCATGTTGAGTGTGCATCGGTTGTGCGTTTCGTGGATCACGGATAATTATGAATGGCTTCTCCGGGGCAGCATATGTCGTTTCTGGAAGAGCACTCACCAGCTATATACATGAACAGGCCTGAGTGCGCTGTTGTGTTAACAGTGCGGCCGATAAAGGTTCTGTCGCGGCTGCTTTGGAGTTCGCTGGCTTCTGCGCTTGCACATTGCCTTTATTATTTTTACACATTCCTTAGACATTTCGCATAAATAAGAAGTCTTCGAACGTGCAGCCTTCCGCGTCGGATTTAGCAAAGCGGTGCACTTGTTTACATCGACATCTATAGCCACAGATCGTTGTTAGCTTCAAATATTGGGGAAAATGTGCATCGCTGATATGAAATAATCGCACAAAATAGAATAAAAGACACATATCTGCGCATATGAGCCGCGTTATTCTACCGTGAGACGAGTCAGTGTGAGCGGCTGAGCCACTTAAATAACGGCGACTGTGATCCAGTTACATGTATCAGGCTGGTAATTTATTACTCATTGTCACTTTTCGTTAACTTCTTCACACTTACAGTTTGCACGTGTCATAAAGCATTATAAGAGGAAACTGTGCTCGCATAACCGCTCATTTAAAGGCGGTGTTGTTCTCCCGCGAAAACGCGGATGACATTGCTTACGCCGTTGGTATATAAATGAGCGAGGCGTTTGTTTATACTACTGTACCGAATGTACCGTCTCTTGTTTCGCGTTTGATGCAAGGGTAAATAGCACATGTCAGGAATCAAGAAATGTGTCAGCATGACAACACGTACAGACCAACCCACCCTTCTACATTGTGAATGCGACCGGCAGCCTATGGGAACGGTGACGTATATGCAGATGTTGCCACAGCTGTTGGTCAGAGCGCTGTGTTCCCGCATGCATCTTATTGTGTACGTGCCGGCACGTACACAATAAGATGCATGCGAAGTGAATAGTAGTTTATTTCAAATCGCTATGGCCAGAACTGAACTATAAAAGCATTTTCTTTCGTCCTAGCTGCTTGCTTTTCAGGTCCGCTGGAAGCGGAACTCGACGGCGCCTGGCCTAACCTTCGCTCAACAGGATCAATGTTGGCTCAAACTTCATGCACACGCATTGTGAGGGTTGAAGCCTGTGCATTTCAACTTCATCGGCATGTTATGAATCACTTTGAGCGCGATTAATTATATGTACAAATGAAGGCATTGCGGCTATCACATTATGGGTTCGACGGCCAATCGCACGGGGTTCGGTCGAACGATGGTCGGCACGCTGATTTTATCGGTGCCGTCGACAAGAAAGCCTGTCGCAGTACGACAACTCACGCTCGTCGGTTGCATCTTGTAGGCGTGGTTTGACAAAATGGTTTCAGCGACACACTGTGCTGAATAGTCGGCCAATCGTTGGCGTGAGAGTCTTGTCGGTCTCGTACATCGACCCAGCGTTACCGCACCTGAGTTCACGAGTACGTGAAGTCAGGCACACGCTGCCACTACCAGCAAGTGAGGGCCGACGCTGCAAGAAGTCTTCGTCAGCAACATGATGGTTTTAAGTGCCGTCCAAGTGTAACGCAGGGGTTTATCGATAAATTGGCTATTTTAGCCATCAATGCAAGGTGGCAACTACGTGGTTCCCTGTGCAGTCAGGACGAATCCCTCGCCGCTTTCTGTTTTAAAGTGGAGTTGCAGTCTTATGCTACGTACGTTTTCAGTACCGCACCGAGGTCGAGCTACCAGTGGAGTTTCAATGTGGTACACGGCACGAGTGTTTGCAGGTAGCGTGCGTTCGAGTGCTTTTCTTTTTTTTTTTTCGGAGGACTTTCCCCTGAGATGGGGCCGCGCGGCCGTGCGCGTGACCCTTCCAAAACGTTTCTCGACTAATCCACCAGGGCAGGGCGCATGCGCTGTCGGGCCGTGAAAAAGGCGGATTCGCTCGCCGCGCTTCGTCACTCTAGCGTTTTGACGGCAAATTTCCGTAGTCAACGAGCGAGAAGTGTTCATGTTTACTAGTGCGCGCATGACACCGTGCTTGTTAATTTATTTAGTAAGCGAATGTTTGCAAGTTAAAGGCCGATAAAACTGCTATCCTTACTTCATGTAGCGGTCTACTAATTTGCTATCGCAATCGATGCTTCACCTTTCGGGTGAAACTGGGACTTTTTATTCATTGCAACTTTAGTGCACCGGGAGTAAATCTTTGTTTTTCCAAATGAGAGAAAGTTGTATTTCTGTTTGAAAGAATACAGTGCACGGTACTGTAAAGTATCTTTTTCTTTTTTTGATCATGGAAAACGGATGCGCGTTACAATTGAGGGCGCATTAGAATCGAGTAAATACGGTATTTCGATTCTAAAATTGGGTGCGTGTTAGATTTCTACTTTGTTTAGGAGCTTTAATGCCATTTTTGCGTTAGTTTTTTACTCTGCACTCATAGAAAGTGGGTGTTTGTTTGATTCGGGGGTGTGTTAGACTAGGGCAAATACAGCCAAATGAATCAGCAATGTGTTTTGGCATTGTTTCTGCATCTTGTTTAATTTGATGTGCCAGGTAATTTTATATAGTTCGTCGGTACCATCACGGTCGAATTAATTGAAGTTGACTGTATAGTCCCTCACTAGACTGCTTGTTGTGAACATTTTTTACCATACCTGCAATGGAATTTTTGCCAAATAGCAGTAACATTACTCATGAAGCAGTGTATGGTTAATTCATATCTCACTGCTAGGTTTAGAGAAAATTAAGTTCATGGACTGTTGCTGCTATGCGGAGTACCGGGTTGGTGTTGTGTTACGGTTGTCTTGATGCATTTGCTCCATAATTGGGGGGTGCTGGCATGACTGCTTTCGTAGATGCTGCTACACATTCGTGTCAGTAGCGTCTTGATCAAGCAACAACTAAACAAAGTTCCTCATGTAGAAGCAAAAAATAAACAAATGCTTTTTGTTTATCTGCAAACTTCCATGCAAAGGAAACTGCATCATAAGGCACAACAGACAAACTCGTATTCCATGTGCGAACGTCTCCTTGGGAGTACCGTGCTGTGTCCCTCACAGACGAGTGTAGTCAGTGCTACAGTGAAATCTCGATGATACGAACCTCACGGGGAAAATATTCGTATTAGCCGAAATTCGTATCATCGAAACACAATTAAAACTAGGTAAATTAAATTGTCGGAGGTGAACTCACTCAGGCACGCGCAGGTAAAAAGCATTTACAGTATAGATCACTTATAACGTAACTGTTTATAGCGCAGAACTGGCTACAACGCGGCCTTTTCCTATCCAGTTTACCCTCCCATAGAACTCATGTATACGCATAGCGCTTACAGGGCAGCCGCGTGAGACGAAATACCGGTTATAATGCGGCTTCCGCTGGAAAATCTCGCCCACAAGGGCGGTAGCGAGCACGCTTCTCAACGAGGTGCGCCCACCGACGGGAGAGGAGATCAACGAAGGCGATGCGGAGGAGGATCAATGAGACGTGGAGCATGAGTCCAAGGGCGATCACCGCGCGCCGTATGTGCGAGTGCAAGCGCGCCTTACGCGCGGGGGACGCGCGCCTTCACGCACGCATGGAGAGCGAACGCACAGCGGAGAGCAAACGCGACTTCCGTCACGGCCGGGCCAGTCGAGCCCGGCCCTGCTTCTGTCGCGCGAAAGCCCCGGGAGGGAGGGAGGGAGGGAGGGAGGGAGGGAGGGAGGGAGGGAGGGAGGGAGGGAGGGAGGGAGGGAGGGAGGGAGGGAGGGGGAGGCGACGCTGTTCTGCGGGGCACCAAATGCGTATCTTGCAACCGAGCGCAAGGGTAACTGGCGACGCAATCTCCTAATGAAAGGAGCAAAGCGGGAAGGCAACGCAGGAGGGAGGGAAGGAGGGGGGGGGAGCGGCTTCTACTCTGCCAACAAATGCGTTCTTGTACTTTGCGCCTGTGCCGGCTGTCGGGGTTGTCGCGCGCACCGTATCTTGAAAGCGATCTCCACACGGCTCTGACCTTTGTATGGGCTGTGCTTACGCCGCTCAGTTTCCGTTGAAGCGATAGACCGCACGAACCTTCGCTCGCTGGCTGCGGCGGCCGCGCGCAAAAGCAAGAAAAGCGCCACTGCGTCAGCGTCAAACTCCTCGCGCCCAGTCGCGGCCTCCGCGCTGTCCGGCGTCGCATCCGCGCCAAAAGAGAAAGGGAGAAAGCGCGTGACTGCGCGCTGTTCTTTTTTGCGGCCGTCGGTGGGGCGGCGTTTATTCGTATCAACCGACGCGGGTCGAAAATCGATTCGTAACAACCATTCTCTAGCACATTGCAAAGTAATGGGGCTCAGCCAGGACCACAGAAAAATTTGTATCATCCGGAAATTCGTATTAGCCGTGATCGTATCATCGAGATTCCACTGTACTCCGTTCTCTAGGCTGCAATTGCGTGCCTTGCAGATGTGCCTTGAATACACTTGTGAAAGCAAATCTTTTCTTATGGTGTCCAGTGGTTTTAAAGGTGCCCTCGAACATTTTTCAAGCCACCATCTTTCTGTTGCAGGTTGCGTAGACGGAGATGCTTCTAGCGTCGGTCAAAAAACCGATATCAGAATAATAATTAATTCATGCAAACAAATCACAACATCGCTGCCAAACGCATTGTCACGCAGTATTGCTCTCCAGAAGCATCTTAGGTTACAGATAACCACTGCAGTGCAGCAAGAAGGTGATAAATTTAGATTTCATTCATTTTTGCTGTACTTTTTATATTAATGAAAACCAACACCACAACTGCGAAACACAGTAGGGGCGGGCGCTGGCTGCTCTTTTGCCTCTAAGCATTGCTCTATGTTATACAGAACACAAGGAAGGGACAGGCTTAAAAGATTGCTGTGAACGTGTGAATTACTCGCCCGTATTTATTTAGGAGTGACTCGCTCGAACGAACAGGCTATGCTGAAAGAGCGGTTGTTGTATTGACTACAGTTGGCGCACCCGATCCTGGAGTGCCTGCAGGGCACCGACCGCCACTGGGTGGTGCAGCTGCTGTCGGCCTTCAACAGTGGATCCCTGGCGCAGTACGAGGCCCTGAGGCCTGCCTGGTCACTGCAGGTAGGTAGTTTGGGCTGTTGCTAGTGGCAGGACACTACTTGGCGCACGGCGATTTTTATTGCGTTAGCAATCGTGGGATATACTTTCCAGGGGCTAGCTATCCATCTATGTTTGTATCTAGCCATTTCCCCACATACCTGGGTGCCGAGGGTTCGAAACAAACTATTGGATCAGCTTGGGTATGTGCCTCTCTTCAACGAAGCTATTTGATGCCAACACGGCTCATTGTAGATGCATGACACCGCTGTTGGAAGGAACTCTTTGACGCCAACTCGAGCCAGTGACAAAAAGATCCCTTAAATTTGTCCGATGCTCAAGGACAGCAACCCGACGCTGTGCCACAAATTCACTGGGTATGTCAATCAATGCTTTTCATGTCAGCACTTTAGTGCCTTTAATTAATGCACTGGGTGTGTGCCGCTCTTGCCAGCTCACTGCGCATGTGGCTCGCGAGTGTTCGCAGGCTCTTATCGGCAGCGCTGGTGCAGCTTGTCCAGAGAGAAGCACGAGACATGATATGACAAAGTACAGGGGTGGGACTGCTGCGCCATTTTGATACAAATGCACGGAAAATTGACTGAAATTGTGCGCCAGAATTGCGTCGGCATGTTTGCTCCGGCAGTGGCCGCAAATGGCGAGCGGATTCGTTCTTCGAAGAAGAGTACAGCCGTTCACCTTCCGCACACCGCCGGCGGCGCTTCCTGCACAGTTTGTTGTAGTTTTTGCGCTCGTAAAACTGGACTTTTCGGTGCTTCTGGCAAGTGGCCGGCGCGCGCGCGGCCACTCATGGCTGTTGTCGCTGCTGTCAGAAAGGCCAGTGCGGCTGTATTTAGAGTGTACTAGAATATGGTCGAGTAGACCGAGCAGCACGGTGCTCCCTAGCTGAGGCGCAAAACAACGAAAAGTTGGCTGTGAGCGAACTAGATGTTAATGAGGCAAGCGCCACAGCGGGCGGGCGTCTCTGTCCCCAGGGCCAGTATAACCTAAAACTATTCTAGTCTGTTTACGATCGTATGGGCGAGGCCTCAGCCATTTTCATCTAACATGGACTAATGGTGGATTTCGAATAAAAAGTTGCAGTTTCTCTCAAAGGCAAAACATCGATTGCATTAGCAAGTTAGTAGACAGCTATACGAAGTATAGTAGTTTTATTGGCCCTATAAACTTGGAAACATTGGCTTACTAACTGAATTTGTGTAGCAAGCATGGTGTCAGTGCGCACAAGCAAACACATCACACTCGGTGTCCGTGGACACTCGCTGCTGCTGGCGTGAGCATGCGTGACAGCAGCAGCGAGCGAAGTGACCTTCCTGCTGTCTATCACTTCAACGCATACTGAGCGGCAAGAACACACAGGCATATACCCGTCTGCAGATCGCTTTCAAGTTATGGCACGCGCGGCCGGGCAATGTACGCAGTTATTGGCGGAGTAGAAGCCGCCCCCCCCCCCCCCCCCCCGTCCCTCCCACGCTGCCTTCCTGCTTTCCTCCCTCTCGCGTGCGAGATAGAACCGCTATTGTCAGTTCCCCTTGCGCCTGATCGCGAAATGCGATCACCCCCGTCACGAATACCCCCGTCATGGGGCGATGACGGGGGTATTCGCTTCCTTGCATGGAGAGGAAAAGACAGATGGAGGTTAAGATAAAGCAGAGTGACAACGAAGAGTCCTTGAAAGAAAACCCAGTGGTCGTAGGGATTTTGTGAGACACATCTTGATGAAGTGTGCACGCATCTGCTGTTCTCACACTTTTTGTGCAATCCTCTAGCCGCACGATGCACTCCTACACCGTCGTCGAGTGGCACCGTGTGGCAGGAAAGAACGTGAGCTCAGGGGTGGGACCCCTGCGCCAAACACAGAAAATCGACCGAAATTGCGCCACGCTGCGCCAGAATGGCTTCGGAATGTGTACTCCAGCAGTAGCCGCGAACGGCAAGTGGATTCGTTCTCCGAAAAAAAGTAAAGTGCCGCTGTTCACATTCCGCACACCGTGCGACGGCGCCTCCCACCGAGTTTCTTGTGATTTTCGCGCTTATAACACTGGAATTTTCGGCGCTTCCGGAAAATGGCTGGTGTGCGGACCGCCACTCCCGGCTGCTGTCGCTGCTGCCGTAATGGCCAGGGCAGCTGTATTGAGAGTGAACTAGAATAAGGTGGAGTGGGCTGAGTGGCGCGGCACTCCCTAGCTGAGTCGCAAAACAACAAAAAGTAGACTGAGGGCGCTGCGAGCGAACTAGATATTGGAGAGGTGCATTCTGCAGCAAGTTCAGCGGGTGGACGTCTCTGTCCCCAGGGCCGGTAAAAAGTAAAACTAGCCCAATCTGTCTTTATGCCCATATGGGTGAGGCCTGAACCATTTTGACCTATCATGAAGGGCCAATGGTGGATTTGAAATAAAATTCGCAGTCACAATTCACATTCCGCACACCGCGCGATGGCTACATGAGAAGATAGTTTTATCGGCCATATAAATGTGTAAAAATGTGTAAATGTGTAAAAAAATTAACAAGCATGGCATCACGCACGCAAGAGCATATCTCACTCAATGGTTGCGGAAACTCGCTGTCAGAACGCTGGAGTGAGGAAGCGCGGCAGCAACCTTTGTGCTGCCTCTCCACGCGAACTGAGTGGTGAAACCATAGCGCGCACGAAGCTATCGGCACTCGGTCACCATCGCAGATCACCTTCAAAACGGGGCTCACGCCATGCGCAGCCAGCCGCCGGAGTGGAACGCCCCTCCCCCAGTGCCTTGCGTGCGATGCAAGATGGCACGCTTCCTCCCGGCTTTCCTCCTTTGCACGCTCAATATTGAGCCGCCATCTTCGGCTTACCCTCACATGCTTTCACTCGCACGTACGGGATGCGGTGTGCGGCGACGATGTTATCGGCCCTGGATTTTGTACGGAACATCGACCGTAGCGACGCTGATGGCAGAAATGTGCTTGGAATGCCCCATATTGCAATAAAAAGAGATTGGAATAGTTATACGTTATACCAGCCCGGGGTTGATTGTGGCGTTGAGTGTGCGCGTGCAGAGTGGCTAGGGTGTGTTGTTTTCAAATGTATCGGCCGCAGTACGACACAGGCATTATTCAATATATGTTGCGAGCACCCAGTGACACCGTGACGTCAAAATGACGTGCATCGGAACTTCTAGATGGCACGAATTATTTTTCATTTTTGCTCAACCAGCCAATCGGCATGCGCCTAAAGGCGAACTATCGCCGAAGTGGAACGTTTCAGAATACGGCCCCTGGTGACCCAGAAATTATGTTACCGCACCGATTGGACTGCATAATTTGAGAACATTTTCTGCTATCATGATGAGCGTCAGCGCGGAAATATATAGTTCGATCGTAGTACCACGAATGTTTTCAGCTTTCCAGGAAAGCCTGGGCTGTGCAGCCACTCAACCCGCTGTTTTATATTCTTGTACGCTATAGCTACAAAGCACACTTCTATTACACGCTTCGTGTTATTTTATTCAGTGTTTAGTCATGGTTTCGAAGTGTGCTGCCATATTCCATTATTCTGCCAAAATTCAGATTGGCCTGCTCCAAACTGCTTCAATATGAAATTTTATCTGCTCCAAATTGCTCCAAAATGCAATTTCGTCTGCTCCAAACTGCTTGAAAACAAAATTTTAATTGCTCTGTAGCGAAGGATACGAACGCCATAGTGGGTCATGCTCTCCAGCCCTTTCTAGTGGGTCGATCCCTCCTGCGCTCTCCTCAAGAAACGCCGCTCGTGCTGAGATCTCGGGCCTTGAACTAACGGTCGGTCCAAAAGGCTGGTGCCTAATAAACGCCTTTACAAGTGGTGGAGAGTGCTTCTGCCTTCAGCGTGAATCCTGGAGCTTCGATCCCGTACCCTTCGCTCAACCATGCCAGAAGATGCGTCCCAGCAAGTGCCACCTACCCCATCCGTGCAAGCGCCTCCTCAGTCTGTCATGTGCTCTGGTGTGCCTCGCCACAGGGACCCTGCCATCTTCAGCGGCGCGGATGAAACCGACGTGGAGGATTGGCTGACAACGTATGAGAGGGTCAGCCGTCACAACAAATGGGACAACCCCGCAAAGCTAAGCAATGCTATCTTCTATCTCGCGGGTGTCGCCAGTCTCTGGTACAGCAACCATGAGACCGATTTTCCGACGTGGTCCTCGTTCAAGACTTCTTTGGTGGCGGTGTTTGGTCGCCCTGCGGTGCGCAAGCTCCGAGCGGAATCGCGTTTGCGTGAACGTGCACAGCAGCCGGGTGAATCATTTACCAGCTACATCGAAGATGTTCTGGACTTGTGCAAACGAGTCAACGCGACGATGTCGGAATCCGAAAAAATAAGAAATGTCATGAAAGGGATTGAAGACTATGCGTTCAACATGCTGCTTGCGAAGAATCCTCAGTCCATGACTGACATCGTCACTCTATGCCAAAGCTACGAGGAGCTACGAAGGCAGCGCTCCTTGACACGTCGCCCTTCATCGCGTGACGGACACATTGCTGGTTTGGCCACCATCTCCGACCAGACAGCACTGCTGACAGAAGTGAAAGCGTTCGT
Organism: Dermacentor silvarum; assembly: GCF_013339745.2. Taxonomy (NCBI): domain Eukaryota; kingdom Metazoa; phylum Arthropoda; class Arachnida; order Ixodida; family Ixodidae; genus Dermacentor; species Dermacentor silvarum. Next base: position 5,386,924 of record NC_051162.1, on the reverse strand, counting down.
TCGGGAGGAAGTTGCGCGCCAGCTCTCCTTGCTAACCTTCGCTCAGCCACCGCATGTGCAACAGCCCGCAACGAATGTTATGCCCACGCTCCGTCGCGCAATCGAGCAGGAAATCGCCGAGGTCTTCCCAGACGAGCTTTACCATCGTCCTGAGGCCGCTCCACTAAGCTACGCCGATGTCGTCGCGACACCCCCACATGTTCCGACGGCTGCACCACTCAGCTACGCTGAAGTCGTCGCGAGGTCTCAACCACTCTCTCCGAGTGTGCCTCTCCGTTATGGCGACGTTGCGGCTAGGCCCCGACCGCAGTCCGCCATGCTCGTTATTGTAATCGCTCGTTATTGTAATCGCGCTCAGCCGCCTAGCGCCGCATCAGCCGTGACAAGCCAGTTCAACCGTCCATATTAAGAACCCCATTCGGCTATGTCACCGACTTTGCGCCCGACGCCAACTACCCGTTGTTCACCGTTTCCACGCCATCGCTCAGTGCCGCCGATGCGACCCCGTCCCGTAACTCGTGACGAGGAAAACTAATCGTCGCAGTCCAAGAGGCAAGGGCTGCGGCGCCGTCGAAACGTGAAAGTCCTCAACGCACACCTTCAAATGTGATCGAAGTGTTTGTTGATGGTGTTCGCGCTTCTGCACTTGTGGACACTGGAGCCGCCGTATGTGTTATGGACGCTAAGCTTTGCCGCCTACTTCGGAAAGTCACGACGCCCCTTTCTGGACTGTCCCTCCGCACAGCCAGTGCTCAGCATATCCACCCCTTAGCGGCTTGCACTTCTCGTGTTGTTATAGACGACGTTCTGTACGCCATAGAATTCATAATCCTCACCTGGTGTTCTCACGACGTTATCCTCGGCTGGGATTTCCTCTCGCGCCACAATGCCGTTATCAATTGTGCACGGGCTGAGATGGAACTCTCGCCACTGTTAGATTTGCCGATCACCGACAATACTTCCCTGTCGAGCAAGCTAATTGTCCACGACGACACCCACGTTCCTCCCCGCGCGTCAACAGTCGTGCCCATGTACTGCAGCGGAATCTCAGAGGCTGTTGCGCTGCTGTCTCCAGCTGACCGCTTCCTTACTCGGACAGGCCTGCTGCTACCTTTTGCGACAGTGGACATCAAGCAGGGCTACAGCACCATTTTCGTTTGCAACCCGTTCCCATACCCTGTCATGCTGCTCCGAGGAGAATGTCTAGGCAATGTCGAAGCGATTGAAGACGTGGAAGTTATGGACGTGCCCGATGACTATTACTGCGCTAGTTCTAATGCGCTCACAGCTATTTCTGCCTGTGAGGGACCGTCCAGTGATGTGTTTGATTCTTCCATTGCCGATGACCTTACGCCGGTCCAGCGATCTCAACTTGTGTGCCTCTTGGAAGAATTTCGTTCTTCTTTCGATGTCGGGCAATCTTCCCTAGGCCGGACATCAGCTGTTACTCACCGCATTGACACTGGCTCGCAACCGCCATTGCGGCAACGCCCGTACCGTGTATCTCCTGCAGAGCGTCGTGTAATCAATGAACAAGTCGACGACATGCTTCGCCGAGAGGTGATACGACCTTCCAACAGTCCATGGGCATCCCCTGTGGTCCTCGTTACGAAGAAAGATGGTTCTGTGCGGTTCTGTGTCGACTACCGGCGCCTAAACAAGATCACACACAAGGACGTCTACCCTCTCCCGCGCATAGATGACGCCGTTGACAGTCTACAAGGCGCAGAATTATTTTCATCTTTAGATCTGCGCTCAGGGTATTGGCAAGTACCCATGGCTGACGCCGATCGGCCAAAGACAGCTTTTGTAACACCCGACGGCTTATACGAATTTAACGTAATGCCTTTTGGGCTTTGTAATGCGCCCGCAACATTTGAGCGCATGATGGACACCGTTTTGCGTGGCTTGAAGTGGCACACATGCTTGTGCTACCTTGATGACGTTGTTGTTTTTGCGCCGGACTTCACAACGCACCTTCAACGCCTACGGTGTGTCTTGACGTGCTTAACAAACGCCGGCCTACAACTAAACCTCAAGAAGTGCCGATTTGCAGCTCGGCAGCTGACGATCCTCGGTTATGTCGTATCCAAGGATGGGATACTCCCCGATCCAGCCAAGCTTCGGGCCGTCGCTGAATTCCCTAAGCCAACATCCGTCAAAGAATTGCGCAGTTTCATAGGTCTGTGTTCTTACTTCAGATGCTTTATTTGCAATTTCGCCACCATCATCTCACCCCTGACGAAACTGCTTGCACGCAACGGGCCCCTCACTTCGTGGTCGTCCCAGTGTGACGAGGCCTTCACAAAGCTGCGTCATCTGCTTACCTCCCCGCCAATTTTGCGCCACTACGATCCGACAGCTCCTACTGAGGTGCATACAGATGCCAGCGGGGTTGGCCTCGGCGCTGTTCTTGCCCAACGCAAACAAGGGTTTCCTGAATATGTCGTCGCCTATGCAAGTCGCACGCGTACGAAAGCTGAGACAAATTACAGTGTGACAGAAAAAGAATGCTTAGCCATCATCTGGGCTCTGACTAAGTTCCGACCTTATTTATATGGCCGTCCATTTGACGTCGTCACGGACTACCATGCACTATGTTGGCTGTCGTCCTTGAAGGACCCTTCTGGCCGTCTTGCTCAATGGGCACTTCGCTTGCAGGACTACGATATCCGCGTGCTGTACCGCAACGGACGCCAGCATTCTGACGCCGACGCCCTCTCGCGCTCTCCGTTGCCTGACAATACCTGCTCTTCCCTATCCAAGATTATTGTTTCTTCGCTCGACCTTAACACCATCGCTTCTGAGCAGCGCAAGGACCATTGGATTGCCTCCCTTCTAGACTTGCTTTCTGGTTCGTCGGCCCAACCAAGTACTCGCACGTTGCGTCGCCAAGCACGCGTCTTTGCCATTCGCGACAACCTGCTTCACCGACGCAGTTATAACCCCGACGGACGCCAGTGGTTGTTAGTGGTACCCCGCAGTCTGCGTTCCGAAGTATGCGCAGCTTTCCACGCTGATCCACAGTGTGCGCACTGCGGCGTTTTCAAGACTTACCAGCGTCTTCAACAGCGGTATTACTGGCGCGGGATGTACAGCTACGTTCTCAAGTTCGTTCGCTCTTGTCCCGATTGCCAGCGCCGGAAATCTTCGCCCTGCCTCTTGCCGGCCGGTCTGCAACCTTTACCTTGCCCTACCCGGCCGTTTGGACGCGTCGGCATCGATTTGTATGGGCCCCTTCCACTGACGTCGGCTGGAAATCGCTGGGCCATTGTGGCAGTCGACCACCTGATGTGATACGCCGAAACTGCCGCCCTACCGGCAGCTACAGCGCGCGGCGTACTACCCCCAAACCAATGGCCTTACCGAACGCTTCAACCGTACCCTCGGGGACATGCTTGCTATGTACGTCGCCTCCGACCATACTAATTGGGACGCCATTCTGCCCTTCGTCACTTACGCCTATAACACTGCTACTCAGAGCACCACTGGCTTTTCACTTTTTTTCCTACTCTACGGTCGGCACCTATCGCACACCATCGACACAATTCTACCGTACCGGCCGGATGCATCCGAATGTGCGCCCATTTCTGACACGGCAAGACATGCCGAAGAGTGCCGCGATCTCGCACGGGTCTTTACTTCCAGTGACCAAGAGCGCCAGAAGAGCACACGCGGTGACACCACTTCTGCACCCACCTTCCTTCCTGGCGCGCTTGTGTGGCTCTCGGTTCCTTCCGCTACACCTGGTCTCTCATCCAAACTAGTGCCCAAGTATGAAGGCCCCTACCGTATCGTCGAACGCGCATTTCCCGTCAACTACGTGATCGAACCAGTTGAACCTTCTACGGACATGCGCCGTCGTGGACGCGATATCGTCAACGTCGAGTGCCTCAAGACCTACTATGACCCACTCATAGTGACTAGCTGTTAGGTCGCCCGACGGCTCCCTTTTCGCTCCCGGGGGTGATTGTAGCGAAGGATACGAACGCCATAGTGGGTCATGCTCTCCAGCCCTTTCGAGTGGGTCGATCCCTCCTGCGCTCTCCTCGAGAAACGCCGCTCGTGCTGAGATCTCAGGCCTTGAACTAACGGTCGGTCCAAAAGGCTGGTGCCTAATAAACGCCTTTACAGCTCCGACAATTGCACCTAAATGACTTTGGGCAGACCCACCCTGGTAAGCTGCACCTCTTGGCATTTCATGATAGACGGAAAAAGAATCCGTGAGAAAAAGAATCCATCCAACTCCCTGTAGCACCTCAACTACAGTAAGCAGAAGATGAAGCGCAAACTCACGGATGGCGGGCCCATCTTCAATGAAGAGTTGGACAACATCCTCTTTGATTACCTTCAAACAGAATGAGATGCTGGCTGCGCCGTAAGTAACCGGCTCCTAACAGCTTGTGCTGCTGTGTCTGAAAAGATGGTCGCGCGATCCTTGAAGGTGTGTGGGATCAGTGTCACGTTGGATGGCAGCGAGGACGAACATTGGCATAACCAACTTGCACCGACGGGGGGGGGGGGGGGGGGGGTTCGGGGGTTGTAAACCTCCCCCCCCCCCCCCATAGGCCGACCTAACCCCCCGTTTTGTTTAACCCCTTTTCTTTCCTTACGCACTTGAGTACTGCAACTAAGATGTAAGACGCGCAATCGTCTGCACATTCGCAAAAAGCGTTTTTGTTGACAATTTCCCGTGAAGAAATTGAAATTAGTGCTGTTTAGATGGTATTGGCAAACTGTCAACCCCCCCCCCCTGGCAGAGATCCTGGGTGCGTTACTGAGTGGCAGTGAGGAATGCATCAACCTCCTGTTCTGCACCGCTGGGTTCAGTGTCGATGAGTAGTGTACCCCATCATTTACCATTTGAAAATAAACATGCTTTCTTGGATTCCGTAGCCACAGTAGCCCTGCCTTGGAATTTTTTGTTGGCCGCCATGCTGCTTCGACCGGAGATATTTAGATTGACGCAATTTTCAGTGAAAGTGATGTGGCCGCTTCCGCGGTACAGTGGAATCTCGATGATACGATCACGGCTAATACGAATTTCTGGATGATACGAATTTTTCTGAGGTCCCGGCTGAGCCCCATTACTTTGCAACGTGCTAGAGAACGGTTGATACGAATTGATTTTCGACCCGCGTCGGTTGATACGAATAAACGCCGCCCCACCGACGGCAGCGAAAGGGAACTGCTCGCAGTCACGCGCGTTTTCCCTTTCTCTTTCGTGCGGCCGCGAAAGAGAACAGAGCGCAGTCACGCGTTTTTGCGCGGCTGCGCTTCCCCACGCGCGGCCGCCGCAGCAAGCGAAGGTTCGTGCGGTCTGTCGCTTCAACGGAAACTGAGCGGCGTAAGCACAGCGCATAAAAGGTCAGAGCCGTGTGGAGATCGCTTTCAAGATACGGGGCGCGCGACAACACCGACAGCCGGCACAGGCGCAGAGTATAAGAACGCATTTTGTTGGCAGAGTAGGAGGCGCCGCCCCCCCCCCCCCCCCTACTCCCTCCCTCCCGCGCTACCTTCCCGCTTTGCTCCTTTCGCGTGGGGAGATTTCGTTGCCAGTTACCCTTGCGCCCGGTTGCAAGATACGCATTTGGCGCCGCAGCACAGCGCGCCCTCCCTCCCATACCCCCAAGGCCTTTCGTGCAACGGAAGTCGCGTTTGCTCTCCGCTGTGCGTTCGCTGTCCGTGAAGGCGCGCGTCCTTTCACTCGCACATACGGTGCACCGTGATGACTTTATCGCCCTTGGACTCGTGCTCCACGTCTCATGCTCCTCCTCCGCAATGCCCTCGTTGATCTCCTCTCCCATCGGTGGGCACACCTCGTGCTTGCTACCGCCTTTGTTGGCGAGATTTTTCCGCGGGAGCCGCAATTTTGTCTCACGCGGCTGCACTGTAAGCGGTATGCGTATACCTGGAGTTCTATGGGAGGGTAAACGGGAGTCGGAAAAGGCCGCATTGTAGCCAGTTCTGCACTATAAACGGTTATGTTAGAAGTGGTCTATACTGTAAATGCTTTTTACGTACGTGTGCCTGAGTGAGTTCACCTCTCAACTCTTTAATTTAGCTAGTTTTAATTGTGTTTCGATGATACGAATTTCGGCTAATACGAATTTTTTTCATGACCCCGGGAGATTCGTATCATCGAGATTCCACTGTATTTTACGAACCGGTTCGCCTTGATATCCCCGTAAAAATTCATGTATTTAAAACCTCTTATAACAAAGCAAAATTGTTCAGAAATGCAAAATGTTGACCGATGCGCATCAAGCCTTTCACCGGGTTCCGCTCTCGTTCCTGTAACCCTGGCCTTGCTCATCGCTGCATGGCGGCCGTGCAGCACTTCTTTCTTATCGCAGCACTCTCGCTGTGGCACGTAGTTGTTATACTTACACAAAACAGAACAGTCATGCTGCTTCAGCTGCTGTCTGTCACATAGTACATAATTTAACAAGCAGCTTGTCACCTTCTACTCGCTTGGGGGGCGGAGAGTTGCGTACATGCGCTACTCCCGATGGAGGAGACACGACTGGCAGCACTAGGTACACGGACGGTAAAAGCACAAAGCACACCAAACTGGAACCGTAATTCATCAAAAAATGTTCGCTCGAACTTAAACACAAATCTTAGACTAAATACAACACTACCGGCAAATATTCTGTCCCGGTTTTGGAGCCTAACTCCGCCTTAAAGTCTCTCGGTCAGTCCTAGCAGTGACTCTTCAAAGTCTGGCCACCTTGGCCCCGGCCTAACTGCGTTGCAAAGCAGAAACGTGGGCTCTTACAGACTGTCGTCTTGAAGTTCTTGTTGAATCCGTGTCGGGCTCGTCCGAAGCGTTGAGGGTGTCGTATTTGCCGATGCCTCGCGGTTCTGTCAACCTGGCCGAGTACGTGGCTGGTGTTTCGGTAGCCGCCGCTGACGTGTCACTTGCCTGGTTAGGCCTTGCGAAGCGTTCTTCGCCTTACGTCGTTCGGCATGGCGACCAGGTAGCACGGTGATTATCAGTTCAACGGGCTTGGCCGAGGAAGAGGGATTCTCGAGATGAAGACCGGAACCACTGTGAGCAGCAGTAGCCGGTCCCAGGAGCTTCGCCCGGACTTCTCCGAGGACTACAGCGACACCTGGACCTTGCTAGGGTCACGACTTCGTGGCCGGGTCCTCCGCTCTGCCGTCGTCAGAGCATGGCTGACGAGACGACCTTCCAGCTCAAGAGCCATGTCAATAATAATCGAACCGTGCTGTTTCTTCTACAATCACAGCTCAGTTCACGCGCCTCGCGCGCTCGCGCCGTTCGGAATGCTCCGCGAACTTCGTCCTCTTTTTCGTATACCGCTGGCGACCTCTTACATGTGACATAGGCCACCTCTTCAAGAGTTTTTTCTCAAAAAACTGCTCACTCTTGGCCTTCAGGTGATGACTGTGACTCCTCGTAGTGACATTGGTGTTGGTTCATGTGAAGACTCGATACACTACATGACACCACACTGTTGCGCACAATTCACCAGACGCACTGTTCACCGCATTTAAGAGTTCACTTTATGCACTTTTCACCACCTAATGCACTTCACTCAACTCTTTGCAACGTTCACTAGTTAATGTTCTGAAACACTCTCTCATGAATCAACTTTGGGCCTAGACATATTTTACAATACTCCACATGCCCTATATTTGCGTAGGTAGTTTCCGTTCTTTCCTCTCTATACACATTTCTGAATCCTGCAATATTCCTAAATGTTTTTCCTTTTGATTTTGACCATTGCATCTGCCTTATTTTTTCCATCTCTTGCGAATCTTCTTTCTACGCTTACGTGTTACACGTCTAAGGCAATTTGGGTATCTATCTCCTTCACCCTTTTTCTCGGAGTCCATGTGTCCCATCATGCCTGGTACTCCCAGCATTCAAGTGCACTTATCGACCTTCTACAGTAAAACCTCGATAATTCGAATTAGAAATTTTGGTTAATTCGAAGAATTTGAGCGGTCCCGTCATTCTCAATGCAAATTCTACCGGATAATTTGAATGGCCCGCGCGGCTCTATTCGGATAATTCGAAGTTTCCGGCTAGTAGCAACGTGCGGCGGTTAGGTTAGGGCGCTCCGTACAGTCGCCAACCGATTTTCCAAGCTCGTGGGGACTGAAAAATAGTCGGGAAAATTCGTTCGGCCGAAAAAAAAAAAGTTATAGTACGTGCGGCTTAAAAAAAAATCTCTAATAATGCCCTGCCTCATACTACGCTTGGAGGGGATCGACTTGCTTGGATTTGCGCAGCAATGACGTCGTCTCCGTGTACAGTCGACACGAACGTCACCGCGTTGGCGATCTCCGCCAACGGAGTTCGCCATGGAGATCCAAGAAACGAGCTTCGCACCGCTTAGCTCTCGCGAAGGTACAGGAGGTAGCGCCGATCACTGAGACATGGGTCTCCGAGACACCTGCTCAGTGTACACGCCACGTTCAAAATAGCAACCGAAACTTGAGAGAAAAAAAAAAAAAAACTCACTGAATTAACACGCGTGGTGTCAGCACGCACGAACGAGCGTGGCCGCCGCAGCGAGCGAAGGTTCGTGCAGTCGTCGCTTCAACGGAAACTGAGCAGCGTGAGCACGGCGCATACAAAAGGTCAGAGCCGTCTGGAGATCGCTTTCAAGATATGGTGCGCGAGAGAAACCGCTCCGGCGCTAATTACACAGTTGTTAGAAGAGTAGAAGTCGCCCCCCCCCCCCTCTCTCCCATGGGGGGGGGGGGGCGACTTCGCACGAGGGAGGAAGTCGCATTTACGCTCCGCCGTGCGTTCGCTCTCCATGAAAGCGCGCTGTCACTCGCACATACGGCGGGCGCGCGGCGATGATTTTATCGCCCTTGGACTTTGTATGGAACCTCAGGGCGGCGACGCCGACGGCGAAAATCCGCTTGAAGTGTCCATATAATTGCTGTCGCAATAAAAAAAATCCCACAATAAATGGTTACAACGATAGTGCTAGTGCTGAGCGCATATACTAAGAAAAAAGAAAAAGAGCAGTACTCTGGAGCGTTTTGTCAGCCAAGGAAGAGCGGGCATGGCCTCCGAGACTGGAGGATTGCGCGAGCTCTCTATTGATAGCGCGTTCCAATCTTGGAGGCTATAAAGTGAGCCACTGGAATCCAAGCCAGTGCAAAATCCAACATGGCGGCCTCCAAGATTGGGTAGCGCGGCTCGGAAAGAGCGATTTAGTCCGCAAAATCGAACTTTGGGGTCTCAATTCGTCCGAAAAATTGGGTGTGGAATCCTGACGGTGCATTTTTGAAGTCCGGAATATCCAGCAAGTCCAAATTTTTGGAGTCAAGCACCACCACGCCCGCTTTTGCGGCAGGTATCGATTCCGTGAACATTGTCCGCAACTTTGTTGAGTGCAGTGCGGGTGATATTTGTATGCTACGTTTTTTGAGCCAGCTGGAGAGCATGGCAATAGGGGCGGCGAACCAGCGCCCCAAGTAATCCCGCATCGGTGATTACATTGAGTAATTTTTCTCGGACATGGGAAATAAAGGTGATTTCTTTTTGTGGCAAGTTCTTGCTTGTTTTCTTTTTTATTATTCATTTCGGTTAATTCAAAAATCCGCCTAATTCGAAGAATTTTCGCGGTCCGGCGACCTTCGAATTATCGAGGTTTTACTGTATCTTTCCGAGGTGAAACTACTTTTTCCACTCTCCTCTGCTCTTCGGGTATGCAGACCTCGATTGGGACGTTGTCCATCCTCTTATTCCATTTACCCTGAATCAAGAGTTCTCCCGCCGCGAGCTTTTTCTTTCTGACGTCACGGGTGCTATCTAGTCTGCCTGCGTCCTTCCCTTCAGCAATCGTGCAAACGCCAGTCTTCTCCTCGTTTTTCGCCTTAGTCTTTTGGCATAGATTGAATGACCTGATGTATCTCCTCAGATCGCTCTGTACCCCGATCCAAAAGAAATCTTCTGTTATTTTTTCTAAAGTGTCTTTTATACCCTGGTGACCTGCCATTGCATTATCGTGCCCTAACTTCAGTACTTTCTCTCTCAGTTCCTTGGGGAGAATCAACTGCTGCACCTCTCTTCCCGAGTTGAACACACACCTCCGGTACAATAAATCTTCTTGAAAAACTCCACCAGGTTTCGACTTCCTTTCCTTCGTACTACTTATCCTATCTTCTGTACGCACTTCTGTAACGACTCGTCTTTCTCCTGTAATCCCTTGAATTCAGCTGCCGTGATGCTTAACCCCTTAATGTTTGTGACCGGCAATGGTGTTAAGGGTTTAGTATTCTTACTCCTAGCTTGCGTTTGTACTGCCGCTGCTACGTCTACCTCAGGTGTCTCCTCTTCTAGCGCTTCTGGCTTTTTCCTCTCCTCTAAATCCTCTGTGCTCTTCCAGTTAGGGTCTGGGTCATTCGCCCTTCTCACCCCTGATACATTCCCCAAAATCAAGTCAAACAGAGGATCTTTTACACACCTAGCTGTGACCAATCCCGTAAAAAATGGTGTCGATACTTGAACTTGTGCCTCTGGCAAATACTTAACAGACCTGTCCGCCAAAATGACTGGTTTGAAATAGCCAGTCATGTTCTCGGATGGTACCAGACTCTCCCTGACCAAGACTGTGTTCGCCCCCGTGTCTCTCAATACCGTGGCCCTGTGTCCTTGAACTTCTCCCTCTACCACGGGCATGTTCTTTTCTCTCGGCCCATCCTCTTTGCCTTTCATCATACATGCAGCTTTGTCCACGTATCCTGATCTGCATTTGTGCGCCCCATGACCTCTCTTTTGCCATAGCTGGCAAACTACTGGTGGACCATGTCGACTATCCTTCACCCGACAGCTCATTGCTATATGTCCCAGCCGGTTACAAAGAAAACATCTTTGTGACGTCCCTTGCCTGTTCATCGGCCCCCGATTCCTCGTTTCTCCTACTGCTGCCATCGGCGCGTCCTTGCCACTCTTTCCTAAATTCCTTAGTCCCTGCGCCTCTACGAACTGATCTGAATGTGCCGCCATTTCCTCTACTGTTTTTAATTTCCTCTCTTTGAGGAATATCGCCAGACTGTGGCTGCACCTGGCGAGAAATTATTCTCCTACAACCTTGTCCCGCACCCCTTCATATGTCTTGTTCGCCTATGTATGACAACTCCATCCATCTTTCAAAGTAGTTTGTTAATCTACATGCAAACTGTTTTCCAGTTTCCGCGTCTTCTGGCTTGCATGACCTGAACTTTTCGCGGAAACCCTCAGCGGTTAGCTGGAATCTGCAATAAAGTGTTCTTCACCTTATCATAATCTAAACTCTCTTCGGCGGGCATCCGTCCAAACACACTTAACGCCTCACCAACTAGACACAGGCTTAAGGTGCTAGCCCACTCATTCCTTGCCCAGCCTTGCCCGACCGCTATTCTCTCAAAGCGATGCAAATACGCATCCAAATCATCTCTACACTCATCAAACGGAGCCATCAATTTCCTGGGGCAAATCTGCTTTGGCCTGGGCGAAGTCGAGTCGGATGACGCCGACCTGGGGGAAATCGACCCCTCACGAGACCTGGCGTTCATCTCTGCCAGTCTAATCTTTAACTCCAAAATTTCTTTTTCACTTTTGCGCTGTTGTTCCTGCTCCACGCGTGCTCTTTTGTGCTTCTCGCGCTCTCGTTCGTGTTCTTTTTCTTGTTGCGTGTATTCAAAAAACGCCATCATCTCCTCCTTCAACATATTTAAATCCTTCGCTACTGCCACCAAACGTTCCCACTCCATCTTTACAACTCCCGAGTATCGGTGACTGGGCCGTATCAATCCTGGCAAGCTCGCCAATATTTTGTTTCCTTCTACTCGCTTGGGAGGCGGAGAGTTGCGTACATGCGCTACTCCCGATGGAGGAGACACGACTGGCAGCACAGCAAACAAGGATTTAATAGGTACACGGACAGTAAAAGCACAAAGCACACCAAACTAGAACCATAATTCATCAAAAAATGTTCAATTGAACTTAAACACAAATATTAGACTAAATGCAACACTACCGGCAAATATTCTGTCCCGGTTTCGGAGCCTAACTCCGCCTTAAAGTCTCTCGGTCAGTCCTAGCACTGACTCTTCAAAGTCTGGCCACCCTGGCCCCGGCCTAACTGAGTCGCAAAGCAGAAACGTGGGCTCTTACAAACCGTCGTCTTGAAGTTCTTGTTGAATCCGTGTCGGGCTCGTCCGAAGCGTTGAGGGTGCCGTAGGTGCCGACGCCTCGCGAAGGTTCCGTCGACCTGGCCAAGTACGTGGCTGGTGCTTCGGTAGCCGCCGCTGACGTGTCACTCGCCAGGTTAGGCCTCGCGAAGCGTTCTTCGCCTTACGTCGTTCGGCATGGCGACGAGGTAGCACGGTGATTATCAGTTGAACAGGCTTGGCCGAGGAAGAGGGATTCTCGAGAAGTAGACCGGAACCACCGTGAGCAGCAGCAGCCGGTCCCAGGAGCTTCGCCCGGACGTCTCCGAGGACTACAGCTATGCCTGGGCCTTGCTAGCGTCACGACTTCGTGGCCGGGTCCTCCGCTCTGCCGTCGTGAGAGCATGGCTGACGAGACGACCTTCCAGCTCAAGAGCCATGTCGATAATAATCGAACCGTGCTGTTTCTTCCATGATCACAGCTCGGTTCACGCGCCTCGCGCCATTCGGAACGCTCTGCAAACTTCGTCCTCTTTTTTGTATACCGCTGGCGACCTCTTACATGTGACACAGCTGCATGTCTGCGTTCGTGGCAGATTTTGTCTCGGTATTTCTCTGGTGCAGCAGTGAAATTTTCTTTTATAGACATCCTGTAGAAACCCACTTCGTTATATTGATGCTCAGAATGCAGGGTTATAAAAAATGTCACAGTTTCGCCCTAAGGGCGAAGCAATGAATGCGATAGCAACACAGCAATGTCATACGAAGTAAGGTGAGCGGCTTTGGTAGCAATATGAATTGTAGTAAACATGAGCTGATTAAGTAAGCAGGTGTGCTGCGGCGTAAGTAGACCGACATGGAGAGAGACTCGATGACCACAAGAAGGCGCGTGTGAAACGGTGGTGTTGATGAGAAAGGCTTCTTGTGGGCAGCGCGTGCGAAGGGACACACCTGGAGCGCTGCACTGCCGATCCGGGCAGCATTGCAAGTGTAGCGTGCGTTGGAAAATGTGGCCCGACTATTACTAACTGAATGAACAAGCGTGGTGTGAGCGCGCACAAACATGACTAGATCACACTGAATGACTGCAGACGACGACTGTCAAAACGCTGGCAGCAAGCACATACGCCGCAGCGGGCGAAGGTACGCGCGGTCTATCGCTTCAACGGAAACTGAGCGGCGAATGAACAGCGCATAAAGGTCAGAGCCGTGTGGAGATAAGAGACGGTGCGGGTGAGCGACGAGTGACGAGCGCGGTTGTTGGCAGAGTAGAAGTGCCCCCCCCCCCTCCGCTCCCTCCGGCACTGGCTTCCCGCTTCCTTGCTTGCGCGTGGGAGATTGAGTGCGTTCGCTCTCCGTGATAGCGCGCGTTCCCGCAGCCTTCCGCTCGGGCATATGGCGCGCGGCGAAGATTTTATCTATAGGGAACCTCACGGCGACGGCAACGCCGACGGCAGAAATCCGGTTGAAGTGTCCATATAATTGCTATCGCAATAAAAGGTAAATACAGTTGAAACCCTCGATAATGAAGTCCTGTCACAACAAAACTTTTTCCCCGGCCTATAGGATTCAATGCATGTTGTATTTCTCAACAACGAAACGTCGCTCAACTGCAATGCTGCATCACCAAAATTTGCCAGAACATTAGCCCGAATACTTGTGCAAGGCAAGCAGACTTGGAAAATTGCTCTAATACTTTTCCTTTGCATTAAATTGCGCAAAATAGGCTTGAGAGGCGCCGCTATTGTTGTTTACGAAAACAATCATGTGCCGGAAGCAATCGCGTATGCCGGAAACACACGTGGAGATGCCATCTTGTTTGTTGATTGCCTGTCCGAAATGCCATGGCCTCTACCAACGCGTGACAACAATTTTTGTCTACCTGGTGCAGTGCATAATCTGCTGCTTAATGAGAAAGGTGCTGTAGAAACAAACAAATTCACGTGCCGGCGACGCGGACTTGTTTCTGGCACTTGAGATGGCAGCCGCAGCATGGGCTGCCATGCATCTGCCCGTGATTGAGTGATGCTCGGAGAATGCGCGTTTCCTGCTTCAAAATGCTGGTTTCAGTACCTCATCTAAAAGGCATCATGTGCAGATTCGGCATCACCGGAAGTAGATCTGCATGAAGCTCAGTCGATCGTTTTCAGGGACATGAGATATGATCGCGCTTGGCACCAGAGGTGTCTACGTCTGTGGGCGACAGTTAGAGGGAAGCGCTTGCTCTTAGTCCAGTGCCGATCTTGTAAAAGTGATTGTATTATGGCGTTCGCTGATTCTGTGACTTTGCCTTCGAGCCCACAGCATACAACGCATTCCGTTAGACACCTCCACTTGTATGTGTGTTTGTGTACACTTGTGCACCAGTGGCGCTCGGGCCCTATGCTGCTAACATTCACGTTATCTCCCGCGTGTCGCGGGAGCTACGCAGCCCACAAGCCCGTTTCTTGTTATCTTTTCTGAGTTTCTTTCTTTTCCGCAATGTGCTTTTTCTGGAATAAACCAGACTCGTCCTAAACCTCACGGAGAGCAGACATTTTCTTTTTGCTCCCGCTTGCGGCGAGTACGCTACAAAGAGCGACCCGCGACGTTTGGAACTAAGCAACAGCCATGCCAGACACAGAAGAGATTGGTGATTACCGAAGAGTGGTGATTACCGTGCACTGAATGCTCTGACAACGGCTGAGCAATATCCTCTCCCTCACATGCAAGCTCACCCACAGTCAACGCCTCAGAGTTAAAGCTTCCTAACTTCTGGCCGAAAAACTCCAGGGTGTGGTTCAGCCAAGTCGATGCCCGCTTCCAGCTTCACAGCATCAAATCGCAGGAGTCGAAATACCTCCACGTCGTTGCCGCACTGCCGCACAACATCGCTGCCGCCATAGACGATGTGCGCGCGTCCGCAACGTCGGAGAAGGTGTACGACAAACTAAAGAGCACCGTCCTCGAACATCTTGAGGCGTCTGGACAGAGCAGGTTTCAACAACCCCTGTCTTATGAAGAGCTCAGTGACCAGTGCCCCTCGCAACTACTTAACCGAATGCTCCAGCTACTGGGTCGACAAGTGTCAGAAGAGCGTCATCAGCCATTGCTTCGTGAGTTGTTTCTTTAGAGACTGCCTCAGTCAACACTGATGATACTCGCTGGCTCGGACGACGTGTCTCTTGAGCGTCTGGCTGAACTCGCTGACCACATCGTCGACTGCTCCGCACCATCACAAATGCCATGAGCGCTCGACCCCCAGATAAGATCGTATATATTCTTACAGATTCCCAGCAAACATGTCGAAACTACGAACAAGGACGGATTTCACCTATCGCTCATAAAATGCTACACAAGAAGCAAAATATTCCACTAGTTCACCTAGTCTGGATACCTGCACATGCGTCTCTCCCTGGCAATGAGCGCGTTCATGCGACAGCCCGAGGCCTAACCCTCCAAGCGCCTGTGGAAGGCCAGTCCAACCCAGACGAGGTGGAAATGATGCCGCTTACATACACGCATTTACATTCCCTCCACCACACGTGAGGCTAAACCGTGCAGATGCAGCCACTTA
Source organism: Dermacentor silvarum (assembly GCF_013339745.2). Lineage (NCBI taxonomy): Eukaryota > Metazoa > Arthropoda > Arachnida > Ixodida > Ixodidae > Dermacentor > Dermacentor silvarum. The sequence goes on along the minus strand of NC_051162.1, from coordinate 5,371,221 downwards.
GCGCCAGCTCCAAACTAATTGTTCCCCAGCCTTGCTCTCCGCCACACTTTTTACCCTAGCCAGTACCCCGACAAATGTCCTTTCTGTGGTGGAAACCCAAACCTCTACCATTCTATGTGGGAATGCTCCAAACCACCCGGCCCACCTAGAATACCCAACGCCTCCCCATCCCAGTGGGAAGCCGCTCTTTCCAGCACAGCCTTCGACGACCAGCATTACCTGATCGACCGGGCCAGCCCTGGACTGAGGGCCAGCCCTGGAAATGGGGCCCTGGACTGAGGGCTCCACCCTCTGGGACTTCGTTACAAAACACCAAAGAAAGTTTTCTACTACTACTGCCTACAGTAGCCGACAAATTTTTCGGACTCCAAAAATTCATACTTGTTGGATATTCCGGACTTCATAGATGTACCGTCAGGATTCCCATAGAGCTAATGCATTTTCGCGACCGATTTTTCGGACGAATCTAGGTGCCAATGTTCGATTTTCCAGACTAAATCGCTCGCTCCGAGCCACGCTACCCGATATTGAAGGCAGCCTTGTTGGATTTTCCGCTGGCTTGGCCGGGCTTGGCTTCCAGTGTCCCCCTATATAGCCTTCAAGATTAGTAGACGCACGCTATCCTCTAGTCTCCGAGGCCATGCCCGCTCTTCCTTGGAGTTTTCCGGACTGTTCGGTTTCTCGGACTGCTCGATTTTTCGGACTATTTTTCAGTCCCCGCGAAGTCCGGAAAATCAGTTGGCTACTGGTATATCTGCATCAGGAACGTCCAACCGTGCAGACAGACTGGGTCGTTCGGAGGACAGAGTTTACCGACTCTCTGCAGCCGTCAAAAACCTCACCCCATCCTACATCAACAACAACCACCGTTCTGTGCGACATAGTTCGTTGTTCCATAGTTGAAGCTCGCAGCCCCGCAGCCACTCAAGTGAGGCAGATCAGAGGGTCTGCTGGGCCGCGATTTTGTAGCGATGACTTATGACTTATTCTATACTAGTCTTATCAGCCACCGCTCGTGGCTGGCTGATCCCATTGATAACGCGAGTGGACCGTCGCTCTGACCACTGACAAAGCGCGATAAGTGCGAAAAGGCATTATTACCAAAAAGGCATCGCTACAAAATACCGGCCCTGGTACCACCGCCGCTTCCGAGAGCAAGCCACTCGCTTGTGGACTCGCTTGTACATCGGCCAGTCACTAACGGCGGAGTGTGGCATCGGCCCTCGCGCAAGCCGCCTCTTCGTTGTCGACCGCATCACCGGCACACGCTTCCTCATTGATACTGGAGCCGAGCTGTCTATCCAACCAGCAACAGCCGAACATCGCCGATGTGGCAAGTTTATTTCCAGCTTAAGTGCAGTCAATAATACTGCTATTGCATCATATGGCATTCAGCCAATGACGATAGACATCGGACTCAGGCGCACAATTTGAGATGGCTCTTCATTGTGGCCGACGTCAGTTTTACATCCTGGGAGCCGACTTTCTGAGCCACTTCGATCTCGACGTCGGCGTTTGCGATTGTCGTCTCAAGGACGACATCACTTCGCTCGCTGTTCTCGGATTGAAATCCGACATGTCCATCTCTGGCATTTGCACTGTCAAGCCAGAGTCGAAGTTCCCAAAGATTCTGGCTGAATTCCCTGCAATCAAACCTACGAACACTGAACTGCCAATCAAGCACAAGGTGACGCATTACATCGTCACGACCGGACCGCCCGTCGCCGCTAGACCACGGAGGCTCGCTGGACAAAGGCACGAAGTTGCCCGCCGTGAGTTCGACCATATGCTCCAGCTCGGCATTATTCAACCTTCCTCCTGCAATTAGTCTTTCGTGCTGCACATGGTGCCAAAACAAGAACCTGGCCACTGGCGGCCTTGTGGTGATTACCATGCACTGAATGCTGCGACAACGGCTGATCAATATCCCCTCCCTCACATGCATGATTTCAGCACTCTGTTTGCGGGAATGACCATCTTCACTAAGCTGGATCTGATGGCCGCTTATCAGATTCCAATAGAGCCGAGCGGCATCCCAAAGATGGCCATAACAACACCTTTTGACCTCTCTGAATTTGTTCACATGCCGTACGGCCTGAACAACGCGGCACAAACGTTCCAGCGTTTCATGAATGAGGTGACCCGCGAACTGCTCTTTGTCTTCGGCTACTTAGACGTCATTTTGGTTGCCAGCAAAATGCCGGAAGAACACGGAAATAATCTGCGCCTCCTTTTCATGCGTCTTGACGAGCACAGCCTCGTTTTGAAGCCCCAAAAGTGCATCATTGGTGTTGAGGCACTGGGTTTCCTAGGACACTACATCACTCCGCAAGGCATCTTGCCGCTGGAATCAGGGGTACAGGCAGTTAAGGAATGTCGCACTTTTTAACTGACCGCAAGCCTCTGACATTTGTGTTCAAAAGCAACAGCTCCTCCTATTCGGAAAGGGAACTGCGCCAAGTTTCTTTCATTTCCGAATTTTCCACAGACATCCGGACATATCGGGGACCGAAAATCAAGCAGCTGCCGCACTCACTCGTATCGACACCGTTTCTGTGTCCGTTGACTTTTGAGGCATTAGCCACTGGCCAGTTAAAAGACCCTTCGTCCCCATTCAGTTTCTACGTGCTGTGTTTGACAGCCTTCACAGCCCTGAATCACCCAGGAATCCGCGCGACACAAAGGCTCATCACAGACCACTTTGTGTGGCCAGGAATTAACGCTTACATTCGGTGCCGAACATGTCAAGCAGTCAAGGTTACTCGTCACACAGGCACAGTACTCCAGCCATTTCAGCCACCAGAGTGTTGCTTCAACCACTTTCACTTGGACTTGGTAGGACCTCTGCCTCCTTCCCAGGGATAGAAGTACATGCTCACATGTGTCGATCGCTACTCACGGTGGCCTGAGGCGACGCCGATTCTGGACACTTCCGCCGGGACCGTCGCACAGGCGTTTGTGGCCACATGGGTTTCACGCTACGGCTGCCTATTGCGCATAATGACTGATCGCACCCAACAATTCCAGAGCCACCTGTACTCTGCGCTAGCAAGGCTTCTGGTAACGCGGCTCCAATGCACCCTGGCTTACCACCCAGCGAGCAATGGAATGGTGGAGCGTCTACGCTGCCAACTGAAAGCATCTTTAGCGGCCAAGTTGGATAGAGAGCGTACTGGGTGGAGAAGCTCCCTCTCGTTCTTCTGGACCTGCGTACCACGGTAAAAGAAAACCTTGGATTCAGTGCAGCAGAAATGCCATGCGGCACTGCAATCCGCATACAGGGAGAATTATTCGGTGAGAAACCAAGCCCTTTGCTGACACCTTCACAACATATGGAAAGGCTACATTCCTAATTGGACCAGCTGCAATCCAATGCACCGCACGTCTGCTGCAACCAAGGAGTGTTTTCCTTCCCAGACATGAATGTGGCAACCCATGTGTTCGGGCGACGGAACACAGTGAAAGCGCCATTGACTCCTGCGTATGACGGGCCTTTCCGTGTGCTATGGCGGTCGCACAAAACTGTGACCATTCGTGTTTGCGACAGAGAAGTCGTTTCTCTCGACCACGTGAAACCGGCTCACCTCCAGTACTAGCTCGCACATTCGTTCGTTTTCTTTGTTAGATGCGAAGCATCTTATGGTCGGGGCTATGTCACTCCCTCCCTCCATCCATCTGCCGTGCGCCGTCCACACCTGCACTGCGCATGTGCATCCTCATCTCTCCTCTCGGCATTCCTCCTCTCCTCTGCAACTCTCCTCTCCTCTCCGCATTGCGCAACGAATGGCAACACCTGCGGCTCCGCGCGATGATGCGAAGCAGCTTAGGTTAGAGGTGCGACGGTAGGCGCTGCATACTTTCCTGGGGGGCGCCACTGTAGCTTGCGGTATAATGACGCGCGCGCGCTCCGCTCCGCTCCTCTCATTCTCCTCCCGCAACGCCGCGAAGAGTGCCACGGACAGCGCCATGGTCAACGCCAGTGTCAGCGCTGTGGACAGCGCCGCGGAGAAGAGGGCTCGAGCCGCTGCCACGGAACGGCGGCGGTGACAGGCCGATCTGAAAACTAATGGGAACTTGAGTCGGACCCCATGGCTGCTTCGCATACTACTCAGGGTTCCCCTATGGGAAGATGGTGTTATTCTTTTCTTCTTTCCCCCACCCCGCCCCCATGAGCGACCTTAACTTCCATCCCACAGGACGCAATTCACTCCGTTAGATGCCTCCGCTTACTCACGTGTTTGTGTACATTTGGGCTCCGGCGGTGCTCAGGTCGTACGCTGCTAACATGCCTCCGCATGCCCACACACACCCTTCATGTTCTAAGTTTCTTCCTTTTCCACAATGTGCTTTCTTTTCTGGAATAAACCAGACTCGTTCTAAACTTCACAGAGAGCAGACGTTTTCTTCTCGCTCCCTCTGGGGGCTAAGCTGTAAGCTACAGTATCTTCGAAGGTGATGGACCAAGAGTCCCTTTCCACGGCAGTGCCGCTATTGCTGACTGATGCATGGGACGCACTTTGTGCTGTTGGCAATGTGGTTCTATAGCCTCGAACAAGGCTTGCCATAGTAGGCCAGAGGAATTTTTACAATAAAGTTTCACCTTGGGACACATTTCATTTGTGCTGTCCCATTTCGCAAAACCAAAATTCTCGCGAAAGTGAATTTTTATGCTTTCCACGCCAGTTTCGTTATTGCAGGGTTCAACTTCATTAAAAGGAAGTTTGTTATATCGAGGTTTAACTGTAAATAATTCGGGGCTGAGAGGCTCGCCAGTATTTTTTCTAAGTTTTACAGCTCTTAAGACCTTCATTTAAAACATGGTTGTTGGTGCTGGCCATTGCAAGGTTGTCCGAAGTGGTACGTTATTAATTGCTCAGTTTTTAAAGACGATAGTCTTTCTTGGGCTACTTAAACGCGAAAAACTTTGTCTGTCTGTCACTCGATTCAACTGCCCTGCCAAAACCAACTAAGCTACTAGCACTGGTCATACACGTCAGCATTATACAGCGCAAAGGAAACCTCAGGCCTATTTGAGTCAAAATATATGTACATAACCATGATCCGCAGCATTAGTTTAATTAAGAATACACATTGGACTGGTTATTGCATTAGTAATCAACCGTTAGAAATGGTGTCGAATGTGTTAGAAATGGTGTTGAAGAGACGCTACACGTAAAAAAAAAAGCCGACTGAAGCCGCGTCTCTGTAGCTGGCTTTAAGCCAACAGTAATAAAAAGTCTCAACAGGTGGCGCGAGAGCAGGGCGAACGCGGGAAATTTGAATTGAGTTCAGCAAAACCTCCATTGCATCCATCATGGGAGGAGTGAGGGGTGGGAGGGGGGAGAAGAGAGAGTGTTACGTATCAGGGGCGGCAGAAGACTATTTTCTTTCGACGTCATTTGCAGCAAAGCAAGCAGATATATGGAAAATTTTTGCAAGTCTTGTTTGCATTAGTACAAGGAGAGATTTGTATGCAATGTGGAGAAGGCTGCAAGGTTGTGCCACACCTGCAGTTGTATACAGGTTGCTTGAGAAATATGCCTAATGGTGGCCTTTGTTCTTTGGGAAAAGATTGCTACGAATGCTGTTTGCACCAAATGTTCTAAAAGTGTTTCTAATATGTTTTTAAAAATGTTCTAAAAAAATGCTTGTTAGCCGAGGCATTGATTCGGGCTAGTTGATCTGTTACACTAGGAGCCTCAATAGCGCTATAAAGCCAGGGACAGGCAACGTGTTTTGTCCTTTCTATACCTGTATTTTTAGCACTATTGAAGTTCTTCCCAGCTTGTTAGCCGACCGGATAGTAGATATAGAGTATAGACCGCTTATAGTGTAAGTCGTCAGTCGCGAATATCTGCACCATAACCAAAACAACATTTTTCAAATGCTTCGCACATGCAAAACATGCAGCCGAAGCAGCTGCGTGTATCTATCTGAGAATTGAAGCATGCGACTGGGAGATTTGTATCTGTTTAAATTTATGAACATTGAAGGCCATGAACATCGAAAGTTGGAGAACGCAAGGTCTTCACACGAAGCAGGCATAGTAGAACAAGAAAAAAAAAAACCTGTCGGCCCTTCCTCTGGGCTGGAGAGGGAAGACCAGCGAAGCTGTACTATGGTGGAAATTATGTATTTCCAATTATGACTATTAAGATGTGATGGTGTAATTGGTTATTTGAACTATCAAAGAATGAGATATGTATGTGATCCGGTGGTTTTCATTTATTTAGTGACCACAGGGACCATGGCCTTATGGTCACTATGGCGCACCGCCATAGGGTGTACAGCAAAGGTTGGCACGTTGTTCATAAACACGTCACTAACGCCGCGCGGGCTCGATGCGAACGCGGGCAAAACTCCACCTCCGTCGACAACAGTTGTGCGCATTGTTTGTGTGACCGCACACAATCGCTGTCAAAACGCTGGCTATGTGACGGAACAGCTAAACGCCGTTATCGACACTGTTAGGGGAGAGGCGGCCGAGAGCCCAAAGAGAGTACGCGGCAGAGGCCGGCAGGGCTGCGCGCATGCACCACAGCGGGAGAGCAGGAACGCACAGTCTAGGGTGACTCGATGCCGCTCCCCTTCCACTGGGGAGTCGCGTTTGCTCTCCGCCGTGCGTTCGCTTCCCGTGAAAGCGCGCGTCCCTCGCGTGCTTTCACTCGCACATGCAGCATACGGCCAACAAGAGTTCTTTTCTACTGCCGGACGCGACCATCGAAGAGTGAGCCCTTAACAGCTTCTCTGTAAAAATGCGACATAGAGTAGCGTATGTCGCCGACTAAATTGACAGACTTGCTCGATTATTCGAAATTCCCTCGGTGTCGCCATCAACTGCACAGAACCAATGTAGAACTGTGATCGGACGCCGTACAGTGACTCTTCTTTTTTGTTTGCTCCGCATTTCCTCTGCATCGCCCTCGTCGCTTTCCCCTCCGATTGGCGGCGCACCTCGTTGAGAAGCGCGCTCACTACCGCCTCGTATCTGTGAGATTTTCCCGTGCAAGCCGCATGACATTGCTTCTCGCACGGCTGCACTGCATGTGAGGGCATAAAGGGTCACATTGTGCCCCAATGCCAAGACGCTGCTGCACTCCCTTGGTGAAGGGTGTGTTCATGCCATGTTCGTTCTCGCAGCCGGACCTTGCGGCCTGTGAGCTGTCCCTGCGCCAGAAGATGTGCCTGCTGTGCCTGATGGAGATGGCCTTCCAGCGGCCGGGCAGCCGCCTCTCCTTCCAGGAGATCGCTGCCCAGGCTCGCCTGCCCCTCAACGAGGTACTGTATCTCGCTGTTGCTGCCACTATGGAGCAGACTGGTTTCAATCAACCGGCATTGGGGTATCTTAGACACTTTTAAAGGTTGGGCGCCAATGCTGAAAAATTGTCATTAACTACAGTGCAGTCCCCTTATAACGATATCATGAAGAATAAAAAATCTCATCGTTATAACTGATCATCGCCATATCGGAGTGCCGAAAAAAAAAACAGCTGTCGAATATAGTTTTGTAGTCTCGAAACGAAATTTGCCACTTGCGATAAAAAATGTCGTAGAAAGTCGGCTGTGAAAGATAAAATGTTTATTTATACCTCGAAATAGCGTTTCATTCGTTAGACGCAGAAATCTGCACTTGCTTTCGCGGAAGTTTCAGGTTCACAACCACGGGGTGCATCGCATCCAGCTGCTGCACGAACACTGGCGGCTATAATTTAGCGTGCATGAAATCGGTGAGTGACTGGATCGACGACTTTGCACTTTCGTTAAACGTCGGGGTCGGTGTCAAAGATTATCGATCTCGTCGTCGCCTTGCAAAATTTGCAACTTCGTCTTAAGCGACACAGCTTTGTCGGCGCACCTCCCGCTGCTTCTGCGACGCATTTCCGCACTCGCCGAGAGAGGGAGATTGTAGGCGAAGGCTCCGCTCGTTTCCCCTCCTCCTCTTCTATGGACGCTCGCACGACCGCCGGTGATTTTGTTCACGCTGCACCAACTTGCGATGCTCTCCCACGGTCAGTCTGGAGGCACGCGCTCGCTCTAGAAGTAAGGGAGCGCGCGCCTCCAGACCGGCCGTGGCCCTCCGTGGCCTTCGCAATCGGCGCACGAGCGGAATGTGCTGCGTGGTAATGGCGGCAGATGCGAACTTGTGTAGGCAAACTTTTCGCCCCGTCTCTGTTAAGTGCAACTTAGGAATGCAAGTTTCACGATTATTCTGCATGAAAAATGCCACCCAGAAGTAAAATTTTCATCGTTATATCTGATATGCGCTGAATAACATGGATATATAGGGTTTTTTTGTCATAGCCCTAATGCATAAGTTGATCGTTGTAATACATAAGTCCACTAATCGTTGTAACCAATATATCATTATATGTGGTATCATTATAAGTGGACTGCACTGTATATGTTAGGGAAACCACATACAGTGGAATCTCGATGATACGAATCTCACGGGGTCGTGAAAAATATTCGTATTAGCCGAAATTCGTATCATTAAAACACAATTAAAACTATCCAAATTATGGGGGGATGAGGTCGCGAAAATTGCGAGAAAAATTTATTTTTGAAAACCACGCGTTTCGGTATCGGCAACGCCTAATCTACGCTGTATCAAAGTGGTTTGGCTGAAAACGCACTAAAAGTGGCTGAAAAAGATTTATTCGTCAGTGCGCAGGGCGAGAAGACAGTTTTAAAACGCGCCAGATCACCGCAATTCACGGAGACATATCTCGTATTTCCCGCCACCGAGCGCCGCCATCTTGGTATCGTTCGAAAGCTCAAAGTTTCGCCGTTCCGCTTCTCAATTCGTCTGTCGTCGCCATCTTGTAACAAGCGCGCAAACTCAAAAGAAGCGCGGGTCTGCGATAGGTAGTCACACGGGCCCTCCGATGAAAGCGTGCCTCCGATTGGCTGCCATGCTGAAAGGCGTCTCTCCATTGGTTGCTGCTGTGGCAGGGGCAAGATGGCAACCGCAGTTGTCTGCTTCGTAAACCACGCCGGCGTCTTCACTTGACACGCAGAATTCGGATTACTGAGAGCTCCCAGGTTAGTGATGGGTCGGCCCTCGTTTGAGAAGAAATTTTGGACGAAGCATGCCTTCGGAATACGGAAGCGCAAGCCTCCTACGGCAAGAAAAATACGGTGATTAGCGAGAGAAGCGGAGGAGCACCAGACTGAATATGTGGATTACGTGCCGCACTATCTTGCACCGTGCGACTCCAGCAGCGAAGCTGACAATCGCCCTGTGCCATCGGCACCGTTAACGCAGTCAACGGAGGCTCCCGCATCTTGGCGTACGGCCACGCGATTCGGCAATCCAAGCCAAAGGCATCACATAGAAAATGGCCGCCATAGGAGCGGCCCAAACATCATTTTGTTTGTATGCTCACGTGGGTTTCGACAGGAATTCACGGTGCAGGCTCCTTTCCCAAGCTTATCACCCCTGGAGGAAGCCGAACGCCAGGCCAGGGTACGCTTATGCCCCTTTGAACCAGTGGGCGGCGGTGGGATTTGAACCCACAACATCCTGCAGCCTCGGCGGGCGCTGTACCACTAGGCCACTTTCCTTACTGTGGCGAGATCGCTTCGTTGGAGGCGACGCAGGTCGAAGGTCACTATCGCTGGCAAAAACGGTGCACTCAGTTTCTGATGCATCTGTCATGAGTAAGAGACATGTGGAAGAATAACGACGTCGAGGAAGAACACTCGGTGTTCCAAACAGCACGAGCGCTCGAGATGCGTGACAGGAGCTGTGATCAAGTGAAAAAGCAGCGCTGAGCTAGCATTGGCTTTGTGGCTCTGGTCTGAGAAAGTCGCCTTGCCAGCACAGCACTGGCAATGGGAGCAGCTTGTGTTTGGCTCTGGAGGCCTGGCAGTCCAAGGCGTGGCCGTTCACCTCGGCAAAGTATGAGCGAGGCACCTCGGACTTGCTGCAGCCACTCACGGTAGTTCCAGACACCCCAGCAGCAATCTCCTTTCGAAGGCAGGCCCGCAAGACAGTCCCCGGAGCACCTTGTCAGTTGAACAAGGCACCGGACGGAAGCGGTGGCCGAACCCGTCGCTAGGCCTAACCTGACAAGCCCCACTGCCACATCGTTGACAACAACCGGGATACTCGGGCTGCTACACCGGCGACGACTCCGACAGGAGCGTCACGTGCAACGACCCTGGACGAGACACGACTTAGATGGGGAAACCGCAAGAGTCGACGACGAAAACGTGTGAACATTCCATTCGTGCAGCGACACATCCAGCGAGGCTAGATTTACCAGACCGCTATGAGTGTCAGGGACTAAGACGGGCGCGTCTACCGCAGCGATGGCCTAGCGGTAGAGCATCCGCCTCGTATGCGGGAGGTACCGAGTTCAAATCCTGGTGCCGCCGGGAACCTACCAGTTTTCTAATGGGTAGATGTCCCCTGGCCTGGTGCTCGGCTGTCGTGGGGGTCCACATCTCGAAAGAGGGCCCAATAGAGATTTCAGCTGTTGTCTCTGGGTGTCTCTTGTCCAACCACAGACGGCCTTGTAGACGAGCATCCGCCGCGGCTGTGGGAGGCAAGTGCTGCCGCCGGGTACCTACCGGTAAAATAGGTACAAGCGCGCTCCCTGCCTGGTGCTCGGCCATTGTGGGACCTGGCACGCGCTACTTTATAGGTACGATAATGAGCTTGGAAAGGGGTGTTTGACCTCAACCCGAAGGTGCCCCCACCTCAATAGGTGCTTGGGGCGCCACATGGGAAAATGACCGCCATGGGAGCGGCCCAGACATCACTTGATTTCCGTGCTCACGTTGTTTTCAACGGGAATTCAGGGCGCAGGCTCCTTTCCCAAGCGTATCACCCCTGAAGGAAGCCGAACGCCAGGCCGGGGTACGCTTGTACCCTTTTGAACCAGTGGGTGCCCGGCGGCGGTGAGAATCGAACCCACAGCCTCCCGCAGCCGAGGCGGGCGTCTACACCTTAGAGCAGAGTGTATGTGTTACACATATTGTGCATTTTATTCTCAGTTTGGTTTTAGGGGAATTCTTTCGTTTTGTTGGGTATCAGTAAATCATGTGCTGTGCTGCGCCGTACGTGTGACAAGATCGTCCGACACGGACACGCAACCTGCGAGCAAGCCACAACCGTCGACGAGCTACAGTGTGATAACGAAAGATTCACCGGACGCATCGTCACCCGAACGTCGCACCATTCAGACGCGCCTCAAGCCACGTTTCGTGTCAGCTGGTCATGGCAGAAGCGCAAGCATGCAACGTTCGCGACTCCCTTCACGCGGTGTCCGCAACTGAACGGAAGTTCAATTTGATGGACCAGCCAGACTATGAAGAAATTTTTAAAGCCCACCAAACGAAGAGGCGAAAGTGCAAAGGCTGCCTGACAGCAATGATACCAAATATTACAGCCCTGATGCATTCTAATAAATCTGCAATGTTTGCAAAACTTTGCAGCCCTTTTTCTCAATTGTGATTTTTTTGTCGGTCGCCTCGCTCACGGAACGCATAGCACAACAATGGCTGGACCGATTTTGATCCAGTTTGTTTTGCTGGGATCCATAAACTGTGCCGTACTTCGACAGTCTTAAAATGTTTATCTTTCCATTATTTTATTATTTCACAATAACTACATGGTTCTATGCAGTGAAGCACAGTCACATTGCCGTCACGTTGAGCAAAAAATTATAAGGGCACTAAAAAAAAAAAAATCTGTCTTGATTTAGACTAGACATTTGGGCAAACATGCGAAGTATTTCTAGTTCCTACCATGTCTCGTGCCGGTGCCAGGTTTTCCACAAGCAAGGAATTTGTAAATTCTTATAAAACAAAACTAATGAAAATATCTTGATGAAATTTTATATGTCTCTTTATTGCAATGTGCAATATGTGTGCCAAATTTCAGCCCTTTCTGCCAAGAAACAAGAAAGTTACTTCTGATCCTTTCCTCCCCCTTAAGGGGGTCTTTAGGACTGAGAAATCGAAAAAAAAAAGACATTTCTTTAAAATTTTCCCATACTCATAATGATTGTGGTTCCTTCCAACCATATCCGAAGTCTCAGGGCTTTGAGAAGCGTAGCTTTTAAGAAATTGTCAAATAAACGAGAAACTCGATGTGGTTTCTTGCGAAAACAGCGCCGCATGCACTATTCGCTACAAGCAAAATGCCGACCCGTAAAGAGGAGGAGAATGGACGACCACGAAGGAGGGGAGAAGGGAGCTTCAAGACGCTGTGGTGGGGAGAGAGTGGGATTCGCTAGCAGATAACAAAACTAAATGGCGGTGCCTCGAGATGGGCCAACACCGTCAAGTCACAGCTCCATGTTAATTTCGCTTAAAACCCGCACCCCAACTTTACTCTTAACTTTCTTGAATTTTTGGTGCGGGTTATACACGCGAAAATATGGTAATGTAATTTTACGGCTCTTCTGTGGCTGACACGCAGTAGTAATGCTAAACATATTTGTAGTTTATAGCGCGAAGGGACACAGACTAGAAGCAGGCAGGACGAGCGCTAACTCTCAAGCAAACAAATCTTTATTGAAATGATCAGTGGAACCTCGTTGATATGATTCTGCATAATACATTTTTCGGGATAGTACGTTTCTTTTTCTCTTCTTCATAATACGATTTGGTTAGATAATACGTTGGATGATACGATTTTCTGATGATACGCTTTATTTTTCAGTTCCCGTGAAGATCGTATAAACGAGATTCCACTGTATATATCATCATCATCAGCCTGTATTTATGTCCACTGCAGGACAAAGGCCTCTCCTTGCAATCTCCAATTACCCCTGTCTTGTGCTAGCTGATTCCAACTTGCGCCTGCAAATTTCCTAACCTCATCAGCCCACCCAGTTTTCTGTCGTCCTTGACTGCGCTTCCCTTCTCTTGGTATCCATTCTGTAACTCTAATGGTCCAGCGGTTATCCATCTTGCGCATTAGATGGCCTGCCCAGCTCCATTTTTCCTCTTAATGTCAACTAGAATATCGGCTATCCCCATTTGCTCTTTGATCCACACCGCTCTCTTCCCGTCTCATAATGTTAGGCTTAGCATTTTTTGTTCCATCGCTCTTTGTGTTGTCCTTAACTTGTTCTCGAGATTCTTTGTTAACCTCCAACTTTCTGCCCCATATGTTAGCATCGGTAGAATGTAATGATTGTACACATTTCTTTTCAACGACTGTGGTAAGCTTCCAGTCAGGATTTGGTAGTACCCGGTGTATGCACTCCAACCCAATTTTATTCTGTAAATTTCCTTCTCATGATCAGGGTCCCCTGTGAGTAATTGACCTAGATAAACGTACTCCTTTATAGACTCTAGAGGCTGACTGGACTGGCGATCCTGAATTCTTGTTTCCTTGCCAGGCTATCAAACATTATCGTTGTCTGCTGCATCTTCATATTGAACCCCACTCCTACACTTTATCGATTAAGGTGCATTATCATTTGTTGCAATTCGTCTCCATTGTTGCTGAATAGCAAACCGAAAATTCACCAAAAATCTACTTGCCGAGCTTGCTTTGACACATATTCACAAAAATTATACAGTCGACTCTCGATAATTCGAACTCGAAGGGGCCCGAAAATTTGTTCGAATTAAAAGAAGTTCGAATTAATGGAAGGACGTATTTTTGAAGTATTCGAGCACCATAGCAAGTTGAATGAACGGCGCGAGTCGTGAAATTTCGCGGTGCGCCGCATAGCGAGTTGCGCCCGCGCTGGCCAACGCTCGGTTCCCGATAACGAAACTTCAGGGAGCGGACGGCGCCGACATGGCGACGGGCGCGTGGAGACCGTTGAAGGTGAGGGAGGAGGGTGGCAGGAAAGCAGATTTGGCCTCGGCAACTCCGCTGCTTCAGTGGCAGTGGCTTCGGTGGCTCCCCTCGCCCTCTCTCTCAACTCCCTCGCAGCTCCCTCACCTTCGACTGTCTCCGTGCGCGCCCGCTGGTACCGCCGATACAGCCGGTTTGGCGCAGATTAGCCTCCTTGAAGTTTCGTTTTCTGCCGTTATTGGGAAGCGAGCATTTGCTGGCGTGGGTGCCGACGTCGCCGGTCTAGCCGGCCCGGCGCCAGCTTAGGGTACGGCCACACTAGCGGCAAAAAACGCGCCAAGTTGCCGCGCGTCAACGCCTTGCCGCGACGCCACCGTGGCACGCGCGTCTCGCCGCGCGGCAGCGCGATAAGATCTCTCGCGCTCTCCGAACGTGCAAGCAACCCCGTGAGCGCTCGTTGTTTCATGCGAGAGACGACGATCGTCGATTGAAAACCCGGCGCGGACCGGCGGCGGTACGGTTGTGATGGCTCCGTGACGTCACCCTAGTCGCTCTTGATTGGTTCTTCATCTCGCGGCACGCGGCATTTGCCGCAGAAATGGGTCTCGAAACCATTTTTCGCGGCACGCCCCAAAACCCTGGATTCCTGATGCATTTGCTGGACGCATTTTTGCCGCTAGCGTGGCCGTACCCTTAGGCCGCTCCCTGAAGTTTCGTTTTCTGCTGTTATCGGAAAGCGAGCGTTTGCCGGCGTGGGCAGTTCGTTGGCCGGACTGGGCCTCTGCCGCTGCATGAAGGGGTCTCTCCTAAGCTTTTGCTCTATGGCGGTGTCGAAACAATGCCGGTCAGAGGCGCCGCTGTGTTATTCGGCGCGCTGCTGAGAGCACTGTCGGTCCGCGGTATGTTCGAATTAACCGTCGCAAATGCTTTCGCGTTCGAATTACCGAGCGTTTTTGCCTATTGAAATACACATAACTTTGACGGGACCAGAGCGTCAGTGCGAATTAAGCATGTTCGAATTAACGAGATTCAACTGTACTCAGATGAGCCTGCGCTGACTACCACGCGACAATATTCACTAAAAGTTTACTCAACCGAGCTTGCTCTTACTCGTATTCGCCAAAATTCTACTCAGCCAGGCTCACACGAACTCAGACTCATGGTTAGTTCGAAATCTTAGTGAGCAGACGTTTGAGTGAGTTCACCGTGCTATGTATACATTGTATTATGTGACCTGTGGAGTAAGCAAACATTGCATATCGGTACGTGTTGCATCGGGTGAAGTAAGGACAACTGTACACACTGCAGTTAGTTTTCTAGAGTTTAACTGACCGTTGCGTGAAAGCTTCGCCTCATGTCGATTCAAGCAAGTGCATTGGATCTGCATCATATTTTTTGCCAATCCTGCTGGCTGTCCTGGCCATTACTGGGTGGCCACATTTTGTACATTTCAACACAAAGTTGAATAAATGACTGTGGTGCAATATATTAAAAAAAGATGCTTGCATCACTCCACGTATAACAATCGGAACATGATACAAACACATGCACATAAGATGCACACAAATGATAAATACACAAACAGATGGAATCAGCTGGCCACCACCTATTGAAAAAAAGAAAGAAAAAGCACAGGGCCAATGCTCCAATGGGACTACGTATAACCATTCCCCTCGCCAAGTACATGGGCTATGAAACACACGTGGAACCTAGCAGTTACCTCGAGGTAGCAGCTATGGACGCTTCTGCATTCGCAGCTGGCCACTCAACCATTCAAGTGTGTTCAGTGTGTACTTGTACTTAGGCACACTTTTTATTGTCTGTATATCAAAAATTTAATGTGGCTCCTCAAAATTTTGAGAATGTTTGGATTCCGAGGCTTGCAAAGGTGAATATTTTTATTCTATTCTCGTTCAAGGTGAAAGCTCATACAAAAGGTTAGAGATATTGTCAGTGCCCCTCACTTTCCCTCAGAACATAAGTAGTCTGTTATTGAGATTCTAGCAGCTTTTCAACAGCAAGAAACGGAATCAGCTTCCCCTGTTTTCAGCAATGGGTTAACGCAGGCAATTTAGGTAGGCATAAAGTTTTGCTAATACAATCGGTTTGGGAATACCAGATTAAATTGTACCTTGACACTTTCGTTGCACTTTCTTATTTTAGTCAAATAATCTAGTTTGAAATGGCTCCAGTTAGCATGCTTTAACATTGGTCTAATATAGGTTAAGGGGGGACGTGGCATTCGATACCAACTTTCTTATTTCTTTGTGGAGTTTTATGAAAATTGGCAGACTTATCAGCAACGTTTTTGTGATACGACTGTATAAATTTCATAAAGATATCTTTTGAACTTTTTTATGTACAATATTTTTCTCCTTCTGGCCTTGTTCCAAGCCTGAATCAATTATAAAATATGATAGACCACTTGTTCAAAGCACTGTGCATTCTACGATGAATGGTTGAGATCGTGACATTCTTAGATTTTTTTATTTGCAATTCAATTTTTTTAGTTGTCATTTTTTATGAGGTGACTGTACCACATGCATTTAGGCTGTGTGGAAGTAGTCGAGTAAAACTGCAAAAGCAAGAGTGTTATGCCCTGGACATCCAGGAATACAGAGAAAAAAAACGGAACTGAAATAGACCTAGTGGTCACAAAGAAATCAATGGAACAAGCAAAGCAGGAAGCAAGAAAAGTCGTTTTGAGAAAAAGGCTTTCAAACTCAAACTTCAGATGTTTCTAAAATGTTTTATGATGCAACCCTCTATGCGAGACATTCATAATTGACCAGAAATCAGTCTAGACTGTTGCCCCTTTGCCATTACAGCTTGTACAGCTCTCACATTTACATCGAAAATTTTGCGACCTTCTTTTGTGGTGATGACCACTCCTTCGCGACACCGTCGCAAAATGCGCATGTCAATATCATTTGCGCTGCTAATCCATGTCTTGTTCCCAGCTGAACTGAAAGTCCCGGTTGGGAGCACTGCTGACACTTGGATTTGCCGAGAAGCGAGTTCAGGGCCGTCATTTGAACGATAAGAAACTCACCCGCTTCTTCCGTACTGGCAAGCACCTCGCCTTCACCCGTCAGTGCCATTTTCCGTGCGGTTGCAGACACCGAACTTTGTTTTGCTTGCACTTTCACGGCGACCTCTCGGGATGCTTCGACCGATGCAAAATGCGGCTCCAGGCGTGCCTGAACGGTGTCGCCCGTACTTGTGGACGGCGTAGCAACATCGTGTGAAGTGCCTAAACGAGAACTGGAAACATCCGAGGCGCGATCGCTGGATGCATCCGATGATGTGGAACGCGGCACAAGCTCAACGGTGCCACTGCTGCTCGCACAAGATGTTTCGCCCGCGTATGAAGTGCCAAAGAGCGACTCCTCAACATCGTTGACACAAGTAGGCATTCCGCCCGCATGTGAAGTGCTCGACGGCGGCTCCTGCACGGCATCATCGGCACACGTACGCATCCTGCCCGCGTGTGGAGTCCTCGGCTAAGCGTCCGTGACTTCTGTGCTGTGCTGCACAGTACTTCCAGGCGACCTTGAAGCAGTCTTTTTCGCCATCGGCGATTTTCGCTTACGAGTGCCGTAAACATGAGCTGTCTTGTACTTCAGCGATCGCCGACCAATGGTCACCGGTAGACTTCCGAAACTACGTCCCGCAAGCACTGATGAATGCGTTGAGCCATATGTCCAGAGTAGTGTATCACAACGCAAACCAGTTTCCGAAACTACGCTCCGCACGCACTGACAGCGAGCCGATATGTCCAGAGGCGCGCGTATCACAACACAAATCAGCTACGTTCCGCAAGTGCTGGCGATCCTGGCAAGCCGAGATGCCAAGAGGCGCGTATCAAGTCCGCTACTGAAACTACGCTCCGTACGTGTTCACGAAGATGGCGAGGAGATTGTCAGGTGCAAGAGTCACGGGCGATATCAGATGTAAGCTTCTGAAACACCGCACATACAGACGAACATCGCGCGCCGAGAGGCGCGGCAGGCGTGGCGGCGCGGTAGCAGAAGACGCGCACCGCCGACGAGACCAATGGCAAAGCTCCAATTGGCCACGTGACGGTCGTGGCCAATCGGAGGCCTCGCAATGGCCTTGAATCATTTGCTTTTTGTGCGCTTGCTTCTGAATGGAGGAAATGGCCGGAGCGGCAAATTTAAAGACGAAGAATTGCGCTTTCCAACAAGGGCAAAATGCTCAGTTGCACCGTTATGGAGATATCGCGGCTCGAAATTTTTTCGCAATTTCTGCAGAATTTTTTCGCCACGTTGGCTGATACAAAAATTTTTTTAGCACTCCTACGCGGTTTTCAGCGTTCATATTGTTCATATAGCGTTCATATTTCGAAATCAGATGAAGAAAGAGTTACAGAAACAGAATATGTGCTTTTCAAAAAATTGATTTTTTGGTTATTTTTCGCGATACGAAAGCTGCGTCCCCTTAAGTACATGAATAGCTTAACAGACTGAGATGCTGGCTTTCATTTTCAGGAAAGGAACCATAGTGCCTGCTCCAGTTGCATATGGTTTTGGTTATCTGGGGTTTTCAGTCTCGCTTAAGATAATGTGCTCCAGCAGGTAGAAGGACACGTATGCTATTAGCGGATAGTTTCGATAGCTTATTTTACACTTGCATTCGATTTTGTTATTAAATAAACAAACGTACACCTGACAAGGTATTTAATGCTAGCCGTGGAGCTATGCGGCTACACTACGTGCTGCAGCATATTCACTTCAGCTTCTTGATACAGATTCACAGCACACTAACAGCGCGAGAAACAGGACAAGAAAATAGACGACGCCCATGTCTCTCAGAATGATACGATACTACGTACACAAGTGACTGCAGCTCCTAAAAAAATGTGGTGTCGGCTTTTACGCCTTTCGAAATATTCAGAAAGCACTTGTATGAATAATTATAGAACACGCGCTGAGACGGACAAACCAGGCTGGTGCTAAGATTAACGTTCACAACACAAATTCCATCGCACGTGTTCAGTAATTACACACAGATCATTTGTGGCTTCCTTCAGGGGCAGATGTGAGCTTTTGGGTTGGTGAGTTTGGTGCAAGAATATTGCTTGGAGCAGGAACCGCTTATGCGCAATCATAAGCACTACACACACATCCTTTTTTCAGAAGCTGACGTTAACACTTTCGT
Organism: Dermacentor silvarum; assembly: GCF_013339745.2. Taxonomy (NCBI): domain Eukaryota; kingdom Metazoa; phylum Arthropoda; class Arachnida; order Ixodida; family Ixodidae; genus Dermacentor; species Dermacentor silvarum. The sequence continues at coordinate 5,352,275 of NC_051162.1, read as the reverse complement.
GACCGCAGGAAAATAGGTAGTTTTTGGGTAGTCTGGTATTTATTTTCTTCCTGCCACAGGAAATGATTCATGTTGAAGCGTATGGTATCAAATTGTAGAAGAAGAAATTATCTTTCCAACGGTGTTAATTTCAAACAACATATTTATTAAACATAGTAGGAAAAAAATTATAAAAACAAAAAAATTACAACAAGATTGAGATACATCGATAAAAACATCAATGCTGCTTTGCACACAAAAAATATTTAAAAAATCGAAATATACATTGTCAACCAAATGGCAAGATGAAATGAACCTGCAAGTATTAGCCCTGTATCTGCAGCATTTCTTCCGGCACACAGGAAAACAATACACCTAGTGTCTATCATGCCACCGTGCAAAGCAGTTTCTGGATGAAGTGAAACACAAGTTAACTGCACATGTTTTTCTGCTCTACTTTTCTTTCTTCATAGCACCGTTTACAGTTTCTATATTTTCCCATTTTTTGTGGTTGATGCTGCTGAACTTGAAGTGTACTCCGAGAGGGAACAACAGGTGCGACTGGGGTGTGGCTCATCAAATCCCAGCAGCTGATCGATTAGTTCTAGCCTGAAGGCAAACTGGTCGAATTGCAAATTTCTAGATAATTCTGGGACTTCTGGATGCTGCCGACGATGCTCTTCAAACATTATAAAGCTATTTACTACAGCTATGTCGATACAGTGGAAAAACAGTGTCTTCCACCAACGCACGGACTTCATAAGAACATTGTAGGATCCGATGAGCTGGTCGGATTTGTCTACTCCAAGCATGCCCACATTGTATTTCTTGATCAGCACCGGCTTCTTCACAGACACTTCTGTCCATGTGTTCCCTACTTTCTTTCTTCGCTTTGCAAGGACGAATTTGTTCGCTGTGTGCGCAGTAGACATCATATTCACAACCCGCCTGTCTTTCCATTGCAGATACAAAACATCCTGCTCCCGCAGCCATCGAACGTCCCCTCTTTTCGCCTTCTTTTCCCACTGTGTGTCTTTCAGTTCACTTGGAAAGCCACGCCGATCTTTCCGTGTTGTCCCACACGCAAGTGTCTTGCGCTCCAGTAAATGAACAAACAAAGATGTGGAAGTGTAGAAATTGTCCAAAAAAATTATGTAACCCTGATCAAGATAATTTTCGCACAGCCGCGTGACCACATCGAATGCTAAACCTCGCACGCTAGGTTCTTCGCGCTTTCCCGTATAGACGCTGAACTGAACAGTGTACCCCGTTTCTGAATCTGCCAAAACCCATAATTTGTAACCCCATTTGATCACTTTATCCCTCATGTACTGGCGAATTCCGGAGCGACCTTTAGATTTCACCATTCTCTCATCGACGGAGACGTTCCGTCGCGGTTGAAAAAATTGCGCGGAAGAGTCGTTGACGTGCTGAAGCAGAGAGGATATGCGGTGAAGCTTGCCATGCGATGCGACGGTCGTCTTCTCTGGATCAGACACACTCAGGAAAGCAAGCAACGCCTTGAACCGTCTCCTTAGCATCACTGTAGGCGGAAGAAGCCCCGAGAATAATCTGCGTGTGCTCCAATAACAATGCAAGCGTGGGACTTGCACGATTCCCATGTATATGAGAAGTCCAATGAACTTGAGCATCTCCTCTTGAGTGACTTCCTTCCACGATCCATCTCTCTCGCTGTATGTGGGCTTCTCGAAAATATGCATCCACGCATACTTATTCGTGTTGTTGCATATCTCCCTGATTATTTCGGCGGTGAAAAACAACAGGAAGAAATCGACGGCTCTTACGAACCGCCGCGCAGCACTCCGGAGCGCGACTCCGAGGTCCACTCCCGGCTGTCTTCTCGGACGAAACTCTATTCTCTGCGCGGCCGCCGGCAAATGGTCCCGTCCGAACGACGTTGACACCCTGCAGATAAGAACTGTGACCTTTAGAACACGCCGGAAATCCTTCCGTCGATGCGCGGCAGTGATAACACGGTCCGAGAAGAAAGCGAAACTCACCGGCGGATACCTGTCGATGTTCCGGGGCGGTTCGCCGCACTTTCGTCGTCCGTATTGAAGTCCGACGAATCGAAGTCGTCTTCAGAGTCTGTGATGCTGCTATCATCAGAAAATTCCAGCTCAGATGCGTCAGAATCCGTCGAAACTCGCCGTTTCCGTGGAGCGGACGCGCGCGACGTAGATGCCATCATGGAAACAACGAGCGCTCGTCACCCCGACTATGCAGGCGCTTTAAAAATCCCCGCGCGGTGGAAAAAGGAAACACAAAACCGAAACCGATAAAATAGTCTCTCTTTTAACCCGCTCGATGGCGCTAGCTGTCCGGAGCGCTCGGAGAGGCGCGAAAATTCAACTTGTACCATCGACAACATACTGTCGACGGGAATAGGCGCGGTCACGAAAGTGTTAAGCACGGAGGGTAGAGTGGGGAGGCGTGAATACCGGCGGCGCTTTCCTTCGGGTGCGCGCGACCCCCTTGCGCGCCGATGCCACCAGAAGAAATGTGGCGCTGCTGCTCGCGGCGCGGTAAGCTTAGCCGCGCTGGCCTGCTGGCCTCGCCTCACCTCTGTGCCTTCGCCGCCAGTTGGTCTCGTCGCCTGTTTTGGGGTGTTTCTCAAGATACATAGCGTGTTGCACAGCATCGTCGCGGCATTGCCATCCTAGTATTATTCACGAGGCCTACCACCGTCCGTTTTTTTTTTTTTTTTTCATCTAGGTTTTTCATTCACGACTTTATAAATGGAACTGCAGTCTTGATACCACGTTGCATTCCTGCCCTCTCAGAAGATGCCATGCCCACAGTACTTCAGAACTTGCCAAAATACATTAGCAGGACTCTGACGAAAGAAAGAAAAAGAAGAGATGTCTCACATGCACCACGAATCCCAGGTTCGGCACGCAAACCACTCTGGTAACGACAGCTCCGCCTTTTGTGACCGTATGCCTGGACCACATATTCGACTCTCTGAGTACGAATAAAGTATTGTTATTACCGTACAAGAGAAGCAGCGCTTGTCTATTGGGAATGCCCGTCGTCAGATGTGGAGGCTGCAAATGTAGAGAGGGATGGAATGTCCAATCCAGTCGCAGAAGAATTGTTCATTTTCGAGCTTAAGCGACCTTCGGAACTGTGGTCACTGGAGAAGTTTAAACGAAACATTACTCGTTACCAGACTGCAGAGTTCGCAATGAACGAAATGCCGCACCTTTTGTGTTAACCAAAATGTTCTTCATTGGAGAAGGACTTGCCAGCTGTAGCATCTACTTGGCTGGGCAGCTTCACAAGGAAACCGTTGTGGAATCTGAAGAAACAGAAGGGACCTTGGAGGCCTTATATCCATCAGAATAATTCTACAAGCTGGTCAATGCCCTTGAAAACAAGCTCACTCGTGCATTCAGTTTTCATGCCAAAGCTGTGGCAGAGTTTATGCAGTCGATCAATTGGTGATGTGCCAAAAATTGGTTGCTTAGAGCATTATGCTGCCCTGACAGCATCAGTTGTACGTTTTTATTGCGTCACAAGGATTCATTTTTTGCTTAAAGGTGTGAATCAGCAGGGCAGTGACGATAAACTAAAAACACTAAAATCTTTTGTGTTGAAGATAAAATTTTCCCATAGTTGTTTTCTTCACTTAAATAAACGATTTCCTCGCCTAAATAAACGATTTCATGGCCAGATCTGTTGCTGTTTGCAATCATAGGAAATTGCGTATTTGAGTGTCGAAAGGATATGCTACAGGTCTGCAAGCGCTGGCGAAAAGTGGTTTGTACGTCGAGAAGTAATCGGGTAATGACTGCAGCTTACAGGTCGTATGTACGGCACGCATAGGGTGATTACTGCTGACTTCGAGCACGACGGTCCCATTTTGAGGGAGTCGAAATCCAAGGCACCCGTGTGCCGTAAGATGTCAGTGCGCATGAAACAATCCGAAGCGGTCAAAATTATTCCAAAGCCCCCCCCACAACCCCTATGATCCTGATCCTGAGGAAAAAAAAAACGCGCTTGAATCTATTGACGCATTGTGAACTGGGCCCGTAAAATTTCACAGGAGTAACGATGTGGGCTGATAAAACGTTGATTTCATGATAAAGGCGTCGACACTCACAGAAGGCGCGACTGGCGATGCCCTCATTTCGGCTGCGTGCCTTACCGTGCCTCGGTCAACAGCGCCCCCCTCTGCATCGCCGCGCTGGGCGGTCACGTTTGCGCCGCCGGTATTCACACTTCCTTATTCTAGCTACCTTAGCGAGGGTCTCTGCGTTGACATGAGGACTTCGCTGCAGCCGAATTCCGAATATTGCATATGCGATGACAACAACTGTAGGGGCTTGTTGATAGGTCCTCTTGTAATTTGTTTTACCGCAGGAAGAACTACACGGGCATAAAACACAGACGAGATAGCACACTGCGCTGAACGACCAGCTGCGAACAGCTGTTTACGTCCGCCATTTCTCCTCGTATTGAACTTCATAAGCCGCTGTTGCGCACTCCAAAACAAATTAAACTTTGAAGCGTTTTTAAATTACAAAATGCACGTATTATTTGGTCCTAATAAAGAGAGGTCAATTATGTTATAACGCGCACATCTTTTTCAGTACATTAAAAGAATTATGCGGCGTGTGTGACAAAACCTGGCAGCAAGCAACCCTGGGCATCGCACCAGTTGCACCGTTGAAATCGCAGTCATGTGAATCAGCCCTCAAAAAATAGCATTGCAATGCGTGCGATCGCACCGATTTTTTTCGCTCCAGTCGCAGCATGTGAAACGGCCTTGAGTTTGGTTGCACCCACTGCGCCGGAAGACATGCCTCATTTATGTGCTATAAGAACAGATCACAGGCGGTTACACCTGAACCAAAGCAGTCTCTCAGTAGTGCGTCGATGCATGCTATGTAAGCAGGCAGCAAGAACTGTTGCAGATTTGACACTGCTATGCTACTTCAGACGTTTAGAGCATGGATGCGGGGCCACAATCTTTGTTGCTATGTACAAGACATTCTTGATAGCGGCAGCCAACGTACTTTTGTTAGCCAAGAACTATTGCACAAACTGAAGCTCGAAGTCATAGATGAAGTTGACTTCTGCATATGCGTCTTTGGCCATCTAAGTCCCACCCACACTGCACGACGAAAGATAGTTAAACTTGCACTGCAGACAGTTTGACGGGGCCCTTGTGAAAATTGAGGCTATTGAAACCCCGCACATTTGCGAGGACATTGTAGAGATTCCGCATGACACCTTTGTCAAGAAAATAGAGAGTCGTTGTAGGCTCCTGGCTGACGCAGTTTCTTATCCTGGAATGCTACAGGAACCAGGAATTAGTTTGCTAATTGGGGCAGATCAGATTTGGAAAATATTAAGAGAAGTGACATGGGATGAGGCCCACAAAGAACTGGTTGCTAGGAGCTCGGCACTCTGATGGATATTGCAAGGCCCAATTAGCAACGACAGATGTCTCAATTGACGGATGCAGACGAATGTGTGTGTTCTTCGTACTTCGTGTTGCATAATCGACGATCTGTCAACATCACTGCAGAAATTCTGGCAGCTTGAGAGTTTGGGTATAACTGATCAGCCAGATTCGTCTGAACATGGTAATACCGTTTGGAAAAAATTTAACAATGTTAAGCTGCGCGACCATCGATATAAAGTAAGCCTCCCTTGGAAGACGCTTGATGTCGAACTTACAAACAACCGGATGGTAGAGATGAAAACGTTACAGTGCGTCCTCCGCCGACTGTCCAAGAGCGAAGACCTTCTACTTCAGTACGATACGGCGGTCACGCAGTATCTCAAGGATGGTCATGCAGAACCCGTACCTTTGCACGACACAGTCGACGACAAGACGTATTGCATGCCACATCAAGGAGTCTTCCACAACTACAAAGTTACGGGTCGTTTTTGATGCGTCATCGCGTGCGGCCGGAGTGACATCCTTGAATGATCATCCAGAGAAAGGCCCCAACCTCAACAAAGACCTGTTGAAAATGTTATCGTTTCGCATACATAAGATTAGATCCTTCAGGATGTGGAAGCCGTTCATCCGTAATAAAGTCTGAAAAGCAAGACCCAACAGTTCCTCCACTATGGAACCACTGCTCTGGAAGGGTCAACCCTGCAGACTTGATTTCCAGGGGAACGTCAGCGCATTAACTCTGTACCAACGACCTCTGGTGGAGAGGGCCAACTTGGCTAGCGACGCGGACCGCATTTCATCCAACTACGACTGTAGAGACTTGCCCACAACTTGTGATAGAACAATGTGCGCCCGATACCGTCGTGCTACATGCGTCAACAGAGCCCCACCCAGCACTCTTCGACTTGAGCAGATATAGCTCATGGACTTGCATCCTTAGAGTGACTGCCTGGATCCTAAGGTCTGCCGATGGTTCCATACAACTAACACGTCGGAGGGAAAATGTGCTACTGACTCAAGAAATTGCCAGAGCGGAAGTTTACTGGTATACCTACACCCAAACCCAAGCTTTCTCAACAGAAATAGCATCACTGAATGCTGGGTGCGCCATTAAAAAATCATCCCGGATAAAAGATCTCCACCCATTTCTTGGAGAGGACGACGAATGCAGTTACTCAGCCTAGCGTCAAGAACGCTCTACTGCTTCCTGGCGATCACCGAGTGACGCAGTTGAGCACCCACAGTGCCCAAAAGTGGCTCTTCCACACTGGAATAGCAGTTGCAGGGAGAGATTCTAGATTGTGGCCGCCAGGCAGTGCATGAAGACGCGTAGTGCTCAAGGTGTGCTCGTTAAACCCACCTGTGTCCCAATGGCAACACTGCCTGTAGAGCGCTAGCAAATTGCTTAGCCTTTTGACGCAGTAGGAGTGGAGCCGATATATGTGACAGGTGAAGCTGTTGTGAAAGCCCATGTGTCATCTTTATGTGTGCCGTAGTACAAGCCATTCATCTGAAGCTGATAACACGTGCTAACACTGAATGCTTTCTAGAAGCTTTCCGCTGATTCACCTCTCACCGCGGCTACCCTCGTGTTGATGGTCGACATGGATGTGAAGGGTGTTGATACTGAAGCCACATCGGAAGGTAGCGGTGATCTGGAAAGCGCATCGGCGTCAGAGTGCTTTCTGCCCGATCGGTAGACAACGCGGATGTTATATTCTTGTAAGCGAAGTGCCCAGTGGCCGAGGCGACCTGATGGATCTTTCACCGAGGATAGCCAGCAAAGGGCGTGGTGGTCGGTAACAATGTCAAAAGGGCGACCATATAGGTATGGACGAAATTTGACGAGAGCCCAAATAATGGCCAAGCACTCTTTCTCTGTGACAGAGTAGCTGGCTTCTGCCTTCTTTAGAGTGCGGCTCGCATATGCGACGACGTACTCGTCGTAGCCATCTTTTCGTTGCGCTAGGACTGCACCAAGTCCGATGCCGCTGGCGTCTTTGTGTAGCTCTGTGGGAGCTGTCGGATCGTAGTGTCGAAGAATCGGCGGCGAAGTAAGTAGACGACGTAGTTGCTTGAAGGCTTCGTTACATGAAGTTGACCACGCGGAGATGCCGCTGCTAGTGGTAAACAAGTTGGTCAGTGGTGCGATGATAGTGGTAAAATTGCGCACAAAACGCCGAAAGTACGAGCAGAGCCCTATAAAGCTGCGAGGGCCTTAAAATTAGTGGGCATCGGAAACTCTGCGACCGCGCGAAGCTTGGCTGGGTCAGGAAGTACACCATCCTTCGAAACAACGTGTCCCAATATTGTTAATTTGCAGGCAGCAAAACGGCACTTTTTGATGTTGAGTTGGAGGCCGGCACAGGTGAGACAAGTCAGTATCTCACGCAAGCGAACGAGGTGCGTCGGGAAATCGGGCAAAAACAGGACAATATCATCAAGGTAGCACAGACATGTTTTCCACTTGTAGTTACGAAGGATAGTGTCCATCATACGCTCGAAAGTAGCGGGCACGTTGCAGAGCCCGAATGGCATTACGGTAAATTCATACAAGCCGTCGAGCGTGACGAAAGCGGTCTTCTCACAGTCGTCTTCAGCCATCGGCACTTGCCAATAGCCGGAGCGAAGATCCAAAAATGAGAAGTACTATGCGCCTTGTAGGGAGTCGAGGGCGTCATCTATCCGAGGCTGCGGATAGACATCTTTACGAGTTATCTTATTGAGCCAACGGTAATCCACACAGAAGCGTATTGAGCCGTCTTTCTTGCGTACTAATACTACAGGAGACGCCCAAGGACTCTGGGAAGGCCGAATGACGCCACGATGCAGCACATCGTTGACTTGCTTGGTAATTATCTGTCGCTCGGCTGCCGACACACGGTATGGTCGCTGGCGTAATGGTGGATGGGAACCAGTGTGGATGCTGTGAGTGACGGTCGCCGTACGTCCCAGGGATGGTTGGTCGCAATCAAACGCCGAGCGAAAATTCTGAAGAAGCGCAAGGACTTGGTGGCAGTACGGAGGTGGCAGATTGGCGTCCAAGGCAGATTCAAGAACGTCTGACGACGACAATGATGATGATGATGCGCACAGCAATGGAGAAGTGAGGAAGTCGAGCTCATGACAGGCGGTGTCGTCGCAAATATCGAGAATGTGAAGCGTGTCAAGGGGCTAAACTCGACCAAGTGATTCTCCACGCAGTAAGGTCACAGGGGATTGAAGCAGGTTACACACAAGCATAGTGAATAATCCAGATACAGTGTTGAGGACAGCAAACGGGAGAGGTAGAGCCTTGCGACGTAGAAAAATAGGTGATGGTGTAAAAAGCACCGTAGCGTCTGGCGCGGCGGAGCAAGATTCGGGCACAAGAACCGACATTTCTGGAGGTATGTTCGTATCGGAGACAACGGTGAGCTTGGCGGCTTTACTTGCAGAAGGGTCAGGCAGCGGGGCTTCGGAAAGCGGGAAAAGCGCCACTTCGGCCCGAGCACAGTCGATTGTCATGTGAACATGAAGGAAGCACGAAAAATTCAACAACATTACCAAGGCCGGCAATGAGCATTCTTGCGGTACATTGAGCAAGCGGTGCTATATGCTGCGCACTCGCGGTACGCAGTAGCAAACCAGACAACGGCGAGGTGACCTTGTGGAGCTTACGACAAAGCTTTTCTTCCATAAGAGAAACTGCAGTCCCAGTATCAATAAGTGCAACTGTGGCGGTTCCTTCGACCAAAATGTCCAGTAAATTGCGTGGCGACTGTGCAGGCCTTGTAGAAGTCGCGAAGCTGGCAGTTCATGCCTGCAGAACTGCAGCAACTAGTTTCCCTCGCTAGGTGACTGGTGACGACGTAAGGGGGAAAGCGAGCGACGACGCGGTGACGGAGAACGATGGTTGCCGAAAGGGCGTCGAGAAGACGGCAAATGCTCTGTGTCAGGATGCATGGAATGGCCGGTTGCATCATGGGAATATCCATACCTAGGCATTGAGACAGCAGGGTTAGCAGGTGGCATGCGATGATGGCAGAAGTGTGCGGCATGGCCGGCGAAACCGCAAGCGAAACATATGGGTCGGTTGTCACGTGTGCGCCAAGGGTTCTGAACTTGGCTTCGAGGAGGAATAGGAGGCGACACGGGAGTTGGCACTGCTTGAGGTCGCACTGTCGCAGGAAATGCGAATGTCGGCGGCGCAGGTCGCGCTGCGACTGCGGCATAGGTCAGAGGTGCCGCCACGGGAGGACATGGTTGAGCCAAAGGTAGCGAGTCGGCAAGGTCCTTGCGAATGGCTCTCCTAATGGGAGCAGCCAGAGATGTGTCAGGCTGTAGAGGTCGATCGCTGAGAGGCAGCATAGACAGTTGGCGCGCCACCTCCTCATGAATAAAATCCTTAATCTGAACGGAGAGTGAGGATTCTGGCGAGGAGTTGGAGGGAAGCGTGAGGCCCGAGAGAGAGTGGCCGGGTGCAACAGCGCTGCGCGCAAGGACCCTCTGGCGACGCAGCTCATCGAAGCTCTGGCAAAGAGTGACGACAGCTGCGACAGATGAAGGGTTTCGCGCGAGAAGCATTTGAAATGCGTCGTCCTCGATGCCTTTGAGGATGCGCTTCACCTTGTCCTCTTCACTCATGGTTGAATCGACGCGGGCGCAAATATCGACGACATCCTCTATGTAGCTGGTGTACGTCTCGCCGGGCTGTTGAGCGCGCTGGCGTAGACGCTGTTCAGCACGGAGCTTTCGTAAGGCTGGGCGGCCGAAGACTTCCGTGAATGCTGCCTTGAAAGCGGACCAGGTTTGGAGTTCCTGCTCATGATTGTGGAACCAGAGGTTCGCAACGTCGGCAAGATAGAAGATGACAGATGATGATAGAAGAAGACGGAACGTAACTTCGTCGGGTCATCCCACTTGTTGTGATCACTGACGTGCTCATAGGTAGAGAGCCAATCTTCCACGTCAGTCTCACCGGCTTCGCTAAAGACAGGAGGGTCCTGCTGCCGCTGGACGGCACCGCAAATGATGGGCGCGGCGGAAGCTGCAGGCAGATTGTCGGTAGGCTCGAGCATGGTAGCGGCTGAAGCAGTCGGCAACGTTCGGCTGCGAAGTTCCAGGGTGAGGTCGAGGATTGCAGCACCTCCAACAAGTGTGATACGACGATTTTTTAGACAATGACGTCTCACGCAATCGAGGCAGTCCACGAACGCTGATGGTGCGCACAGTGACAGACGCAAGAGCACTTCTTCTTCTTCACTACAATTCTGACAATGCGTTATGCCTTAATCGTGCTTCGCGAGAGCTTCGTGCATTATATGAACTCTTACGAGGCAGTGTAGTTGGAGAGTATTTTTTCTTACATGGGGCATCTCATGGAAGTTTTCACCAGAACGCGCTCCTTGGTGGGGTGGGTTCTGGGAGCGCATGGTTTGATCTGTTAAGGACAGTCTCCAAAAGGCTCTTGGCACATCGTTCATCAATTACGAGCAATTAGCCGCAGTCTTAACGGAAGTAAGTCAAAGCCACCATAAACAGTCTGTATGCTACACCGGATGAACCAGAAGTGTTAACTCCTGCTCATTTTTTGCACAGTCGGAGGTTCACTGTCCTTCCCAATTTAAAAGCACTTGAGGCTGAACCCACGGCACATACTGAGTTGCTTGAAATGTGGATTCAGCGGCAAGAAATTCAAGAGCGCCGGTGGTATAAAGGGTATCTGATTTTACTCAGAAGCGCCCATAATAGACCCGCGATGTCTATTACTTACGATGTCTATTCACTTGCTATCCGGTCGCGAAGAGTCGGACTTCCTCGATTTGTCGCATGCCCATCGGAATGTTCTATGGTCAATAATTCGGCTGGCAGGAATTAGTGTATGGAAGGTGTAATAAATGCCCTTTTGACTGTTTGCGCTACTGTGTTGTCGTTCTTTTGTCCCAAGAGCACGTGTGCGACCCGACAATTCTCACCTGAAATGCTTTTGCACAACCTTGCCAGTTAGCTTGGCGCAGAAAACCAGTAATGCCACTCCTGTGGCCACACAGGCTTTAAGGTTGCGAGACAAGACGGGCAGATGTGGCATCACTTGAACCTTTTTGCTTTTTGAGGATTTGGTGTCTTCCATGGCCCTTGCAGGTTCCTTTTTCATCTTTTTGAACAAGGTTGCTGCAATGGCCATCAATATGAGGCCAGGTACCCTGCAGACGTTAACCTGGCCACCTGGGCATCAAAACTCTTCTGCATAGAGTGGGTGCAGCTCGTTTAGAGCATTCATGAATCACAAAGAAGCTATAGCGCACTTGATTAGTGTGGAGTGGTCTCGCCTTATTTCTTATTGCATCGATTTGCATTTAAAAAAAAAAAGTGGTCGCAGTTTCACCTGAAAGGCGAAGCATCAATTGCGATAGCAAATTTGTAGAGAGCTATACGGAGTAATGATATTAGCGTTATCAGCTGTATAAACTTGGACATGCAGCAGCATCGGCAACACGCAGAACTGTTGTCGACGCCATCGGCGTTTTGCCCGCGTTCGCTCAAAATGCGTGCGGCGTTGGTGACTGTTGCCGGAGCCTGTGATATAAATAGGCACTTGGTGCCGCAGCTAAACGTCGCCTCCCTTCCCTCCCCCTCCCCCACGGCTTCTCGCGCGTCGGAAGAAGGTGCGTTTGCTCTACATATATGGTGGTTGTAAAGGAGAAAAGAGACGCCTACTTCTGCAGCCCTTAAGCGAGCACGGCGCAGAACGCGCGTTTGTTCTCCGCCGTGCGTTCACTCCCCGTGAAAGACGCGCCCCTCGCGCCCTTTCACTCGCACATACAGCGTTCGGCGCGCGGCGACGATTTCTTCTCCAAATGACGTCATACGGAACCTCACGGCGACGGCGACGGCGACGCCGACGGCAGAAATCTGCTTTTGAGTGTCCATATAATTGCTATCGCAATAAAAGAAAATAGGCTGCTATTCGGGGTGTCCGTAAGCATGCGATGCAGTCAAGCGGCCTCATTTGGAGTGCAGTGGCGGCCAAGTGGAACTTGCCTCATACTGCAGCTCTTGTTAACCGAGAAAGTGCAAGAGTGGGGTTTAAAATTAATATGCAGATGACAAAGGCAATGCTCAATAGCCTGGCAAGGAGACAAGAATTCAGGATTGCCTGTCAGTTTGTACAGGAGTACATTTATCTAGTTCAATTACTCTATGGGGACCCTTGATCATGAGAAGGAAATTTACACAAGAATAAAAATGGGCTGGAGTGCATGCGGCAGGCATGCACTCCAGCCCAAATCATGACCAGGAGCTTACCGCTGTCATTGAAACAAAAAGTATACAATCATTCTATTCTCCAAGTACTACAGTCGAACCCGACTTTATCGAACCCGTTTACATCGAATTACCCCGTATGTCGAACATTTTTGAACACCGTAATGTTACAATGACAATATATACCAAAAAGTACGGTTGCATCGAACAAAAATAGCAGCCGCTATCCATATATCGAACTTCAAGCAGCACAAAACTACCCCAGAAGTTGGCTTTCCCATGCGGCGAGCACCGTACACGCGACTGGGCGAGCCGCCATTACCCCTCCCCACCCCCCCAGACAAAGTGGTTTAGTTAGGTCAACTGTGCGCGTGCTGCGCTGCTTTCGTTCCCTCGGACAGCCACCCCCTAGAAAAAGTGGTTCGACTGCTCTCTCTCTCTCACTCATGGGCACGTGCGCCTGCATGTGATCGGCTCAATTGCTTCAGTCGAACAAAACGCTGGCATTTCGCGATGACAAGTCCTGCGCCAGGAAAGTTAACAAAGCCCGAATATCGGTGTTGCTCGCCACCAACATCGATGGATTGACTAAGCTTCGACCACTCGTGATCGGAAAGAGCAAATCGCCGCGGTGCCTAAAGAACGCACTTTCTGTTCCGGTGATCTACAGGTCCAGCGGGAAAGCTTGGATGACAAGCAAACTTTTTGGCAACTGGCTTAAAGGGATACGGACCCAAAATCTGAATATTTTATGAAAATGCTGAAGATGAATCCTCAGTGTGTGATTACACCGAAAAGAAGAGCTCATTTTTGAGCCGATGGCTTCATTTTTGGCGTGTTTATGAGCGCGCGCCTCGCCGCCCAACCCGCAGGAGTTGGAAGGCACAATACCGTCGTCGGATAGCCAGCCGGCTGGCCGCGGTCATTCGAAGCGCGCCGACACCACCATCGCGAGCATGGATTCGAGTTCTGGTGCCTCTACCAGCGATGAGTACAAGTCTGAAGACAAGGACCATTCCAATTTGGCAAGAAATATTACCGCTTACGGTTACAAGCCTTCCACGTCAAGCGACGAAGAGCAGGTGGCCGTGGATGTGCCGGTCAGGTTTTCGAGAACTGTAGCGCGAAGGTTTCGCTGTGCACCAGACACTTGTGCAAGAATTATTTGTCATTTCCTCTGTAAACTTGCTTTTTCAAGAGAGCTTTTTTCAGCACAGCCGGGCTGACGCAGGCGAGGCAGCTGCGGGGTACTTCAGCACTGTGTGGATGACTGAATAGTAGTTTATGCTGTCGGCGTGAGCAACTGCTGTGACGTATCAGTACCTCCGAGGCTCTCGCGTCCACTTCGCCAGCCGCCCGACAGATGGCAGCACCTGTCTGGCGTTATCCCCAGTTTTTCCCGCTTGTAGCCTGTGGAGAAGCAGAGCTGTGTGTGTGTCTGCCCCGCTGCCATGCAAGACTGGTCTCGTCAGTCGCGCGCGCACTAGCCTTGTATTGTTTTACTATGCTTTGCCAACATTTTTTTTAAAGACATTGCCTTCGTGCACAGCCTGGGCATCTCGCCGCAGCCTCGCCCTCACACTGCTCAAAAAGGCTGCAAGTGAACGAAAACAGTACCGACATCTTTTCACCTCTTTTCAAACGCGCTGCTGATCATTTCTGACCGATGGAACTGTGTCGGTCTTCAAAAGGCATTGCCTTTTGAGCGGCATGCCGAGGCTTTTCAGCACAGCCGGGCTGGTCACATAATCATTGTCGACGAAGTGGTCCGCGTAAATGAAGTCATTTTTAGATGTCTCCAGGCTGTGCGTGATGGCTGACAGGCAGATATCCAGAGTTTACGCACCTTCTCGTCCCTGGGAAATGTGTGCGACGGCGTGTCACGACCAACGATGCTGTTATAACAGCAATGTCTGGGCATTTCCTTCCGCCGCTAGGAACGCGTCAATGCCGAGCGACTACTGCGGGGAGGCGCATGTAAGACGCACCACCTGTGTGGAAGACCGACGGGGATAATGTTTCGGACGGACCACGTGCGAAGATCGCTGAAAGGGGTTAAACAAATGCTGCAAGGTAACAACACTCCCGGAAATACTGCGACGGCTGTGGCCGACCTTGGCCGCGCCCACGTGGGTAAGTGGGTGGGTGTTTTGACATCAAATTTCAGCTTCTGCCGGCCGCCGCTTGGAGGCAAGGTGCAACATAATATCGAAAAAAAAAATGTTTCTCGTTCATTTTTTCAAAGCAGCTTCTTGTATTCGTCATTTTAAACGATTCAACTTTTGTTCCGACGCAAAAAACAACCCGCCAACTTTTGTGTCCGTATCCCTTTAAGTCCTGGGACGATGACCTGGTAAGCGAAGGCAGAAAAATCTGCTTACTTGTTGATAATTGCTCAGCACATCATTCTAAGGTAAGTGTCAAAAATATCAAGCTTCATTCCCTGCCGCCGAACACAACCTCAGTGCTGCAGCCCTTAGACCAAGGTGTCGTTCGTGCACTGAAGGCAGGCTATAGAAAGTGCCTTGTGCAATGCCTTTTGCTAAACATTCGTAATGGCCGGGAGTTGAAAATTGACCTTCTGGGTGCAATAACGATGCTGAATGCTTTGTGGAATGATGTCAAAAAAGAAACAATTCAGAATTGCTTCCGTCATTGTGGACTCTCTGTTTCCGGCGAGGTTGGCGCAAGCTCATCCGAAAATTGCGATGAACCAATTCAGGTACTTGATGATTTGTTTAACCAGCTGTCTGAATTCCCAGGTGCCGTTTGTGATGGGACTGCAGCGACACTTTTTCACTGTCGACGACCATGTTGTGACCACCGGAGAGCTCGCTGACAAAGACATTGTTGCCGATCTGGCTAGGGATCTTGCCGGTGACAGTAACTACGAGGACCCAACCAGTTCTGACCCGCCCACTTATTCCGATGCACTTCATGCACTGAGCGTTGTTCGCCGTCCATAGAAGGCTGTAGGCTCAGCTTTTCCGAGTCACTCAGTTTTCCGAGTCAATCGACAATGTTGAAAAGTGTATGCTCAACAATGCTTTAAAAATGAAAAAGCAGAAGATCGGCGACTATTTTTCACGCTAATATGCCCACCGCACATGTATTTAGGAAGTAAAAAACACGTTTTAATGAGGTGCGTTTTGTACATTGTCAAATTCTGTAAAGGTTCTATATTGAATTGCTCGATATATCGAACTAATTCCAGTTTTCTTGCGAGTTCGATATATGCGTGTTTGACTGTATAATAATAGGGCACAAACTTGGAGGTTAACAAATAAGCAAGTGAACGTTATGGACCGCACAAAAGAAAGCGATGGAACGAAAAATGTTAGGCGTAACGTTAAGCGACAGGAAGACAGCAGTGTGGATCCGAGAGCAAATGGGGATAGTTGACATTAAGAGAAAGAAATGGAGCTGGAGAGGCCATGTAATGCATAGGGTAAGCAACCAACAGAGTTACAGATTGGGTGCCAAGAGACGGAAAGTGCAGTCTGCAGAAAACTAGGTGGGGCTGACGAAATTAAGAAATTTGCAGGTACAAGTTCAAATCAGCTTGCGCAAGACAAGGGTAATTGAAGATCGCCTTCGTCCTGCAGTGGACATGAAAATAGGCTGATGATGGCACTGCCTAAGCAGTTTTCGGATGAATTTTCTTAGAAAAAGAAGGCGTGCGATAGAATTGGATTAATACAGTCGAATCTCGATAATTCAAACTCGAAGGGGCTCGAAAATTTGTTCGAATTAAAAGGAGGATGTATTTTTGAAGTATTCGTGCACCATAGCACGATGCGCAAACGATGCGAGTCGTGAAATATCGCGGCGTGCAAGCGCGGGCCACGAAACTGCCCACGCCGGGTAACACTCGCTTCCCGATAACGGCAGAAAACGAAGCTTCAGGGAGCGGGCACTGCGGACTCACGGGTGCGCGCGGAGACCGTCGAAGGGGAGGGAGGAGGGTGGCAGGGAAGTGAATTTGGCCTCTGCAACTCCGCCGCTTCAATGGCAGTGGCTTCGATAGCTCCCCTCGCCTTCCCTCTCAACTCCCTCATAGCTCACTCACCTTCGACTGTCTCCGTGCGCGCTTGCCGCTGTGCCGGCACCAGCTTAGCCCTCTCCCTGAAGTTTCGTTTTCTGCAGTTATCGGGAAGCGAGCGTTTGCCGGCGTGAGCAGTTTTGTTGGCCGGACTGCGCCTCCGCCGCTGCTTCCCTCTGCGCTGCAGCCGCAGCGTGCAAGGTCAACACGCTACTAGAAAATAGAGGAAGCATAAAGGAGAAGGGTTCACTGCCATTTTCTCCTCGTGGCTGAGACGTCGGCACTAGAGTGTGCTAGAATACGGTTGTCTAGAACGCTCTAGTCGGCATGTACACGCGTGTTCTGGTGCGATGCAGAAACGGCGACCTTGCAATTTGAGAGAGGGTGAAATTTCCGCCGTGGGTTCTTTTTTTCCCCCTTCCTTCACGCGCGGCATTGAGGTGTCTCTCCTGAGCTCTAAGGCAGTGTCGGAGCAATGCCGGTTGGAGGCGCCGCCGCGTGATCTTGCGCGCCGCTAAGAGCATTGTCCGTGCGCGATATGTTCGAATTAACCGTCGCAAATGCTTTCGCGTTCGAATTACCGGGTGTTTTTGCCCATTGGAATTCAGGCAAGTTTGACGGGACCACAGCGTCAGTTAGAATAAAGTGGCAGTTCGAGTTAAGCGTGTTCGAATTAACGAGACCGTAGTTCCCTTTGGACTGCATTGGTTTTTCGCCTGTCGCTTGCCGTTGATAATCCCGTTATCACATTACCCAAATAGTAAGGCACTTGGGCTGTATTGTCTCAGCAAGTTTTGTAGTCATCTGCACTCATCAAATAACATTTCTTTTATTTCTTTCTTTCTTGCACGCGATCTTGGTCGTATGTTGTTAACAAGGTGATTACAATTGCATGATTGTTATGTAGGTTCACCGGCAGTCTGCCGTGGTTGGGGAAATACGACGCATCTGTCCCTTGATCAAGTCTTCGTGCAGTATTGATTGGTGAAAATGAAAAAATGAAAATGAAAATTGCTTAGTAAATGGTTTTCTAAGATGCACTTTGTTATCCAGAAACTACCAAGTAAACGGTCCAAATTGCCTGAATATGTTTGAATGGTGAACATCCATAATCATAGCAGGAAAATAATTAACTGAAGCTAATTGCAATTAAGTGTACGGTGAGCTTTACAATGCCACAAAGGCATAATCAGACCCATTGATTGTAGAAAAGCATAAGTATCGGAGTGGCTGGGTTTGTTCATATGAACCTCAAAGTCATGCATTGAGGTTCATATGAACAAACCCAGCCACTCCGATACTTATGCTTTTCTACAATCAATGGGTCTGATTATGCCTTTGTGGCATTGTAAAGCTCACCGTACACTTAATTGCAATTAGCTTCAGTTAATTATTTTCCTGCTATGATTATGGATGTTCACCATTCAAACATATTCAGGCAATTTGGACCGTTTACTTGGTAGTTTCTGGATAACAAAGTGCATCTTAGAAAACCATTTACTAAGCAATTTTCCTTACTTTGAAGTCACTAAATGTCGCCAATTGGTACTGTCATGCTGCTAAATGAAGTTGCGGTCACTAAATGGAAAGATTTGTCGCTAAACACACAGAAAGTTGCTAAATGTAGTGACAAAATCATTAAAATAGCAGTACTCCATGACAGTTCACCCTTTTCGCGGCGATCCCGTGGGCGCTGCCATGTTTGATCACGTGGTGACGCGTCCATTGCTTGCCTCAACTGCCTCCGTTGCCTCCTTGTTTACAATGGAAGTGTATGACGCTGGCGCGGCTTATAAAACCTATGTTTTCGGAGATATCGTGATGGTGACTAGGTGGACGACACGAAGCTTTGATCACAGCTTCAGAGAACATGCAAAAGCGCTTTCGGAGCTGATTAAGCTATTTCCAAACGGCGCAAGCAGCCTATATGGTGCTTGGTCTAAAAGCGGGGTTAAATATGTATTCCAAGCTATCCAAGCTTTCCGATTATGAATTTAGTCAGGATTAGTGTGTTTTGCTCTTTGTTCTTTATTCGGTAAGTATTTTTAAGCAGTGCATGCTTGTCAGTTTCTGACTCAGTGAAGTTCCTCGGTGCGGCCACTCTCTGATTATTTTCTGCCTAATCGCTCGCGGGTGTGCTCAGTTCCGATAGATTTGTTCTTGCTGCGCACAAGGCTTGAAACGTAGCTGTTTTGTACATTGTAATACCTTGTAGCAAATATATATTACAGCTAGCAACTCGCTTACTCTTCTGGACCGTCGCGAAACATTCAGCTTCGACCATTCGTGCGCCATAGGTGTAGTCCGTCATTTATTGTGCGTATACAGTGCGCATATATTTAAGTGTGCGCCCATTCACTTATTCTTGATACGTCGGCGATAGAGTAGGCCTAAGTTTTCCTGCCATTTGGGACAGGTGTGTATAGATAACGTGCGCGAAACTTACTATGACAGGAAGTGTGCTACTCCCTTTGTCATTGCTTAACGAGTGATACTCACTCTTGCCGACGTTCTGGGGATGAATCTCTTTCTTTGAAGGTTAGCGATACAAGGCTGGCGGATGAGCAAATTTCTGTATCATCAAGGTAAGCCATACATCACGAAGTGCCACTAACACGTTCGGACAGTTGCAGCAGCGGTGCGTGAACTTGGCCACACAGATTCATTCTATTCCTTAACATGCCAGTCATTATTTTTGCAGCCAACTAATGCACACGTCTTCAATCCACATGATTCAATCTAGCATGATTAGAGCACAGTGTGTTAGCGATAACTCGGTTGCATTTCCGACAGCTTATCGCACAGAAGCAAGGTAGAAGCGGTAATGGTTTCGTATTCGTGCACAGTCGCTGAGGAGAGGTATGGCACGCCGCCGTGAGCGCCATCTCGTTTCTCTAAAGCAAACTGCTCCTCGAAAAGGGTCAGTTGCCCGAGCTGGTGCTTTGAGCCAATGAGTATTGCATATGCAGCAACTTGGGGAGGTCCGAGATGAAAAATCAGAGACCCAGTGACGGTGGAGAGAAACAGGTGGTGGCACCACATCATTTCGTGCCAGGGTGCCCGGTGTTCTGCTCACGTGTCACCTGCAACCTGTTGAATGGTTGGTGTCATATAGCCGTTCTTGTTTGGCAATGCCTGACCAGCATTGACGTATGACGCAGGTGGAGGTGCTGGTGATGAAGGCGCTGTCCCTGGGCCTGGTGCGAGGCACCATTGACCAGGTGGATGGACAGGTGCACATGCAGTGGGTACAGCCACGGGTGCTTTCACGCGAGCAGGTAAGGTCTCAACAGAATGCACCTATGCTTGCACACCACCTAGTCAATTACAATGTCGCCACAGATAGGCAAAAGTACAGTTGGCGGGCACTGGAAAATAGTTGTTGGAAAAATGCACAGCACGAAAAGCCCCACATGTAGACAGATAGGTTTATTAAGCCACAGCAGTACTTGCGTGAATTTGTGTGAGAGTCGTGTTATCGCCGTAGACACTTGCAAGAGCATTACCACATTTGCGGTATCCACCACTGACGGTTATGGGCAGTGATCATCATTGTTGAAGCCACTGTTTGGCTGTGGACGAACTTGGTGCACAATTTCATCGTCTGTGGGCTACGAACACTAGTTGTCCACACTTGCCAAGTCCTCAAATCTTATCGTGATGGGAATGTCCATCGCACTACCTGACAGGTCACGCATCAGGGCATCCCCGCCGTCTGCCCTCGAACACAGTGGTTAGGATATGGAAATAAACTAGAATGTCTAAGGCATGCATTTAGGTATGAACCGATGTCTCAGGTCAAGTTGAACTAGAGTTGGAGCCTATCAAAGTTACCTCAGAAAATGCCATCTTAAAATGTGAAACATATTTTCTGAAAAAAATGTATTACACTAAAATTGGGCTTAGCACACACTCTGTGAATTTATTTGGTAAGTAACAAAATATTACAATAGCTGAAATAGAACAGAAGCTCCAAATTTACATACAGTAAAAGCTCGATGATACGATCATGGCTAATACGAATTTCCGGATGATACGAATTTTTCTGTGGTCCCGGCCGAGCCCCATTACTTTGCAACGTGCTAGAGAACGGTTGTTACGAATCGATTTTCAGCCTGCGTCGGTTGATACGAATAAACGCCGCCCTACCGACGGCCGCGAAAGAGAACAGCGCGCAGTCACGCACTTTCTCTCCTTCTCTTTTGGTGCGGAGGCGCAGCGCCGAACAGCGCGGACTCCGCGACTGGGCGCGAAGAGTTTGAAGCGGTGGCGCTTTTGGTGCTTTTGTACTTCTCCTCCTTTTCTGCGAGCCGTCAGATGGAGTGGCTGCTGCGCTTCGGGCCGCGTTCTTCGTGTTTGCGCCATTTTGCCTAGTCGCAGCGAGCTATGTCTCGCAAGCGAAAAGCACTCTCCTTTAAAGAGAAATTAGACATTCTTCGAAAGGTCGATGAGGATCCCAAGAGGAAGCGGACGGAGTTGGCTAAGGAGCTAGGCCTCGCAACGTCAACACTGAGCACAATTGTTGCACAGCGAGACTATCATGAAAAACGTGCTTTCGTTCAACGTCAACGCGAAGCAAGCGAATTCGAACGCGCTTATTTCGAACATACCGCGCGCCGACAATGCTCTTAGCAGTGCGCCAAATCACGCGGCGGCGCCTCCGACCGGCATTGCTCCGACACCGCCATAGAACAAAAGCTCAGGAGAGACCCCTCAATGCCGCGCGCGAAGGAACGAGGGGGAAAAAAAACGCGCGGCGGAAATTTCACCCTCTCTCAAATTGCAAGGTCGCCGTTTCTGCATCGCGCCGGAACAAGCGTGTACGTGCCGACTAGAGTGTTCTAGACAACCGTATTCTAGCACACACTAGTGCCGACGTCTCAGCCACGCGGATAAAATGGCAGTGACCCCTTCTCTATGTTCTAGTCACATGTTGACCTTGCACGCTGCGGGAGCAGCGCAGAGGGAAGCAGCGGCGGAGGCACAGTCGGGCCAACGAAACTGCCACGCCCGCAAACTCTCGCTTCTCGATAACGGCAGAAAACGAAACTTCAGGGGGCGGCTAAAATAAGCTGGCGCCAGCACGGCGGCGGGCGCGCACGGAGATGTGCGCACGGAGTCGAAGGTGAGAGAGCTACGAGGGAGTTGAGAGGGAGGGCGAGGGGAGCCACCGAAGCGGCGGAGTTGACGCGGCCAAATCCGCTTTCCTGCCGCCCTCCTCCCTCACCTTCGACGGTCTCCGCGCGCACCCGTGTGCCGGCGTCGTCCGCTCGCTCCCTGAAGCTTTGTTTTCTGTCATTATCCGGAAGCGACCGTTAGCCGGCGTGGGCAGTTTCGTGGCCCGCGCTTGCTATGCGCTTGCGCGCCGCGATATTTCACGACTCTCACCGTTCGTGCATCGTGCTATGGTGCACGAATACTTCAAAAATACGTCCTTTTAATTCGAACAAATTTTCGGGCCCCTTCGAGTTCGAATTATCGAGATTCGACAGTAGTTTTAATTGTGTTTCGATGATACGAATTTCGGCTAATACGAATATTTTTCGTGACCCCGTGAGATTCGTATCATCGAGCTTTTACTGTATATGTAAAAAATGTTTTGAGATATTCATTTATTTATTTATTCAACTTACTCCTAAAGGCACTCTGGTTGAGGGTATTACATAGGGTGGTCTGGTACAAATCAAGTTATAGTAGTGTGAATAGGATTCCAAGCAAACGATAATTATCAAATTAACAGTGCAGGCGTATACAAAATTCATTAAAGAGTAATGCAGTAGAATAGGTACAAAAAATTGATAAAGCTATTGCATATATTTGTACACGTTAAATGAACAACACACAAGCGTAACAACTCGAGTTATTGGTTGTTAAAGGAGAATGAATAAAGAACATAGTCAAACAAAGGTACAACAAAGTGCAGAGCAAAGGTATAAAGTACAGTAAATTGAATAAAAGTGGAAAATACAATTAAGCATATTGAAAAAGTAAACTACAGTTGAACCCAGATATACCGAACCCACAAATAACAATTTATTGTGTATATTGAACAGTTGCAAAATCCACTTGAAAATCCCATGCATATGTAGGGGACTTCTGTGCACGTATGTGCATTCACCAGCACATTCGATATATCGAACACCTCAGAGTGCACTTCTTTGTGCGCTTTATTAGCTACCTCGAACGTCAGCCTCCTTCTTTCCGATTTTCATGGCGGTGTCGTGTGGGTTGACTGCCTATTCGCGAGTTCATTTTCCGCTAGCAATGGATGCTGCAAGGGTAAAGAAAAGAATCAACTTGAACTTTCCAATGAAGTTGAAAGGGATCCAGAAATTTTTTATTTACAGGTAAATAAAGTGTGCTTGCTTTTTTTTTTTTTTTTGATCTGAGTTGCGTGCAGTCCCACGAATTTTCTCTAGTGGGACCCATAGACTGATCAGTGGATGTGACATGCCCGTACGTTGCCATAACCACCTTCTGCATTGTGTCAATGCCACCATCATTAGATTTTAGAGACGATGTGCTCACTCTGGTGATGAGCTAGCTCATTTGTTAGCCGGCCTTTTCCAGCAAGCTCCCCTCACCTTTTTGCTTCCCAACTAAATTTCGCAGTGCATGCCCTTTAGAATGTGGTTCACACAGTCCTCCTTTTGGACATCGATGAACCCACACAGACTTTTGCTTCTTGGAGAGCAGTAAAAGTCCAGCTGTCACCATCGCACAACAACATGGTTGTGTTCCGTGTCACTCTAGGGAACGGTACGAGGCAGTGTTCTTCTGCACTGGTGTGTTGCCCTCCGCTGTGTGTAGCGTACAGAATCGGGCTCCACAGCCTAAACAAATGTTCGACATAGGGTTCCTTCAATTTTCAGAGTGCTGGCAGCCCGCTGGCAGCCAGACTAGCTCCAGCCAGGCGCTGGAGCCAGCTAGTTGCGGTCCCGATAGGAAGTCATGTGGGCTGGGATCCCAAGACAACCCGAAGCTGCCCAAAGTTTGCAAAATCCAACGCCGGGACAGGTCACAGCTGACTGGGGGACAAACGTAAACACGATACCAGCATGGCAGCGGCCAGCAAGGCCAGTGCGCGCTCGGCTCAGTCGGTCTATTTATGCGTCGCCAGCTTTCACGAGATTTCGCACCACCCCGCATGCACAGCACAACAAACGGCCTCCGACGTGTCTGGTGCCAAGACATGAAATCACGCAAAAGTGGTTGTATCCCCGAAAGCGATCACTCGAGGATGCCTGCTCACAGTGATCATGTCGCCGGCAACATTGATGTGTTGGACAGGACAAGAAAAAGCAGCTAGGATATCGGGTACATCTTATATAACGCAAGAAATTTCGTGCCTACCTGCTTGGGTATTGATTTCAGAAAGTTTGTTTCGGCTGATGGTGCTTCTCTTCATTTCATTTTATTTCCTTAAAGACCCCACGTGGGGGCATTACATAAGGGGTGGGGTCAGCAAAACATGAATGACAATGCCACATGTATTTATATACGGAAAAGGTTTTTAAAATTTTCAGCAAATGATGATGCACAGGTGATGTCGACGATATGTTGGGGGAGGCCGTTCCAATCTTTAGCTGCACGTGGAAAGAATGAAGTCGAAAAAGTAACAGTTCGGACCTGTGGGCGAAAAACTTGGAAGGGTGTGGCTCGTGCGGTGAGAAATGTACGATGCTGGCATGATGTAATGTGCACGATTAAGTGATGAGTAATATAACTTGTGGTACAGTAATAGAGTGGCTATGCGACGGCGAACTGAGAGAGGTGATATCGCAGATTTAGTTTGCAAAGCTGAAACACTGACGTCATATGAATAAGAAGAATGGATGAACCTTATACAGTCGCCGACCGTTTATTCGGACTCGACGGGAACCGCGGAAAAATCCGAATAATCGAGAGTCCGAAAAAAAGGATTCGCCAGAAAACAGTACCTTTATGGTCCCAGTGGACGGAAACAATTGCCAATGCGCGACTGTACAGATGCACGCTTACACGCGATCAGGTCAGCCTTATTTCCGAGAGTGTCTGGCTATTGCTATAGACAGTCTTGTAATTGCCGCGTCTCGTCGGCGCAGATGGCACGGGAGGAGTCGGAGCCATTTCGCGCTACGCGACGACTGGACGAGATCGAACAAGCAAATCAGGCCTAACACACTAAGCCATGGGTTCTCAAAGTGGGTTCCGCGGAACCTACAGGTTCCGCAGGTCCCTGCTCGGGGTTCCGCGAGCCACTGATAAATTTTCCCTGGTCCCGCTCTCGATAAGTGTCTAAAATGGCAAACACGAGGTGCGCTTGATCCAAAAAACCTCCATTACCCATGCCCGAGTGTCAAAAAGCACATCACAGTGCGTAACAGCAACGCGCGAACTGCGCAATAAATACGCAAGCAGCTTGTAGCCACCCAACCTCTGAGAACGGGCAGCGCGCCTAAGCTTTCGCACTTGAATCTCGGAGGCCGTAACTTACCACCATGCGCCTTTCTCCTATTTGTAGATAGGGTAGGTGCCGATAGCGTGCCCACTGACCTATACGTTGGAGGAAAAAAAAAAAAAAAAAAAAAAAAAAACGCGGAGCACCGCAAATGCGCTCCGCAGAAGAGCAAGAACGGCGTAGCGTCCAACCGAAACGAAGCGGCGCAGTCCGCATCGCCATGGTCCTCAGCTTGCACCGTGGTCCTCAGTGGCAATCGTACGCGGCACGTGACTGACAGCAACGCCGAAGCGCTTCGTGCCTAATTGTGCCTTTAAAGCCTCTATTCTTGCGTTTATCGCCGCGCGTAACACCGCGTTGGCGGCTAGCCGTGTGCCTCCGTAAGTGCGTAGTCGCTATCTCTGATCGCGTCGATAACCACCGCAGTTTCGTCCGCAGCGGTTGCGGCAAATAGTTTCATTTTCACTCGATGTGCGCGTCGGCTGCGTGCCTTCACAACTGCGTAGTCGCCTCCCATGGCAGCGTCGATAGCGACCGCAGTTTCGTCCGCACTTCTTGCAGTGAAAGGTAGTTTCGTTTTGACTTGGTGCGTGTGTCAGCCACCTGCCTTTTGAACCGTAAAGTGGCCGTCCATGATCGCATCGATAGCGGCCGCGGTTTCGTCCACACTTCTTGCAGCGAACGGTAGTTTCGTTTTGACTTGGTGCGTGCGTCAGCCGCCTGCCTTCTGAACCGCAAGGTCACCGTCCATGATTGCGTCGATAGGGGCCGCGGTTTCGTTGACAGCGGTTGCGGCAAGCAGTAGTTTTGCTTTTTTACTCAGTGCAAAGCTGTCGAAGATAAAAAGCACCGGCTACGGCTACGTTCACACTCGGGAAGTGGCAAGCGGGCGGAAAGGTCAAAGCGGCCGGAAAATCTTTTCCGCGCATGTCCAAGTTGTTCACATTTGTTTTGCTATCGCCGCTGCCACCGCTGCCGCTTTCGCCCACATCCATCTAGTCTGCGTACGTTTGTCGGCGTGGTGGCGCTCATTATCGCACCATTTCGAGCGGCATGTTCATTCATTGTCCCACCCGTCATCAAAAGTGTTCATTTCGCGCAACTTTGCGTGTCATCTGCGACCTTCGGTAAATTCCTCGTAGCCGTTCCGTAATTCTCCTCGTACGGGCACGGTAGCGCTGAGTCAAAGGTTGGTGCCTAGGCGTGATTATATTTCTTTAATAGCTTTTGCTTACAAGTTGTAATAACATTTCATCATTTCGTATTACTGGCGGCGCCTCCAGTACACCAAAGCTAAAACCCGGGCTGGCCCTTGTGTTGGGGCTCGCCGAAGCCTGCGCGTCCTACGTGAGACCTATGCTCCCGATCTATTGTCGCGACGAGAAAACCACCGCGCAACGAAAAAAGCGCCCTGCGACTTTTGCAACATACCGTGCCCGTGCGAGGAGAATTGCGGAACGCCAACGAGGAATCTGCTCAACTTTTTTTTGCCGCAGAAGTGGGCGAAGAAATTGTTTTTTATACGTCTACCTACTTGTTTCCTAGAAATGGACAATGAATAAACGGAAGGAGCGGACACCTCCGAAGCGGCTGTGGTGGGTTCGCCCAGCTTTGCAAAAGCGCGAGAAGTTGGGTCACCCCAAGGCTTCGTTGCTGCACCTCCGGTCGCGCGACGTTGAATACTATCGCGAGTATTGCTGACAGTACGTTTTAGTACCACTCTTGTTGTAGAGAAAGTGGTGGATCTAGATCGCGTCGAGCACCATCGCAGCCTACACTTTTGGTGCCATGTACAATTTTACGACCGGATGTTTACATGCTAGTGGAGCTTCCGGTCGAGCGGAACGACTTTCCGCCGCGATTCCGCCTCGCCATGGCGAAAAAAATCGGTCCGAGACCGATTTTGCTTTCCACCTGGTTTTCCGCCCACTTCGCCGCCTAGGCGGGCGGATTTTTAGAAGTTTTTGCCGCTTCCGCCTGCTTCGAGACCAAGTGTGAACGTAGCCTACATCGCGATGGACGGACAATTTGTTGGCGAGCAGCTGAGTGGCGAAAAAATAATCGGATGTGCGCCCGTTGGTGCAAAGCGCGTCTCAGATGAAAACGCACGCCGCGAAGGATGTCGCGAGGCCGTCGCCGCTGCTAGCGCCAATCAGTCATGAGATATAAAGAATTTCAGCTTCCGCACTGGTCTTGTGCTAAATAGAAACAAGATTTGACGATTTATTGAGTAAATAAAAGCGTGTTGACGTAGTGCAGCATTTGTTTGTTTTCTTAATACCCTCGATAATTCGACATTCGGTTAAATCGGGTGGTTCCTTGGCACTGGGATGAACGTACTTGAGAACCCCTGCACTAAGCAAAAGAGCGAGACTTGAACTGTAGCTGTTGACAAGGCCTAGGTCACGTAACAACTGACAACGCAAAGGCGTTGAATGAGTGTTTTGCGTCGGTGATCGCGGTCAAGTATTCTTTTTCGGCTGAGTAGTATTTTTCCCACACTTCGAAGTTTCCTTTTATTTTCGAGTTTTTTTAGTGACTTAGAAAACCAAGGCTTACAGCGATTTTCATGAAAAGTTATTCTGGGGGTAAATCTTTGTGTTAGGTCCTGTAGTTTATTCTTAAATATCAACCAATTGTCGTTAACCGACCTCTGGTTAAAATTGGTTTCAAAGAGTGAGAAAAAGTTGCTGAGTTCGTGATTAATGGCGTTATAATTACCTTTGTCATACAAAGTGATTGTTTTCTTTAGTGTTTCATGGCGCTCGGTGTGGAAGGAAAAATCTGCTTGAATAACTTTAAGGTTGCTAATGGGCTCTAGATACGTAATGGATGATAAACTGTCAGGATGAGTGCTCAGTATTAAGTCTAAAATGTTGCTGGAGTTGCCTGCAATGCGTGTTGGGCTGGTGACTAGTTGATTAAGGTTAAAGTTCAAACAAACATCGAGGAAATCCCTTGATTCTGCAGTGATTGTTTATGAATGAGGTCGGTTATGCCAATCTATTCCTGGGTAGTTAAAATCACCAAAGAGAAGAATGTGTGCAAGTTGATTTAGCATGTTGTTAAACTAAAAGGAAAACGTTGGGTTAGGCCGGTAACACACACCGATTAGAACGGAGTGTGGTGGAGTACGGCACAGGCGCTACAGTATCTCCAAGTCAGATGTGATACTGATGGGTGGACATGAAAGCTCTGGACTCGAGAACATGTGCGATCATTTCAATAAATCGAAAAGTTTGGCAAGTCAGCAATAACTTCAGAGTCAGCAATATTGTTGGTAAGCCAGGTTTCGGTTAGTATTAGCATATTGCTGTTAGACGACATGACTATGCTAGACACAAGTTCTCGTTCCGGCATAAAACTGCGAATGTTAGTGTAGATTATAGAGAACTAAAGAGGGTTGCTTGCTGAGGTAACGGGACGGGTATTAGCTAATTTTGGGAAAGGCGACCGCTATATTTCTCTAACCGTCTGCGATGAGTTATAGTACACGAAGCGTTTTGTACCGATGTGCAGTGTCTTGTAGTCCAGTGAAAATTTAACACCTTTGGATTTGGCGAATGCTACAAGATGACTGCGCGCAGTTTGGACAGGACAAGAGAAGTCTTCACCGATGCTATAAGATGTGTTCTTTAGTTTCCGGGCATTTGAAAGAATAGTGTCTTTAGTTTTGTAGAACGTGAATTTGGCTATTAAAGGGTGGCCACAGTTATCAGAATGGCACCTGAGTCGATGTGCGCGTTTGATTTCTTTAGGGTCGATTGATATGTTAAGGCGATCCTGGCAATGACGAATGATTATATCTTCAGTTTCGGCATATGTTTCGGTCGTATTAGTGTCTTCAAGGCCATAAAATATTAGATTGTCCCGTTGCGATCGATTTTCGTCGTCGTCTAAACGTGCTTCTAGTATAGGGACTAAGCAGGCTGTCTTGGTTGCGTTAGTTTGAACGGAATCAAGTTCTGTTTTGAGGGTTATAAGGGTTTGGTAGTGATTCTAGAGAATGGTCATCCTCTCGTTCAGATCGCAAATGGTTTTGTCGGTCGTTAGTAGCTGGCTTTTTAGTTCGGCAACCTCGGCGATGAGCAGAGTTTGACTGGCGGAAATTTTCTGCAGTTTGGCGAGAATGGCATTGGAATCGGGACCAGGGTTAGATTCAATGTCTCAGGATAACAACATTCTGCCCCTGTGCTGCAGTGGGTGCCTGAAAATGCACTCCGCGCCAATGACCAGTGAATAGTGTCACACGAAAAGCAGTATTGGTAGATGATGAGAGCAATGGGCTAATGTACGTGTGTGGTCATTACTAAACCAGTGTATTCTTTTGACATCAACGGCCTAGTGAGAACACATTGGCTTCGAGCTGCCACCCGAGAGACGGAGCCTAGAATGGCTAGCGCCTTTGCTCTTACTACAGGAAAAGGAGATATCACTGCATATGCACCAGAGATGGGAAAAGGGATACCACCATATAAACACATTGCGGTGTGGGAATGAGCGTCTACAACTAGCACGGAAAAGGATATACAGTAGAACCCCGCTGTTACGTTTTTCACGGGACCGTAAAAAAAAAAAAAACGTAAGAGCCGGGAAACGCAAGAGCCAGGAAACAGGAAAAATTGAGAAATGGGAGTAGTGTTGAACTGCACACAATATTATTTTAATTCTTACGTGCGACAAAAAGTAGTTTCGCCCGACAGCCGAAGTATCGGTTGCGATGAGCTATACAAAGTAAGAATAGTAGTTTTATCGTCTGTATAAACTTGTAAACATTCGGTTATTAACTAATTAACAAAAATGGTGTCAGCGCCCACAGGCAAACATGAACACATCACACTCGATGAGCGCGGACACGCGCAGTTAAGCGCCGCTGCAGAAGCGAGCGAAGTGACCTTCGTGCTGTTGTCTATCGCTTCAACCCAAACTGAGCGCCGAGAACACGCAGCACGCACAAAGCCACGAGCCGCCGACGCACCTACACTGCGTAGAATCTGCCCCCACGCAGATCGCTTTCAAGATACGGCCCGCGGGACCGCGCGCCGCCGCGCAGTATGATGCCAGAGCACAACGCTGCCCGCTATCCCCCCCCCCCCCCCCCCCGCCCCCCTCGCTCGCTCCCTCGCTGGTGCCTCGAGCGCAACAGAAGGAGGCGCGCTTCCTTCCTGCTTTTCTTTCGCGCGCGAGACGCGGTCGTCGGCTCCCCTCGCACGCTTTCACTCGCACATTCAGCATACGGCCGCGCGCTTCCCTCGCAAGCTTTCACTCGCACATACAGCATACGGCGCGCGGCGACGTATGCTGTATTTGCGAGTGAAAGCGTGCGAGGGGAGCCGACGACTGCGTCTCGCGCGCGAAAGAAAGCATACGGCGCGCGGCGACGGCGTTAGCGCCCTTGGACTTTATACGGAACATCTATGAGCCAAAACCAATTTTAGGGCCGCAACGCGTTATAGAAATCATCTTTAGATAGCAAAAGCGGATATCAAAGGCCATACTTTTGCTGGCGGAAACCGAAAATACGTAATAAATGTCGCCCCCAGCACTTTGGGCAGCCAATGCCATCGTCAAGCAACCAAGCCAAGCGACATGAAAAGTCAAAATGGCCATTCGGGCCGGCGCGGGGTGGCACTTCGCAACGTATGATGCGGGAACGGTCCCACAGTTGCGACGTAACAGCGGGGTTACCAATGCATTGGGTTCTATGGGAGCTGTGCCGGGACCGGCCGAAAACGACGTAACAGCCGGGAAAACGCAGCACCCGGGAACGTAACAGCGGGGTTCTACTGTAGATATAGCATGTGAGCGCGGGCGGCACACTGTTCACGACCGGGAAGAAACTTTTACGGGACACACACAAAAAGCTTCAAATTGTTCGCTGCCGCTCATATCGAACCGCCTCGCAAGGCGGAAACGGTGCGTTAGAACCTTAGCAGATAAGGCTAGAAGTAATGAAATCCGAATATCACGGTAGCCAGTTGGCTGAGCGAGGTAAAAAAATCCTCAAGCGCTCGCGTTGCAATCCATCAAGTCCCCACAAAGATGGCGGCAAGCACTCATCACTTCTTTTTGTCGTCTGCTAGCCAGAGAACTTCCAGAGAGCTGCCAGACCAAAATCATCCTGGCTGGCTCTGGCAGCCCCGGGTAGCCAGACCGAGTAAAACAAATGTGCGGCGGAAGTGCGTCGTGCGTTGGGCGGAGCAACCCAAGAAAAAAAAGGCGCTCTGGCTGGCTCGCGGGTAGCCAAAAGTGGAAAATCTAAGAGGCCCACAGCCTATTGCTCACCCGGTAAACAGCTCGATCACCACACCTAGGCGTATGTGTGAGCAGTGACAGTGGGTCATCCAAGTGCTACCATCGTAACACACTGCCATGTTGCCTCTGTCACCAAAGCATGGATTGTCATACAGCGAGACCACATTTTGTGCACACTGGCTCACACTGACTTCGCAGGTGCCAGAGCCCATTTCAAGTGCCGCTGGAAAATCGTATTGCCGCAAATCGGTCGTTCGTTGCCAGTCTACACCATTTGCCCAGGAGGTTAATGTCGAAAAGACAGAAAATTTCCGAATGGTCAACTCTAGGAGAGCTCCATTCGGCTGTGTGATCCGAGCAGTCAGTTTCACTGCCAGGCCGTAGTCACCCTGCACAAGTTGGACTGGCCCGCATTTCTTATCGCAGAACTCGGAAGAAGCATGTTGACCTAGTCGAGGTTTGTGATCACGTACGGAGGGACACGACATTTGGACATCGTGACCACACCGCTTGCCTCTGTGGAAGTATTCCATGTTGTTGCCACTCAGTTGGTCCAGCGTTGCCTTTGTGCACTTTCGACGACACTACCAGTGTCGATCCTTATGCAGCCCAAGTCGGCACTTTGCACAGTGGCGTTATTATGCAACGCCGCAGCCTCGATACTTCGCTGCTCATTGCCGATAACATGCTGCTGCTATGGATTATCAGTTGCACACTTTCTGGCACTTGGCATGCCCGACCGTTTTATTGCGATAGCAATTATATGGACACTCAAAAGCAGATTTCTGCCGTCGCCGTCGCCGTGAGGTTCCGTATGACGTCATTTGGAGATGAAATCGTCGCTGCGCGCCGAACGCTGTATGTGCGAGTGAAAGGGCGCGAGGGGCGCGTCTTTCACGGGGAGTGAACGCACGGCGGAGAACAAACGCGCGTTCTGCGCCATGCTCGCTTAAGGGCTGCAGAAGTAGGCGTCTCTTTTCTCCTTTACAATCACCATATATGTAGAGCAAACACGCCTTCTTCAGACGCGCAAGAGGCCGTGGGGGAGGGGGAGGGAAGGGAGGCGACGTTTAGCTGCGGCACCAAGTGCCTATTTATATCAGAGGCTCCAGCAACAGTCAGCAACGCCGCACGCATTTTGAGCTAACGCGGGCAAAACGCCGATGGCGTCGACAACAGTTCTGCGTGTTGTTGCTACCAAAGCCGCTCACCTTACTTCGTATGACATTGCTGTGTTGCTATCGCATTCATTGCTTCGCCCTTAGGGCGAAACTGTGAAATTTTTGCTGTGCTTTCAAGCATGCCATGTATGAACAAAGAGTACCTGGTGTGCTGCCTCATCTGCTTATCACTACCATAAATCGCCACGAAGGAAGCACATCACTGGCATAAATGGCACAGTCAACACCTGTATTGCTGCCCTGTCACTTTTTAAGCAGCAGCATGCGCTGTTCGTTCATACGTGGAACGTCTGAGAAGCACTGCAATCACGACCTGCCTGCCACATGCTTGTATTCATATTTCGGGAGCTTACAAGTAGAAAGTTAGAAGCTGAGCAACTTAGTTTCCGGGAACACTTTACAACTTTCTGATAGGAAGCTTTGCCCTAAAGTTAATACTTCCTTATTTGGTTGCATATTTATGCAATTAAGCAAAATGCAAGAAGTAGTGTGACTTGCTCCATACATGCACAACGTGTACATGCAGTGTGTAGGTGATATTGTGGATGGTGCACAGATTGCAGGCATGAAGAAGCGGCTGGATGCATGGAATGCAGATGTTGCCTCCATGGAGAAGCTGCTGGAAACCAAGGCGCATGAGATCATCTCCATCTGATGTGATGTGGTGTGAATAAAAGATTGCTGTGTTCTGATTGTAGCTGGAATGTCCATTTTGTACTTATTATAAAGTGATTGCTTACATATGTGACCTGCAAAGAAGATAAAGTGACACGAAGGAGGAAACCGTTTCCTAATTTAAATCTACATTTACTAGGGTTACATAGTATTTGCAATATGGTTCTTAGTAAAGGAGAGGCTTCTCTCGCCACTGACATTCAAATGTTAAAGAATGCTGTGTAAACCAGTAAGGCCCCTTCTAGTGCATGTCTGTCCATATCACATTGCATCAGTCTTGTCGTCCCCATCATTTCATCCCATTTCATAGGCTGCTGCTCTCGTACCACATGGATATGGCACTATAGCTGTCAAGAGGATGGAGGCATTGTTTGCTACAATTGGTACACTTATGCTTTTGAAATGCCAGGAACTTTCTCCAAGGTGTCTTGCAATCCTGGAGTTAAAGTCAGGGAATTTGATCGAATGAACAGCTCAAGTTGCAAATAATGTACGTCCTGCAAAGCTTCTATGCTCTTTGCAGCACCCCAAAAAAAGCTTTTCTGCGCAATAATTCTGTCATGTTTATCATATGAATTAATTCGTAAATTACGTGCAACACTGGCAAGACAGTACAGTGGTACATGTAAACTAGTTGGTTTACACACATGGCTTGCCATACAATTAAGCTTATTGATAGTGGCAAGGGTGAACCTGTCATCTAAGGTGAACCAAACAGTCTGTGTTTTAAGCTGCTGCCGTGTAGTGGCCACATTTTAGCGAATAAAAACATGCTATCATTACAGCCAAATTGTATTACTGTAACCATACCTGCTAACCCTCCCAAATTTTTTGTAAGGTTAGCAAATTTGAGCCTGTCCTACGAGTTTACGAATCGTGTCAAGTTTTACGAAAAATTAATTCTGCTGCGAAAATGTACGGATGCAGTACTTGCTTCAAGCAAGGTTATGCAAAAGTTCTTGAAGAGGTGAAATTGGCAACAGCGAAAGCATTGCTTTGGTGAAATGTTTTCTGACCTACATTGAAGTTCTTTCTGCTGATTCGGTGTGTGTGTTTGCGTTGACCACAGACCGGAAACATTCGGACCATTTTGATGCTGAACAATGAATCTTATTTCAAGCTATACGATCCTCTATGTAATAGTAGGTCTGTCGTGATTATGCCACCATCATCACAGCTGCCGCTGTGGTAGACGCTTCAGAGTCCATCACAGTAGAGGCGGCACAGATGAAATCCAAAGATGCACAGGAAGCAGCGCACTCATTTTATACCGTCACGTGGCCAATGACGTGCACACAAAGCCACACTTGCCAGATGGCTGCGACGCGACGTGTGCACTAGGCCCACCTTTAGTCGGTCAGAAGCGTACAGCCGCCGTGGTGTCAGGGAAACGTGCTTGTCTCGCACCCCGGAGGCCCGATTCCCACCCAGACCAAATTTTCTTTCAAAGCCATTCATTTAAATTAAATGAGTGGGAGCGGCAGCAACACTGCAGTCATGTTGCCTAAATTCGCTTGGCTTGTTTTACAGATTCTGCTGTTGACCAGCACTTTTGCTGCCTTAAATCGACAAGGGAACCTGTCGTTCATGACGTTTCAACTTCGCAATTGCAAACGGGTAACGTCATATGGCCAGGAAACTGGGCGTCGTCAGGCAGAAGGACATCACCTTGCTTTCCGGAGCCGATAAAGTCTTCGCTCCATCTATACTTCTTCAGTGGGAGGCGAGCAGCAGCACTGCAGTCATGCCGCCTAAATTCACGTGGCTTATTTTACAGATTCTGCCGTTGAACATCACTTTGCTGCAAATGGACAAGGAAACTTGTTATTCATGACTCTTTGTGATTGCAAGCGGATGACGTCACATTTATTTATTCAGTACCCACAGGCGCCAAAAGGCATTACAGTGGGGGGGAAGGTTTTACAAAACAGAAACATTCAGAAAAGATTTTTTTCTGCACAACGTGTGAGGAAAAAAAAGAACAAAAGTTCAACAACAGTTACAGAAGTTTCAAAACATGGTAAGTTATACATGGGCAATTCAACAAAAAGGCAAAAGAAACAGGGTAGTCGAGTCACTTCAACAGGGCAAAAAATACGTCAATTGACACAACGTTGACGACACTGGCAGGTAACCTATTCCATTCTTGTATAGTCTTTGGAAAAAATGATTTCTTATACAGTTCTGTCTTGCACGGAACTTCTCGTACCTTTAGTGCATGGTCCACGCGTTGTGACCGGTAATGAGGCGGCATTATACATTCATACCTGCCAACTCTCCCGAATTTTTCTCGCATCTCCGGATTGTATGGACGCGACCTCAAATCTCTCGAAAAGTGGCCGCCACTTTCGTTTTTTTTTTACAGCCTGTAATATAACCATGCTGAAAAGCGGCGTGGGAGCAGTTCGTCACCAACATGCACCCAACATGCACCGTGAATCGTGGTAGCGGCCGCCGGCACCACCACTATGGTGGCTACCACTACAGTGTACTAGAATATTCTAGTACACTATACTACCACCACGAATGCAAACCGCCGACGGGCGCTGCCATATTGGATTTTCCAGATTGGCTCGTCTCGGGCTGGGTCGAGCATTTTTAGCAATCCAGTCGTTATATCGTCAGTTTCTTAACTCTATGCATTATATGACCGTGAGTGCGCTAGGCTTCAGTTGGCTTTGTCAGGTTGTCGAGTGAAGTGTGAATGCCGAACTACACTTTGTTTCCCTGAGTTTAGTTGCAACGATCGATGGCACTTTCAAAAGCCAAGAATAAGTATTGTATTTTCCGGTCTATAACTCGAACCTTTGTATAAATGCACCCCACTCAAAACTGCAGTTTTTCCGGAAAAAGACGTATATAAGTCGCACCTGTGCATAAGACGCAGCTGTTCGGTAAGCGATTAAAAAAAATAGTGACGTTTCACTTGGTGAACGCTGGTCACGCGTAAGCTTAGAGTGGCATGTATTGTTACTCCAGGCGCATTTCTGCCGTCGTGGCTGCCGCGATGTACCGTATAAAGTCCAAGGGCGATAACATCGTCCCCGCACGCCATATGCTGTATGTGCGTGTGAAAGCCTGTGACGGTGAGCCGAATCGCGCACAAGGGAGGAAAGCGGGAAGGTGCGCTAGCGCGGAAGGTAGGGGGGGGGGGTTGTGCTCGGGTAGCAACTGCGTAGTTTGTGCAGCGGCGCGTGCGTTATCTTGATAGCGATCTGCAGATGCGACTACTTCGGGGTCGGTCGACTCGCGTCGTCCTGCCGCCGCTTGCATTGCTGCTCTGTCCTCGCACGGCGCTTGGGAACTGGATCATGAAAAGAACCCGGCACGTTGATATCGCGCACAGAAGCCGGAGCAGTTAAGTCAAGCGTGCTTGACGTGGCCATAAAATCGAATCCGATGTTGACGGCAGTTGTTCCGGGAAAAATAAAGCGTACACATGTCGTACCGTTCTATAAGACACACCAGCAAAAAATTGAGAAAAAGATGCGTCTTATACACCGGAAAATACGATACTTGCAAGTATTTCTGAGATCATACAGGACTGTATTTCTGTGCTCTGTCAATTTGCGGAGTCGTGACAAGTATGGACTCTACCACGTGCGCCGTTTTGTATAGTGGAAAAATTAATTTTTTTGCCCCCCCCCCCCCCCCCCTTGCGCGGTGGTCTCCCGAATTTTCATGTTGCGAGGTTGGCAGGTATGTATATTTGTCCCTTTCTATACCAATTGTACCGTAGTATATGGGATGAAAGAGCTTCAGTCTCAGCCTTCTGCGTCGTACCTCCAAGGTATCCCATTTATAATCTTCCTTAGCACTTCTAACGCTGAAATTAACTTTGCATCGACCTGACACATAACGCACACCTAGATTCCGTACCCTCTCAAGTTTATCGATGTCACGTGCCGTCGGAGGGTCCCACATTACACAGGCGTACTCAAGGACGGACCTTACGTATGTTTTGTATAGCAGCTCTCGTGTAGACGTGCTGATGCTCTGGAGTTCCTACGAAGAAAACCTAGCGTTTTCCCTGTCCTAGCGGTTACATAGTTAACCTGTTTCTGTCATGATAATTCTGGGGTTTGCCGAACACCCAGGTATTTAAACTGTGTTACTTTAGCTATTGTGATTCAAGGTGTAAGAAAAATTTATAGAGTTCTTTCGAGTGAATGTCATGTTTTGGTTAGGTTTATTTGCATGCGCCACTTAGTGCACCATTCACTAATTAGATTGAGGTCTTGCTGAATCAGACTGGCATTATCCATGCTGCTAATCACCCTATATAATACGCAGTCATCTGCAAACAGCCTTAGCTGCGAAGTCAGACCTTCGCCAATATCATTTATATACAATAAAAAATGCAAAGGCCCCAGGACGGAGCCCTGGGGTACAACGGATGTAACTTCTCGCGAGCGCGACTGAACCCCGTTTACAACCACGAACTGCTGGCGCATGGCAAGATATTCTTTAACCCATGAGACAATCTGCGGGTGAATTTTATATTTATGCATTTTTTCTATGAGCAATGAATGGGGTACCGTGTCAAAAATCTTTCTGATATCGAGGAAGATACATTCAACTGAAAGCCGTTTATCCAAAGCAGAAGCAATATCATTTGTGAATTCTAACAACTGTGTAATACAAGAAAACCCTTTACGAAATCCATGTTGGGAGGACATAATTGCAGAATTAGTATTCAAATGAGCTACAATGCTCGTGAATAGAATATGCTCCAGAATTTTACATGCGATGGATGTCATTGATATTGGACGAAAGTTTGAAACGTCACTTCTAGGGCCAGACTTATAAACAGGGACCACAGTACCTGTTTTCCAGTCATCAGGTAGGGAGGCTTCGAGCAGAGACTTTTTAAAAATTAATTTGAGGTATACTTGGAAGGCGGTTCAGCGCATGATGTGAACAGGAAGTTGGGTAAGTTATCGGCACCACAAGCTTAGAAGTGTCGAGCCCTCGAAGCAATGATTCGATGCTACGCATGCTGATTACAACATCATTCATGCCACTTATCATTTCGAGCAGCGTTGGCTCGTCCGCAGAAGGCATTGTTGCAGGAGTGAAAACGGAACAGAAGTAGGCGTTGAAGCATTCTGCTTTTTCAGTGTCATGAACTGTGACATCATCGAACATGAGAGGGGGAATATTTACTACATCATTTCCATTCTTTTTCACGTGTCTCCAAAATTCTTTTGGTTTGTCTTTTAATCGTGATTTAATAGTTTTCGAATAACTGTCTTTAGCAGTGCGTATTGCTTCTTTAACTTCTCGAGTTATTTCTTTAAGTTTTTCCTCTGTTTCTCTTGATGGTGTTCTGCAAAAGGTGCGATAAATTCTCTGCCTTTTTTGTGCGAGCTGGCGCAATCTTTTTGTAAACCAAGGTTTGTTTTTACCTCTTCACGTCGTCAGTACCCAAGATGGGACAAACCGCTCACGCAGTTCCAATATTTTTTGCTTCAATAACCGCCACAAATTTTCCACACTCCTACACTCGGCTTCTGTTTCAACTAAATAGGTGGCTAACGCTTGAATAATACAATCTAGATCTCCTTTTTTATAATTGTACACTCTTCTGTTAACGGGGTGGGTCGTGGTTTTAACATAGGCTAGTGACATCGTCGACACGACAGCCTGGTGGTCACTTATACCAGGAATCACGAGTGTTGGATGCACAAGATCAGGTCAATTCGTTAGCAGCAAGTCCAGAATATTGTTTCCCCGCGTTGGAGAGAGGACTAGCTGGTGCAGTGCATACAGATTCACCATATTCATAATTTCTGTATTACTTATTCCAGTAGCTGTGATAGCAATCGATGTGTCCCATTTAATATCCGGTAAATTGAAGTCTTCTCCAATTACCATGGTATCTGTGTGCACTCCATCAATTATGCATTGAAAACAGGTGAGAACGTACATTTGGAGGATGATAAAAGCTACATACTGTAATGATCATACGGTGCGGAAGGTCTAGTTTGCACAATACGGCTTCACTTATGCCAACATCCACTTGAATCTGAAGACCTAATGCTGTTATCTATGAGAATGAATACACCTCCTCCATGACAATTTCTGTAGCAGTTGTATCCTGTTGGAAATACCTCGTGATCACCAGTGTTTGGATCTAACCAGGATTCTGTGCCAAGAATGACTGACGGCTTTACTGCCTCTATGAGTACACAAAATTAATCTTTTTTATTTTTTATACTCCTACAATTTAATAAAAGAACAGTAAGGTTAACAGAGCTAGACTGGCATCGTCACTTCTGTGAGTTTACCTGCATTGTTACATCATCGTAAACAAACTTCTGCTCGTTGAAAAGTAGGTAATCATACCCAAGAGTAGCCTTAACGCCGTCCTGTTTATGTACATATACCTTTGCCTAGTCCCACAAGATCTTTCTTTTCTTTCGTATTGCTTCCGAGTAGTCTTCAGAAATTCCAATTGCAGTACCCTTTAACTTTCTTGAGTTACTTAGCACGCGGTGTTTTTTCTTTAAGCGAGGCAAATTTCGCAATAATAGGCCTCCTACTCCCAGCGTGAAAGCGTCCTAACCGGTGAGCCATTTCTATTTCAACAGTGAAAATGCCCAACTTCGAAGAACATATGTCCAAGACTTGTGTCTCTGAGTCGACATTTGTCTCGTTAGCCTGTTGGTCGGGTATGCCATTAAAAATTAGATTGCACCTTCTACTACGGTTCTCAAGGTCTCAAGTCTTTGACGTTAAAGACTCTCGTAGTGCTGGGTGCACTCTGTCACGGACGATTTTATTTCATCAAGGTTGATTAACTTTGCTTCAAGGGATATGACATGACCACTTAGTTCGTCTGTAGCGAGCCTGTTTGCAGCCTGTACAGATTCAATACTGTTTAGTTTCTCCTTAATCGTGTTCTGGCCTTCCAAGAGCTGCTGCAAGGTCGCCTCAGTTGAAGGTCCGGGATTCAGTTCGTCGCCACATAATATCAAAAGCAGCAAATAAAATGAGAAACGGCGAAACAGACGAAACTGTTTCCTTGAACGGTGTTGCATACATGAGTGCGACAGAACACAGTAAAACAATTTTTGGGGTGAATTCGGCAAGATAAACAACGGAAACAAATAAGAGGATTCCATATTACTAACCTGCATAAGCAGTAGAAACATTGTGAAGTGCACAGTTGCAGCCATGCCTGTTTCACGCCCCGTCGATGCACTGAAGAGAGCTGCTTTATGAAGCAGACTGATACCGTCCAGCCGGTAGTCACTCAAATGGTTGCTCGCAAGAATCGCACATGCGCCGAAATCAGGATCGTGAGCCGGTGTCATCCCGCTGTCATCATCAAGAGCTGTGTCGGATTCAAGGGTGGTTGGCGCTCGTAGTCCTTGCGAAGTGGCACCTTCCAATGGTGGAAGAAACGCCGGTGTTTTCCTGGCATATTGTCACGTAGAAGAAGTGCCGGCGACCTGCATAAGCAGTAGAAACATCGTGCACTGTTGCCGTCATGCCGGTTTCACGCCCCAGGGATACTGGGCATGACCAGGATACTGGGCGTGGTCAGGCAGAAGGACATCACCTTGCTTTCCGGGGCCTATAAAGCCTTCACTGCATCGCTACTTATTCAGTGGGAGGCGAGCAGCAGTTACACTCGCATTTACACGTTTACTTGCCATCTGACGCTACTGGCGCAGGTGCTTGAACGGGCGGCCTCACGAGTCTGGTGAAATAAGTGAGCTACCAGAGGCTGAACTTGTGAACTGCGTGGTGGTTTGGTGCATCCCACTAAGTCAATTTTTGCCCCTCTACTTGCCACAGAGACCGAGTTTCAAAAGAACTCGGAGAAACAGGATGCTAACGAGCTAACAATTGACAATGTGGTAGATAAGCACACGTTTGTGTTTACATGCTCAGATCACAAGGAAACGATCATGGCTAATTTGCTGCTCTACTACGTATCAATGAGAATCCGCCAGTATGCAAAAGAAAAAAATCGAAAAGCGGTGGGCAAGACTAAAAAAATGTTGGTAGCTTGCACTAGTGGTACAAGGCTGGAGTAAACAGCGGAGCTGGTGATCGACCTTTTGATCACCAGCTCTTCACGGAATCATCAGATCACGGGTGATCTTTGGTCATCCCATGTCAAGGCTACATTATTCACCACATAGTCAACGAGAGTTTTGCCGCCGTCACGGCAGCTCCGAGCTTTATCTCCCCGGTAATGTCACGGCCAAGGTAGCCACCGTAGCCAAGGTGCGCCTCCACACTTGCCGGGGCGTGGCTGGTCGAAACCTGTCGAGCCGCCGCCAGAGGCGCCGGCTGCAGTCACAGACAGCAGCCGGCGTTAAGATAAGCCTTAAGTTTAGCACAGAGAAATCAGGAATTATGATCTTTAATGAAGAGACGAGTAACTTCGTGGTGTCAATTCAACAACAAGTAATACCCATAGTGAAGCAATATAAGTACCTCGGCGTACTCATAAACGAAGGAAAGAATTACTCAAGCAACCACGAAAATAATCTGAAAATAAAGGGGAAGCGGAATGCAGCAATAATGAAACACAGAGCACTGTGGGGCCACCATAAGTATGAGGTGGTGCGTGGAATCTGGAAAGGAGTAATGGTGCCAGCGCTAACATTAGCAAATGCCATTCTATGCTTAAAATTAGATATCTTGTCGGGTTCGGAAGTTAACCAAAGATCAGTAGGCCGGAATTGGCTTTGGGAGCCCGCGGTAATACCACAAATGAGGTAGTGCAGGGTGACATGGGTGGGGCCTCTTTTGAAGTCGGAGAAGCACAGAGCAAAATTAGTTTTAGACGCGAAGCATCTTATGGTCGGGGCTATGTCACTCCCTCCCTCCTTCCATCCGCTGTGCGGCGTCCACGCCCCTACTGCGCATGCGCATCCCCCTCCCCCTCCTCTCCTTATCTCCTCTCCTCTCGGCATTCCTCCTCTCCGACACTCCTCTCCGGATTGCGCAACGATGGCAACACCTGCGGCTCCGCGCGCGATAATGCGAAGCAGCTTAGGTTAGAGGCGCGACAGTAGGCGCCCCAGAGGCACCGGCAACAGTCACCAACGCCGCGAACCAACGCTGCGAACGCGGGCAAAACGCCCACGGCGTCGACAACAGTTCTGCGCGTTGCTGTCGCTGCTGCATGTCCAAGTTTATACAGGTGATAAAACTACCTTGAGTCGACCCCATGGCTGCTTCGCATACTACTCGGGGTTCCCTTACGGGAAGATGGTGTAATTTTTTAAAGAAAGGCTCAGGAACATGGATGAAAATAAATGGGCGGCTAAAGTGCACAAGTATCTCTGCATGAAAAGGGTGGACACAGAATGGAGGAAGAGGTCACGGAAGTTGGCAACCAAGTACAGGATAATCGAAACTGTAAATAGACAACCAGGGGTCATCACAAAGAAAGTGAGAGAAATAGAGACCGGTGAATTGGATGCAAAGAATGGAAACAAAAAGGACTATGGAGATTTACAAGAATGAGAAGAAAGAAATTAGAAGGGAAAATCTGTACGATAACACAAAGGGCAGTGCCTTGTTATTTGAGGCTCGAGCCGGTTGCCTAAGGACCAAAACATACTGGAGCAAATATTCGGAACTAGATGAGGCATGTGTATGCTGCAGTAAAGATCCAAAAACCACTCGGCACATCCTAATGGAATGCGACGGGATCCACCCAGCGAGAACCGTCGGTAACGTGCAACTCCCAGAAGCGCTTAGGTTTAAAGTGGAAGGAAACATAAACAGATCAGCCGTAGAGATAAGCTAAAGACGATTAGAGTACTGGTGGAAAAAAGCAGGGAAAAGATGGATACGACCTGATCTCTTAAAATCATAGGTAGCGGTACAAGGTAAATTTTTGAAAAAGAAAAAAGAATAATGAGAGGTATACAAAATGCTAGGTAAAGCACATGTATAGTATACCTGATTAAATCAAGCTGTCTAGGTGACTATTTGTCGCCGCCCCGTTTCGAAGGGGATGTCAATAAACCATCATCATCATCATGACACCGTGCGCGTTTGGCGTGAACGCGGGGAAACGTGGACGGCATCGGCAGCAGCCTGTGCGTTCCCTCGTTGGTGCTGCTACAGTTTTTCTCTCTCTTGCTCTCAGTTTCTTTATGCCATGCATAGCGCGCGCCGTGCTCATGCTCTCCTTAACCTCCCATGTCAAGGCAACATGTGCATGGAGAGGAGGCGAAGTACACGCCGCTCCGCGAGGTGGTTGCTAGGCAACGCGCGGTGACGTCATCGCCAGGTGCAGTTTTTTGTTCGCACTACGCGGCCTACCCAAAAGCTTAAACAGCTTCGCTGTTAAAAGCTAAGGAAGCTAGCGAAACTGCTGTGAACTAGTGCTTCGCAACAAAAGGCGTAGGAAATTTCGTGTTCATGTACACCCGTGAGCAAAAGTATATGGACCACAGGGTCGCCGAAAAAACTGATTTTCTTCCTAATTTACAAGCACAAACTGAAATTGATGAGTATACTGAAAAGTTCGCAATGCCAAGTTTGGACTGTCGTGCTCAATTTCAAGTTGCGTTCACAGGCAGAGAAAAAAATCGGGTTTATCGCCCAACCCCTGGTCCATATACTTTTGCTAACGGGTGTACATGTCTACGCTCACTCTTGCCGTCGTGGTGCATTTAATTGTCCACTGCAACCATGAAAAGTATTCTTTCTAGCATAGCGTAATTGCAGTTGACTCACCGCAATTGCCAATGAAATTGTGTTGCTCCATTTATTTTGCAAAGCTTTCTTCTATTATCAGGCAACTGAATAATTAAACAGTTGGTGACCGTGCAACAGCGAAATCGTTACAGCCAGACGATGTAAATGAACTTTGTCCACAAGCCCCCTATGCTCACCCTACAAGCGACGGTCAGGAAAGGGCACGATGCTCCTCCACTCCACAACGCACAAATGCGCTACGGCAGGGTTCGTAGACTCTCCGACACAGCGCAGAGAAGGCTGCGGAGTCAGTTTGCCAACGGACATGGGTTTGTACACCCAAGATACAAC
Organism: Dermacentor silvarum; assembly: GCF_013339745.2. Taxonomy (NCBI): domain Eukaryota; kingdom Metazoa; phylum Arthropoda; class Arachnida; order Ixodida; family Ixodidae; genus Dermacentor; species Dermacentor silvarum. The sequence continues at coordinate 5,307,993 of NC_051162.1, read as the reverse complement.
ACAGTGCAACAGTCACGGCGCTTACGGGCTAAGGCTCACTGCAAGACCGATCGAGTACGCGCGCCCGCTGCGCTAGGGCTAACCAGGTAGCGGTCCACCAAGCGCGAGAAGAAGGCGTCGCGAGAGCAAGGGTCCCACGTAAGCACCTCGTTGCGGGCCTGTGAGCATTTGCCGCGGTCAGCGGAAAAGAGCTCGGGTGGAAAAAAAATTAAATTATGGGGTTTTACGTGCCAAAACCACAATCTGATTATGAGGCACGCCGTAGTGGGGGACTCCGGAAATTTGGACCACCATGGGTTCTTTAACGTGCACCTAAATCTAAGTACACGGGTGTTTTCGCATTTCGCCCCCATCGAAATGCGGCCGCTGTGGCAGGGATTCGATCCGCGACCTCGTGCTCAGCAGCCCAACACCATAGCCACTGAGCAACCACGGCGGGTAGCTCGGGTGGAGAGGGCGCCCGGGGGCCGCCACTCGGGAGGATAATCAGGGCCGGCATTTTGTAGCGATGCCTTTTCGATGCTAATGCCTTTTCGCGCTTGATCAGTGGTCAGAGCGATGGTCCGCTCACGTTATCAACGGGATCAGCCGGCCGTGAGCGGTGGATGATAAGACTAGTATAGAATAAAGCATAATGCATCGCTACAAAATACCGGCCCAGGGCACGTCCCGGTGACGTGTTCTCGCATGGCAACTCAATCCCGGGAGGGAGAAACACGGTTTGCGCGGCAAATTAGCTCCGGCGCGCTCGCCGTGTCCGCCATGTTGCCGTTACGGCGGCGGTCCTGGAGATGAGCTAAGCACAACGCGCGAGCTGGGGGACGAGGCGCGGGAAGACACCTCGATCCCCACATTCCTCCCTCCTAAAGACTGAGGCCAGCCTCCAAAGGTGGCTGACCGAGGCCAAGTGGCAAGGATGACTCATCCAACGCCAACGGGGCAAAGTCCAAGAGGGTGTCGTCCTCCTCCTCAGGACCAGATCAGGGAGAAGGGGCCCCAGTAGTCCGAAAAGGCGAAGACGTCGCTTCTCTTGATACGAAGCCAGGGGCCTGCCTTGGCCACCAAAGTTCCGCACGCAGGAAGGGCACACTGCCAGGAGGAAAGGGTGGCAGCCGAGGAAGAACGGGGTTGGGCTGCACCAAGGCAGCTGGCAAAGCTTGAGGTCCGCCTGACAGGAGCAGCCAGGAACGCGCGAGGCGTTGCTGGGCACACCTGCCGCAGCATCGAAGCAGTGGCTCGCCGGAGCGCCGTGCGCTGGTTGGACTCACCGCAGGCAGAAGGTAGCTGGCCGAAAGCAGCTATTAGAGCTGCACTCCAGGCCAGGACCGCTGTTTGATGCCTTCGTAGTTTTCCCATGCCTTGGCGGCACCTTGATGTCGCCCCGCTGCAACCAGCCATATCGTGTTGTCGGGCCAGGCATGGCATGCATGCGCCGAGCGCGTTGGCTGCTTGCACCCACAGAATGGGGTCATTCTGAAATCCATGGAACTCCGGTAGTTCCGAGGCAGCAGGTGATGGAAAGGCTGCTAGAGGAAAACCGGAAGTTGCTGAAACGATGTAGTCCAGCTGCTGTGACAGCAGCGAGATGGCTTGCATGACGTCGGACAAGCTGCTGATTGAGCCGCCAGTTGAGCCAGGGGCGGAATCTGCGCGCCCTGAGGCGGCGGCAGCAGCCGCAGTACTGAGGCCAGCCGCACCAGTGGCCAAGGGAGCATAAACGGCATCCGTTGAGCCATAGCTGGTGGTGGCCGCGGTACTCACTGTAGCCGTAAACATGGCCAGGGGAGCTTGTACGGCATCCTTTGTTGCCTTAGTTGTCGACGATGTCGTGGGGCAGAGATCCAGGGCATGGGAACGACGTACCCTGGCCGCAGGAGGCACCCAGGACGGCAAGAATCCATGTCCAAGGCATGCCTTGGCGGCTCTGAGATCGAGGTAGTCCCAGGTACGGCATCCATGACAAGGGAAGCGTTGACAGCGTTCCCTCACCAGGAGGACGCTAGGCCTCCGCTGTACGGTACTTAGGGCTGGAGCGCCTTAAGGCTGGGCTTTCGGCGACTGCGCCATGGTAAAGGAACAGAGACACAGAGACAGCACCCGTTCCTGGGCCAGCTGTTCTATTACTTGCTTGCTTGCCTTCGAGAGTGGCTCGTACCCACTATGGGGGATTGGCCAAGAATGGGGTGATTGAAGGAAAACAATTATCGGAGTCAAATAAGGATTATTTTTGAAAATTTTTGAATGACGAAAGGAATTTATTCATATAAAATCTAAGAATTTAGCAAGAAAATCGTCCTGATTCAATTATATACCCCATAACAGCTGAACCAACATCCCTATGACAATGTCCGAGAGAAGAGGCACCAAAAGATAGAATATTGGGTATCGTAATATTTAATCCAGCACTGTTAAATTTTTTCTTCTAAAGCATGTTTTCTTAATGAGGAAAAACGGCGGCATGACAGGAAGAAGTGTTCTATTGTTTCGTCTTCACCACAGTATGAGCACAAGGAGGAGGGCGCTAGACCAGATCGATGTAGGTAAAAGTTTAATCTAGGTATGCGACATCTGAATTTGGTAAAGAGGAATTCAAGTGTTCTATTATGGCAGAATTTTCTGTTCCAAGGAAATAGGAGGTGTCGATAATCAGATATATTTGTTAATGGCAGGTTCCAGGAGTCTTGCATGTCTCTCCTGAACCTAGCCGCGGTTATGTAACCTGATACAGGAAGAATCGGAAGGATTGGACCACTAAGGGCAGCTCTCGCTAAGCTATCAGCTAATTCATTGATAACTAATCCTTTGTGACCAGGCACCCATACCAATCTAATCAGTTTTAAGCTTGAAGGAATAAGACATTGGAATGTACGCAAAACTTGTGAGCCACTATTTGCAGTGAGAGCTGAAGATAATGACAAAGAATCCGTTACTATTGCAACTTCCGAGATTGATGAGTGCACTTTTCGTTGAGCCAATGCAACCGCCAGAAACTCAGCTAGAAATACTGGTATATAATCTGGAAGTCTTAAGGAGAACGACCAGTCGAAAGCGGAAGAGAAAATTCCAATTCCACATTTTTCTTCTGATTGCGAGGCATCTGCATGACGGCTTTTATTTTTAACTCCGATAAGTGATTTTCTAATAGCCCATTTAATATAGTGTAAGAAAGGAGTTTTGTGTTGTTTGGATATATATTGATCGTCGAAAATAATTTGGAGATTCTCTCTCTCACTGCAAATTGGAGGGATCTCACATAATCGTACATCTAAGGGACCAACTAGTGCCTGCACGAAAATGACCTGAGGAGTGTGGAACCGGGGCCAGGAAGATTGAAAAAGTATTGCAGGCTGGGAAATGAAAATGATTTGTAATTTTATAGGGAATTCATACATTTTTAAGAATGTTTGGACCGTTAATAACCGAAATCTGCACAAAGGAGAAGGTAAATGTGTTTCTAGGTATAATACATTGTTGGCAACGAACTTTGGCAATCCAAGGCACAGGCGTAAAGCTTCCCGTTCCAGAAGAACAAGGGATGTAATTTGTATGCCGGCACGCCTGAATATAGAACACATCCGAATTCGAAAATTGGCCGTATGTACATTTTATAAATCATCACAAGAGAGTCTCTCCCCATTCCTGATCGACTGTTGCAAAGCCTTCTTAGCATTCCAATCGCTCGCACCCCTTTTTTATTTATGTATTCAATGTGCGTGCGCCAATTTAGACGGTCATCATATATTATGCCCAGGTATTTTACCGAGTCCACCTGAGGTATGTTCTGCAGGTGGTAGGTTAGGTTTATATGTATTGGATCTATTCAAGGAAAAATTATTATTGAGCATTTACTGACATTTAGGGAGAGGCGAATATTCAGTAACCAGTTTTGTATATGGCGCACAGGTATGTTTGCAATCGATTATATAAAGAGTGGATGTCAATGTTAGATGCAAAAAAAGCAATGTCATCTGCGTGTGTATATGTCATTATGACAAGGTATAGAGCTTAGTAATATATTAAATAATAAAGGGGACGTGACGGCTCCTTGTGGAACTCCACGCGATTATCGACGTCTATTTGAAGAACATCATTTCAAAGAACAATAAAATTTTCGGTCAGTCAGAAACTCGCCAAACCATTTTGTTATGTATTTTGAGAAATCAAGGTTAATTAATCGATTCAATAAAACTTCGTGTTCTGCACTATCGTAAGCTTTTGATATATCTAATGTTACTGGAGCTGCAATTTGTCTCTGGCGACGTGCTAGTTTTATACGGCATTCCAGGTCCACATGAGCGTGCCAAATGGAACAGCCAGATCTAAAGCCAATTTGGAAAGGGCTGAGCGCTTCTTTGTCCTCTACTAATTTTATAAGACGAAAATTTAGAATTGTTTCTAATCATTTCACTAAATTGGAGGTTAGAGCAATTGGTCGAATGCTATCAAGCGTGTATTCGTCACTATTATTTTTAAGAATCGGAATAATTTTAGCGAGTTTCGAACTGGGAGGTATCCACGAAAATTTAATAGAGTAATTCACAACGTCTAAAAGAACATCTGGGGACTCCTTGAATAAAATTTTTATCATTTTAGAGGTTATTCCGTCAACACCAGGGGCGGCATGTGGCATACTTTCCACTGCTGTGGCCAGTTTAACATAGTGATCTCCGTAAAATCATCGGACCGTATGCTTAACTTGGAACATAGCGTTAACAAGGACGTGAACCGGATTTCTAAACCCTTTGCAATTTCTTCTACCATTTGCGTCATTTCTTCACTAGTGAAAACCATAGAGTCAATGTTACTCGGACGCGGAAAAATCTTTCTGCCACGAAGAAAAGTGAAAAGCATTCGCTTGTTTTTAGATTTAGATATATATTCGAAATGTTTGCAATCATAGTCGTATTTTGCTTTAGAAACTGTATGTTTAAATATAGTTCTGTACAATTTATAATCACTCCATTTTTTTGGACACTGGTTATATAACAACTTTTTCCAGGCTGCTTTCCTTCTTTTATAATCGCGTGAACAGTCGGTATTCCACCAAGGGTTGTAGGAGTAACCACTATTAGATCGAATTCTGAATTCCGACTGCTTGCTAGATTTTTCGAGGGCTGAACAAATAATTTTCGTCTTTTCTTCATTGGACGCCTCAGAAAGTGACGAAATCACAGATCGCAAGGACTGCTTAAAGGTATTGTAGTTTACAAACGTTCGAGCTTGTTCATCCATTGTTGTAATAGAGCAGACTATTTCAAAGAACAGCGGGACGTGATCACTATTAGAGGCGCAATCAACAGTTGACCACGAAGACACAGAGATGCTACAGCTAGAGAATGTGAGGTCAATTGCAGACTGATTTTGGCCACGCACGAATGTAGTTGCCCTAGAATTTACCCAAGAAAGGTTATTATCTAATGACCAATTAATTCCACAAGCGTTTACCGCATGAATCTGTCTTTAAACCCCATGAAACATGGTGTGAATTGAAATCCCCAGTAAGTAAAACATCCCGCCAACAGCTAGCTAGAACACTGAAGAGAGCGAGTGTCCTGCACACCGGAAGGAAAATAAGTATTTACAATATAAAGAGGGAAACATCCAGGTATAGTCAGTTCTATAGCCAGAATTTCGCACTCAGAATCCATCAATTCGAATAAAATTTTGGCTTTATGACATATTTTAGTTGAAATAAATATTAGTTCACCACTTCTTGTAGGGCGGTCTAGTCGAAAAGATCTGTAAAATTTTAAATGGAAATTTTTCTCCGTTGTCAACCAAGTTTCCCGTAATATCTGGATTAAGTTGGTTTGTAAGAGAAAACAAATCTACAGAAGCTGATAAAAGTGAACGGCAGTTCCACCTTTAACAGTCCTATGATGAAGTTGCTGCTATCGAAGGGGACTTCTTTGATGCACTATCCTCCAATGTAAACTTCGACTGACATTTCTTTGACTGCGAATGGAGAAGTGAGGAAGAATCCTCACTGATTGTTGACATAGCTGTTTTTTGAGCACGATCATTATGTTCTGCGTCTTTCATTTCACAATCTTGATTGATCTGGTTGGTGGAAGCAGAATGAGTGGGAGGGGAGCTATTGCACGCTGTGCCATCTCCCGAGGCAGTTGTCTCCCTCTTTCCATCGACAGATTGCTGCCCTGAATTTATAAGTTGATTTGCTGCCGAGCATAGACCAACAGCTTGCATTAACGTATTCATTTGCGAGGAAATAGCCTGTGCGATGCTTTCACCAAGATTTACCAGCAACTCATCCATTGCCTTAGCCACGGCCTTTTGAACAACATTTTCTATGGTTGCAGTGAGCGATGAGTCAAGTATCGTATTTTGTTTGGCTGTAACTCCAGCATAGCCAAATGTTCTTTCATTTACAATATTTGCAGCTTCTCTTCTGGAGCAACGTCTTTCATCCATAACTTCGAGGATCTGCACTTCTTGGGCCTGCACAGAACAGAGTAATCGGTCGGATGGTTTCCTTCACAAACGCAGCATCTCTCGTTTTCGGAAGTGTAATCACTGGGAGCGTGACTTTCCCCACATGTCCAGCAACGTTGACTTGATTTACATGCCCCGATACGATGGCCAAATTGCCAGCAATTGCGACATTGAAGCGGACGCAGTGCAAGTGGATCTACTCTGAAAATAAGGGGCCATATTTTGACCTCTGATGGGGCAGGAAGTGCTAGCAAAAGTGGCTGTCACTGATTCTGTTGGTACTCTGGTATTGTCCAACACTCGATTGCATCTATATACGGCAATCACTCCAGCTGTAGATAACTTTTCCAATGTTTCTGTCGGGGTTAGACTTGAGTCGACACCTCGTACTACTCCCTTGGTGCACGCGAGGTGAGTAGGGATAAATGCACTCACCGGAATGGTTGCGAAAGATGTGCACTTGGAGTAAGTCCGCAACACATGTCTGGTCTGGTGACCTACAAACAATGCCTCCTCGGCCAAACTGCCTTACATCCGAGATGGTCTGGTACAATGGAGTAGCAGCATGAAGAGCGTCCTGGGTAGCCTGAGGATTATTCAATTTAATGAAGCTTCCACTCGCTGGAACGATTGCCACGGGGATGCTGGTTACACCGCTGCGTGGGAAGAAATCCAAAGGTATCTCATGATTAGGAAGAGAAGCTGTCCAAGGTGAAAAACCCCTCCCGGGGGAGTTCTTGGACATCAGCCTAAGCTGGAGCTGGTACTATTATGGAGAGAATACGTTAAAATGAACAAGAAAAAGGATAACATCACCCGATACTCAGACAAACCACCAGAGATCGAACGCAGGCACCGTTCAGCAAGTGCATGCCATTTGATCTATTATCTGCTTCGTCCTCGTCTTCTTCTCGTTCGCGCCCTAGCGCCTGAGCCCAAGTGCATCTCTTCATCTTTACAATATATATATATTGTAATGAAGAAGAGTAACCTGTGCCTCAGCAGCATCGCCACCGGCATGAGCTCGTGGTTGCTGTCCTTGGCCGAACGCTTGTGAGTGCTACCCGTTCGCCTGCATCCGTTGCCAATAAACCTCTTAGCAAGTGGTGGAGGTGCTGGGTTTCGACCACCCTGGAACTTTGGAGTCGCACTCTACCCCCCATCATGCCCGAGGACGCATGTGGGACTTCCTTGCAACTAACAACGCCGTTATTGACTGTTGCCACGCCGAACTTGAACTTTCTGCGCTTCACGATTTTGAGTCAATCGACGACCACCCTTCTAGTGATAAACTGTGTCCGAAGACACAGGGAGCGGGGTTTGCACAGGGAGCGGGGTTTGCAGGGAGCGGAGTTCTTTTCTTCGCTGGATTTACGTTCCGGATACTGGCAAGTCCCTATGGCACCATCTGATCGACATAAAACAGCATTTGTGACACCTGACGGATTATATGAATTTACCGTGATGCCTTTCGGCCTGTGTAATGCTCCAGCCACTTTTGAGATGATGATGGATAATATTTTACGCGGCCTCAAATGGAACACATGTCTGCTACCTGGACGACGTCGTTGTCTTTTCTGCTGATTTCGATACACATCTCAGCCGTCTCGAGCATGTTCTGAAATGTCTAACTGACGCAGGACTTCAACTCAACTTAAAAAAATGTCGTTTTGGTGCGCGAAAGCTCACCATTATTCGCCATGTTGTCTCGCGAGACGGCATTCTTCCGGACCCAGCCAAGCTCCGCGCCGTCGCTGACTTTCCAAAACCAACGAAATTAAAGGAGCTTCGAAGTTTCGTTGGTTTATGCTCGTATTTCCGACGTTTCATTCGAAATTTCACATCCATAAGTGCACCCCTGACAGACCTTCTCAGCGGCGACAACGAACTTTCAGCTTGGTCACCCGCCTGCGATGAGGCCTTCGCAAAATTACGTCGCCTGCTAACCTCGCCACCTATCCTCCGCCACTTCGACCCTGCCGCCCCCACCGAGGTCCACACCGATGCCAGCGGCGTCGGACTCGGTGCCGTACTCGCGCAACGGAAGGAGAGGTTCGATGAATATGTCGTCGCCTACGCAAGCCGAACTCTGACAAAAGCTGAGGCTAATTACTTGGTTACAGAAAAAGAGTGTTTAGCCATTATTTGGGCCCTTGGGAAATTCCGCCCTTATTTGTATGGTCACACTTTCGACGTCATCACTGACCACCACGCCCTATGTTGGCTGTCCACCCTCAAGGACCCATCTGGCCGACTTGCTCGCTGGGCCCTTAAGCTACAGGAGTACGACATCCGCGTTCTTTACCATTCTGGCCGCAAACACACGGACGCCGACGCCCTTTCTCGATCACCGGTCGCAGCTGACAACGCTTGCTTACCGCCCTTGAGCCTGCACTTACATCACATGCACTGCACAACATGCCGTCGGAGCAGCGCAAGGGTCCCTGGATCAGTGCTCTCATCACCATCCTTTCTGATCCATCCACCTCTTCACCATCTCGCGCTCTTCGCCGCCAGGCTACCCACTTCTGCATTCGCGATGGCCTTTATATTGTTACAGGGAGATTTATAGAAAAGGGGGTTTATTCACACTATGTACAAGAAGACTAAATGTTGGCCATCAACAACAAAGATGGCGAACCACAGTTTCACCTCTTCCTCGTCTCTTCGGCTCTATGCTTCAGCATCTTCTTTGTCTACTGGACAACTGGCTCATAACACTACCCTCCGGCGGCGAAAGCACCGACTCGGTGCAGGTGAACGAAGCATATATGAAAAAAAAAACAGAAAAAAACTAGCACACAAGGTATTAAGGGGTGTCCGGGGCACGATAGGGCTTGAGACGGACAACGTGTACAATGTCCTTGCGGAGAGGAGCAGAGGATGACGAAGGCAGCAGTGGAGCGATTTCATAAGTGACATCAGTCACTTGGCGGCACACGCGATATGGACTGGTGTACTGGAAGAGCAATTTTTCGGATAAGCCAACGCGTCGTGCTGGGGACCACAGGAGAACGAGCGATCCAGGGACAAAGTGGGTGGTCCTGTGGTGGCTGTTGTAGCGAGACTGCTGGTGGATTTGGGACTCAGAAAATCGAGTGCGAGCAACTTGACGTGCATGGTCGGCACGTGCAACGGTCTCTTGAGCATATTCAGTGGGTGGGCACCCAGAAGAAGGCACCAGGGTGTCCATAGGCAATGTAGGGTTTCGACCGTATAAGAGGAAGAACGGCGAATAGCCAGCGGCCTCATGCCTGGAAGTGTTGTACGCGAATGTCACAAACGGTAGTGCAACGTCCCAGTCGTGGTGGTCGGCAGACACATACATGGCCAACATGTCAGTAAGGGTGCGGTTCAGGCGTTCTGTCAAGCCATTCGTCTGTGGATGGTAGGCTGTAGTCAGTTTATGTTGCGTCGCGCAGGATCTTAGAATGTCATCGATCACCCTGGACAGGAGCTGTCTGCCACGGTCAGTGAGCAGTTGCCGAGGAGCTCCGTGCTGGAGTATGACGTTATGCAGCAAGAAGTCTGCAACGTCGGTGGCACAGCTAGTGGGAAGTGCACGCGTAATGGCAAACCGCGTCGCATAATCTGTGGCAACGGCGATCCACTTGTTCCCAGAGGTGGATAGGGGAAACGGACCAAGTAAATCGAGACCGACGCGGTGAAAAGGCTCGTAAGGAATGTCCAGAGGCTGAAGATGTCCTGCAGGCGGCAGAGTCAACTTTTTTCGGTGCTGACAAAGGTCGCATGAGCCCACGTAACGGCGCACTGAGCGGGACATCCCAGGCCAATAGAAACGGCGGCGCGCGCGGTAGTATATGCGTGACACGCCAAGATGGCCCGCCGTTGGTGCGTCGTGGAGCTGCTCCAGGACAGTGGAACGGAGGTGAGCCGGGATGACTAACAACAGGTCAGGACCGTCAGGGAGTAAACTGCGACGATATAACGTGTCGTTTTGGAGTACAAAGAGGCGGAGGGAAGGATCAGGAGCGTGGGAGTGCAATTTGTCGATGATCTTGCGTAGAGACTCGTCAAGGCGTTGTTCGGCAGCGATGTTGAAGAGTTGAGAGATGGAAAGAACACACGGGCTGGAGTCGCTCAGGGCAGCGTCTGGTGGATCTACTGGGTATCTGGAGAGGCAGTCGGCATCCTGGTGCAAGCGGCCAGACTTGTAAACGACGGTATACGAGTATTCTTGAAGTCGCAGTGCCCATCGACCAAGGCGACCAGTGGGATCTTTGAGAGAGGACAGCCAGCATAGAGCATGGTGGTCAGTAATAACGGTGAAGGGTCGGCCGTAGAGGTAAGGGCGAAACTTGGCAATGGCCCAAACTAGAGCGAGACACTCTCGCTCTGTGATAGAATAGTTTTGCTCAGCCGAAGAAAGAAGGCGACTGGCATAAGCAATAACGCAGTCCTGACCATGCTGACGTTGGGCTAGAACTGCGCCGATTCCATGGCCACTGGCGTCGGTACGGACTTCTGTGGGCGCAGATTCGTCGAAGTGAGCCAACACTGGTGGTGATGTCAGTATTCCTATCAGCTGTGAGAAGGCAGACGCTTGTGCAGGACCCCAAGAAAAGGTCGCGTCTTTCTTAAGCAGGCAGGTGAGGGGCCGTGCTAGTGCTGCAAAATCTTTCACAAACCGCCGAAAATAAGAACACAGGCCGAAAAAGGAACGGACGTCCTGAGTAGAGCGAGGTGTCGGAAAGTTGGCAACGGCGCTAACTTTGGCAGGGTCAGGCCGTATACCTGTAGCATCGACAAGATGGCCAAGTACTGTGATCTCGCGGCGACCGAAGCGGCATTTGGCAGAGTTAAGTTGAAGACCTGCATTGCGAAGGATGCGCAGAATAGCCGAGAGTCTACTTAGATGACTGGAGAACGTAGGCGAGAAAATGACTACGTCATCGAGATAGCACAGGCAAGTAGACCACTTGAAACCACGAAGGGAGTCCATCATTCTTTCGAATGTTGCGGGGGCATTGCACAAGCCAAATGGCATAACTTTGAACTGGTAGAGCCCATCGGGTGTTATAAAGGCGGTCTTCTCCCTGTCTTTTTCGTCAATGGCGATTTGCCAATAGCCGGACCGAAGGTCTATAGAGAAAAGCACTGTGCGCCATGCAAAGAGTCGAGGGCGTCGCCAATGCGCGGCTTAGGGTACACGTCCTTTTTAGTAATCTTGTTTAGGTGGCGATAGTCGACGCAGAACCGCCAGGTGTTGTCTTTTTTTCTGACAAGCACCACAGGGGACGCCCAAGGACTCGTAGATGGTTCGATGATGTCCTTTGTAAGCATTTTCTCGACTTCGGTTTGAATTACGCGCCGTTCAGTCGCAGACACTCTGTAAGGACGCCTATGGATGGGACTGGCGTTGCCGGTGTCAATGCGATGAGTCACAACTTTTGTCTGGCTGAGATGGGGCGAAGCAAAATCGAAAACGTCGCTGTAAGCGGCTAGCAAATGACGAAGGTCGTCAGACTGAGCAGCCGAAAGGTCGGGGGCGATCATGGCGTCAAAATGTGCATCAAATGAAGTACTAGTTTCAGGGCCTCCAGAAGACAGAGGTGCATCCATAGCAAGGGCCACAGGGTCGTGTGCGTCTAAAAGGGCTATATGTCCCAGTGTGATACCTTCGGGAAGAAACTGTGGAGTCCGTCCAAAGTTCAGAATAGGGATACATGCCCGGTTCGCAGAAACAGTCACAACAGAGTGAGGGAGGGCTACCTGCCTTGTTAAAAGAGCGTCTAGGGAAGGAGAGATGATGTAGTCGCCGTCACAAATGGCGAAATCAGAGGTCAGTGTGACATACGTCGCGGCGGCTGGTCGAAGGCGAACAAACACGGCGACACATAAACGCGGCTGTGACTCGGTGAGGAGATCGGGTACAAAAGGAAGTTCCAACTGGAGAAGGCCAGAAGAGCAGTCGATGAGGGCAGAATGGGTACTCAGGAAGTCGTGGCCGAGGATGACTTCATGTGAACACTGCTGCAGAACGGTGAATAGAACTGAGGTCTGGTGACTGGCGAAGCTCACACGCGCAGTGCACATCCCAACGACGCAAGATGTGCCGCCGTCGGCTACACGAACGACAGGCGACGCCGCGGGCGTCAGAACCTTGCGGAGACGACGAGAAAGGCGAGCGCTCATAACCGATAATTGCGCCCCCGTGTCTATGAGCGCCGAAACAGGCACGCCGTCCACTTCTATGTCCAAAAGGTTTTGTCGGGTGGTCAGGGTCAACAGAGGATTTCCGGGTCGGTTGGTCAATGCAGCATCACCTCCGGGAGCTGCACCGGTCAGTTTTCCGAAGAGGGACGGCGGGGGTATGGCGGCGGTGAGCGACGGGCAATCGGTGAGCGAGAACACCGGTTCTGTGGGGACGGCGAGCGGCGATCGTAGTGTGGAGTCGGAGCAGCAACATCACAGTGCGGCAGGTCATTGCGGGCATGAAAAGGCAAGAACCGGCTGTCTTCTGGGCGGTAAGTGTACGCGGGACGAGGAGACGAAATCTGACGATAGCGACAATGGCGGGAAATATGACCAACTCCATTGCAATTAAAGCATATGGGCTTGTCGTCATGTGTGCGCCACTGGTTTGGGTCGCGGTATCGGAGGTAGGGTCGATTGTGGGCGTGGAGGTCGAAAGAAATTGCCGACCGTAGGGCTACTTACAGAACAGATCGGACGGATGCCTGCGTTCGCTAGCTCTTCACGTACGACAGCTTGAATCAGAGATACTGCCGGGCGGGACTCGTCGTAAGAACGTATCGGGGGAACCGACGGAGACGCAGCCTCAATCTCACGCCGGACAAGACGCAGCAAGTTTTCGGTACCAGGCGGCTGGACGTCTTCACACGATGAGCTAGCGGCGGTATTAGGGAGCCGAACGAATTGTTGTGAGACACGACGGCTCTTTGCTTCTTCAAAGCGTCGGCACTCTCTTATAATGTCGTCGACCGTCGAGCAGTCCTTGTACACGAGTAAATTAAAGGCGTCGTCTGCGATGCCTTTACGAATGTGGCTGACCTTGTCAGCTTCGAGCATCTTGTCATCGACCCGCCGACAGAGTGCTAATACATCTTGAATGTACACAACGTACGGTTCAGTAGATGTTTGGGCCCGGCACAAAAGTTCCTTTTTGGCGGCTCGCTGGCGGCCAAGTGGCTTCCCAAAGAGTTCCTGCAGTTTTTGCTTGCAAGTGTCCCAACTGGTCAATTCCTCCTCGTGTGTTCGGAACCAAACACGGGCCGTTCCCTCGAGGTAATAAATGATGTTCGCCAGCATTAGAGTCGGGTCCCAACGGTTGCTCTTGCTGGCGCATTCGTATTCGATTAGCCAGTCTTCAACGTCCTTGTTGTCAGTGCCCGAGAAGGCGCCAGGGTCCCGGAGTTGAGTCAAGACAATCGGTGCTGTGGTAGCCGAAGCTGAAGCAGCGGGCCTCTCAGTCGACATGGTCGAAGGGCCCACGAGGTTTCCACTTCGAAGTTTCGTGATGTGCTGGTGATGTACCCAGCACCTCCACCAAGATGTTACGGGGAGATTTATAGAAAAGGGGGTTTATTCACACTATGTACAAGGAGACTAAATGTTGGCCATCAACAACAAAGATGGCGAACCACAGTTTCACCTCTTCCTCGTCTCTTCGGCTCTATGCTTCAGCATCTTCTTTGTCTACCGGACAACTGGCTCATAACAATATCGTCGTAATTACCTTTCTGACGGACGCAAGTGGCTTCTTGTGATACCCCGACATCTCCGTGACCTTATCTGCGACGCTTTCCACGCGGACCCGCAGTGCGCGCATGCCGGCCTCTTCAAGACCTACGTTCGACTACGCCTCCGATTTTATTGGCGCGGCATGTATAGCTACGTGCGAAAGTTCGTTCGCTCCTGTACTCAGTGCCAACGCCGTAAATTACCTCCCGGACAAGTCTACCCGTCACAACCCCTTCCTTGCCCTAGTCGTCCCTTTGATCGTGTTGATATTGACATATACGGACCGCTACCATCCGCTCCAGCAGGGAACCGCTGGATTATTGTTGCCGTGGATCACTTGACCCGTTATGCTAAAACCGCCGCTCTGCCGACAGCTACCGCCGGAGACGTCGCATCGTTTCTGTTACACCATTTCGTTCTGCGCCACGGGGCCCCCCGCGAACTTCTGAGCGATAGAGGCCGAGCCTTCTGTCACATGTAAGAGGCCGCCGGTGGCGCGAAAAAGAAGAGGAGCACGCGATGCCTGGTGTTCGGAACGGCGCGAGCGCGTGAGGCGCACGAACCGAGGCATAGTCGAGAGATGAACGGCGCTGTCCGTGGAGTTTCTATGTGGCACCGGGCCAGGAAGGTCGCATCTCCAGCTCCGCTCTGGCGACGGGAGACTTGGGGGTCTGGCCGAGTCCGTGACGTTGGCCGTCCAAAGTGTGACCGTCGACCTCGGCAAGTTCGAGTGAGGCTCCTGGACGGGCTGCAGCTTCTCACGGCAGGACCAGGCACCCCAGAGAGGATCCCCCTTCTGCGGCAGACCGGCACGTTTGATTCTCCTCGGGACGCCACGTCGGCACTCCTGAAGAAGTTGCGACGCATCCCGACGCTAGGCCTAGGCTAGTGGGCCTAAGCTACGGCGAACGCCATCGCTGACAGGCTGACGAGCTCACCACCGACAAAAGAGAACGCGAGTCGTCGGCATTTACGGCAGCATCGACACCCGAAGGAATACGACTTGGACCCGACGTAAGGAACTTCAAGTCAGCGGTCCGTAAGAGCCCACGTTTTGTTTACGACGCAGTTAGGCCGGGGCCAAGGTGGTCAGACTTGGACGAGTCAGGGATAGGACTGACTTAGAGACATTAAGGCGGAGTTAGGCTCCGAGATAGATTATTTTCTGGGAGTTTTGGTATTTAGTCAGAGTTTTGTATTTTGTATTGAGTAAGCATTTTCGTTGACTTATGTCTTTAGTTTTGAGTGCCTTTAGTTTTGACTTTCGGTTTTAGTGTTGTGTGTCGCGTGTGTTCACCATCCCTGTACATATTAAATCCTCGTTTGCCGTGCCGCCAGTCGTCTCTCTCCTCCATCGAGAGTAGCGCATGCTCGCAGCTCTCCACACTCCCAAGTAAAGGTGACACCTTCCTTGCCGATGCTTTGAAGGCACTACTCGATGAATGCCGAATCATTCACCGCACAAGTACAGCGTACCATCCGCAAACTAACGGCATGACAGAACGCTTCAACCGTACTCTTGGTGATATGCTATCAATGTACGTCGCCTCTGATCATTCAAATTGGGACCAAGTTCTCCCTTTCGTGACGTATGCGTACAATACTGCGGCCCAAGGAACTACTGGATTTTCCCCATACTTTCTCCTATATGGCCGAGAACCATCTAATACGTTCGATACAATTCTTTCATATCGACCTGATGCGTCCGAAAGTACTCCGCTGTCTGAAGCTGCTCGACATGCTGAGGAATGCCGCCAGCTTGCCCACTCTTTTTCCACCGAGGACTAGTGGCAGCAGCAATACCGTCAACCTGCCGACCGTTCCGCACCAACATTTTCCCCTGGCTCTCTGGTCTGGCTTCGGGTACCCGCTCCCACACCCGGCCTCTCTGCAAAACTTGTCGCGAAATACCTCGGACCCTACCGCGTTCTGGAACAAACGTCCTCCGTCAATTACCTCGTGGAGCCCCTCAAGCCACCGACAGACCTGCGCAATCGCGGCCGCGAACTTGTCCACGTCTGTCGCATTAAGCCGTACTACGACCCAATAGTAGTGTCTTCGCCTTAAGCCGCCAGGATGGCGCCTTTTTCGGCGGAGGGTGATTGTAATGAAGAAGAGTAACCTGTGCCTCAGCAGCATCGCCACCGGCATGAGCTCGTGGTTGCTGTCCTTGGCCGAACGCTTGTGAGTGCTACCCGTTCGCCTGCATCCGTTGCCAATAAACCTCTTAGCAATATATATATATATATATATATTGTCAAGGTGTTTACTGACAGAATACGCAAAGATTGAGAGGTCGAACTCGGTGCGGCAGTCAGAACCCTGTGAGCAGTCAGGACCAGCCGCGTGCGTAAAAGCGCTGGTTATGCGCCCGACTGACCGGCGCTTCTTCGTCGTATTTCATACGCCGGAGATGCACCTGGCTAACAGGCACTTCTTCGTTACATTTTCCCCCGGAGAAATAGACGCCATCCTGGCGATCTAAGCATACGGTAACATAGAGGGATTTGTGCCATTACCACCAAGACTCTACACTTACATCAAACATAGAGGGATCGTAAAAGGGCTTGAGCCGATCTACGTGAACAGTTTCGCGTCCGCAACGGCGCTGATCAGGAGACGGCGACACAGGCTCTACGACATAATTCACGGGGGAAGTTTGTGAAATTACACGGTAAGGTCCATGGTATCTTGGGAGCAGCTTAGAAGAAAGGCCGGGAGCTAAAGGTGGAACCCACAGCCAAACCAATGAATCGGAAGGGAAGCTTGGGGGAACAGAGCCACCACGACAAAGCTAATTCTGTTGTGCCTGATCTGCGGTGGTTAGACAACGGGCGAGTTGTCTGCATTCTTCAGCATGCTGTGCAGCTTGAGATACAGGAACACATTCCGATGAATCAGGCTGGTAGGGTAGCATGGTATCGATGGTGCAGGACGGTTCACGGCCGTACAGTAAGAAAAACGGAGAAAACCCAGTGGTAACTGTACATAGCCTAATAATAATGAGTGCGGCGTGCCTCATAATGATTTTGTGGTTTTGGCACGTAAAACTCCCGAATTTAATTGATTGTACTGTGCGTTCACTCGGCTCGGCAAGGACGAGCTCAAGAATTATTTCCCTTTTCCAAACGCTGCAGCTTAAATTAGTTGTGCAGGTAACGAAAGGGGCCGCGCGCTACTTGTCTTTTATGTGGTGGCAATCTGTATTTAATGCAAGCCGCGATCGTGGCGTGCGTCGGTAAGCGGCAGATCGGAAAGCAGCTGCTCGAGACGTGCGCGTTATGTTTGTTGCTTGGCCATGCTTTCTAGGTTCACAATATTCAAGCATGCTTTAAGGTACTGCCACCTTGCACATTCTTCTTGCTTCATTCTTCCTGCCAAGAATCTTCGTTTCGTGTAGTAGCCGGCCATCGGTGCGAGCTTACTTTAGCTGCGGTGGGGGGATTCGCCCAACGAGGAACTAGATTTGCTTTGATGAGGCATGTATCACTTATTCTTGCCCTCGTGCTGCTGGTCCCAAGGTAATCGCTGGTTACCGTGGTCTGGGTTCATTTCGCAGAGCAGTCTGTACGAGCCACTTCTCATGAGCAGCGAAGATACCTTGCTCAATGAGTTGCCATATAACTAACATCTGCATTGAATAAGGCATGATATACGTACATTAAATATTTATACAGCGTGATGTAAGGCATTATGTACATATGTGGTACTTACATTGTTAATTTATTGCATTGGCTTATTGGGGTCTAATGCATGTGTTCTTTCCGTGCTCACAGAGCTCATGCCACTCCCTGGGAGCCAAAATCATAGCAGCCGTGTGCGCGCACCCAGCTACCAACAAAACCAACGGCAATCGTCACCGTCTCTGCACATCTTTGCAAGCATGCACGACCGCTTTGTGACTGCATCATAGAGAAATAAAAGTGACTGGATTACTGAACTCTGTGTATGCCTCTAACTCGAAGTCGTGCAGGATCTTGTCGGACACCTGCGACACGCACTTGGCTTTCACCGTCACCGTCCACAATTCGTTCAACGCCATACACCTGTTGCAGACGCTTCCCTTTCTTGAGGTTGCCGCCACGAAAAAAGCTGTCGGCGTCGGCAACCTTCTTGAAACCGCATTGCAATCTTTGCATCGCTGTTCCGAAAGCAGGCGATCTGCTGCCGTCGAAAACGGAGCGCCATGAGCACGAGCAACGAAGGAAAGCGCGGGCGAAACAACGTAAACAAAGCAGATACTGCGCCACGGAGCGATCGCGGTGCTTGACATTTCCACATTGGGGGCGCTGTCAGGAGGGGCGCTGTACTGAGCTGTGATGATGATGATGATTTATTGGCATCCCCTTTGAAACGGGGCGGCGACAAATAGTCACCTAGCCTGCTTGGTTTAATCAGGTATACTATACATGTTCTTTATCTAGCATTTTTGTATTCCTCTCATTAATATTCTTTTTCAAAATTTTACCTTGTACCGCTGCCTATGATTTTAAGAGATCAGGTCGTATCCATCTTTTCCCTGCTTTTTTTCCACCAGTACTCTAATCGTCTCTTGCTGATCTCTACGGCTGATCTGTTTATGTTTCCTTCCACTTTAAACCCAAGCGCTTCTGGGAGTTGCACGTTACCTACAGTTCTCGCTGGGTGGATCCCGTCGCATTCCATTAGGATGTGCTGAGTGGTCTCTGGATCTTTACTGCAGCATACACATGTCTCATCTAGTTCCGAATATTTGTTCCGATATGTTTTCGTCCTTAAGCAACCGGCTCGAGCCTCAAATAGCAAGGCACTGCCCTTTGTGTTATCGTACAGATTTTCCCTTCTAATTTCTTTCTTCTCATTCTTGTAAATCTCCATTGTCCTTTTCGTTTCCATTCTTTGCATCCAATTCACGGTCTCTATTTCTCTCACTTTCTTTCTGATGACCCCTGGTTGTCTATTTACAGTTTCGATTATCCTGTACTTGGTTGCCAACTTCCTTGACCTCTTCCTCCATTCTGTGTCCACGCTTTTCATGTAGAGATACTTGTGCACTTTAGCCGCCCATTTATTTTCATCCATGTTCCTGAGCCTTTCTTCAAAACTAATTTTGCTTTGTGCTTCTCTGACTTCAAAAGAGGCCCAACCCATGTCACCCTGCACTGCCTCATTTGTCGTATTACCGTGTGCTCCCAAAGCCAACCGGCCTACTGATCTTTGGTTAACTTCCAAACCCGCCAATATATCCGATTTTAAGCATATAATGGCATTTGCGAATGTTAGCGCTGGCACCATTACTCCTTTCCAGATTCCACGCACCACCTCATACTTATTGTGGCCCCACAGTGCTCTGTGTTTCATTATTGCTGCCTTCCGCTTCCCCTTTATTTTCAGATTATCTTGGTGGTTGCTTGAGTAATTCTTTCCTTCGTTTATGTGTACGCCGAGGTACTTATATTGCTTCACTATGGGTAGTACTTGCTGTTGAATTGACACCACGAAGTTACTCGTGTGTTCATTAAAGATCATAATTCCTGATTTCTCTGTGCTAAACTTAAGGCCTAGATTTGTCGCTGCGTTCCCACAGATATTCGCAAGTATCTGTAAATCTTTTTTATTGTCCGCTAGTAGCACAATGTCGTCTGCGTACATCAGTCCAGGGACCTTCTGTTGCACCATTTGTCTATTACGCATGTAGGATAAATCAAAACTTAATTCGCTGTTTTCCAGTCGTCTTTCTATGCCCTTGACGTAAAGCGTGAACAACAATGGTGACAGAGGGCATCCTTGCTTCAATCCTTGGTGAATTCCCACCATTTCATTTCCTTTTCGGCCTTCCCATGCCACTTGTACTTGGTTGTCTCGATATATCTCCCTCAGCAGCTCCACGAAATCGTCATCTATGCCTTCGTATTGAAGAATATCCCACAACAATTCCCTGTCTACGTTGTCATAAGCTCCTTTAATATCTAGAAATGCTATCCATAAAGGTCTTTTCTGAGCTACTGAAATCTCTATGCACTGTGTTAGTACGAACATATTGTCTTCTAAGTATCTGCCTGGCCTGAACCCATTCTGTAGTTCCCCCAATACACCGTTTTCCTCCACCCACTTCAACAGTTCTAATTTTATGGCTTGCATTGCCATTCTATATATCACCGACGTTACTGTAACTGGCCTGTACGAGCTCGTCTTATCCTTATCTCCTTTGCCTTTGTAGATGAGATTCATCTTGCTTTCACGCCATCCAACGGGAATATTCTTTGTTCTAATCACTTGCTCTATGGCATTAGTCAGCAGTGCCTTGCTTTTTGGACCGAGGTTTTTGATTAGCTGTATTGGGATTTCATCGGGTCGTGCTGCCGTGTTGTTAGGGACATTTTCTGCTGCCTTTTTCCAATAAAAGCTTTCTATGCTAAATTTTGATCTCTCAGGACTCTCTGTTGTTGCTGGATCTGTTGTCTGAACTACGCTTTTTCTCCGCCAAGAAATTGCCAACATGGACATCCAGTCTGCCGTCCGCCCACGTCCCACCCCTACCACTCCTGTCATTGCCTCTGCTGCACCTCGCCAGTCGTTCCCGAGTCGATATCGGAACCCATCTGAGTGGCGAACACCGGATGACAGGCCGATTTGCTTTGCTTGCTCCCGGGTCGGTCACATCTCCCGCCACTGCCGTAGTAGCCGCTGGTACTCCTCGCCTCGACCATACGCTGATCGCCGCTTCAACCGAGACCCTCGGTCTCTGTCGCCCCTTTCTGAACCATACCATGCCGGCCTTCCCTCTCGGGGAAACACCACTAGCCGCTCGCCCTCGCCGCAACGCCGTCAGTCCCGCTCGCCTACACCTCGACGTCCCTCGTCCCCGTCCTACGCGGGCCGCTTCTCGGGAAACTAAGCAATGCAGCCCCCGGAGGTGAGGCTGCGTTGACGACTCGGACTGCGAAACCTCTGCTGACCCCTGCTGCTAACCTTGTAGAAATTTTTGTTGATGATGTACCCGTTCAAGCCCTCATCGATACTGGCGCTCAGGTGTCGGTTATGCGATCAGATCTTCGCAGCCGTCTCCGTAAAGTCCTGACACCTGCCGAGTCGCCTGCCGTCCGAGTGGCTAATGGCAGTACAACAGTCGTGATGGGAATGTGCGCCGCCCGTGTTACCATTGCCGGTCGTCCTGTGTTAGTCCTGTTCACTGTACTGGCCGAGTGTTCCCACGAAGTGATTCTTGGAATCGACTTCCTGACTGCTCATTCAGCACTTATCGACTGTGCAACCGGCACCCTTCGCCTTGAACTGCCCCATTACTTTGCCGACCCGACCGAAGACCACAAGTCCCGACTTCGTTCTGCTGAATTTATTCGCCTGCAACCTGATGCTGCGACCTACGTCCTCATGTCGCCTTCTCCTCCACTTCGAGATGGTCCTTACGTGGTGTCCCCAGGCGCGGATCCAGGGGGGATGTCCGGATGTCCTGACCCCCCCCTCAGATTTCTGCATCGCCCCCTCGCTGACAGGGGCCGGATGGCCCTCTCGCAAAAATATGGCCACCAGCATTCTTCAAAACTATTTTTCGCGAGTACCAGTGATATCAGCAATGTGGAAGTAAAGCTAGCTCGCTCACTAGCTTAGTTGTATTCCGCATGAGTGTGGTGTCGCGAAGGTGCCGTAGTTATTTTTTCTCATGAACATCTTGGACCTCCTGGCGCCTGCCGTGCCTTACTCGTCCCGTCGGTGGCATCGAATAAACGAGGGGACGTCCCTTTTGCCAAACACGCCGAGGTCCGCTCGAGCACCTCCGCGCCTGATTAACTTAGTTTCCCCTTGGGGTGTCAACGGTTGCCTCATTGGCTGTCACCGATTCCGCGACCAACCTGCTTAATGAAAGAGATCTCTTGCTGAAGTGTTCATATATAAATAATAACAACTAACAGCTAAACTAAGAACTATGCATAGGCAACGTTTTTTAACTGTAGCACTCACTGTGATCACAGTTACACGTTGACAATATCCAGTACGAGCACACTACCGTTCGTACGCTACAAGTTTTTCATCGTAACTTCGCAGTTTTATTGTCGTACATTAAGCATAGGAGGCTCAAGCCCGCCGGATCCGTTTATCTGAGCGGGCGTTCTCGCGGAGCGGGGCGAAGCCTCGAGCCGCGGCTGCGAAGTGGGGGAGCGTCATGTCAGCGGCCAACGCCAGCGCGCGGGCCTAGGATGGCGTCGCGTGGTTAGAGAAACGGGAGCAGATGCGCGTCTTGTGTAAAAGGATGACGTCGCGTGGGAACAAAACACGAAGACGCTGGCTCGCGCTCTCGCCTACTATGCCACATCGTTATTCTTGTAGGTGGCGTCGTGAGTCTTCATACGCGGTGATTCGCACATCGTAAACAACCAGTGTAGTGGTTGCTGCGTTGGAGCGGAGCGTTACGCCCGTATTCAAGAACGTTCGTCTAGTCAACACACCACCACGACTCAAGAGAGCAGATGGCACCGCCATCCCTCCACAGAAGTAGTCACTGAGCTTCATGATCATTCACGGGAATTCATGAGAATTGTCGCGTCTTTATTCTCGATTATTCTGCGCAGTACGACAATTGAAATTTGGAGTCTGATATCTCAGAGCACGGACACGCTATAATAGTTCTTCCGACTAATACTGCGTAGGAACTCGACTGTCTCTAAGTTTTCAATACAAACATACCCACTTACTGCAGTCAACAAAAATAATTGTTCAATTTTAGTTAATTGGGCTGCTCACAACGATAATTATCATCTCACTTTGTGCCCCCCTAGCCACATAACTTATTTGCACAGGTGGTCTTCGCGTGCCTCCCAGTGCCTAACTTTAAGAAAACCATAAAGCTTAGTTTTGAATACCCTGTATTATCAGGCGCAGCCGCCAAGCACATGGCTGTATTGGGTAACGTCCTTTTCCTATAAGCTCGGAGAAACCGTTACCTGGCTTCGCTACAGGTCTTCTTCCTCTTTCTGGGGTTTTACGTGCCAAAACCAGTTCTGATTATGAGGCACGCCGTAGTGGAAGGCTCCCGCGGATTAATTCGGACCACCTGGGGTTCTTTAACCTGCACTACAACGCAAGAACACGGGCGTTTTTGCATTTCGCCTCCATCGAAATGCAGCCGCCGCGGCCGGGATTTGATCCCGCAATCTCGTGCTCAACGGCTGAGCTGACTGAGCCACCACGGAGGGCTACAGGTGTTGCTTTAGCCGTATAAAACGGGGGTTTATCGTGAGGAAAAACAGTAAATTTCGGTAAATAAGAAAGGCTACTATCATCATCATCATTAATAGAAGCTGACCCCCCCCTCAGAAAAAACCTGGATCCGCCCCTGGGTGTCCCCACTTTGCGACGTTCTCCTGGCACGCCAAATCGCACTACCCAGCTCCATTTTCACTCTTGTTAACAATCGAGCGTGGCTTCCCCTTCTGAACTTTGGTTCGTGTCTGCAAGTGCTTCCTGAGGGTGTATCTCTCGCTTTGCTGTCCCCTTTGGAAGAATGTGGAGTAGCTGCTCTTACGCCCGAACCACGATTCGACACTGCTGCAGCTTCCGACCGTCCTACTTCAAGCAACGACAAGTTTACGCCCATGATTGCTACTGACCTACGGCCTGCTTACGCCGACGCCCTTCGCCGTATTCTGATGACCTACGAAGACATCTTTGATTTTGGAAATCGCCCGCTAGGTCGCACCCGTGTTACGGTGGCTAGATGGGTAGGTGTGCCGACCGAGCGTAGTTCACCACTTCTCCGCATCATGACGCAAATTGGCGCTGCGGACAGTAGAAAGGTTCAGCGGCGCGCAACGGCGGCTGCGCTGTGTAGACGAGCTGCGTGTCTGATAGTATCGCTTGCCTCTGATTGTATATTTGAAGTGCGCGTTATAATACCGTTCTGGGCAGTGTAGGCCAAGCCAGAATGAGGAACTTGTTGTTGTCGTCTAGTCAGAAAAAACGAAACGCTGAAGTAAATTTTCTAGCTTGGCAATCGGTCACATTTATTGATATAAACGCGGCGCTCCAGCCCATTGCATTAAAGACGTAAATGCATTTTTTCCATGCATAAAGCAATACTGCAATGGTTTTATACGGTATGTGGAACCGTGTTTACATGATATTTAGCGAGTTCTAATGTTTCAATTTTGAGAAATCCAGCTATTGTTTTATTGCTGCGTCAGTTACGGTATCTAAATTGGTGCGAGAAGAATTGTGTTGGTAAGTGCATATGGTTCACTGTTTCATTGTAATAAAATAAAGCAATATGTCTTGGACTAGATTCGTGAATATATTTAAAATACAAGAAAAGCTCTCGTAACTTGAGTCAGCAGACACACCAACATAAATTAGCTAGCGCCAGCAAGGCCGCAACGTTGGTCCACCACATCATAGCATTGTTCACAGCACACGCCTCATCTTCAGGTGCTTCCTCTTCTCCCTGTTACTTTCGCGCGCCATGTTCTTGCCCTTTACAAGAAAGTAAAGGCGTGTAATTGAATAGAACTTCACAACATCGTTTGTGAGCTCTTTCTTGTGCAGCTTACAGCCGATCAAATTCGGGGGATTCAGCTGCAGAAAGGATGCAAAGTTGGCGATACTGTTCCTTCGTAACTCATTTAAACTGAAGCACAGCTTGAAGGCGTCTTCGAGTGATGCTACCAGTTTTTTTAGTGCTTCAGAAGGGAGTAACAGCCCTGGCCTACTCATTCTGTTGAATTCAGTAATGTCCCTGAGCAATCGGAGCACTTGGCTCTTTGCAGGAACTTCCTTGCTACATAGCCTGCTATATAGAATATCAGCCTAGAATCACTTTTCTTTTCCCTGTAGCAGCGCAGCGGTGCTCGATGTCGCAGGCGCTGAGCACCTCATGTGCGGCTTGCAAATTTCCAATGTCGAGGAGCTCATGGACGTACGCTTTTCGGTGTACCGCTTGCTCATTAACGTCGCCGATACAGTCTAGCCACCGTACCGATACTGAGCAAGCTACTGAGCAGCTCGGGGCGAACATTTCCGCTGTCAGACAGCGGAACAATTCCGCAGTCTTTCTCGCAAATTTAGAGCCCGACTTGCAGTTTGGAGCGAAGCAGTAGGTCTCCTTGGTGGTCTTCTTTGGTGGAGCAACGCCGCCGCTAATCTCGCCGGTCATCTTTCCTACCTGGAACATTCGGTCACCCATCCCATCCTCACTGGTGACGCTCCTCCTATACACCGGAGGCCCTACCGTGTGTCAGCATCTGAACGCCAGGTGATCCAAACGGAGGTGGACAAAATGTTCTCCAAAGATATTATCGAGCCTTCCTGCAGTCCGTGGGCGTCACCTGTCGTTTTGGTTAAAAAGAAGTACAATACCTGGAGATTTTGTATCGACTACCGTCACCTGAATAAGATTACGAAAAAGGACGTGTATCCGCTTCCGCGTATTGATGACGCGCTGGACTGCTTACGCGGTGCCAGTTATTTTTCATCGATTGATTTGCGCTCCGGCTATTGGCAGATCGCAGTGGATGAACGAGATTGCGAAAAGACCGCCTTCGTCACCCCAGATGGTCTCTACCAATTTAAAGTGATGCCTTTCGGACTGTGTAATGCCCCTGCTACCTTCGGGCGCATGATGGACTCTCTTCTGCGCGGATTCAAATGGACCACATGCCTCTGCTACCTTCAAGACGTCATAGTTTTTTCACCGACGTTTGAGAGCCACCTTCACCGTCTCTCAGCTATCCTTGATGTTTTTAGACGTGCCGGCCTACAACTCAATTCTGCAAAATGCCATTTCGGCCGCCGCCAAATACGAGTACTTGGTCACTTGGTTGACGCTTCTGGCGTCCAGCCTGATCCTGACAAAGTTCGTGCCGTTGGGGAGTTTCCCCTTCCGCGTTCTCCTACCGATGTCCGCAGTTTTCTAGGGCTGTGTTCCTATTTTCGGCGATTTATTCAGAACTTTGCCGAAATCGCTCGTCCTCTCACAGACCTTCTGAAAAAGGACACCACTTTTCGTTGGGGACCCGACCAGGCTGAAGCATTTTCAACGCTTATCAGTCGCCTTACCAATCCACCCGTGTTGGGTCATTTTGATCCGCATGCCTACACCGAAGTTCGCACTGATGCAAGCGGCCATGGCATTGGCGCTATCTTGTCCCAACGACAGCGGGACACCAATCGCGTGATCGCGTATGCTAGCCGTCTTCTTTCTGCACCAGAGCGAAACTACTTGATAACAGAACGTGAATGCTTGGCCCTTGTTTGGTCCATTGCTAAGTTCCGCCCTTACCTGTTCGGTCGACATTTCACCGTCGTGACAGATCATCATGCCTTATGTTGGCTATCCTCACTCAGAGACCCGACAGGCCGTCTTGGCCGCTGGGCTTTACGCCTGCAAGAGTACACGTTTTCCGTGTCCTACAAATCTGGGCGGTTACATAAGGACGCCGACTGCCTCTCCCGCTACCCTGTCGACCCACCGGATGGCACTGAAACCGATACAGATACCTGCGTTTTGTCGATCTCCGACTTCTCACGCATCGCCGACGAGCAGCGTCGTGACCCATATTCGCGATCCATCATCGAACGCATTACCACGGAGCAACAGGACGCTTCTCTCCGTATGTTTATTCTCCAGGACGGGACCTTATATCGACGCAATATGAATCCTCATGGTGCTGAACTGCTCCTCGTCGTTCCCCAGCATCTGCGCTCGACAATTCTCTCGCAGTTACACGATGCGCCTACCGCTGGTCATTTGGGTGTCTCCCGTACATATGACCGTGTGCGCAGACGATTTTTCTGGCCTGGGCTATATCGCTCTGTTCGAAGCTACGTCGCTGCCTGCGAACTTTGCCAACGCCGCAAGAAGCCTCCATTGTCTCCCGCTGGCCATCTTCAGCCTATAGATATCCCTAGTGAGCCATTTTTCCGCGTCGGCCTGGACCTCCTTGGCCCATTTCCTACCTCATCCTCGGGCAACAAGTGGGTGGCTGTTGCGACGGACTATACCACGCGTTATGCCATAACGCGGGCCCTCCCTACAAGCTGTGCAACCGATGTGGCTGATTTTCTTCTCCATGAAGTCATCCTACATCATGGTGCCCCACGTCAGCTACTCACCGATAGAGGCCCCTGTTTTCTTTCTAAGGTTGTCGACGACCTTCTTCGTTCTTTCTCAACGTCCCACAAGTTCACGACGGCTTACCACCCACAGACAAACGGACTTACCGAGCGTCTCAACCGTACACTTACGGACATGCTCTCCATGTACGTGAGTGATGATCACCGGGATTGGGACTGCACCTTACCTTTCGTGACGTTTGCATACAATTCGTCGCGTCACGATATTACTGGTTATTCCCCGTTCTATCTACTATATGGCCGTCACCCTCTCCTGCCTCTTGACTCACTGCTCCCTTCTGACGCCACCACTACCACGTTCTATGCTCACGACGCCATTGTTCGCGCGGCCGCAGCACGTCGTATTGCCCGTGACCGTCTTCTGGCATCTCAGACTATCCAGAAGCACCGTTACGACAGTCGTCGTCGGGACGCTCATTTCAGCCCTGGGTCCCTTGTTCTGCTTTGGGTACCCTCCCGTCGCGTCGGCCTTTGCGAAAAACTGCTGCCACGATACGTCGGGCCATACCGAGTTCTTCGCCAAGTCACCAGCCTCACATATGAGATCTCACCTGTGAATTCAAAGTCTTCCAACACCCCAGGAATTGATATCGTGCACGTTTCGCGACTAAAGCCCTATAACTCGCACGCTGATTCGACACCCTAAGAAGCATCGAGACGATGCTTCTGCCGCCGGGGGGTTCATGTCACGTACGAGTTTGTACCGCTGTGGACAAAATGACGTTGGTTGGGGAAGAAGAGGCTGAAGTGTCTCGGAGCTCGGTAGATGGTGTCACGCTGGCCACAGAGCTACAACCCTCTGTATATATTGTAAATACATATATTTTCTCCCCGTAACAATATAAATTATTGTAAGGAGGTATCAATTCGTCTGTGGTAGTGTTGCTTTTTTTTTCATTACGGTCCGTTTTGTCTCGGCGCGAGATACCTTGATATGAAAAGTATACAGGGGCGTTCTACATTCTTCCTTTCTGGAGACGTGTATGGGTGAAAATTGGACTAATTTTCGTCGTTGAATCATATTGCCCTCCTATCGTAGCTTACATGAAAGATAGGTACTGGGCGATTTTCAATAGCGCGACACCGAAAAGTTTACTGAAAACAATAGCGCAAAGCAGAGCGCGCCGCGCGAACTGAAGCGCTTACTTGAAAGATAGGTACTGGGCGATTTTAGATAGCACGAAACCGAACAGTTTAAAAGAAACAAAAGCGCAAAGCAGAGCGGGGCGCGTGAACCGAAGAGCTTACTTGAAAGATAGGTACTGGGCGATTTTCGATAGCACGAAACCGAACAGTTTAAAAGAAACAAAAGCGCAAAGCAGAGCGGGCCGCGCGAACCGAAGCGCTTACTTGAAAGATAGGTACTGGGCGATTTTAGATAGCACGAAACCGAACAGTTTAAAAGAAACAAAAGCGCAAAGCAGAGCGGGGCGCGTGAACCGAAGAGCTTACTTGAAAGATAGGTACTGGGCGATTTTAGATAGCACGAAACCGAACAGTTTAAAAGAAACAAAAGCGCAAAGCAGAGCGGGGCGCGTGAACCGAAGCGCTTACTTGAAAGATAGGTACTGGGCGATTTTAGATAGCACGAAACCGAACAGTTTAAAAGAAACAAAAGCGCAAAGCAGAGCGGGGCGCGTGAACCGAACAGTTTAAAAGAAACAAAAGCGCAAAGCAGAGCGGGCCGCGCGAACCGAAGCGCTTACTTGAAAGATAGGTACTGGGCGATTTTAGATAGCACGATACCGAACAGTTTAAAAGAAACAAAAGCGCAAAGCAGAGCGGGCCGCGCGAACCGAAGCGCTTACTTGAAAGATAGGTACTGGGCGATTTTAGATAGCACGAAACCGAACAGTTTAAAAGAAACAAAAGCGCAAAGCAGAGCGGGGCGCGTGAACCGAAGCGCTTACTTGAAAGATAGGTACTGGGCGATTTTAGATAGCACGAAACCGAACAGTTTAAAAGAAACAAAAGCGCAAAGCAGAGCGGGGCGCGTGAACCGAAGAGCTTACTTGAAAGATAGGTACTGGGCGATTTTAGATAGCACGAAACCGAACAGTTTAAAAGAAACAAAAGCGCAAAGCAGAGCGGGGCGCGTGAACCGAAGCGCTTACTTGAAAGATAGGTACTGGGCGATTTTAGATAGCACGAAACCGAACAGTTTAAAAGAAACAAAAGCGCAAAGCAGAGCGGGGCGCGTGAACCGAAGCGCTTACTTGAAAGATAGGTACTGGGCGATTTTAGATAGCACGAAACCGAACAGTTTAAAAGAAACAAAAGCGCAAAGCAGAGCGGGCCGCGCGAACCGAAGAGCTTACTTGAAAGATAGGTACTGGGCGATTTTAGATAGCACGAAACCGAACAGTTTAAAAGAAACAAAAGCGCAAAGCAGAGCGGGGCGCGTGAACCGAAGCGCTTACTTGAAAGATAGGTACTGGGCTATTTTAGATAGCACGAAACCGAACAGTTTAAAAGAAACAAAAGCGCAAAGCAGAGCGGGCCGCGCGAACCGAAGCGCTTACTTGAAAGATAGGTACTGGGCGATTTTAGATAGCACGAAACCGAACAGTTTAAAAGAAACAAAAGCGCAAAGCAGAGCGGGGCGCGTGAACCGAAGAGCTTACTTGAAAGATAGGTACTGGGCGATTTTCGATAGCACGAAACCGAACAGTTTAAAGGAAACAAAAGCGCAAAGCAGAGCGGGGCGCGTGAACCGAAGAGCTTACTTGAAAGATAGGTACTGGGCGATTTTAGATAGCACGAAACCGAACAGTTTAAAAGAAACAAAAGCGCAAAGCAGAGCGGGCCGCGCGAACCGAAGAGCTTACTTGAAAGATAGGTACTGGACGATTTTAGATAGCACGAAACCGAACAGTTTAAAAGAAACAAAAGCGCAAAGCAGAGCGGGGCGCGTGAACCGAAGCGCTTACTTGAAAGATAGGTACTGGGCGATTTTCGATAGCACGAAACCGAACAGTTTAAAAGAAACAAAAGCGCAAAGCAGAGCGGGGCGCGTGAACCGAAGAGCTTACTTGAAAGATAGGTACTGGGCGATTTTAGATAGCACGAAACCGAACAGTTTAAAAGAAACAAAAGCGCAAAGCAGAGCGGGGCGCGTGAACCGAAGAGCTTACTTGAAAGATAGGTACTGGGCGATTTTCGATAGCACGAAACCGAACAGTTTAAAAGAAACAAAAGCGCAAAGCAAAGCGGGGCGCGTGAACCGAAGAGCTTACTTGAAAGATAGGTACTGGGCGATTTTCGATAGCACGAAACCGAACAGTTTAAAAGAAACAAAAGCGCAAAGCAAAGCGGGGCGCGTGAACCGAAGAGCTTACTTGAAAGATAGGTACTGGGCGATTTTCGATAGCACGAAACCGAACAGTTTAAAAGAAACAAAAGCGCAAAGCAGAGCGGGCCGCGCGAACCGAAGCGCTTACTTGAAAGATAGGTACTGGGCGATTTTAGATAGCACGAAACCGAACAGTTTAAAAGAAACAAAAGCGCAAAGCAGAGCGGGCCGCGCGAACCGAAGCGCTTACTTGAAAGATAGGTACTGGGCGATTTTAGATAGCACGAAACCGAACAGTTTAAAAGAAACAAAAGCGCAAAGCAGAGCGGGGCGCGTGAACCGAAGAGCTTACTTGAAAGATAGGTACTGGGCGATTTTAGATAGCACGAAACCGAACAGTTTAAAGGAAACAAAAGCGCAAAGCAGAGCGGGGCGCGTGAACCGAAGCGCTTACTTGAAAGATAGGTACTGGGTGATTTTCGACAGCACGAAACCGAACAGTTTACTGAAAACAATAGCGCAAAGCAGAGCGGGCCGCGCGAACCGAAGAGCTTACTTTAAAGATAGGTACTGGGCGATTTTCGATAGCACGAAACCGAACAGTTTAAAAGAAACAAAAGCGCAAAGCAGAGCGGGCCGCGCGAACCGAAGCGCTTACTTGAAAGATAGGTACTGGGCGATTTTAGATAGCACGAAACCGAATAGTTTAAAAGAAACAAAAGCGCAAAGCAGAGCGGGCCGCGTGAACCGAAGAGCTTACTTGAAAGATAGGTACTGGGCGATTTTCGATAGCACGAAACCGAACAGTTTAAAAGAAACAAAAGCGCAAAGCAGAGCGGGCCGCGCGAACCGAAGCGCTTACTTGAAAGATAGGTACTGGGCGATTTTAGATAGCACGAAACCGAACAGTTTAAAAGAAACAAAAGCGCAAAGCAGAGCGGGCCGCGCGAACCGAAGAGCTTACTTGAAAGATAGGTACTGGGCGATTTTAGATAGCACGAAACCGAACAGTTTAAAAGAAACAAAAGCGCAAAGCAGAGTGGGGCGCGTGAACCGAAGAGCTTACTTGAAAGATAGGTACTGGGCGATTTTAGATAGCACGAAACCGAACAGTTTAAAAGAAACAAAAGCGCAAAGCAGAGCGGGGCGCGTGAACCGAAGAGCTTACTTGAAAGATAGGTACTGGGCGATTTTAGATAGCACGAAACCGAACAGTTTAAAAGAAACAAAAGCGCAAAGCAGAGCGGGGCGCGTGAACCGAAGCGCTTACTTGAAAGATAGGTACTGGGCGATTTTAGATAGCACGAAACCGAACAGTTTAAAAGAAACAAAAGCGCAAAGCAGAGCGGGGCGCGTGAACCGAAGAGCTTACTTGAAAGATAGGTACTGGGCGATTTTCGATAGCACGAAACCGAACAGTTTAAAAGAAACAAAAGCGCAAAGCAGAGCGGGGCGCGTGAACCGAAGAGCTTACTTGAAAGATAGGTACTGGGCGATTTTCGATAGCACGAAACCGAACAGTTTAAAAGAAACAAAAGCGCAAAGCAAAGCGGGGCGCGTGAACCGAAGAGCTTACTTGAAAGATAGGTACTGGGCGATTTTCGATAGCACGAAACCGAACAGTTTAAAAGAAACAAAAGCGCAAAGCAAAGCGGGGCGCGTGAACCGAAGAGCTTACTTGAAAGATAGGTACTGGGCGATTTTCGATAGCACGAAACCGAACAGTTTAAAAGAAACAAAAGCGCAAAGCAGAGCGGGCCGCGCGAACCGAAGCGCTTACTTGAAAGATAGGTACTGGGCGATTTTAGATAGCACGAAACCGAACAGTTTAAAAGAAACAAAAGCGCAAAGCAGAGCGGGCCGCGCGAACCGAAGCGCTTACTTGAAAGATAGGTACTGGGCGATTTTAGATAGCACGAAACCGAACAGTTTAAAAGAAACAAAAGCGCAAAGCAGAGCGGGGCGCGTGAACCGAAGAGCTTACTTGAAAGATAGGTACTGGGCGATTTTAGATAGCACGAAACCGAACAGTTTAAAGGAAACAAATGCGCAAAGCAGAGCGGGGCGCGTGAACCGAAGCGCTTACTTGAAAGATAGGTACTGGGTGATTTTCGACAGCACGAAACCGAACAGTTTACTGAAAACAATAGCGCAAAGCAGAGCGGGCCGCGCGAACCGAAGAGCTTACTTGAAAGATAGGTACTGGGCGATTTTCAATAGCGCGAAACAAAGCGAGCCGTGTGAACCGAACAGTTTACTGAAAACAATAGCGCAAAGCAGAGCAGGCCGCGCGAACCGAAGAGCTTACTTGAAAGATAGGTACTGGGCAATTTCGATAGCACGAAACCGAACAGTTTAAAGGAAACAAAAGCGCAAAGCAGAGCGGGCCGCGCGAACCGGAGAGCTTACTTGAAAGATAGGTACTGGGCGATTTTCAATAGCGCGAAACAAAGCGAGCCGTGTGAACCGAACAGTTTACTGAAAACAATAGCGCAAGGCAGAGCGGGCCGCGCGAACCGAAGAGCTTCCTTGAAAGATAGGTACTGGGAGATTTTCAATAGCGCGAAACAAAGCGAGCCGTGTGAACCGAACAGTTTACTGAAAACAATAGCGCAAAGCAGAGCAGGCCGCGCGAACTGAAGAGCTTACTTGAAAGATAGGTACTGGGCAATTTTCGATAGCACGAAACCGAACAACAGTTTACTGAAAACAATAGCGCAAAGCAGAGCGGGCCGCGCGAACCGAAGAGCTTACTTGAAAGATAGGTACTGGGCGATTTTCGATAGCACGAAACAGAACAGTTTAAAAGAAACAATAGCGCAAAGCAGAGCGGGCCGCGCGAAGCGAAGAGCTTACTTGAAAGATAGGTACTGGGCGATTTTCGATAGCACGAAACCGAACAGTTTAAAAGAAACAAAAGCGCAAAGCAGAGCGGGCCGCGCGAACCGAAGGGCTTACTTGAAAGATAGGTACTGGGCGATTTTCGATAGCACGAAACCGAACAGCTTAAAGGAAACAAAAGCGCAAAGCAGAGCGGGCCGCGCGAACCGAAGAGCTTACTTGAAAGATAGGTACTGGGTGATTTTCAATAGCGTGAAACAACGCGAGCCTTGTGAACCGAACAGTTTACTGAAAACAATACCGCAATACAGAGCGGGCCGCGCGAATCGAAGAGCTTACTTGAAAGATAGGTACTGGGTGATTTTCGACAGCACAAAACCGAACAGTTTACTGAAAACAATAGCGCAAAGCAGAGCGGGCCGCGCGAACCGAAGAGCTTACTTGAAAGATAGGTACTGGGCGATTTTCGATAGCCCGAAACAAAGCGAGCCGTGTGAACCGAACAGTTTACTGAAAACAATAGCGCGAAGCAGAGCGGGCCGCGCGAACCGAAGAGCTTACTTGAAAGATAGGTACTGGGCGATTTTCCATAGCCCGAAACAAAGCGAGCCGTGTGAACCGAACAGTTTACTGAAAACAATAGCGTAAAGCAGAGCGGGCCGCGCGAACCGAAGAGCTTACTTGAAAGGTAGGTACTGGGAGATTTTCCATAGCGCGAAAGAAAGCGAGCCGTGTGAACCGAACAGTTTACTGAAAACAATAGCGTAAAGCAGAGCGGGCCGCGCGAACCGAAGAGCTTACTTGAAAGATAGGTACTGGGCGATTTTCCATAGCGCGAAAGAAAGCGAGCCGTGTGAACCGAACAGTTTACTGAAAACAATAGCGTAAAGCAGAGCGGGCCGCGCGAACCGAAGAGCTTACTTGAAAGATAGGTACTGGGCGATTTTGAATAGCGTGAAACAAAGCGAGCCACGCGCACAGAACAGCTCACTCAAAAACACGTGTGCTAGCTACATGGTGTTCAATAGCCGCACGCAGAGCGATGAGCGTGAACCGGACTGGTAAAGTTTAGCGGTCACACGCAAGTACAGTCGCTTGAGAGCAATAACTGTCCAGCAAACTAGTAATTCAAGAAACTTAGCTCGCACAAGCGGGTGTCCTTCGAGGGCGCGGCCAATTGTGTGGAGCCACGCACAACGTCGTTCACCGTCGTCCTTCCCGCACGGAATACAGAAAAATGCCTTCCCGGACTCCGTTCGGACCCGAAGGCGCAGCAACCAGGCATGATGATGGGTTATTTCTGACGCGTGTGCTCGCAAGCGTTGAACGAAACGACCAAGTGCTCTCCGTGCGCGGTGCGTACGCTACGGGTTCGACGTTCCAACTGAAAGGGCTTGGAAGGGATATGGCGGCAAAAGGTCACGTGACACGAGCGCCCCAATCACCTGTGGCCGCGGCAGGCGGCGGTACGCGGAAAACAAATGCGATACTCTAAAATTTTTCCAGTGACTCTACGCGCTATACCTCTCCTCAGCGACCGCGCACGAATACGAAACCATTACCGCTTCTACCTTGCTTCTGTGGAATCAGCTGTCGGAAATGCAACTGAGTTTTCGCTAACACACTGTGCTCCAATCATGTGGATTGAAGACGTGTGCAAAAGTTGGCTGCAAAAATAGTGACTAGCATGTTAAGGAATAGAATGAATCTGTGTGGCCAAGTTCGCCGACCGCTGCTGCAACTGTCCGAACGTGTTACCGGCACTTCGTGATGTGTGGCTTTCCTCGAGGATAAAGAAATTTGCTCATCCGCCAGCCTTGTATCGCTAGCCTTCAATGAAAGGGCTTCATCCCCAGAACTTCGGCAAGAGTGAGTACCACTCGTTAAACAATGACAAAGGGAGTAGCGCCGCTTCCTGTCACGGTAAGTTTCGCGCACGTTATCTGTACACATCCGTCCCAAATGGCAGGAAAACTTACGCCCACTCTATCGCCGACGTATCAAGAATAAGTGAATGAGCGCATACTTGAATATGTGCACACTGTATACGCACAATAAATGACGGAGTACACCGACGGCGCACGAATGGCCGAAGCTGAATGTTTCGTGACGGTCCAGAAGAGTAAGCGAGTTACTAGCTGTAATATATATTTGCTACAAGGTATTACAATGTACAAAACAGCTACGTTTCAAGCCTTGTGCGCAGCAAGAACAAATATATCGGAACTGAGCACACCCGAGAGCGATTAGGCAGAAAATAATCAGATAGTGGCCGCACCGAGAAACTTCACTGAGTCAGAAACTGACAAGACGCTGTTTCAAAATATTTGCCAAATAAAGTACAAAGAGCAAAACACTAATTTTGATTCAATTCATGAGTGGAATGTTTGGATAGCTTGGAATACATATTTAGCCTCGCTTTTAGAACAAGCACCATATACGCTGCTTGCGCCGTTTGGACATAGCTTATAATCAGATCCGAAAGCGCTTTTGCATGTGCTCTGAAACTGCGGCCAAAGCTTCGTGTCGTCCACCTAGTCACTGTCGACGATATCTCCCAAAAACAGAGGTTTTCTAAGCCGCACCGGCGTCATACACTTCCATTGTAAACAAGGAGGCAACGGAGGCAGTTGAGGCAAGCAATGGACGCGTGACCACGTGATCAAACATGGCAGCGCCCACGGGATCGCCGCGAAAAGGGTCAATAAAAAGTAGCGCCAACCACTTCCCTCCACCTCCGTTCCGCTGTCACGCTCGGCGCGGCCCGCGCGATCGAGGCGCGATATCGATAGTGGCGCCGCCTATACGTCGGGCCTGCCTTGGCAGACGACAGCTAACGCGCTACCAGAGGAAATCTACGGAAAACTTCAATCGCGCCCTGCGGAGCAGTTTCTGAGTAGCGATTTTGCTTCGTCAGTCAGTAACTCGCCTTAATAATGCCGTTTTGGAAGTAGTAACGCGGCGATGCGAGACGGCGCAAATACCAAGTGTGCAGCAAGCGTTTGAGCTCCCGGGATGGCAAAAAAAAAAAAGCCTTTTGCCCTCGCCTTGTCGGTTCCGACAACTTAAGGCGCAGCAACATGACATCACAACGAAGTTCTTGTCCGTCACACGTTTGATCCGTTTGTGCGTACAGTACTTTCGCCGCACATGCCCGAGAATGGTTGTCGGAGCGCGCTGGAAAGAAAAAAGTATACAAAAGCGCAACGCTTGCTTCCACGTGACACGGATTGGCCAATGGAGGAGCGGAGGAGGCTGGAGCGACAGGAGGTGGCGAGGAGGAAACGCCGTGGTGGGCGCGGTGGCGGCAAGATCTAAGAATGGCGCTACTTTAGATATTGTTACGCGTGAGGAAAACGAGGACCGGTGAACGTGCTTGCGGTCCCGGGTTGGAAAAGAGAAAGAGGACGACGCTGAGTGCATCAACCAGCCAGCCGCTCTTGCGCTCACCTTCGCGACCTAAAATAAACGGTCCCCTTCATCTGTAAGGTTTACAAACGGTCTCCTTTGCGCGTAACAAAGTGGTGGAAGTGCTGGGTAAGCGCTCACAACAACGGAACCGTCACTGCTGCAGCTTCGTCGAAGCCGTCGACTTGCCGGCCTCCCGCCATCTTCCGTGACCATCTTCGCCATGCCTGAAGAGGGAGCCGCTCCGAGGGCAGCGCCGAGCAGTCCGGTGCCGTACTACCGAGTTCCACCCACCTTCGGAGGAAAAGCGGGAGAAGATGCCGACGAGTGGCTCGTCCACTATAAACGAGTGAGCAAGTCCAACGGGTGGGATTCAACCGCTCAGCTCACCAATGTGGTGTTCTCCCTGACCGACACCGCACTCGTGTGGTACGAGAATCACGAGGAGGCGCTTACGACGTGGGAACGTTTTGTTGAAGAGCTCAAGGCCTGTTTTGGGGACTCAGTCGCCAAAAAGAAGCGTGCTGAGCAGACATTGTCGCAACGGGCGCAGCTACCAGGTGAGACATGCACCACCTATATAGAAGAAGTTTTAAAGCTGTGCAAGGTGGTCAGTGCTCGCATGTCAGAAGAAGATAAAGTCGGACATTTGCTGAAAGGAGTGGCTGAGGACGTATACAATTTTCTAATCGGTAAAGAAAGCCTAGGTTCTGTGTCCGACGTCATTCGGCATTGCAGAACTTTTGAAACGCTCAAGATGCGTCGGATTACGCCAAAGTTTGGTCGGTTGGCAAACGTTACGACGGTTGCCAGTGTGGATACGAGCCCTTGCCTCGACCTTCCTTCGACCATCCGACAGATTGTCCGCGAGGAGCTTTCCCGCCGCGATGAGATGTCGCGTTCAACAGCTGACCACCATGTCATGTACACGTCGCGTGAGGGTATGACTGCACCACGTTCGGCCCCTTGGCAACCGATGGTTAGCACAGCGGCCGTAGAGTACAGCGCAGCCCCACAGTCTCGGATGACAACACGCTCTCCGACTCCACGCTATGACCGACGCGCACAGCGCACGCCTTCTCGACCCCCGATGTATCGTCATGACAGCCGCCATGAACCAACTGAATACACAAGAGAAAATGACAGTATTCGCTTCATCGACCAACAATCAAGGTTTCGACCTCCCCCGGTGTGTTACTCTTGCGGTGTCCCGGGACATATATCGCGGTTTTGTAACCAGCGTATGAACACGTGGTATGGTCAGCCTTCAGAGTTTTCACGGCCCTCCGAACGGCCCCATGGTGTCCCGTGGCCAGCCCACGCATCGTCTGGCTACGAGTATTGGCCACGCAGCTCCCGAAATCGCTCCCCAGCGTCTGACAGGAGTTTGACGCCCCCACCGCGTCCTCGTGCTTCCCGTTCTCCCTCACCGCTACGTCGCAACGCATCTCCTTCGTCACCGGAAAACTAGCTAGCGCGGCCGATGGAGGTGAGGTCGCTGGAGATGTGCTACTGACAGAAATACCTCCTGTGTTGATGCTTAAAAACAAAGTGCGCGTTTTTGTAGATAATGTGCCTGTGATGGCTCTGGTGGACACAGGCGCAACAATTTCGGTCATGAGTGTCGCTTTTAAAGACGTGTTAGGGCGAAAGGTGTTGTTTAAATGGGACGAATATTTAAAGTTCTGTGGAGTGAGTGGCGAGCCTTTGCGACCTATTGGTGTGTGTAGTGCTGACGTGTCTTTGGGAGGCCATGTTATTCTCACAGAGTTTGTAATTATTCCTCGGTCGACTCATGATGTGATCCTCGGCATGGATTTCTTGCGGGAGTGTGGTGCCACTGTCGACTGCCGCACAGGGAAGGTATTCGTAAGTGGTCAGATTCCGTCAGGACTCCTTGAGAACCCTGTAGATCGCGAAACTACATTGTGTGTTTGTGGTGATACGGTCGTACCTGCATCTACTACCGTTTGTGTTCCCGTTGCCTGTTGCGGCGCCAATTCCGACAGCTTCGATGCTACCGTAGAACCGCTGCACATTAACTGTGTGAAGAAGAATGTGTTGGTGCCACATTGTGTAGTGTCGATAAAAGGCGGACGCGCTGGCTTATGGACCGTAAACTATTCTCAGGAGCCCGTTATACTACCAAACGGCTTGAAATTAGCCTTCGTCAGGGAACACGCGTCCTTATCAGTGGCTGAACTTACAGAAGTGCCGGAAGAACCTGATGGCCACAGTTCGGAAACTGCCCTTTTGGCGATGGTAAATAAATCGCTCAGCACAAGTGAACGCCGAACGTTAGTGGGTGTGCTTTCGAAGCACGTTTCGGTATTCGACTTTGCGCAGAAGGACAAAATGCCTGCAATTCCCGCGTCTCGAGCACGCCATACTATCAACACAGGTTCGGCAAATCCGATTAGACAAAAGCCATATCGCGTTTCACCATCAGAGCGTCAGATTATCAACGAACAAGTGCAGGAAATGATGAAAAAGGGAGTCATACAAGAGTCAGCGAGTCCGTGGGCAGCTCCAGTGATTCTTGTTAAAAAGAAAGATGGATCTTGGAGATTTTGCGTCGACTATCGCCGGCTGAATGCTGTAACAAAAAAGGACGTGTACCCACTCCCACGTATTGATGACGCAATAGACTGCCTTCATTCCGCCTCTTACTTTTCCTCAGTAGACTTACGATCCGGCTACTGGCAAATTCCGATGCATCCTGAGGACAAGGAAAAGACTGCTTTCGTAACCTCTGACGGGCTCTTCGAATTTAATGTGATGCCATTCGGACTGTGCAACGCTCCGGAAACATTCGAGAGATTTATGGACAATATTCTGCGAGGCTTAAAGTGGAACATCTGCATGTGTTACCTCGACGACGTCGTCATCTTTGGCCGCACCTTCAACGAACACAACTCGCGTCTGAATATTGTCCTGAACTGCATCAGGAACGCTGGCCTAGTTTTAAACTCCAAGAAATGCCACTTCGGAGACCGCCAAACCCTTGTGCTTGGACATCTCGTCGATAAGGATGGCATCCGCCCTGATCCCCAGAAGACAGCAGCCGTTGAAGCGTTCAGTGCACCACGCTCTGTCAAGGAGCTCCGTAGTTTTCTGGGGCTTTGTTCCTATTTCCGCCGCTTTATTCCTAAATTCGCCGACGTCGCGTATCCGCTGACATGCCTGCTACGAAAGGATATCCCCTTTGAGTGGACTCCGGAGTGCGACTCTTCTTTTCGTCAGTTGAAGTTTCTGCTGACGTCACGGCCTGTTCTTCAACACTTCAATCCTTCAGCTCCGACGGAGCTCCATACGGATGCCAGTGGCATAGGTATTGGTGCCGTCCTAGTTCAACGCCATGGTGACCGGGAACACGTGATCGCATATGCAAGTCGATCCTTAAGTAGGCCTGAGCAGAATTACACTGTCACGGAGCAAGAATGCCTCGCGGTAATATTTGCGGTTCAGCGGTTTCGCTCTTACCTGTATGGACGCCCCTTCACAGTTGTCACCGACCACCACTCATTGTGTTGGCTTGTAAATCTTCGTGACCCTTGTGGCCGCCTTGCGCGCTGGGCGCTCCGACTGCAAGAATACAGCTTCAGCGTCTCTTATAAGAGTGGTCGACGACACGCTGACGCGGACTGCCTCTCGCGTATGCCACTTAGCACTACGGACTGTGACGCCGACGACTTCGATCACCTTGTGGCTTCTCTGTCACCGCGTTTTCCAGACTTCGACTGTTTCAAAGCCGAGCAGCGAAAGGACGCTAAATTAACACCGCTCTTCACCGCTACGACTACCCCTACTCAAGCACACGATTTCTGCGTGCGTGATGGACTCCTGTACAAGAAGAACTTTTCCGGCACAGGCGCACGTTTTCTTCTAGTGGTGCCGGAGAGCCTTCGCATAGCGATCCTGAGTGCTATGCACGACGACCCTACGTCTGGCCATTTAGGTTCGGCGAGGACGCTCTACCGGATTCAGGAACGATTTTATTGGCCTGGAATGCGACACTCTGTTGAAACGTATGTGGCCAGCTGCATGCAGTGTCAGCGCCACAAACGTCCATCTACAGGTCCAGCCGGTCTCCTGCAGCCGATCCCGCCTCCAAGCACGCCTTTCCAACAAGTGGGCATTGACTTCGTGGGCCCTTTTCCGAAATCAGCCAAAGGAAATCGTTGGATAGTTGTTTGCGTCGACTACCTCACACGCTACTGCGAGACGGCGGCCGTGCCCTCCGCAACTGCCAATGACGTTTCAACATTCCTGCTGAAATATGTCATCCTGCGACATGGTCCGCCTCGCGTGATCATCAGCGACCGTGGACGACAATTCACAGCGGATGTCGTGGAGGAGCTGCTTCGCATGTGTGAATCCCACTTGCGTCACTCGACACCGTACCATCCACAAACGAATGGGCTTACGGAGCGCACCAACCGAACAATTGTAAACATGATATCTATGTATGTTTCATCCGACCAGAAGAACTGGGATGACGTACTGCCTTTTATTACGTACGCGTTCAACACCGCCAAACATGAGACTACCGGGTATAGCCCTTTCTTCCTGCTGTACGCACGGCCACCCCGGTACACAATCGACACTGTTTTCCCTTTCCACAGTCACGAAAATCCCACTATCGCCGAGACTCTCTGCCTTGCCGAAGAAGCTCGTCGTATCGCTCGTTTGCGCACTTTGGCATCGCAGGACAGATCAAAAGCGCGCTACGACATTCGCCACCGTCCGGTAATCTATCGCCCGGGTGATTTAGTCTGGCTGTGGACTCCAGTACGGAAACGCGGGTTATGCCAAAAGCTTTTGGCCACCTACGATGGCCCGTTTGTGATTCTTAACAGACTGACGGAAGTCACCTATAACATAGCTCGCCTCATGGCGAGTGGTAGAAGAGTTGCCAAGACCCAAGTGGTCCATGTGGCCCGCTTGAAACTCTTCACTTCAAGACAAATGGATTGACTCGCCCGCCGGGCTTCGTCTGCGACGGGAGGAATGTTACGCGTGAGGAAAACGAGGACCGGTGAACGTGCTTGCGGTCCCGGGTTGGAAAAGAGAAAGAGGACGACGCTGAGTGCATCAACCAGCCAGCCGCTCTTGCGCTCACCTTCGCGACCTAAAATAAACGGTCCCCTTCATCTGTAAGGTTTACAAACGGTCTCCTTTGCGCGTAACAATATATAGGGGTTTTAAGTAGTGCACGATCTAAGCGCGACTAGGTGAGGGGGGGGACAAATACTGAAACTAGGAAACCTACGTGAAAAAAAAAGTTCGAAAATTTTTAATCCGAAGTGTTATACGAGTAAATGTTCCATTTCCAATATTTTTGCTGTACTAAAACAACAAATGTTCATTTTGTTTCTATTGCACAATTTATTAGTTCGTTCTTGGTGACCCTTACCAACCAGTCATTCTGGCGCACGACTTGGCAAGACTGCAACCAGCTATTGTGTCGTGCGGAATGGCGTTGCTCAGA
The DNA here is from genome assembly GCF_013339745.2 of Dermacentor silvarum. NCBI lineage: Eukaryota > Metazoa > Arthropoda > Arachnida > Ixodida > Ixodidae > Dermacentor > Dermacentor silvarum. Next base: position 5,265,661 of record NC_051162.1, on the reverse strand, counting down.
ACACGGCGGTTTCATCCGAGTTTTTTTTTTTTTTTTCTTGCGTGTTTGTTCAAAGTGTGGCGTGCGCTTCACTTCAAATATTGCGTGGCCTAGCGCTCGGCATTCATTGTCGTAAGGTGTGAGTGCAGGTTTTTTGTTATCATGCAAGTTCACGCTGCGGTATCCGACGCGCTGTGTCTCGTCGTGACGATAAATGCAGAACGCTCCGCGAACAAACGTCGCGCAATGTTCGTTCACTCTCCGTAACACAGGCTCTGAGTGTCCGACGGGAAACAAATTAGTAAGTCAAATGTTTTCTAAATGATAATGTGGGGCAATGTTGTCTGATAACTGTTGGATATGAATACATGGTGTCGCATGGAATCGCGAATGATTCTGTGAAAAGGTTTCGTATATCTTGCTATACATTACGACTGTGGGCTGGCCATAGTACTTTTTATCCATTGAAACAAGTTTTGCTTGGTCAATTATATTGGTTGCATTATTCTAGACGAATAAAAGTTTTCTTGTAATGTCTGTGAAACTGTCATTATTTCCATCCTATTCGCTCACCTTCCTAAGGCGACGACATTAAGGCATACGCCACTCCTATAGTTTAATGACACGCTGGCGCTTCAGCTGAGGCTAATCGGAAGCTCGCCTGAGCCTCAAAAGACAAATAACTGCTGGCGTAGTGGTCGAAATGCCTGACGCTGAAGAAATTCAAACATTCGCGCCAAGCAGCCTAAGATTCGACGTCACTGCCATTTCCGGTTGTGACGTCACTTTATTTTTTATGTTTTCTAGTTGTCCCCCCGATACGTAGATGGCGACGGTTGCAACGAGCCGCCATTTTCTTGACATGTGGGCTTCTATGGAAGCTACGCTACCAGTTTACATATACCTTGGCACAACTCTCCTTGACTCTGTGGCGAGTACATATAGCCTTGATATGGGACGACCAAAGCTCCGGACACCCGAAGAAGAAGCCTCTCATCTTGAAGCGCGCCGCGGGGCCAAGCGAGAATCCGCGCGTCGGCGGCGAGCCAATTCGGAATACCGCGCCTAGCAGCGCTTAGCATTTCGTAGAAAAACTTAGCCAAACGTAGTAAAACCTGGCAGAAGCTAGGTCGATCACCAGCTCCGCTGTTTACTCCAGTCTGGCACCACAAGTGCAAGCTGCCCACTTTTAACAGCGAAGCTGTTTCAGCCAGCCGTAATTTGTGGTTCGTGGTGCGTATATCAAGAAACTACCAAGAAATAAAAGCGAACAAGGTTTCTTGCCGGGGCGGGACTCGAGCCCGCGTACCCCCGGTCCCAAAGCGAGCGTTGTAACCACTAGGCTATACAGCCACGCTTGCTGACCATGCATTTATGCGAACCATATGATTGCGTTCGAGCGTCGTCGTCTTCGTCACAGCTGGTGTGTTCGTACGCTCGGGCTCTGCGAGGTGAAGAGGTTTTGCGCGCTCTGAGAGAGAGAGAGAGAGACGCATTCACGGAGCGGGCCTCCTGGAACGCGGTGTCGGCATTGGAATGCGGTGTCGATGTTGCAAGCTGCGCTATGCAACGTGCAGTGGGCCTCTTCGATTATCCGTCCCTGACAGTCCCGGACTGCCCGAAGCAGTCCTTTGAGCCAGTGAGCATTGCGGGTGCAGCTTCTCGGATAGTCCGGGACTGTGAGAGACGGATAATCGCAGAGGCCCAGTGACGGCCGTAAGTATGAGATGCGCGAAGAGAAATTATCATCATTATCATGAGTAATAAGATGAAAAGTATGTGCCCACTTCCGGAAAATGCTGGGCTACGATCGCCCAGCTTCGCTGTTTCAAGCGTTGCGCGGCCGAGTGCGAGGTTAAGCGTTTTTATTGCGATAGCAATTATATGGACACTTCAACCGGATTTATGCCATCACCGTCGCCGTGAGGTTCCTTATGAAGTCCAAGGGCGATAAAATCGTCGCCGCGCGCAGTATGCGCGAGCGAAAGCGCGCGGGAGACGCGTGCTATCCGGAGAGCGAACGCACGGCGGAAAGCAAACGCGACCTTAGTCGCGCGAAAGGCCGTGGGGGTATGGGAGGGAGGGAGGCGGAGCGACGCTGTGCTGCGGCACCAAAGGCGTATCTTGCAACCGGGCGTAAGGGGACCTTGCCACTCAATCTCCCACGCGAAAGCAAGAAAGCGGGAAGGCAGCGTGGAAGGAAGGGGGGGGGGGGGTCGCAGCTTCTACTCTGCCAACAACTGCACTCGTACTTTGCCCGCGGCTGTGGCGGTCGCCCGCACAGTCTGTTATCTCCACACAGCTCTTACCTTTGTATGCGCTGTGCATTCGCCGCTCGGTTTCCGTTGAAGCGATAGAACGCACGAACCTTCGCCCGCTGCGGCGGCTGCGCTTTCTGCAAGCGTTTTGACAGTCGCTGTCTGCGGTCATTCAGTGAGATCTATTCCTGTTTGCTTGTGCGCGCTGACACCACGCTTGTCAATTCAGTTAGTACGCGAATGTGTCCAAGTTTATGCAGCCGATAAAACTACTATCTCTACTCCGAATAGCTCACTACTAATTTTCTATCGCAATTGATGCTTCGCCTTTCGGGCGAAACTGCGACATTTTTTTTTCGTTACTGTTATTCTTGCAAGAAAGCCGCTCACCTTACTTCGTATGACATTGCTGTGTTGCTATCGCATTCATTGTTTCGCCCTTAGGGCGAAACTGTGACATTTTTTTATGTTCTTTCCTTGCGCTGGCTCATTTAAAGCGTTTCTACGCACGCACAGTTACCGCATTACCGTTCCCGAACTCTAGCAGAGGAGTATCTGGCCAGCGGGCAGCGCGCATCAATTGTGAAGCTGATCTTGACAACATTCGTTAAGCGGCCACGCTGGTGAGTTTGACACGTTCGTTTTTGCATTCTCTTGCTGCCGAAGCACAAAGACAACGCTCAAAGATGGGCAATGCAGCACCACACTGTTGAAGTTAAATAGACTGTAAGTGCTTTGCGTGGGAACTGAACGCAAAGAACTACAGCGCGTAGCAGACGACCCTCACTTCCCGCGTGCTCTGCAAGCGCGGAAAGCTCACGGGTCCTAGGGTGCCTCGATGCCAGCGCCGCCGTTAAGGGTGGTGCCATCCTTTGACCGCATCTGCGCCGCCGCTTTCTCGCTGCGACGCCATCTTGAGTCACAGCGAGCGGTTGCGATTGCTTGGTGCCGGTGCTTATAGTTCGAGACACAGTGCGCGCGGATGCTTCGCTGACGCTTCTACTTGCTGGCCAGTGTTCAGCCGCATGAATGACAAGCTTGTCAAGTGCATCGAGTCGACATGACGGGCTGTTGTGTTCCCAAGTGCACCGGATCGACGCGTAAAGGGCTTCGTTGTTTACGCTTCCCCCGGGACCCAGAGCGAAGGAAGAGATGGGAAGCCCAAGTAAAGCGGTATCACTGGAAGGCAACGGATAACTCCTACATTTGCGAGGTAAGTGTCAAGAAAGTTTAGACTATCGCATCGTGTTTTTCATTTAAATAATAAAGTATTCTCTGATCCTCGCTCACGTACCTACGTTCGCTCACGAACTAAGCACTGCACCGATGCTGAGTAGCTTATGGTTTGCGAGCGCGCGTCGCATAGGCTTTTGCCGTTTTGATCAGCGCCGTCTATGCGAGTAGTACCCTTATTTTAAGAACTGACGAAAATGCTTCGCCGCGAAATAGCCTTACATTAGCTACAAATCGTCATGTAAACCACCTATTTTACTTTTTCACGGGAAGCACAAATCGTGTGTCTCTTGTTTCTTTTTTTCCCCCCTCAGTTTCTTTTTTCGCTACTGGTTATCTGGGACTAAAAAACGCAGTGCTTTTTCTGGGAAGAGCGGCTGTTGTGTACGTGGCAAGCGAAGCATTGTGATTTTCTCTATTCTCAGCAGATATCTTGCAGATCTCAGGTTGGTACGTTATATAGCTGATTTTTTAGACGAATATATTTGTAGCGTGGTGCTCGTAAGCCGATGGCCATTCGTGCTCATTCCCGATCGTAGTGGGTACTGGACGGTCTTTAAATGTCTGTGCACGGTATGCACAGGTGTAGTAGAGTTAAGGAGCATCATGGGACCAAAATGTTTCAGCGCTTTCTGGCATGGTGTCTGTTGTAGCCTGTGCATTTCTTCGAAACGTGTGAAGCGAGGTAATACAGCATTACTTCTGCGAAAATTTATTTTTAAGCACTGTAATGGATTCTCTGTATTTAAAAGGCAACTTTTCATATCAATAATCACTTTTGTTGTTTTACTTGTACTTAGAAACACTTTGAAGAGGACCAGTACGAGGGAAATCGACAGGATGGGTGCCGTCTGTTAAAGTCAACAGCCCTACATCATCATGGACTATATTTTCGAAGTGAAAAACATTGTTAATCTGTATTTGACTGTCTTAGTTTCATTTACGGTTTTTGTACGCGATATGTATGCAGTGTTGTTTATTTTTTCAATGTAGTTATCAGTGTTCTAATGGTTATTTATAAAATGCTCTGTACTCGCCATTGATGTCTTTGGCTGATGTGACGTATTCGATGGTAGCTGGTGAATTCTGGCTGGATATCTTGATTAATATTACCCGCGGTTGCGTTTTCTTGTTTGCATTTTTGTTTTCGATTTATATTGTGTGTAATAAGGTTGATGTACTCACTTGAACCCCCCCCCCCCATGTAATGAATAAATTAAAAAAACTCTCACTATCCCGAATTGTGTGTCGAGCCTACCTTGCGAATTTTTTTATCTCATCTTTCAACATAACCTTCAGGTGCCACACAGTACATATAATTTTTCATGTACATCTCTTTCATGATTGATTGTACTAGACATTATAAGTAAATGTATTTTGTGCATCGTTTGGTTTTTTGTCTGTACTACGCAAGATTGACACAGACAAGTTACGTTACATGTTTCTTTACAGCACTAACTAAACCTTATTTTCACATCGCAGTTATTTTTACACCAGCTTAATCCTGTCAGCACATATGCATCAGTTACGTCGGGAGTTCCCCAAGGCTCAGTGTTGGGGCCACTATTGTTTTTGTTGTACATTAATGATATTTCAATTGGTATACAGTCTTCATTCAGGATGTTTGCCGATGATTACGTTGTTTATAGAGTCGTAGATTCCATTTCCGATTCACAAATCCTGCAAGTTGACTTAACTACTATAGCAGACTGGTGTGTGCGTTGGGATATGTCATTAAATATAAATAAGACTGTTCACGTCACCTTCACAAGAAAACGAGCTAATCATCCATATAGGTATAGAATTCATGATTTTACTCTAAACATAAGCAAGGAATTTAAATACCTAGGCGTCTTTTTTACTTCTGATTTACGATGGAACAAGCATGTTAACTATATTGGAAATAAGGCAGCATCAGTTTTGGGATTCTTGTGGCGCAATTTTAGTCATTTACCGAGTAACTTAAAAACGCAGCTGTATTTCAGTCATGTACGTTCAATACTTGAATATGGATATGTTTGTTGGGACCCACACACATCTGAGCTTATAAATAAATTAGAAAAAATCCAGAATAGGGCAGTTAGATTTGTTCTTGGTAACTATAGTCGGCAGCTTAGCATGACAGAAAGCAAACAAACTTAAATGGCAAGAGCTGAAGGATCGTAGAAGGCATATCAGATTAAAATTTTTCCACAATATTTATTATTCTAAAACGGGCATAAACCGCGAACTATATATCCAGGCACCACACTACATATCTATGCGACTGGACCACTGTTTGAAGGTCAGGGAATTTTCTTGTAGGGGTGACGTTTTCCGTTATTCTTTTTTTGTTAGAACTGTTCAAGATTGGAACAGTTTGCCATCGCGCATTGTATACATCACAGAAAATGATGCTTTCTTCCACGCATTGTAATTATTTTTTCATGTATTTAGTTAAGTTTGTAACCTCCCTGCTGTAATGCCCTACGGGGGATGCAGGTAACTAATAAATAAATGAATAGTGATATTTTGTATTTATGGTTTTTTTGTGCTAGACATTGCCTTTCTTTGTATTATTGTCCATTCCTTATTGTTTGTATAATCATCATTGCATATTTTATTTTAAATCATTTATTCCAGCCGAGCTCGAGCTACGATGAAGAACAAGCTGTACGGCTGATGATAAATACAAATGAGGAATTTATAGTGTCGCTCTCTCGTGTCTCTGTGTTTTTTCCAATGAATCACCAACATGCCCAAGCTTCCACGCTATGAGGAATTTGTACAAGTGATGTGTACAAATGAAGAAGAGTCAGTCATGGGTCGCGTTCACACATTGTATATTTTATTTATTTCTTATCGTGACTTCATCTGGTTGTAGGAATGAGGGAAGTTCCTTCTTCTGTGTCATCTCGCTCTGTGGTTTGAGCCTATGAATAGAGGTCATCCTCCAAGTTATTCATCCATTAGCTCTGTTGGAGGTGCCAGCTGTTGCCTGCTTGGTGGTGAAGGTTTGCTCAGAGGGCTTTGAAAGTTTGTGAAAATAGCAGCCACAGTCCAGATCTGATTGATTATGGGAGCCAGAGTGAGTGGGATCGGACGATCAAATATATGGAATGATTTGATTCTCCTTATTCTCCTTTCTACATGGATCCTCAATGAAGCAATCTCCTTAGTTTCCCTTGTTGTTCAGAGAGGGCATTCCTGTGTAGAAATGGTGGAATGTTTAGCTTGACATTTTTTCTTGCCAAAAGGTCCTCAATCAAGAACCCCTTGTCTGCCATGACGGAATCATTTCCATCAAACTTGAGGTCGAGAAATCCACTTTTCAGTACGGCCTCCCTGTCCGAGATAGAACCTGTGTAGAACTCTGACACAAAGGTAACTAAGCCATTTGGTGAAACACCAATGAGGCCTTTAAAGGTATTTGAAGACTTGTAAGCAGAGTAGGAGCTCGATTGGAGAGACAGTGAGGAGGGCACCTCACACTTTATCTCAGTTGCATCCAAAATAACCCTTGTTGAATACGCACTGAATGCTGCAGGCAATGTTGCGCCTATTACAGCTCTTGATGCCCAGAGTGGTAATTTGCAGAGTCTTATGTACATGAAGTTAATCCAAGACACACATGCGTGACACTGTTGATTGAGTTATGCCAAATCTGTGTGCCAGGTCATGCTCGAAGAGGCCAAGACGAAGCCTCACAAGTACGAGGAACAGCTCATTCTCCACTGTCAGCTTCCGCCGTCGGCCTCCGCTAGCTTTGATGCCAGCATTCCTCAAAACGTTACTCCCATTCTTTCCAGGATTGATGTAAGCCATCAATGCCAGGAAGTGCCGGTATGTTGGCATTCCTGTGTAGGCAAGCAAGTCCTCATTTGAGTGTTTAAAATGCTCAACGCAAAAGCTTGTTAAACTTTCTGTCTCTTCAAGACGTGCAGTGAGGCGGTGATTTTCTTGGAGAGAGAGGTGCATCTCTGTCTTCGTTTGGAGCAGCTGCTCCTGGAGGACTTCACATTCATATTTAAGTCTGTCTATTTCATTGCCCTGTGTGGCAACCACACCCTCAAGACGTTCCACTTCACTGACAGGCTCGCCACCACCTAATAAAGGGACTGTACCAGCAGCAGGTGAACAACTGGTGGTGTCTCCCTCTGTTTCAGGTGTGTCGGACCCTAGAGCTGCTGCAGACGATCGATCAGTAGACTGGTCATCAAAAAATATTGCTTCACTGTCTTCTACAGTCGATGCTTGAGCAGCAGCTTGATCTGGAATCTGATGTGCTGATCTGGAATCTGATGTTCGCTTCTTCGGTGGCTTGCGAAGCTGCTGCATTTTGCCAAAGCTGAACACACTGGGGCAGGCTGTTTGTCGCAGCAAGTTGTTGCCACAGGATACACTGGGAATAAAGTCTGATGGCAGGAAATGCCTTGAACACACTTTTGTGCATTTTGTCACGTTGAAGAATTTCCCTTCATCGCGCTTGATGGCGATGATCCACTTTTTGTATAATGTGGCATCTCTTGGGAAGCGATGATACGAAACCTGCAAGTTTCAAGAGATAAACATGCAGTTAAAACCTGCATCAACAAAACATTAATAACCCGTATGTGCAATACATGAATGTTGTGACCTGCGGGTGATATTTAAAAATACTTCGCCTGATAATAAATCTACCACAACCGTGCAAGCGTTTGTTACCGGGCTGTTGTGGTCGATATGCATATCTGTCACGCGGACCCTTTCGATCGCGATTCTTCTCGATACAGATTAAAGAAATTGCGATCGGCCGCGATCGTGTGGTGCGCTAGAACTCGGCAAACTCGATGCGGTTAGTTGTACCATATAAGAGTGATCATTGATCACGATCGTAAATGCCCGTGTGACACCCGCGCGAGAACGTGCGTCCGTCGCTTTATCCGCACTATCCGGCATCTCTATCGCGGCGCGAGGGTTGGTCTGTACCCGAGAAAATCTCGACGTTAATGGCCTTGAGTCCACGGGCTTACAAGAGCGAGCGCCAGGTACCCTATTATTTACAGCCTCTGCACATCCACAACATCTGAATTTGCTCTAACGACAAGGCTGCTGTCATGACCGTCGGACAAAAAAAAAGTGGGTCGTACGGGATTGACGCAAAAAGGAAAGGCCGCCTTTCGAAACTTTCACTAACATCGGGAAAGTACAACACGTTACTTCTCTAACTGTTCTTATAATTTATTGGTAACTAGAGGTTATTTCTCTTTTTTTTTCAACGGACGACTATTAATACGGGTACGTCCGATGTGTACGGATTAACACGGGTGTGAAACAATAACCACGCACCTTGTTCCCGTCTGGATCCTTGGGTCCACGCTGCTTACACCAGGGGACACAGCAGTGCGTCGGCATTTTAGCTATACGGTGAGGGTCGATCCGGGGCTTGTGAATCCGTGCGGGTAGTGCGGGCCTTGCGCAGTCCGCTCGCTTCCTCGCCGCAACCAAGATGGCGGACCTAACTCTCAACTTGTGCACGAGATGGCGCCGCGCATTTCGCATATTGTCTATTGCGCGTAGATATCGTCAAATAATTGCAACGAACGCGAAGAGCACGCGCTAAGCAAGGGAAACTAACCGCCGTGCGCGAGTGGCTGGCTACGGTAAAGGAGGCGTGACCTGTAAACCAAAATACAACAGCGAAAAAGAAAAAACTTCCACACACAGGGGGTAGCAAACCTTATATACCAAGCATCGAAGCGCAAAAAATAGTGCGTATTTCAAACATACACACGGCATGTTAAATGTAAATTGAATTAGGCAACTTGGGGCATGTTCCCGGCGCCATACATTTACGTCTTGGACCTTCGACGAGTTAACGGCTATTGGTTATAAAGATGTGCAGATGCGATACCGATAAAAAATCCTCATCAAGGCAAAGCACGTGGAAGTGCGCCGCGAGTAACACTATTTATGAACGCAAGCGTAGTTGAGTCTCAGCTCGTGTGACTCAATATGGCGGCGCCAGCGGGGTTGTCTCCACCCTGGACGGCGGCGCTGGGCATCGAGGCACCCTAACGGGTCCGGAGCAGCAGCGGCGCGTCGCGGCAGTTAACAGAAAGAGGCCCTCGCCGGAGCTTTGGACACTCCCCTATCTCTAGTCCAACTTCGCTTCCACGCGCGGCCATAGAGAAAGGAATTCAACAAGAGCGGACACTCCCATGGGCGTCTTGCGCTGGAGTTTGAGGTATAGTAGCGGCGCCTGGGGACGGCAAGAGAAGTTACATCTGGGTAGTACTAGCTTGGGTAGTATTGAGTCCTGGTTGTGGTGAAACACGTTTCTAGCCCGAGTTTTACGTCGATTCGTACTTTTCTCGGCCCTGTTGCGAGTGCGAAAAAGCTCGTCACTTCTCAGAGACCACACCGACCACGCTGCGAGCTGGCCGCAGCCTAGTTTAACGAAAACGGACCCTCCGTGTGCCGTGGGACGTAATGCTGGAAGGAGAAGGAATCGGCGACGCCGATCCGGAGAGACCTAGCTCAGCCGCAAAAAAGCGTCACCGTCGTTACTGCTGCGTCGTGAGCTGCCACGAGCAAGAAGGCCTGAATCCCAACATCAGATTCTACTGTTTTCTTTCAAGGCCTCACGAAGCGGAGCGTCGGGCGCGCTGGATAACTTCATTACCCCACTAAGAGCAGCACAGATTTGAGAGTTAAATGTGTTCATCCTTGACCTCAAGCCAGCACGTTGAGGCAGCGCAGCAAGGCACTATTGATTACAGCGTATCGATTTTCGAGCGCTGTCATTAACAGTTACATCAAGCGAGCAGCGCACGAGCTCGCGCCGCAGCGCGATTCGCACGTAGTACGTTACTGCGAGCTCATATGCATTGCATCAGTTATTTATCAGTTGCTAAAGGGACGGATGGCTGTTACTACAGCGCAGGCATGACTACTTGTTTAGCGGCATGCAGTCAACAAATATTGCAGGGAGGCCCGCCGTTTCGCGGCATGCTCAAAGACCGCTGCCGTCGCGGCGCGTACCGTCGTGCGCTCGAGCAGTTCCGTACACATGTCTGCTTATCGCTGCTGTGAATGCATTTATAGCAAGCATTTCCTCGCGTTTTTGCGCCTGAATCTAGCAGCGCGCAAACCTTGCCAGAAGTTCAACTTGTAACCTGACTCGCTTCACTTGCGATTGAAAAAAAAAAAAAAAAAACTAAAACTTCGCCGCTTATTTCTTGAACGGCGTACACGTATTCGGCGTTGCATAATTTCTTGCTTTTACGCAGCGTGCCGCCCCTTAAAAAATCTTCGGCGCCCGATATTCGCTGCCAGCCGTGGTACAACACAACCGAAACTGGAGGGTCCATATTGTAAACGTGCTTTCCGAAGCAGGCGACCGAGCTTGGTACTACCCAGTTTCGGATTGAGGGCGCTTTTTAGCACTTTTATTGCAGCGCCCCCTGGGCACCGCAGAAGCCCCATAGAGCCCAGCGGCCGAATTGACTGCAGCGCGCCAAGCGGCGGCATAAATCACTTCCGGTTTCGGTTTTGGGCGTGCGCATTTTGAACACAAGCTTTGTACGCCGGCAGCGCCCCCCCCCCCCCTTTTTTTTTCTCTTCGTGTGGAATCGGTTTATTGTTTGGTAAAAATGATTGCGAACGATCTCGTCAAGTCCCATCGAATCTGTGCCACGTGCAATTTCACAAAGTAGACGCAAGACCTTTTCTGAAATGTGTAAACATTTATTTTGCTCTATATAAAAGCTCGTTCCGCGCTTTGTGCGTTCATCCGTTGTGACCCCAGGTAAGCAGTAGTTCCCGTATGAAGCTCCACCGGACGGCACCAGCTGAAAAAAAAATGTCACAGTTTCGCCCTAAGGGCGAAGCAATGAATGCGATAGCAACACAGCAATGTCATACGAAGTAAGGTGAGCGGCTTTGGTAGCAATATTAATTGTAGTAAACATGAGCTGATTAAGTAAGCAGGTGTGCTGCGGCGTAAGTAGACCGACATGAAGAGAGACTCGATGACCACGAGAAGGCGCGTGTGAAACGGTGGTGTTGATGAGAAGCGCTTCCCGTGGGCAGCGCGTGCGAAGGGACACACCTGTAGCGCTGCACTGCCGATCCGGGCAGCATTGCGTGTGTAGCGTGCGTTGGAAAATGTGGCCCGACTATTACGAACTGAATGAACAAGCGTGGTGCGAGCGCGCACAAACACGAAGAGATCACACTGAATGACAGCAGACAACGACTGTCAAAACGCTGGCAGCAAGCATACGCCGCAGCGGGCGAAGGTACGTGCGGTCTATCGCTTCAACGGAAACTGAGCGGCGAATGCACTTAAAGGTCAGAGCCGTGTGGAGATAAGAGACGGTGCGAGCGAGCGACGAGCGCGGTTGTTGGCAGAGAAGTGCGCCCTCCCCCCCCCCCCCCCTTGCTCCCTCCGGCGCTGGCTTCCTGCTTCCTTGCTTGCGCGTGGGAGATTGAGTGCGTTCGCTCTCCGTGATAGCGCGCGTCTCCGCACGCTTCCTCTCGGGCATACGGCGCGCGGCGAAGATTTTATCTATAGGGAACCTCACGGCGACGGCGACGGCGACGACGACGCCGACGGCAGAAATCCGGTTCAAGTGTCCATATAATTGCTATCGCAATAAAAGTAAATTACAAGCATGTGCCATTTTGGTATTTAGACATAGGAATAGTGCGTGTGAAGGCGAAACGTGCGGAAGCGGTGAATGGGCGGCATTACAACAAAAGCAATTCGCTTTTACATACATGGCATAGAAAATACCCGACTCATCCCAAACAATACCATAAAATATGAAAACATCCGCTTTCCGAGCGTTCTCCCATTTCCGGGCATTATTTCCTGCACTTTGGCAGCACAAATACACGGGCGACTTCGCGTTAACTTGGCCTCGGGCGACGCGACGGTACGCTACATACATAGAGACGGACGCAACAGACACTCGAGACAAATGCGTGCGTGCAAAGCCTGTTTTCCGTCCTTTAGAAGACAGAGTTTTCGAATTACAAGTTTCTGATATGTTCCTCGGCGTTATCTTTCGCGCGTTCTGCCGGCGCTAGCAACATACTCCCATATGTTATCATTCTTGGCAATCGCCCATCGCGTTTTCAACAGGCGTGAGTACCGAAAGAAGGTATATGTTGTTGCGTGGCCACAAAAAACGTCACAAACTTGTCCCTCTAAGATTCATTACACGCCAAACTAACTTTATTATTATTATTATTATTATTATTATTATTATTATTATTATTATTATTATTTGAATATACTGCAGGCCCTTCACGGCCCGTGCAGGAGTGGTACAGAAATGTAATGATTAAAACATCATGGGGAAAAGTCGATACAGAGAATGTCATACAGAAGTCATACAGAAATGTAATGAAAAAAATCATTGTGAGAAGTCAATACACTGAATGCGGTTAATAAAAGAGTCGATGTTATTGCAACACACAATATCGTTAGTTAACTTGTTCCACTGGGAAATGGCGGATGGAAAAAGGGAGTGCTTGTGAACATTAACACGACTTGGGGGAGAATAGATTGTTTTAGAATGATTTAGTCTGGTTGAGCGTTTTGGAGGATCTTGCAGGTAATGAGAACGTGTTATCTGGAAATGACCATGGTATAATTCATAGATGAATTTTAGTCGTGAAATTGCTCTTCTCTGCGAGAGGGATTTTAGGTTTGCCCTTGCCATCAGACCTGAGATACTGGACTGCCTTTTGTAATCCGAATATACAAACCTAACTGCTAATTTTTGTATGCGTTCTATTTTATTTATAAGGCGTTTTTGATGAGGGCTCGAGATTAAATCAGCGTATTCTAGGCATGGCCTTATTAGTGTTTTGTACGCATTTAGTTTGAGGTGGGGTGGTGCTGCGCGCAGTTTTCTTTTCAAAAAATGTCACAGTTTCGCCCTAAGGGCGAAGCAATGAATGCGATAGCAACACAGCAATCTCATACGAAGTAAGGTGAGCGGCTTTGGTAGCAACAACACGCAGAACTTGTCGACGCCATCGGCGTTTTGCCCGCGTTAGCTCTAAATGCGTGCGGCGTTGGTGACTGTTGCTGGAGCCTCTCATATAAATAGGCACTTGGTGCCGCAGCTAAACGTCGCGTCCCTTCCTTCCCCCTCCCCCACGGCCTCTCGCGCGTCTGAAGAAGGCGCGTTTGCTCTACATATATGGTGATTGTAAAGGAGAAACGAGACGCCTAATTCTGCAGCCCTTAAGCGAGCACGGCGCAGAACGCGCGTTTGTTCTCCGCCGTGCGTTCACTCCCCGTGAAAGACGCGCCCCTCGCGCCCTTTCACTCGCACATACAGCGTTCGGCGCGCGGCGACGATTTCATCTCCAAATGACGTCATACGGAACCTCACGGCGACGGCGACGGCGACGAATAGTTTGCCTTCGGCTTTTTGACAGATGGTCGATATGTGGGGCTCCCAGTTAAGGTTAGGCGTGAGTTTAATACCTAGATATTTCACCTCGTCGCTTTTGTTGATTATTGAGCTTCCGATCGAATATGTAAAGTTAAGCGGAAGTTTCTTATTTGTGAAAGAAATGTAATGTGTTTTTGATGTGTTCAATTTCATGCCCCATGTGTTGCACCAAGAGTTAATTGTTTGCAGTGAATTGTGAAGTTCTATCTGGTCGTCTGTGTTGTGTACGACTGTGTACACGACACAATCGTCAGCAAACAGGCGCATCTGAATTGAGTTTTTAATGGCAAACTGGATGTCATTAATATACATCAAGAACAAGAGTGGTGCTAGAACCAATCCCTGAGGTACTCAGGAGTAGACATCGAGTGGTTATGAAAGGTGATTATCGATTGCAACGCTCTGTTTACGATTGGTTAGAAAACTGTTGACCCAGGATATTATTTTATTACTAATACCAAAAGCCGATGATTTTGTGAGTAAATCCTGGTGCGGAACTACGTCGAATGCTTTAGAAAAGTCTAAAAAAATTGCATCTAATTGGCCATCATTATTAAGTACGTTAGCTACGTCGTGAGTTAACTCAGCTAGTTGGGTTATGGTTGACAATCTTGATCGGAAACCTTGCTGTTGTTTATACAAAAGTTTGTTTGTTTCTAGGTGAGTTATTATGGCTTTAAATATTGTGTTCCATTATTTTGCAGCATGAGCTTGTTAATGACACTGGGCGGTAGTTATTTAAATCTAATTTCGAGCCCGATTTATGTATTGGAATTATTGCAGCCGTGCGCCAATCGTCTGGTAACACTGATGTTTGAAGAGAAAGAGTTAATGTTTTAAATAGATACTTTGATGTCCAGTTTGCGTATCGACTTAAGAATGAGTTAGAAATCTGATCGGGGCCGGTAGATTTTTAAAGATCAAGCTTATGCAATAGAGAAAGTATGCCCTCTTCACTTACAGTTAATTCTTCCATTGGTATTTTGACATCGTAAGGTGTTAAAACTGCATTAGCATGTTTTGAAAAAACTGAAAGAAACTGTTCATCTCATTAGCAATACGTTCAGGATCCTGAATAACATGATTCGAAATTTTGATTTGCGTTTTTTTTTTCTTGTTCATCTGACAAATATCGCCAGAATTTGTGAGGGTCATGCGCTATAAATGAAGGTAACGTAGTGTCAAAGAAACGGGCTTTTGCTTCCGATATTTTTTGTTTTAATGTACCGATAAGATCATCTAACGTGCACTTGCTTCCCTTTTTCCGCCGTCGTTTTATTTTTATTTTTAGTTGGATTATTTCACGTGTTATCCACGGGTATTCTCGGTTAGTGCGTTTCTTTTTATTTGGAATGAAGGTTTCTTCGCAATACTTAACAATATTTCTAAAACGCCTCCAGAGTTCTTGTACATTTGTTAGTTCACTGAATGTATGAAACTGGCATTCTAGGAAACCTAGTACAGCAGGATCATTTGCGCGTGTATAATCCTTAAAGTAAGTAGGTTGTGGTTTTTTGTATTTTCGCGTGGTTGAAATGGGACAGGTTAGAATAAGCGCTTTGTGATCTGAAATGCCCTTCTCGGTGGACACTGAAGATCCTTCTAATGTACTACTTATAAGAACTAAGTCAAGCAAAGATGATGATGTTGAAGTGATACGGGTCTTTTCAGTTACCATTTGGTTCAGTGAAAACGTGAACGCCATGTCTAGCAGTGATTCTGAGCTTGCGACGTCACGGCCGTCATGTGAGCGGTTGTTCCAGTCTATTCCGGGAAGGTTAAAATCACCGGCAATAATAAGTTTTGATCTGGAATTAGTATGTTTTGAAAGGTAGTCATGAATCTGATCGATGAAGTCTGGTGCTGCATTTGGGGGCCGATAAACGCCCCCTACAGTTATGTTTTTGTTACAATACGTTATTTTGCACCATAAACTTTCATGGTCGGCAATGCCATCAAGTTCTAAGGACTTAATGTTATTTTTAATTGCTATCGCGACACCGCCGCCTCTTGATCCTCTGTCTTTACGGAACAGTGTGTATGAAGGAGGAATAACTTCAGAATCACGTACACCAGGATTAAGCCATATTTCTGTTATTACTAAAATGTGTGGTTGATAAGATAGGATTAGGTTCTCTAATTGATCAAATTTATTTACCACACTTCGGGCATTTAGAGAAAGGATTCGTAGAGTTTTGGTACTGGGCTGTCATTTTGAAACTTTCTTGTTTTTAGATGATTTCAGCGAAGTCGAAGTGGAAAGGGAATGTTTTGAAAGACTTGCTTTCTGCGCTAATTCAATCCTAATATTCTTCACTGGGTCCCAAGTATGCACTTTCTCATCGATTCTCAGTTTGTCGAATGTTAGCCTAACTTTTGCTTCGTTTGCCCTTTCGTTTACCGCTGAATGCCACAAGTGCGTGCGCATTTCCCTTACTCTCCTAGAAAAATCTTCGGAAACAGTTAGTGGTGTGCCTTTCAGTTTGTAGCAGCAAGATAAGATTTTGTTTTTTTCGGCGTAATCAAACAATCTAAGGATGATCGGGCGGTCTCGGTTATTTGTGCGGGTACCAATCCTGTGAATTCTTTCAGGGGTTTTCACTTCAATGCCTAGCGTTTCTTTTAAAATGTTTTCTCTCACTATCTTTTCGAGTGAAACTATATCTTCGTTAGGTTTTCCGTTACACCATAAATAATCAAGCTGTTCCATCCACTCCTGTTTTCTAAATCATCCAATTTCAATGCAAGGTTCTGGATTTGATCTTTCGTGGTGTCATATTTGTTTTCACATTCGGCCAACTTCTCTTCGCAATACTTCAGTCGTTCCATGTCATTTTCAATTGCGGCAAGCCTAGTTTCCATGTTGTCAACTGTTCGCTCAACCTTTTTCAAGTTAGTCACTAGTTCTTTTAACGTTTTGTTGGTTTTAGATTGTTCTTTCGGAATTTGTTTCAGAAGATCGTTATTAGGACGAGTGTCAGATTCCGAGTCTGAGGTCGGACCGGGGTTGAGCTCGACATCGCCCGATGTTAGTAGTAATAGCTTAAATACATCATAGCACTCAACAATCAATACAGCGGGAAAGTGTGGACTTGGCAGCACCGTTAGCGTTACGTCATTGTCCCGTAAGGAGGGTACAGAGTAGTTGTTACTGACTTGCACAACGAAAAGAGCAGGAATAAGCATGGTCGTCTGGTCGGTGCCACCAAGTCCACTGAAGCGGTTGGGGTCATGGGTCAGGTTTATATACTGCCGAGTGCCTGATAACGTCGACGTGACCGCATCCGTGACGTGGTCGCTGCGTTGTTGGGGGGCGTCGATCGTGATCGGAGTCTGCGCAGATTTGTAGTCCGATGTTGTGTCATCCGAAGTCACTGCCGTTGTTCCGTTTGCGTGCGTATGTGTGGCCTGCCCTGTAGTGAGGCCGCTTGGCCACAGCGCAATCTGCACAACTTTATCACCATGGCCGAGCTGCTTATCGCTAACTGCGTCACAGCGCGCTGTGCGGCCAGCGTGCCTCAAAAACCGAAATAAGTTACAATAATCCCCTAGGAAGCGTCGGAAACATGTCCCAGTACGATTCATTAACTCAAATTAACTGCACCAGGATGGCCGAGCTGTTTATCGCTAACTACGTCTTAAGTCTCGGTCCCGTGCCGTAAGCCTAATTGCGTCGTAGACTGTGAAACAAGATTTCTCACCTTGCCGTAGTCCAATAGTGCAGTGGTGTCTTGTCCCAGTGCAGAAGGAACGCAAGAATACGCCGAGAGCCCAATAAACCAGGTTACATTAAAAAATGTCACAGTTTCGCCCTAAGGGCGAAGCAATGAATGCGATAGCAACAAAGCAATGTCATACGAAGTAAGGTGAGCGGCTTTGGTAGCAATATTAATTGTAGTAAACATGAGCTGATTAAGTAAGCAGGTGTGCTGCGGCGTAAGTAGACCGACATGAAGAGAGACTCGATGACCACGAGAAGGCGCGTGTGAAACGGTGGTGTTGATGAGAAGCGCTTCCCGTGGGCAGCGCGTGCGAAGGGACACACCTGTAGCGCTGCACTGCCGATCCGGGCAGCATTGCGTGTGTAGCGTGCGTTGGAAAATGTGGCCCGACTATTACGACCTGAATGAACAAGCGTGGTGCGAGCGCGCACAAACACGAAGAGATCACACTGAATGACAGCAGACAACGACTGTCAAAACGCTGGCAGCAAGCATACGCCGCAGCGGGCGAAGGTACGTGCGGTCCATCGCTTCAACGGAAACTGAGCGGCGAATGCACTTAAAGGTCAGAGCCGTGTGGAGATAAGAGACGGTGCGAGCGAGCGACGAGCGCGGTTGTTGGCAGAGAAGTGCGCCCCCCCCCCCCCCCCTTGCTCCCTCCGGCGCTGGCTTCCTGCTTCCTTGCTTGCGCGTGGGAGATTGAGTGCGTTCGCTCTCCGTGATAGCGCGCGTCTCCGCACGCTTCCTCTCGGGCATACGGCGCGCGGCGAAGATTTTATCTATAGGGAACCTCACGGCGACGGCGACGGCGACGACGACGGCGACGACGACGCCGACGGCAGAAATCCGGTTCAAGTGTCCATATAATTGCTATCGCAATAAAAAAAAAAGAAAAGAAGGGGGGGACAGACGGGTCGCCGCGCGCGAGCGCTCACACGCGCGCGCAGCCGTCCTCTCTGGCTTCGGAGGAGTGTCTGGCGGATGACGCATGCACCTGGCGCGTTATTGGCCTGTCGCTAGGTAAGGCAAGAAAAATGAGTCGCAAAGTTTAAGTTCATTTATAGGCAAAACGTTTTAGTGTTCGCGGCAAAGAGTTTAAAAAATAAATCAATGCCTGTTAACTTAATTTCACTTTCTTTTTTTCGATGCTCGCGGCAGCTAACGTTCGGCATAAATGCTATAGCGTGACGTATGGTGACGTGTTTCCTGTTGCCAGTTTTGCCGAGTGTCCCCTCTTGTTGAATTTCTTTCTCTATGCGCGGCTGCCGGGACTTTAGCTTTATACTGACATGTATACATGTTTATCTTTCACCGGTGGCTGCTTTCCACCGGCTAATAAATGTTAAACGTTATCGCTCGGCGCAGGACGCGTCTGCGTTGGAAGCTTCTCGAAGGTTATCAATGCTTCTATCCGTCGTCTGTGGTCACCGACGCCCATGTAATCTGGAGCGCGATCTTGTAAGCGTTCCAAAATGGAACGGAGGCGTTCCGTTCCATCGAGCCGCACACGATTGGTCAATTTGAACCGTGACGAACGCCATGACGTCAATTGTGACGTGAACCGTGACGTCTTGCTGCTGTCAATCATTCCGTGTCGTCTGCTAACGGACGAACGCAACGGAACGGTTGCCGAGTCCGTCCGTTTTGATAGAACGGATTAGAACGGCTACCAGACGACTTGGATTGGATTAAAACGTAAGCGCTTGGGACAGTTAGCCTCTTTCGTATCCGGTTCAATCCAAATCGGGAATCCCAACAGTTGGAGAAAATGGCGTTTTCTTTCTCTGCCGTGTCTTTTCGTGTCGCCTGTGCGGCTGCTGCAGTCGCGCAGAGACGATGACCCGAGGTAGATGATGCATTTAAAGAATTGACGGAGGAAGAGTTCCGGCAATATTTTCGTCTGTCCAAACGAACAGTGCGTCGCTTGTGCGACGAGCTTGACTCCATCCAGGGGCGGATCCAGGTTTTTTCTGAGGGGGGGTCAGCTTCTGTCAATGATGATGATGATGATGATGATGATAGTAGCCTTTCTTATTTACCAAAATTTACCGTTTTTGCTCACGATAAACCCGCGTTTTATCCGACATGGGAGCAGCCAGCGGCGAGCCGGGGGCCCCAGCGGGTCTCCGCCGGCTAGTCCCTCAGGACCTCAATAAAAGTTCATTGTCTGTCTGTCTGTTATACGGCTAGAGCAACACCTGTAGCCCTCCGTGGTGGCTCAGTCAGCTCGGGCGTTGAGCACGCGATCGCGGGATCAAATCCCGGCCGCGGCGGCCGCATTTCGATGGAGGCGAAATGCAAAAACGCCCGTGTTCTTGCGTTGTAGTGCAGGTTAAAGAACCCCAGGTGGTCAAAATTAATCCGGAGCCTTCCACTACAGCGTGCCTCAAAATTAGAATTGGTTTTGGCACGTAAAACTCCAGAAAGAGGAAGAACACCTGTAGCGAAGCCAGGTATCAGTTTCTCCGAGCTTATAGGAAAAGGACGTTACCCAATACTACCATGTGCTTGGCGGCTGCGCCTGATAATACAAGGTGTTCAAAACTAAGCTTTATGGTTTTCTTAAAATTAGGCACTGGGAGGCACGCGAAGACCACCTGTACAAATAAGTTATGTGGCTAAGGGGGCACAAAGTGAAATGATAATTATCGCTATGAGCAGCCCAATTAACTAAAATTGAACAATTATTTTTGGTTGACTGCAGTAAGTGGGTATGTTTGTATTGAAAACTTAGAGACAGTCGTGTTTCTAAACAGTATCAGTCGGAAGAATTATTCTAGCGTGTCCGTGCTCCGAGATATCCGACTCCAAATTTCAATTGTCGTACTGCGCAGAATAATCGAGTCGACGCGAGAGCGGTTTATGCTTTGCGTTGCTGTGGAAGGGAGGCATTTTGGACATTTTTAGGGCATTGACATCTTGATGGGTGAAATGTTTTCATGAGATTTGTGCATGACAACACCAAACTTAAAGCGGCAGTATGAAATATTCGTTAGCATAGCTAAAAAGGTTTCTGCTGTTGATGGTGCAGTTGTTACTCTTGCTTTCAATAAAACTTACAATACTTGGAAATCAGCAGTCACTTTATTTGCGTAGCCCAGACAAGGACCATGCCCGGTCGTCTAGTCACCATTACAAACGCGTACTGCCCCCCGGCTTCTCCGCTCGCGCCATTATCTCGGCATGGCAGCTGCCGCCATCTTTACAGGCTGCGCGGTCGCGGGTTACGACAGCGGTTACGGGTTCTTAGATTTTTTTTTTTTTCATTTCGCCAGCCGTGAGGGGAAGGTGGACAGTTATTATTTTTGCCAATGCCTCCGCCCCGTTGTCAGACTAAACGCCGCACGCAACAGCCGCGTCACATCAGGGAGGAGCTTTGCGCCGATCCTCACTCTCTTGCATGCATAATCATGCGAACGACAATTAAAATTTGGAGTTGGATACCTCGGAGCACAGACACGCTCGAAGAATTCTTCCAAGTGAAACTGTGTAGAAACACGACTGCCTCTAACTTTTGAATACAAACATACACACTTACTGCAGTCAATAAAAAGTTAATCATTCAATTTTGGTTAATTGGGCTGCTGACAGCGATAATTATCATCTCACTTTGTGTCCCCCTGGCCACATAACTTATTTGCGCAGATGGTCTACACGTGCCTCCCAGTGCCTAATTTTGAGAAAACCATAAAGCTTAATTTTGAACACCCGGTATATCTAGCCTGCATTGTTTATTAAAATAAAATTTGGGATGATCTTTCGCAGGTTCGTTACAAATGCGTAAGCACGTGTCCGTCTTTGGAGTTCTGTTGGGACACCTTGATTTCCTTAAGAAGTCTTTGTGTTCGGCTGATACACCTTCGATTGATTTGGAGGACTAACTCCCCTATTCTCAAACAGCCCTCGACTCGAAGCTCTTCCTCCACTCCACCTTGTTGAGCACAGCGCCGCCTCTCCACTGATAAAGACGCGACAATTATAAAGAATTCCCGTGAATGGTCATGAAGCTCAGTGACCACTTCTTTGGAGGGATGGCGGTGCTATATTTCCTCTTGAGTCGAGTTGTTGCGTTGACTACAGGAACGTTCTTGAATACGGGCGTAACGCTACGCTCCAACGCGGCAACCACTACACTGGTTGTTTACGATATGCGAATCACCGCGTATGATGACTCGCGACGCCACCTACAAGAATAACGATGTGGCGTAGTAGCCGAGAGCGCGAGCCAGCGTCTTCATGTTTGGTTTCTCACGCGACGTCATCCTTTACACAAGGCGTGCATCTGCTCCCGTTTCTCTAACCACGCGACGCCATCCTAGGCCCGCGTGCTGGCGTTCGCCGCTGACGTCACGCTCCCCCACTTCGCAACCGCGGCTCGAAACTTCGCCCCGCTCCGCGAGAACGCCCACTCAGATAAACGGATCCGGCGGGTTTGAGCCTCCTATGCTTAATGTACGACAATAAAACTGCGAAGTCACAATGAAAAACTTGTAGCGTACGAACGGTCCTGTGCTCGTACTGGATATTGTCAACGTGCAACTGTGATCACAATGAGTGCTACAGCTAAAAAAAGTTGCCTATGCGTAGTTCTTAGTTTAGCTGTTAGTTGTTTTTATTTATATATGAACACTTCAGCGAGAGATCTCTTTCATTAAGCAGGTTGGTCGCGGAACCGATGACAGCGAATGAGGTAACCGTTGACACCCCAAGGGGAAACTAAGTTAATCAGGCGCGAAGGCGCTCGAGCGGACCTCGGCGTGCTTGGCAAAAGGGACGTCCCCTCGTTCATTCGACGCCACCGACGGGACGAGTAAGGCACGGCCGGCGCCAGGAGGTCCAAGGTGTTTATGAGAAAAACTACGGCAACTTCGCGACACCACACTCCTACGGAATACAAGTAAGCTTGTGAGCGAGCTAGCTTTACTTCTACAGGGCTGATACCAACGGTACTCGCGAAAAATACTTTTGAAGAATGCTGGTGGCCATATTTTTTTTTTTGCGACAGGGCCATCCCCCTGTCAGCGAGGGGGCGATGCAGAAATTTGAGGGGGGGGTCAGGACATCCGGACATCCCCCCTGGATCCGCGCCTGACTCCATCATTGGATGCCAGCGAGCCAGTGGCCTTTCCACAGAAAGGAAGGTGTTGTGCGCGCTGCGATTTTTCGGCACTGGAAGCTTCCGGAGGAGCGTTGGTCGCGAGGAGCAAATAGGCATGGCGCAGCCGGCCGCCAGCAACACCATCCAGGAGGTGACGGAGGCCATCATTTCCGTGTCTGCCCGGAGAAAGTTGGTGGACTTTTCATTGACACCGGCTGCCAAGGATGAGGCAAAGGAGGCGTTTGCGCGACGCGGTGCCATTCCAGGCGTGCTAGCGTGCGTCGACGGCACGTTGATCGCCGTTATGAAGCCAGAGGGACTCAGCCCGGCCGACACGGCGAGCTTCATGTCGAGAAAGGGTTATTACGCCCTCAACGTCATAGTCGTAAGTACCGTTGGAATGTTTTACTTCAAACTGTAGTCGCCATTTTTACTCGCCCATAGTAGCAATTGTTCAGTTTAATGCCCAAGCTGGCATAACTAGTAATGTAACGATTAAAAGAGGACATGCGGGGAACTGTGTACGAGCTCGTTGAAGTCTGACATGTCAGCGGTAATGATGAGTGCCATGTGTTTCTGTGCATGAGCCGTTTGCCGTACCAAAATTGTGTTTTCGTTCTGGCGTGCATACACAATGGAGTTGTGCATTTTGGAGGTATTTAGGAACATGGGCAGCAGTCGTAGCAAAAATCGATACACTATAGGGAAGATACGATGGAAGCATTTTGAACAGGGAAGTACTTACAACCATTGCATGGGCTGGATTTGGCGTGTATGGGTGTTCTTGCGCAATTTCGTGCCCCAAGTTTTCATTTAGCGATCACTTAGTGCAAACCATAGGCGTGCGCACAAAGGGCCCCAAATGCGAAACCCTGTGCACGCCTATGAGTGAAACAGTGTAGCTGCTTATACCAGCGTAAATGTATGTATTGTTTTCAGCATATGAATGGCGAAAAGGGATTTTGAGCATATCTGCAGTGCTATTTTGTATTGCTCTTCATTGCAGGTGTGCAACTCGGAACTTTGCATCCTTGTTGTGGACCTCCGGCTCCCTGATTCGGGCCACGACTCTTGGATGTGGCAGCATAATGCACTGTGTACGCGCCTCGCCAACACAACTGCAGCCTGGCGAGTCTCTGCTTGGTAAGTATTCGTAATGTGTACCCCTAACTAGGGCAGAGCACTTTAGTTGGTAACAACTTTGTTGATAGTCACAGGAATATTGATGTCACAGGAATGGTGAGCTTTCATAACACATACATAATTTATTTATACAAATTGCAATGCCCCTAGGCTATCACAAGGCTGTGTTTGTACAGTGGAAAATACATTAAAGAACTTGTATACACATCAAGTACCCCTCCATACGGATGGTCAATGTTTCCAAATCGAAACATCCGACAGATTATGATAATTTAAACACAAACGAAGTAAAGTTATACAAAAATCCTTCAAAAAGAATGCCACAGCCGTGGACTCGGAAACAATTGTACCCTCTTCACTGTGCAAGAGGCTCCAAGGTTTGCATAAACCTCGGAGACTCTTGCACAGGTTTGCATAATTTTCATAAAACACACCAGAATGATCGCAACCGCCACATCCTGTGCATTCGGGCGCTCGGTGTACATTAGTAGGAACGATGCAATATGCTTGCTAGCCACCTCTTGTGCTAGGTGTTTGAAAACTTCCATGCAAGCATGAATACGCAGACGAGGCAAGCAAGTAAAGCGTAATGAATGCGGATTCAACCACAAAAGAAAAAATCTAGCACTGAGTGTTGTGACATTATACTCGTCACATCATGTCTAAATGGGTAGACGTAAATTAACGTGAAAGCACAAAAAATACAAAGGTCAACTTTATTACATGCTATGACGACAAGTACAGAAGCCAACACACATCTCTAGAACGCGCAAATCATGTTTGCAGGACTGCGCTGGCGAATCTGATGACGACCTGTGGCACAAAATCTGCTGTATGTGAGCTTGCGTGACTAAATGTACAGTTCCCATTGATTTTTATCGACCTGGTGGTCGGCTTAAGCTTAGGTGGCTGCTTTGGCCCTCGCAAGTGTGTTCTAGACATGAGTGTTGACCTCTGTACATCATGAACCTTGTACATACAGCATGCTACACGTAGCAAAGCATGTGAGAACATTGCAACATGAGCATCACACAATTCGTATTCACCACGGCAAATAAAACTTGCAGTTACATTTAAGTGACCTTGCAAGAAAGTATGACTTTGACAGGTATGTCCATTCCCTTCTCAGTGTTATGAGTCACTGACCAGAAGCATTCATTTTTCGACAGCAATTGCAGTGTGATGCTAAAGAACAGGTGAATCATAATTGTAGAAAGGTGAGTGCACTTGCCAGCTGTGATGAAACATAAATTACATACAACATGAATAATTAGCTCTGCAATCTCACAGCACCCAGAACGTGTTACACTTAAAACTTATTCTTGCTCACTTGGAACGAAAACTAGAGGAAACCAATCACCGGCGTGGTGCAATGATGATGGCCATTTTCATTTGTGAAACTATGCAACTTGCAGAGTGACTAGTTTGGTGCTCTGAAAAAAGACCACATTGTAGTTGTACCTCAGCATCACTGTGCCGAAATGAACATATCACAGTGCAAACACTATGCGGTAACGCTTCATAATGAGTGCAGTAAGCTACAAAACATAGTGAAGCAATATAAATATCACAGTACAAAACCCATACACAGAAATCGACAACTACTTGTAATGATTCCAGTGTCTTCGAAATGTGTAAATAAAAGAAAGCACGCTGGCGTTGCAGCTGGATTAGTATAAATAGAAAGAGGAAAATACTACGATACAAAAATGGGTGCACGCATTACACCTTTCGTCCAAAAAATCCTCCTGCATTACTCATACAAGGCAACAATGAAACTTAAACAGTAAAACTCAAAATGAAGCAACAATAAGTGCATAAAATGAAAGTGAAGATATAAAACTCAAAGAACAATAAATAAACAAGATAAATTGAACTCATAAAACAATAAATGACTAAAATGAAATTGAATAGGTGAAAATAAACAATAAATTAATTCCTCCTTTCTTGTTGCAGGTGGCCAGCTACGACTAGTGCCAGGGAGCGCACCTTCTCCAGTATGCCCTCCTGAGCCGCTGCCGTCCTCTCTGCCGCGATGGCGAGCCGGGTGGTGGATTGTTCGATCCTTCGCAGCACCTGAAATGAATAATTGTGGTGGAATTGTTCATATGAGTTGCTGATTACTCGCAACCAGCTCATCGCTGGAAGCTGTTGTTGTCAAGAATTGCAACGTGCACAACAATTGCCCACCTCCCTCGCTGTAGCCACTGTAGTGTCTATCCTCCTAACACATCACATATCCTATGGCAATGCCATCCAAAACTACCCCCCTTACCCAAACCTTCATCCCTCCCATCTACCCCTTCCTCCGAGTGGCTGACCGCCGCAACCACCCTTCACGACCAACGATTCCTTGGGGACTTCATCGGCCTAGCGCTGAAGCATGCCGCAAGCGACGCCCTGGACTCAGGGCACTGATGCATTTTTTATCGCAGAATAAAAAAAAGTGATTTCTCTCTCTCTCTCTCTCTGTTGAAGAGCCACTGGCCTGATGGCATCCTTTGGCAGTGTCACGCGTCATGTACAAGCTATGCCCTCTTCGTTTGGGCAGACAAGGACCTGTTGGAACTACTTTTCAGTCATCTACTCAAATTCATCTCTTACCACCAAACAACCCTTTTCAGGGCCAACCAACCTTTTGCCCGGCTGTTGATCGTTGGCAAGATAGGATACCGAGTCCTTAATACAACGCATATTTCTTATTTACATCAAAAGTTGGCTTGTTTTCCAGATTCATGATTCACTTATGATAACAGAGCATAAATAATATTTATGTCCTTCACGTAAAATGACACCGAAGGATCTACCAACCTAAAGCTTCCGACGCTATTTTCCTGTTCACCAACAGTGTCGCGTTCTGCTAAAGGTACCACTTACAGATAATGGCAAACTCTAAGTCGGCACCGTTCAGGAACACATGTTATTACGCCGGCAGTGTGCTTACCTCTTGGTAGGGTAGGTCGGTGACGCCACGGAAGCGGACCGCGCCCGTCAGCTGGAGCACTCGGCCCCGGAAGCCGGGTGCGCGACCCCCTCCAGTGCTTCTGAAAATACACACCAATGTCGAAGGACAAATCGCCCGGACCATTCGACGGTCACTCACATTTGCTTTTGGGCTATAGCGGTAGCATCGCGGCGGGCCTCGTAGACCTGCTGCTTCCTCCACTGGTCGACCGTTTTCACAACGGGCCCTTCCGCGTTCAGCACGTCGGCCAGCTGCTGCCACAGCCGTCGTCGGTCGACAAGGCTGAAGCCCGGCCCCAGCTCGCTGGATCTTAAAGGCAGCTGGAGATGCGGCTCCATAAAAGCGAGCACCGTCTCCCCCTGGCCCTCGGAAACGCGCGGTCCCATAACGGGTGCAGAAGCCGACACGTTTTCCTACATGGCTCTCCGCACGTAACGGCTCGACCGAACCAACCGCTTCAAAACTCGCGCCGTTTGAATTTTAATAGTGGTGGAGACATGCATACAAGCATTGCTTGAAACGGGGTAGTGGATAGCGCCACTACTAAACGTTTCGCAAAATTGCGACACCATCTAGCGCCATTTCAAGACATTAACCGCAATAATTTGTTTAACTCGTTCCGCATTCCAAACTGAATCTTTGAAAAGCAACACCAACACATTTTGCTACTCATTCATAATAGCCAGATATTTCTCAACATGTTAGAAACACTTCTAAGTATGTTATACGGTCCCCAAGCAGACGTCAAAAGCGTGACGCAGGCGTCCACTTCGCTCATTGGCTCTTTGCTTCCTCTCGTCCTCGCGAACATGGCGGACCGCCTATTTCGTGACGTAAAGAACGAACCGCCTCCGTTCCATTTTGGAACGCGTACAAGATCGCGCCCCTGATTGTATGAGCGACGCGAATTGTCTAGAACTTTCTGGAAGACACGCGGGCACCAGGGATTAATCTGGAACCTTCGATGACTCACGTATAAAAGCCGACGCGTTTCGCCGCTGATAAGATTTTCGACGAACGCCGACTGTACTCGCCGCTTTCGTTGTGCTCCGAGTGTAGCTTGCTTTTGTGGGCACAAGTTCGCCCAATAAAGAATCAATTTCGTTATACACAGTTTTACGACTGTTAATTCGGCGTCGCTACCACGTGACATCTGGTGGAGGTGCTTTTGTGTCCATGCAGCGGACGCCCCCGAAAAGCCGTGACCCAAGCCCGAAACCCGAAGAGAGTACAAACGTTGTCCCGGACCATCGAACTAGCCTCAGGCTACGAAACCAATCCCCGGAGTACGGAATTCTTCCCGAGAAGATCAGGAAGTGCACGGCCACGACGACCGCATCAACGATGACAGCACCAGTGCCGCCTACACCGATCGTGTTACAACACCCCCGCGATCCACCGACGTTCCGCGGATCAACATTTGAGGATCCGGAAAGCTGGCTGGAGACGTACGAAAGGGTCGCTGTATTTAACAAGTGGAACTGCGACGACAAGCTGCGCTACGTCTTCTTCTCATTAGAAGATGCTGCCAGGACGTGGTTCCAGAATCGGGAGTCAACCTTGACAACATGGGACCTGTTCCTCCACGGCTTCCTGCAGACCTTTACAAGCGTTGTGTGCAAGGAAAGGGCCGAAGTTCTCCTAGAAGCCCGGGTACAGCTACCCAACGAGAACATCACGATTTTCACGGAGGAGATATATGACTCGCCTGTTCAAGCACGCCGACCTCAACACGCCAGAAGAGAAAAAAAGTTCGCTTCTTGATGAGGGGTGTCAAGCAAGAGCTCTTCGCCGGATTGATACGCAACCCGCTCAAGACTGTTGCTGGATTTATTTCCGAGGCCACAACCATTGAGAAGACGCTCGACATGCGGACAAGGCAATATAACCGCCGAACACTGGCCGCCAACAACACCGACGTTCAAGCACTTGGCAGCGACGATGTGCGCGAGACCATCAGAGCGGTCGTTCGCGAGGAACTGCAGAAGCTCTTTCCCAGGTCGCAGCCTCAAGTGGCGCCCATAGCCGACATCGTCAAAGAAGAAGTTCAGCGCTCACTTGGAGTTCCTGATGTTGCGGCGATTTGCAGCCGAAATCGCCGCAACCACAGCCGGAAGCGCTGCACCTACGCCGCCGTCGCCCGTCGTCATGGCCCCCCTCCGCGCTCGTGTTAGGGCCCCGTAACGCCGCAGGTACGTCATCCACCGCCGCCGCCGCCAGCACGCCCGCCCGTCGCCCAGCGCTGCTACCAGAGGAAGACGGACATTTGGCGCGCCCCCGACCACCGCCCGCTCTGATATCATTGCGGGGAAGCCGTCCATGTCTACCGCCGATGCCCATACCGCGAGATGGGCCTACGGGGGTTCGCCATCAACGCGCCACGTATCCACTTGGAACGAATTCTCAGGACTGAACCAGTTTCGAGATATTAATTTTCAATATGCCCGACAAAATTCATGGGCGTTCCAATTAACTTTTTGAGGAAAACGCTGTTTCATGCATTGAAGCAAAAAGTAACTGGCCTTAGCGCTAAAATAATGCCATATTATCGCAAAAGCGGTAAAATGGAAATGGTTTGAGGAGTGGTTCTTTGTATAATTTATTTTTCCTTACGCTGAAACAATGTTCGTTTTTGCGGAAAAGGAAAAAACAAATTAGCGTAGCTTGCACTGGCTGCGCAATGCTAAAGAGACAGTGGAGATGATGGGCACCTAGCTAGTCCTTGCTTTTGGACTAGACTAAGCACTACCAAGTCATCCCCAGCATTTCGCGGAATTTATTTACTATTGATTGATTATCGATTAGCTATTGATTGGCTATTGATTGTCTATTGCAAGATATTGGCCACGTATTTGGGAATTTTGCATGCTATAAATTTCTGATGACAAACGGAGATCGAGTGAATTATTAGATTTTGCACTTTATTGCCGTGAGTGGCGACAGTGAGGCGACAGCTTTAAAGCCCCTATATATAAAAAGTAGCGCCATTCTTAGATCTTGCCGCCACCGCGCTCACCCCGGCGTTTCCTCCTTGCCGCCGCCTGTCGTCCCAGCCTCCTCCGCTCCCCCATTGGCCAATCCGTGTCACGTGGAAGCACGCGTTGCGCTTTTGTATATTTTTTTCTTTCCAGCGCGCTCCGACTGCCATTCTCGGGCCTGTGCGACGAAAGTGCTGTACGCACAAACGGATCAAAGGTGTTAGGGACAAGAACTTCGTTGTGATGGCATGCTGCTGCGCCTTAAGTTGCCGCAACCGACAAGGCGAGGGCAAAAGGCTTTTTATTGCGATAGCAATTATATGGACACTTCAACCGGATTTCTGCCGTCGCCGTCGCCGTGAGGTTCCCTATAGATAAAATCTTCGCCGCGCGCCGTATGCCCGAGCGGAAGCGTGCGGGGACGCGCGCTATCACGGAGAGCGAACGCACTCAATCTCCCACGCGCACGCAAGGAAGCCGGAAGACAGCGCCGGAGGGAGCGCGGGGGGGGGGGGGTAGCACTTCTACTTTGCCAACAACCGCGCTCGTCGCTCGCTCGCACCGTCGCTTATCTCCCCACGGCTCTGACCTTTATGCGCCGTGCATTCGCCGCTCAGTTTCCGCTGAAGCGATAGACCGCACGTACCTTCGCCGCTGCGGCGTATATATGCGCTTGTTGCCAGCGTTTTGACAGTCGTTGTCTGTAGTCATTCAGTGTGATCTATTCACGTTTGTTTGTGCGCGCTCACACCACGCTTGTTCATTCAGTTAGTAATAGTCGGGCCACATTTTCCAACGCACGCTACACATGCAATGCTGCCCGGATCGGCAGCGCAGAGCTACAGGTGTGTCCCTTCGCACGCGTTGCCCACGGGAAGCGCTTCTCATCAACACCACCGTTTCACACGCGCCTTCTCGTGGTCATCGAGTCTCTCTTCATGTTGGTCTACTTACGTCGCAGCACACCTGCTTAATTAATCAGCTCATGTTTACTACAATTGATATTGCTACCAAAGCCGCTCACCTTACCTCGTATGACATTGCTGTGTTGCTATCGCATTCATTGCTTCGCCCTTAGGGCGAAACTGTGACATTTTTGTTTACCATCCGGCGTGCGCAAACGCTTGATATTTGCGCCGTCTCGCATCGTCGCGTTGCTACTTCCAAAACGGCATTATTAAGAACAGTTACTGACTGACGAAGCAAAATCGCGCCTCAAAAACTTCTCCGCAGGGCGCGATCGAAGTTTTCCTCGGATTTCCTCTGGTAGCGCGTTAGCTGTCGTCTGCCACGGCAGGCCCGACGCAGGCGGCGCCACTGTCGATATCGCGCCTCGATCGCGCTGGTCGCGGCGAGCGCGATAGTGGAAAGGAGGAGGAGGGAAGTGGATGGCGCTACTTTTTATATATAGGGGTTTTAGTATGTACAAGCCAGCGATAGTCGGCGCTCAGTACATCGCCGATGACAGTGCGTTGTGCGTGTTTTATCTCGGCGGTCAAGATTGTTGATGCCTCTCTGCGCCGCGCCGCGTCCCTGTTGCCAAACAATAAGTTGGGCGTGGCTCAACTGTGGTGGGTGCGCGCACAAGAGTTACATGCCTCACGCGGGGCGTGACCTATCGTTTTAATTTACAGGCGAACTGGTGCCAAACTCGTACATCGAGAAACCCCCTCGAGTTGAACTCGGGAACAAGGCGGCGGCAGCAGCAGCCTGTCTCATCGCATCCAGCGAGAGCAAGCGTCAATACACCGTCTGGACCCGTTCCCCTACATGACCGACGTAGTGGTTCAGCGTCATTTTTGCCTTTCCAAAACGTCAGTGCGCTGGCTGTGTGACGACTTAGGCGAAGGCCCTCGTCTGCGCAGACAGAGTGGCGGGCAAATTATGCTTTCCGAGCACAGACTGGTGTGACTAGGCTGCGGAAGAAAAGTTCGTGCGATCGATTCGGCTCTCTCCGGCTTCAAGCGCTCTTCGTCCACCGCGCCCCAGCCCCAGCCCAGGTCTGGCGTCGTCATCGGAGTACTGGGGCACCTGTGAGCACCTGGGGTTCAACCCGGACCAACCAACGTGCGAAGGCGAAGTGGTCACATTATAAAGGAAGACTCAGAATGGACGCTGGGCTACCTTCCGGTGCAACAGGTGCCGAAAGCAGTTTTTGGCAGTTACACGGTGCCGCTGCATTGCACGGGCAGAGAGGCGAAGGAAGTTAATTCGCCAACACGGACCAGCTCGGCCGTCCAAACGACCACCTTTCCAGGCGGCAAATCATTTGGCTCACGTACTGCGTGAGCAAAAGCATAGACATATGGCTGTTGAAGGAGATGACGGGGGACTTGTTTCCTCTAGCGGAGCACGCCATCGCCGACTGGAGGAACTACCCCCGTGAGGTCGCGAGAGACGAGCTGCTGGCGCGACCTCTACTCGGTGGCCCCGGGAAGATAGCGCAGATTGACGAGTGCCTTCTTCGCGGCGAGAAAAAGTACAATCGAGGCCGCCTGATCACGGGCGACAACGTTGCGCCGAGCCGCCAAAATTACGGCCGTGTTAAAGATGGTGGTCCATGGGTCTTTGGCATGGTCTGCGCGACCAGAGGGGTGGTTCGGCTTTTCAAGGTCGACCGACGAAAGGCGCTATTATGGCACCTAATGTTCAACGGGGGACCATTATTCATAGTGAAGAATTGGCCCTTTACAACTGTATCCCAAATTTAGTGGATGCTAACGGGTCTATCCCTCAATCTGCATTGGTAGACAGTCAACCACAGCGTGAACTTTGTGGACCCCATCACGAGCGTTCGCATGCAAAAAATACAAAGTTATTGTCAAAAAGTGAAGCGCTACCTCGTCAGCGGTGGGCACCGATGCTGGAGTCCCACCTGGGATGGATGTGGTGGCAGCCCAGGTAGCACAAACCCATCTGGAAGACGTCTACATTTGGGCTTGTTCAAGCCAGGAGGTGGTCTACAATCCGGCTTGTACAAGCTCAACAATAGCCTTAGAACTTCACAAGCGCTCCTGAAGCCAAGCTAATGCTCCCTCCGTATTTCTCTTGGGGAAGTCTTGGCAAGCTGTTCGTTAGACTTTCGATAGACTATGTGTAGAACTTACGTATGAAGGCTTATTTTGCTTGCTGGAGAAAATATGCAATCTGTCTTGCAAAAAAAAAAGAGGTTGACTAATGCGTATGTTAATCGTGCGCCAATGCAGATCGCTGGTACCGATATGCTTTTCTTTGAACCAGTGGTGTGATTGAGGATTTCTAGGAAATGTACATATATTGAATGCGACTGGCTTTAACTTTAAAACTAAAGCAGAACAAAAGCTACTAAGCTGAAAAAGTTCAGTAGTATGGTCTAAATGCATGCTTTTGCAAAGGCATAAATATTTAAAAAAAACCCGCATTTCCCCGAAGGGGAGTATGAGGAAGTGCGAAGCACGGGGTGATGCTATGAGGGGGCGCGCGCGACTAAACTGCAGAGCCGAGCGAAGGAGACGGCAGCGAGAGAGCACGACTGATGCGCCGGCGCCACACACACAACACGTGACGGCGGAGCGAAACACGCCAGGCGGTTGGAGAGGGGGTGAGCGGTGGGGAGAGTACGCACACGAGGGGCTGTTACCGGGCGAGGAGGGAGCTGTCAGCGCGAGGGGAGAGGCGGCGGCCGAGGGTGAGTGCAAACCTAACGGGGGGAGAGGCACACCAGCTGCATGGCGCCGTGACGTCACGGCGCGGAGAGGGTGCGAGGAGCCGGCGCGGCGCGCGCAGCCACGGCGCGGAGGCGCCAGCTGCACAACGCGCCGTGACGTCACGGCGCGGAGAGCGGTGCGGAGCCGGCGCGGGGCGCGCGCAGCCACGGAGCGGAGGGCGGAGCGCGCGCAGTCACGTGGGGCGTGACGTCGCTGCGCCGTTGCTACAGACGCTCCTCTCCGCTCCTCGCGCCGTTGCTAGGGGAGAGGAGGAGGAGCGCGGATGCTGGCGGAGTTTTCGGGGTCGCTTAAGAAGTGCATTCGCACTTAAAAGGAGCCGCATAGATTCCACAGTTGGTAATAAAATTTGTGAAGGTATGACGTTGAGAGACCATGTGTGACATGCAATTTCTAAAGTGCTGTTCACTTGCCAAATGTAACAATGCTCTTGTGAGGCTATTCATTTCTGAAGAATGTTATTTCGGTGCATAAATGACATTGCTGCCATATCTATGTATTCATGTTTGCATGTCACAGATGGGCTCTCAATATTGTACCTTCACAGATTTCATTACCGAACTGTGGAATCTACGCAGCATTTAATATTTATGCCTTTGCATGCACTTAGCACACAATTTTCAGCTTAGTAGCTATTTGTGTTTTTATTTCGAAGTTAAAGCCAGTTGCATTCAATATATGCACATTTCCTAGAAATCCTGAATTACACCACTGGTTCCAAGTAAAGAATACCAGTACCATTAGCGCACAATTAATTTGGGCATACTGCTAACACAAGCAAAATTCATGCAGCACACAAGGGTGTTGAATGAGGCACATTGAAAAGACATCTTGTAAAATGCCTCTTCCGTAGCCAGCATTTCGTAACAATGTTTAAGAGGCAGCAAAATACCAAAATTTTATTCTTGCAAATTATGTACATGTGTTTGCCTTGCATTGATTGTGACTAAATATATACATAGGCAATGAATACCATGTCATACCTTGCACTGATTTACTAGACTGCATATATTATGGATGGCATGTCTACAAAAACTGACCCCACATCTTAACAAAACTAAGGTACAGGACTAAGGAGGAAGAAAGGCATGTCAGCTGGCGGCAGGCCCAGCATCCTTTGAAGAATCTGCGCCAGTCAAAAAAAGAAAAAGACCAGACTCACTTAGAGTAAGACCAGTAAAAGCTGAATGGTTAGCATAAACATGACTAACTATTTTTCTAATCTTTACATATTAGAAAAATTAGCAAAGACACTTCGTAAAAATAGACTTTTCTCTCGGTGACTACTGTCAAGGATATATAACTAGTTTCTGTAATGCACACACCACTTTCAAGCATTATAAGACGGATGCCATGCTAGTTCAACATGCCAGTTATGAAATTACAATATTTTAGGACCTCAATTAGCACTCATGACGCATAGTTGCTTGTTTTATGCTTGGCCTTTCAGTGGCTGTCCTCACAAGACTGAACAATGGCATGAAAAACAATTACAACACAAAAAACTGCATAAAAACTGCAGGCATAAGTATAGTGCCAGAAGACTGGTGACTGATATAATTAACTCTACAATTTAAAATGCCTACTCATGTTCACCTAAAGCATCTCCCATGTCCTTTTGCTGCCTCGAAATAAATAGTTATAGGTTTCTTTTACATTCCATTTTGTAAGCAAGTGGCCCTGAACGCCAATTACAACTGCAATAACTGCATGTAATACTCTACTTGGGGTTCCCAAAATTTATTGTATAAAGTAGAATTCATCAGAATGTATGCAAGTTTCCCTATGACCACAGTAAAGCATGATGCCACAACAGCATGCACAGATTGTCCTTGGAAGTTATCTGGCCATTAATTGTGAACAGTGATTTGAAGATCACATGTAACAGTTGATGTAAGTAGAGTTTAGAGCCCCAAGACAACATGTTAATCCCATACCATGCATTTCTGACATAGAACCAACAGTCGATTTTATTACGATGTAAACATGCTACATGATGCTGACTCAGTTAATAACATGTGTATTATAAATTTCTGTATAAAAACTACCTGAACTCTAAGCTTAATGTAACATGTTAACCTTTTACCCGCTTGCAAACTGCAATTCTTCAACCAGGCGGCTGCTGCTTGGTGAATGACATGGGTCATCACATTTTCCCACGTGGTATTGCTTTGAATAGCTTCTGGAATAAGAAACAATCTAGTCAATGCAAGTAGCACGTGTAGGCAATACCAGCAGTTGTGGTTGATATCCGAACCATTGCTACATAAGAACAGATCTGCAACTAATAAATAAAATTTGTGGTACATCAGTTCAATGGAACTGCAAGGGGGAGGAAGGCTTATAAAAGAAAATATAAATCATCCACCCAACTTAGCTATACTGGGTGGATGATAATTTTCTTTCTCAAATGTGCCCATTTGCTTTTTTTTCATTCCAAACACAATGGATTTTGCGAGTAAGAGTCCCTGCACTTATGCCCAGTGAAACAGCAGCCCTCTAAACTTACCTTCCGTGACACTGTTGACATGCAGGTCCCTGAAGCTCTTTTGCCGCCGCTGGCCTAGAGTGCTAAAGTTTCCACCCAAGCTGTATGAAAATACTGGGTAGGATGCCCACAGTAGAGCTTAAGTCCCGGCCCTTCATAAGAGAGAGCCGTTGCGTCTGAAAAAAAAAAAAAAAAAAACATGAGACCAAAGGAATTCAAATCCGAAAACACCAACATACACAATGTGGCTATTACAATGGTTGCATGAAGGCAGGAATGAAATCCCCAGAAAAGGTAAGGCACAACAGCAAATGACACTAGATGATTATGCGTTCCAGATAAATTATTACTGCAGCCACATGTACACACAAAAATTGCGAAGATGTAAACAGTCATATATACAAAAGTATTAACTGAAACTACTGTGTATACGACTCAAAAACATGCAGCCACAGAATTTCAATAAAACAAGTCACTTTAAGTGCATATAAAATGCATTAGTTACACCTGGCACGAGGTATTTATAAAAATGTGCTCATGTAGTCAATTCATAAAGCTTTTACTTACAAGGTGTCATCAAAAAGCTGGATCGGAGCTCTGCTAGGATTCTAATGTGGTCACGGTTTCCTTGTTCTCCAAGGGCAGCTTTGAATCGGCCACTGCCATTCTGCCAGTTTCGTTTGGGACACTGAGAGCTGTTAGGAGCCTTTCATCTTGACGTCTTATAGTCTTCCCATGCCTGTCATTAGTATGTGAATGTCTGAAAGCACCTAAAAAATAGACAAGAGTCATGCACATTTTGACCGCTTGGACGGTGGCTAATAACATGCCGCACAATGCAAGTTCTACATGCATAACTATGCTCCTATATAGCTGCACATGTTCGATCCTGCTCTGCTCGTTTTAAGTACTTAAGTCCCATCCAAGCTTTTGGGAACTAGTGCCATCATTCCCCATCTGAAGTGCAACCTGGCTGGACATTTATGTCACTGTGGTTGGTATTCTTGGCTGAAGTGATGGCCTCACTGCACCACGAGTAGCATTCATCCGGAGGAATGCTTGCACTAGGCAGGCTGTCATACTTTTGCTATTCAAGGCCTTGGGTACTACAAAAAATGCATCAAAGCGCATCTTATACAACGGGCAACGGCGTTCGCACAGTCTCATTTTGTTTTTGTGCGCCGCTTTGCTTTTGGATAACGTAAGTACAGCGCAACAATTTTTGGAGAGAAACAGAGACAGGAAGGAACGCTGGTGCAGCGTACATAACGTAGGTAAAGCGTTCTTTTCTGTCTCCTTCCAAAAATTGTTGCACTGTACCTACGTTATTTAGTATGAACCAACTCGCCCAAATCAAGCTGCTGTTGCTTTGCTTTTTGTTCTTCACAAAATGAATGCAGCGGACGTATATAAAACGCACGCACTTACGTCTCGATGCAATCAGTCGGAGGGACGCAGTAATATTATTCGCATCGCGATGCACTTCCAAGACCGTCAACGAAGTAATATAAGTCAATAAGCGGTATAACCAGCTTTAAAAAATTCGCAACCTTCGACCACGCGGCACCTAGGCGCGACTCCGCGAGAAGCGGTTCCCGATGTAACAATTTTAGTACGGACAATCGATGCTAACGGCAGTGAATGATCGCACACCAACCAAAATGTAATCCCAACCTGACGAGCTTTTTGTAGCGTTAGCTACACTGGCCTAGCCAAGCCCGTTTCGCGCGGCACATCAAGAGCCGTGCTGCGCATGCGCAAGGATCAGTGATGTCACACGGCTTGCGCACCGGAGCAGCAGCCCGGCGGATCGGTGGTGCCGCTCGGGCGCGTTCTCTTCGGCGGCGCCCGTGTCTCCCGCTCAAAGCAGACGACAAGCAGACGACACGGCGTTCGCTTAGCGCGCACGCCGTAACGTTGTATTTTGTAGCGTTAGCTACACTGGCCTAGCCAAGCCCGTTTCGCGCGGCACATCAAGAGCCGTGCTGCGCATGCGCAAGGATCAGTGATGTCACACGGCTTGCGCACCGGAGCAGCAGCCCGGCGGATCGGTGGTGCCGCTCGGGCGCGTTCTCTTCGGCGGCGCCCGTGTCTCCCGCTCAAAGCAGACGACAAGCAGACGACACGGCGTTCGCTTAGCGCGCACGCCGTAACGTTGTATTTTGTAGCGTTAGCTACACTGGCCTAGCCAAGCCCGTTTCGCGCGGCACATCAAGAGCCGTGCTGCGCATGCGCAAGGATCAGTGATGTCACACGGCTTGCGCACCGGAGCAGCAGCCCGGCGGATCGGTGGTGCCGCTCGGGCGCGTTCTCTTCGGCGGCGCCCGTGTCTCCCGCTCAAAGCAGACGACAAGCAGACGACACGGCGTTCGCTTAGCGCGCACGCCGTAACGTTGTATTTTGTAGCGTTAGCTACACTGGCCTAGCCAAGCCCGTTTCGCGCGGCACATCAAGAGCCGTGCTGCGCATGCGCAAGGATCAGTGATGTCACACGGCTTGCGCACCGGAGCAGCAGCCCGGCGGATCGGTGGTGCCGCTCGGGCGCGTTCTCTTCGGCGGCGCCCGTGTCTCCCGCTCAAAGCAGACGACAAGCAGACGACACGGCGTTCGCTTAGCGCGCACGCCGTAACGTTGTATTTTGTAGCGTTAGCTACACTGGCCTAGCCAAGCCCGTTTCGCGCGGCACATCAAGAGCCGTGCTGCGCATGCGCAAGGATCAGTGATGTCACACGGCTTGCGCACCGGAGCAGCAGCCCGGCGGATCGGTGGTGCCGCTCGGGCGCGTTCTCTTCGGCGGCGCCCGTGTCTCCCGCTCAAAGCAGACGACAAGCAGACGACACGGCGTTCGCTTAGCGCGCACGCCGTAACGTTGTATTTTGTAGCGTTAGCTACACTGGCCTAGCCAAGCCCGTTTCGCGCGGCACATCAAGAGCCGTGCTGCGCATGCGCAAGGATCAGTGATGTCACACGGCTTGCGCACCGGAGCCACCGGTGCCGGCACCTCTCGCGCACTCCGCCGCCGCCGCGCGCGACTCACCGCCGCCGGTCTGCGCATTCCAGAGGAGTGACGTCGTAGCCGTGGTAGACGCACTGGCGCCGGCGCGCGCTCGCTGTGCAGTCGCCGTCTCACACTGTGCTGGAGCCGCTGCGCTTCTGACTGGCGTTTGCCAGTGTGGTATAGCCATGGAGAAGGAGAGCGCAAATGCTGCTCAACAGCGCAGAAGAACGGAGAAGCTTGACTCATCGGATCCCGAAGTAGTTGCCTGGCAATTAGCGGTTGAGCGTAGGAGGAATGAACAGAAGAAGGCTAAACGTGCTGCGGAGACACTGGAGCAAAGGGACGAACGTCTAGCAAAGCGGCGTCGCCAGGAGGCTGAGCGACGTGCCCGACCACCCCTGCAGCAACAACAAAACGCCGTCGATGACGTCAAGGCTCGCCGATCGACTGAATATACTGTGAAACTCAGCGAAAGCGCCAATGCGACTCGGACCTTCAGCTGAACCTTTGCTAACGCTACGTATATCCTGGCATAGCCGAGCTAAGCCACTGCAACTATTTTTTTGTATCCGTGACATCGGACGTACCGCGAGGATATTTGAAACAATAGCCGTTGCATGTGAAACAATGAACCAAGAGGGTCATGGTGCTAAAATCGTGCGAGAGAGCTTTCAAAAAGAAAAGAACTTTGATCACTTACCAAAATGAAGCTGCGCCATCAACGCAGAAACACATAGAATGCGATGTGCGCGCGAAACCGGCCCATGCCTCCATGCATGCCGGCCCGTTGAATCTGTTGCAAAGCGCGGCCGCCACGTTGAAAGCGTTGAAAGCGGCCAAGCCATAGTAGCGCACCAACTGTTGCGCCACGCATGCGCCACGCCATGTTATACTAGCCTGTGAAACTTCGTTCAAAATGTTTTCACTAAAGATTTTACGTATTGCGTAATAATGGCACACATTTTTATTGAAAGTTTTTGTTGTATTGTCATCACGGGCACACGAAACTACGGCCCGGCTTTTAGTACGAGCTGACGCGGTAGGTTTGAATTGGCTGATATTGGTACGCGCGCTATTTTTTTCAGATTCAGATTTTATTAGTTCCAAGAAAGTTATTACAACATCAATAATATACAGACAAGGGTCCCAAAGTGAAAGAACTGTAGTGGGACCCTTGGTAAATAATACAACGTGGTGATATCTATACACAGCAAATGAACGCTATTATTAAACAACATCGACAGATTAAATACATTATTAGACAATTCAATTCAATCAAGCAAACACGAAACACGAACATGGTAAGAAAGAAACGCGAAAACAAGCATGGATGAAAACAATATGGATGAAACCTAAGAAGTGACATGTGAGAGAAAAAATTTAACATACACCGCTAGGATCGTAGTATAGTTATCGCAGGAAATGACACTTAAGTAACTTTTTGAAAATTTCAAGAGAAGAGCATGATTTTAGTCGATGGTAATTCATTCCAAAGAGAAATAGCTGTGAATGCAGATGTTTTTTTTGCCGTAATTGGTATGAACCATGGGTAACAAGAAATTGTTATTACCATCTAACTAGCGGTCAATGCAAAATCGTCTTGAGCATAAACCTTGCAGTACGCTAGTTGTACACTGTATTGTGCAGAGCACTCTTATATGATGATAACATAACGATGTATTCACTCCACTGATGGTGCTGTCGAAGGAATCGTTGCCAGCTGGTGGTACAAATGTGCGCAAATTTTGCTTGCAGGACTTGGAGATCGACTTTAAAAACGTATACCAGAGCCTATACGTCTCCGCCAGGCCTCACAGCAGAAGTCTTCAAGACATGTAATATAAGCTGTACAGAAGACGTCTAACTTGGAGCTTAACTTAGCACTAG
Organism: Dermacentor silvarum; assembly: GCF_013339745.2. Taxonomy (NCBI): domain Eukaryota; kingdom Metazoa; phylum Arthropoda; class Arachnida; order Ixodida; family Ixodidae; genus Dermacentor; species Dermacentor silvarum. Next base: position 5,224,772 of record NC_051162.1, on the reverse strand, counting down.
TCGTGTCAAGCTGGGTCAAGCCGAGTCGGGAACGCTTGTAGCCGACTTTTGCTTCCTGGGAGTCAACGGCCACGTGTGCTGCAAAGACCCTTTCTTGCGCTTGTTAGGAGCCACGGATCGCTCGGGACTACCCAGTATGAAGACTTTTCCCTGCGGTTGTTAGCAGCCATCGCTCGGCGCTAGCCAGTATGTAGGTGCATCACAAAGTAAAAGAAAATAAAGCGTAGTTTTCTGACCCTTGTATGAGTGCTTTCCGTCATTCGTGAGTGCTTACACGGTAAGCGCGTGGCAAACCACTTCTGCGCTAGCCGACGCTCATTCGTCTCGCAGCCTTACTTTAGCGCGAGCAACCAGCGATCTGTTGAAAGACCAGTGTGAAAACCAAGCGCCCACCAATCTGTGCTCGGAAATGGGAGCGCAAGCACGTAATGAGCCGCACCAATTCAATCCAGAGGAAAGAGAAGGAGCAACGAGCGATCTGTTGAAATCCTATTGCGAGAACCAGCGCACAACAATCTGTGCTCGGAAATGCTAGCGCAAGCACGTAGCGAGTCGCGCCAATCCAATCCAGAGGAAGAAGGAGGAGGGCGAGCGTCCCCTCGTGGTATAACGCGAAACGTATTAAACGGCAAATTAGTCTAATACACATTCAGTGCACATATTGTAAACTTTAAAATGCTCATAATCCACATTAATGTGACTAATATTATCATACTAAATACATTGATATTATAACTTGCTTGTGCCTGTAATGCACTCGGTGGAACGACAAACAAGTGAAAGAAGGCACGACCATGCACCGTCCGTATCATCACGTGAGCCCCAGTTTGTCGACCGCCCATATGGCAACGCCCAAGAGATGATAGCCACCCAGAGTGAATCAAGATAAACCAATGAAACTGGAGGCGTGCCGACGGACAAGCTTTGTCTTGTTACCATTAGTTCTTTCATCGTGGGGCGTCGCCAGAGCTCGGGAAGATCCCGAGTTTCGCCAAACTCGGCGCATCCTGCATAGCACCCCAGATGTGCAAAGTAAAGCGGCGTATCATGTGGCAGAAAAAATAACTGGAGTATAGAACTCGCCTCAAAGCTCATTTTACATCAGTGTGGTCATTCATACGGCTTGAAGATGAAACCAACCTCCTCATAAACGTTGTCTTCAGCATTATCCCATGCTGTTATCACCATTTTTCAAAATTTTCTACGCCACTGGGGCGCGCAACTGGCCCAAAATCATGCGCCTCCATCGAATTCTGCGGCTCGTCCGCGGGAGCCAAGGCGCAATAGCGTACCGTGCGCAGCGCGCGCAGCCGGCGGGCGAGGAGAATCGAGGAGGAAAGCGCGGCGGCGCGGAGAGTGTCGCTACTTTCAAGTTATCAAGTGGCTTTAAGCAAAACTAGGGTGCCTCGATGCCCAGCGCCGCTTTCAGGGTAGAGACACCCACGTTTTTCGGCGCCATCTTGGTTCTTTCCAATACCGAGGCGCTGGGCGTGTGGCGGCTTAAGATTAACCATCGGGCAGAAAGGGCGGCGGGCGTGGTAAGGGAGATATTGACGCAATTTAAATGCAGATTTTGTGCTTTGCCATCTAATAAACAGTTTGCTTGCATAGAGTGCTCGTTGCAAAAGAGGTTGTCCTACACTTTTCGCGTGTATCGCAACCTGAAAGTGGCACGATTTGTTTTCGAGGTTACCCCCTTTCTTATTTACTCATTTAACTGGTGAAAGTCCCACAAGTATTACTGGAATTTTACACTTGGTTGAAATTTTAAGTTTGAAGCTCTTTAATAGTAATCTTGCTTCTTATGGTTGTCCCGTCATATTTATGAAACTAGGAGAAAAGTTATGAGACCTCGCGTGAGTAGGTCTGCAGCAGTTCATGTGCCTACTGAAGAAGAAAATGCACAAAGAACAGTTTTCAACACCCTAACCGAATTTATTTACAAAAGTAAGCGCTAATTAATATACTTTATAAGCTCTCGCCGAGGTTATCTGGTTAAAATGTGGTTGCTCTACTGCACGCTTGTACTATCGCGATGGAAAGAAACACGAACAGCGGAGCGCGTGGCCGAAGCATAACTGAAGGTATAGTGCGCGCCGTCCTGTCATCACCATTCACAGGCGGGCACATCCGGTTTGATCGCGCTGTGCGATGGTGCGCCCCCTATCCTGCGAAATTTTCGTTTCTCCTCTGCTTCTCTTTTATTTGAAAGCAATGAAAGGTGACTGCACAGTAATGATGACAGCGCAAACTGCGTGATAAAAAGAAACGCGATACCACGGAAAGCGTGGCTTTTGGCACAGTCAGCGCTAGTGCGAGAATATGGGTCCAACTCCCATATGCTTTGGCTGTCGCTGTTTTCAGTCGGCGCCACCGTAGCGCTAGAATCTTGTTCCGGCACCGTGTGTGCGTTCCGAGTGTCAGATATGACTGCTAGATGATAAGCTTTCCTAGCCAATATTCCTAGCCACGCATTCCGCGGTTCGCGTTTCTTTTCATCGCGATAGTACAGTTTGCGCTGTCATCATTACTGTGCAGTCACCTTTCATTGCTTTCAAATAAAAGAGAAGCAGAGGAGAAACGAAAATTTCGCAGGATAGGGGGCGCACCATCGCACAGCGCGATCAAACCGGATGTGCCCGCCTGTGAATGGTGATGACAGGACGGCGCGCACTATACCTTCAGTTATGCTTCGGCCACGCGCTCCGTTGTTCGCGTTTCTTTCCATCGTGATAGTACCTGCTACAGTCTTGCTAGCATTACACTCAGCTGCCTTTTCAGGAGTGTTAAGCCATCGTAGATAGATGCGGAGATGTGTGGACTCAAATCGCTCAAGAAGTTTTCCAATCATATCTTTGTGCTGATAACATGGGTTTTCTAGCAAGGTTCTCATTATTTCCAATAATTTCCTTAGGTGCTTTCAATGGTGTGCTCAGACAGCTCAGATCTTGACCTTCAGCTAGACTGTCACATTAAAAAAGAAAGTGCAGAATTTGTCTGCTTACATAAATTAAAATTTTCCGCCTTGGACATATTCATTTAGTTGAGCAAGGTGGTGTTCCTGTCCAGGTTCTTCGGCCGCTAGCATGCACGTGCACACAAGGCAATGTTCCACAGTGCGGATAATCGGCTTTAACAAAGAGCCTGTCAAGTGGGCCAGCACATCTTCCTCAAGAGAAGAGACTTCCTCTAAGTCGAGAATGAAGTCGCTTCTCTCGTCATTCTTTTCCGACTGAGTGATGCTGTGTGCTTGTTTAATTTCTGCTGAGAAAAAATCGACGAGGTAGTAACAACTTGATGAGGGCTAGTTGGTTCATAGTTGAGCGAAGGTATGAAGTAACAGCGCGTAATGAACAAAGACGAGAAAGGAACGAAGACCACAGGACAAGCGCTGACTGCCAACTGAATGTTTATTACAAGAAAACCAGCCTTTTTATACATACTCAAAATACATGCGCACATCAAACACTCGCTAATCACAATGCCAATCTTTCTTTCAGGAAATTTCTTTCTTTCTCCGATAGTAGAAGAGAAGGCGAACTGACACAATTGTCACCTTCGATGCTGATCCAAAAGGCCTCTAAAATTTCTCTTTCCTTCTTAGATTTTCCTTTTCCTATAAATTTCGGTTTATTAAACATCGGAGAGCATGCATGTTTCTTACAATGGTCAGCTAAATGGCTACCATATCCGTTCTTTACGTTGTTGCAGTGTTGACGAGCACGATCATTCAAACATTGTCCAGTTTGACCTATGTAAACTTTTCCACAATTCAAGGGAATCTGATACACTACATTACTTGTGCAATCAGGCAAAAATCGGGTTTTGTGATTGACAGTGCAAGCGGGGGGCCTGTATCTTGGTTTCATGCGTGCTCAAATCGAAGACAGCTTGCAAGGGGCGTTGAAAAGCAAGTTGACATTATGCCTATTTGAAACTTTCTTAAGATTGTGTGATAGCTTGTGCACGTACGGAACAACGTGCACTGGTCTCCTGTCTTGACTGTTTTCTTTTTTGCCTGGTTCTGTTTTTGCTCTCTGCAGGATTGTCTCACACACAGATGTGACGACATGTTGGGGAAAGCCTGCATCTCTTAACCTTGCCAGCTGATTCATCAGGCTACGCTCACATTCGTGCACGCACGACTTATTTAATGCTGCCTTAATACACGTGGTGGCTATGCCCCTCTTAATCAGTTTTGTCTGTGCGCTGTCATATAGCAACAAGGTTTTCTTGGATCTAGGTTGATAGGTCCAGCATATATGCTTACTTGATGAAAAGTATAGACCCTTTTCGCGACGCTCCCGTGGGCGCTGCCATGTTTGATCACGTGGTGACCCGTCCATTGCTTGCCTCAGCCGCCTCCGTTGCCTCCGCGTTTACAATGCAAGCGCGTGACGCCGGCGCGGCGCAGCAAACCTCTGTTTCGACGCGTATCGTAGACGGTGACTGCGTGCACGACACGAAGCTTTGGCCACAGCTTTAGAGGACATGTAAGTGCTTTCAGAGCTCATTACGCCTTCTCCAAACGGCGTGAGCAACGTATACGGTGCTTGTACTAAAAGCGGGGCTAGAAATGCATTCCAAGCTGTCCAAACTTTCCGCTTATGAACTAAATCGGCATCAGTGCGCTCTGCGTTCTTTATTTGGCAAACATTTTGAACCAGCGGCTTGTCATATTTCTGACTCAGTAAAGTTCCTCGGTGCGGCCACTATCTGATTGTTTATTTTTAGCGTAATCATTCGCGCGTATGCTCTGCTGCGATAAATTTGTTCTTGCTGCGCACAAACCTTGGGATATAAATGTTCTGTACTTTGTGGTAGCCCGTAACAAAGGCGGGTTATCGCTAGTCCCTCGCTTACTCTGTGGACCGTCACGAAACATTCAGCTTCCAGCATTCGTGTCTTGTCGGTGTAGTCGCCGCCACTCATGCTCCGGCACATTGATTCAAGTGTGCGCCTATTCACTCCCACGTTGGCGATAGGGTGGGCGTAAGTTTTCGTGCGAGTAAGGGTGGATGTGTGTAGAATGTAGATAATGTGCGGGAAACTTACAATGCCAGTAAGGGGCACTACTTCATTTTGTAACGAGCGGTACTCACTCCCAAGTGCCGACGTTCAGGAATTGAAGTCCTTTCTTTGGAGGTTAGCTATACAGCGCAGGTGGATGAATTATATTTCGTTATCCCTGTGGAAAGCCGTGCATCGCGAAGGGCGCCAACACAGGCAGTCCGTATGCAGCAGCTGCGACACAGGTTGATTCCATTCATTAACAGAGTGTGTTAGCAGAGCGCCGCTCACGCTCCGCTCAGATTTCACGCTCTGAGATACTGCAGGGAACTGCGTACATTTCTCATTTGATAAGCGCGTCTTGCCGAGACGCGAGCGATGCGCTATCAACTCGGCTGCAACATGACGTAGAGGCCAAGTAGACACGCTGTCACGCTCCGCTCAATCGGCTTTGTAGCGGAGCGAGGGATGCGGTCTTCGTTCCGCTGACGGTATGAGCCTTGTGCGCAAGCGCATTAGCGTTCCCGCTAAGTGGTTGTGTGGCATTTGCTAGCATATGCCGGTCTGAGCGGAGCGGACAGCAAGCGCTCAGCTAAAACACTCTAATATGTGAATCATTATTTTTGCAGCGAACTACCGCACACGTCTTCCCTTTATCGTTACACATTTTGCAGTATGAATTGGGCACAGTGCATTAGCGCACACCCAGTTGCATTTTCGACAGCTGATCACACAGTAGGAGGGTAGACGCAGCAATGGTTTCGTATTCGTGCGCATTCGCTGAGGCAACGTATGGCGCGCCGCCGAAAGCGCCATCTCGTTCCTCTAGAGCAAACTGCTCCGCGAAAAGGATTAATAGGTTAATGTCAAGGAATTGAATTCTGTTATTGATCGGCAACTCGTGCGTGAACTTGAGTCCTCCCGAAGATTTGATGAAAATGTCTAGTATGTTATTAACTTGGTGCTGTGAAAGGGCGCAATCGCTATTCTTCATAACAACTAGGTAATCGTCAACGTACCTGAACACTTGTGTTACAGGCGTGTCTACTAACTTATCGGCGATAGCATTGTCAAGAGATGATAAAAATATAATATGATAAATATGACAGCGCACAGACAAAACTGATTAAGAGGGGCATAGCCACCACGTGTATTAATGCAGCATTAAATAAGTCGTGCGTGCACGAATGTGAGCGTAGCCTGATGAATCAGCTGGCAAGGTTAAGAGATGCAGGCTTTCCCCAACATGTCGTCACATCTGTGTGTGAGACAATCCTGCAGAGAGCAAAAACAGAACCAGGCAATAAAGAAAACAGTCAAGACAGGAGACCAGTGCACGTTGTTCCGTACGTGCACAAGCTATCACACAATCTTAAGAAAGTTTCAAATAGGCATAATGTCAACTTGCTTTTCAACGCCCCTTGCAAGCTGTCTTCGATTTGTGCATGCATGAAACCAAGATACAGGCCCCCCGCTTGCACTGTCAATCACAAAACCCGATTTTTGTCTGATTGCACAAGTAATGTAGTGTACCAGATTCCCTTGAATTGTGGAAAAGTTTACATAGGTCAAACTGGACAATGTTTGAATGATCGTGCTCGACAACACAGCAACAACGTAAAGAACGGATATGGTAGCCATTTAGCTGACCATTGTAAGAAACATGCATGCGCTCCCATGTTTAATAAAACGAAATTTATAGGAAAAGGAAAATCTAAGAAGGAAAGAGAAATTTTAGAGGCCTTTTGGATCAGCATCGAAGGTGACAATTGTGTCAGTTCGCCTTCTCTTGTACTATCGGAGAAATAAATAAATTTCCTGAAAGAAAGATTGGCATTGTGATTAGCGAGTGTTTGATGTGCGCATGTATTTTGAGTTTGTATAAAAAGGCTGGTTGTCTTGTAATAAACATTCAGTTGGCAGTCAGCGCTTGTCCTGTGGTCTTCGTTCCTTTCTCGTCTTTGTTCATTACGCGCTGTTTCTCGCACCTCTAAATTGCGCGACACCCCTTGCGTATGCTGAAGCAGCTTGCCTATCAAAAATACCTGGTGCCAAGAGTTCATTTTATCAAACCAAATATGCTAAGAAACAACACGTAAGGAGAAACACTGACACGTACTATTGTAATTGGCACCGAGTCTCGTGAATCCGATAAATACTGTGCGTGCAGAGTCCGACCGCCAACCACGACCACGGGTAGTTCAGCACAATTCGTTGGCGGGCTAGTTGGTGCGAATCCATAATTACTTGTTTAGCACAAAAAACAACGTGCGCTAAACAAGTAATTATGGGCACGACGACGGGCGAAGAAAGCTTTAAACAGAGAACGACCGGCATTACGGCCCACGATGTCGGGCTGGACGCCGCACCGTCAAGGTCGCGTGCGCCCTTGCAACGAAAAAAAAAAAAAAAAAAAAAAAAACTCGGCGACAGCTTTTCTTGACAGCACTGTGGAAGCTACAGAGCCGAACCGCCTGCATGCGCGCGCGCCAGGAAATAGTATCTATTTTATTTTCTGATTCTAAGAGTTACTTGGCCCGAATAAATAAAACTTTCTTGATTATAAATATAGAACAAGTATGGCAAGCTGTTCATGGAAAAAAAGTTATCGTGCGCCTTAATGTTTTTTTTCTTTTTTATTTCTTGGACGACACCACGTTTTCCGCACGCCTGCTGCTTGCTCTCGCAGTAAACATGGCGTCCCCGGTGCCGGCGATACAGTGGCTACCGGCGGTACCGTGTGTGGCCGCAAACTATCCTTTTCGTTCTCCCAGGAGGCTATACTCTAAGTGTGACAAGAAGTGGCTATCCAAACAAACGAAGCAGGTTATCTGCAATGTCTACGCTGGAGTAAGGCGCCGTCAGCCCAAACTGTCGACGAATTTTGTGGGCCGGACTGTCGCCGAGCTCACCGGAGTGAATATGCGAACGGTAACTCGATCGAATCAAGGCTGAAGCTCTGCGGGCCCCACTCTCTGAAGCGTAAGAAACTGGATTTCTCGGGCAAAGCTCGGAAGCGCTTGACCGCCAATACGAGGCAGTTGCGTTACGACACGTTTCCGTTGGCAGCATTGCGGCGCAAAGTGCACAGCTATTTCATGCGCAATGAGCTGCCTACGTCCAAAAGCTACGCAACGAGGTGATCAGCGACCCTGACATGCCGACGATCAGCACGATGCAACAAATGCTGAACGACTTGGGGTTCGTCTTCCGAAAGAGAAAAAGGAATTCCGCATTGTTCGAAAGAGACGACATCGTTGCTTGGCGTCGAAAGTACCCCCGAACAATCCGAGAAATGCGGAGGCAGCAGCGGTAAGTTCTTGCGTTCTTTTAATTTCTGCAAACTTTCGTTGCGCGTGCTTCTTGGTAAAGGTGTAGACGCGAATGGTGAGCGAAAACGAGAGGTATGCTTTGCATCAGTGATCGCCAAACGTGAGCTGTTTACGCGAGTGATCGAAAGCCTTACATAATCCTAACTTAAGTCGCAGCGAAATTCCCCAGTAAAATAAGGTAGCTGTTCATGTTTGCGCTTGTACGGTGAAAAAAAAAATAGTATCAGCCGAGGATGCGATGATCTCTGCCGAAGATGTAACTGAGCGTTTCGCTATTGCAGAATTTCCCGTCGCGTTGTTTGGGAAGATTTACTGCCTTTTTTTCCGCGTAGGAGCAAGGAATCTAAATGACTTGAAGAAAAGCTAATTTTATTCAGCGAATATGCTGGGCACATAATTGGGGATGTGGTTTCATTAGGTTTTATGAGCAGCCTGAAACATGTTTTGTAAACATTCGCTTCAGTCTTTCTCAGGGCAAGTTTTGCCTGCTCATCTTTGTTATATGTATTCACGTGGGTTTTGTCAGTGGATCCTTCGCGCTGTAACAGAGGCATAACCTTGAATCAAGGCCGCTGGTTTATTAATGGACTGTTGCCAGTAAAGGTAAGGTCTTAACTATACGACTGATTTCTTTTCTCTTACATGACCATATACTACCTTGAGACCTGGGTAAACGCTGGCCACACTAAGGAGACCGTATGGACAGGAACCTACATCTAAATACGTCGATAATTTTCGCGTATGGCTGTGACGCAATAAAAGATATAAACTGTTTTTATGCATGCTTTATTTCTTTTCTACCAATAACAATTGGTATTACGGACAATACCTGTTACATACTGCATGCACAGGGATGGAAAAAAACATCGACGGCCATCACACTACATGAAGGTGCTTGACGAGCGAAGCTCGATAAAAGAATCTGTATCAGTCTCTATTCAATTAAGCGTAAGCTCTCTTGGTACTCATGGTACTTGCGTATTTTAGCTGCGGTGTGTGCTTGGCGACATTCGTCATCTTGCATAGTTTGCATAGCTATTATATTGTCACGGGGTCGTGACGTCGGCCGGTAAACGGAAAGTCAAGCAATACACCGACTACGGGGGTGCTCCGGGGATCCGTAGCCCCTAAAATGCCATCATCGCAGTTCTGCCACCCAAATAATTTGAGGACTCTTGCGTTGCCTCCACATTTTCACTTTTGTTGTGGCTACGCTTACGATACCATTGTTGGCGTGGACGTAGACGGCTTTTAATTTATACTTTCGCTTTTTTTCGACAATAGGAGGACAAGCATATTAGAAGCACCAGCGGAGGCTACCTCATCCGCGTTTTCTCTCATGACCATTTTTTTTAATTTCCGCTGAGAACACCACGCACAAACACAATATATTTAAATATATACAAAGGTAGCTTGATAGGTAACTTTCTACTTGTGCAGAACTAAGGTAGCTGTGGAATCCTTGTAGATGTTTGCTAAGATATTCACGTATGCCTCCTGTACTCCATGATTACGCAATGCCTCTATGACTGCTGGTATCTCTACTGGATCAAATACCTTTTCATATTCTATGAAAGCCATATATAGAGGGGTCGATTGTACTCCGCAAATTTCTCGATTAGCTGATTGATGACATGGATATGATCCATCAATAGCCTGGCAAGGGAACAAGAATTCAGGATCGCCAGTCAGCCTCTAGAGTCTGTAAAGGAGTACGTTTATCTAGATCAATTACTCACAGGGGACCCTGATCACGAGAAAGAAATTTACAGAACAATAAAATTGGGTTGGAGTGCATACGGCAGGCATTGCCAAATCCTGACTGGGAGCTTACCACTGTCGTTAAAAATAAAAGTGTACAATCATTGCATTCTACCGGTGCTAACATATGGGGCAGAAACTTGGAGGTTAACAAAGAAGCTCGAGAACAAGTTAAGGACCGCACAAAGAGCGATGGAACGAAACATCTTAGGACTAACGTTAAGATACAGGAAGAGAGCGGTGTGGATCAAAGAGCAAACGGGCATAGCCGATATTCTAGTTGACATTAAGCGGAAGAAATGGAGCTGGGCAGGCCATGTAATGCGTAGGATGGATAACCGGTCGACCATTAGGGTTACATAATGGATACCAAGAGAAGGGAAGCGCAGTCGAGGACGGCAGAAAGTCAGGTGGGATAATGAGGTTAGGAAATTCGCAGGCGCAAGTTGGAATACGCTAGCGCAAGACAGAGGTAATTGGAGATCGCAAGACTTCGTCCTGCAGTGGACCTAAAATATAGGCTGATGATGATGATATACAAAGGACAAAGTTTAAAATTTTTTTAAGGAGAAGGAGGTAGCCAACCAAATGGATAGCCTATACCTAGAGAATGAATATGTTAATGTATGTTCACCTTACTTCAAATTACTTTGCGTGCTTTTTTGACCGTGAAAAAAACCTGCAGACCTCAGGGACCCGGCAGAGTCTTCTATAAACGGCGTGTCAAAAGCACGTGAGTGATGTGTGTCTCAATATTGATTCTCTTTCCAGTAGGCAATGCTAACAAGTGGCTACAAAATATCGGAATAATAAATGAAAAAAAGCTCTTCTAATTATTTACAACATTTACGCATTAGGGATGGAAACATCGCCTTTTGCATGCAGAGGCCATAAATACGGGATGTTTCAGCAAACACTTTCACAAAAATTTTAAAGGTTGCCTGTGGCAGGTAGCACAATTCTAGTTCATGAGCTGGTCTACAAAGAAGAGGTAGACATTACTTGCACAAAAAATTGAAATGCATAATTGTCTAATTAAAAAATCACCAATTAGGCTCTTAACATTAACTTATGGCCCGTGTTACAATTTACAAATTCTAGCCGTGGAATTCGCAAGGCGGATGCACTAGGAACTAATTCTCAGGATGGCACCAGTTTCGAGATATTAATTCCCGAACATTGCGGAGAAATGCATTGGCGTTCCAGTTACTTTTGCGCTTACCCGCCGTGGTTGTTTAGTGGCTATGGTGTTGGACTGCTAAGCATGAGGTCGCGCGATGAAATCACGGCCACGGCGGCTGTATTTCGATGGGGCGAAATGCTACAACACCCTTATGCTTAGGTTTAGGTGCACGTTAAAGAACGCCAGGTGGTCTAAATTATTCCAGAGTCGTCGACTACGGCGTGCCTCACAATCAGATCGTGGTTTTGGCACGTAAAATCCCATAATTTGTTCTTTTCATACTTTTGTGCTTTGATGCATAAAACGACGTTTTGTTGAGAAAGTGACTGGCACGCCAATGTATTTCTCCGCAAAGTTAGAGAATTCATGTCTCGACACTGGTGTCAGCCTGAGAATTAGTTCAAAGTGGATCTGCGCTCCACGGCTAGAATTTGTAAATTGCAACATGGGCCATAAGTTAATTAGCTAAAAACTTAATTGGTTAATTTTGTTTATTAGTCGATTATGCATTTCAATTTTTTGTGAATGTAATGCCCGTCTCTTCGAGTAGACGAGCTCATGAACTAGAATTGTACTAGCTGCCACAGGCCACCTTTAAAAAATTTTGGAAACTGTTCACTGAAACACCTTTTATATGCAGAATTCACTCAGTAACCGAAATGATGCCAAGCCTGATTCACTCAAAATCAGAATAAATAGAAGTCTAGAAGGCATGCGCAGGAGCGCTTATACTCGGACTCAAAGTACTAAAAAAAAAAATAAGAAAGAGTGCAGTTTGGCCGGGAAGGCGAAGCACTATTAGTGACAGCGAAGTAGAAGACACCAAGGAAGATTCTTACCGTGTAAATCCGTGTAAGGATCGCACCCGTACGTGTGAGGGCCGCACCCATAACTTGACAGCCAATATTTAAAGAAAAAAAAAATGACAGCAGATCCACGAGGTGAATGATGATGAGTGGGCGAAGCTCCGGAGGGAATCATCGGATCTCCCGCTTAAGGGGACGCTAGCACAAACGCGTTAGAAACGTGCATTACTCTCTAGTAAGGGGGAGCGGCCACAGCGTCTTACGCAGCCATTTACACATGCCGGAACGTGATGATGATGATAAGTGGTTCTTGAGGGAAAGGGAAAGGTTGGCGCTATCTTCTGCAGCCCTTGAGGGAGCACGGCTCAGCGCCAAACCGGAACGTGCACCGCGTTTGCCGACGCCATCACATGACTGCTGAGAGAGTATACCCCCCGTATTCATAAACGCTCCTCGACTTGAACTTGACTTGCCACCGCCTTGGGCAGCGCGTTCGAAACGCGTTGAAGGTAAGGTGGAGAGGCCACAGCGTCTTACACCAGCTTCTTACACGGGCCGTAACGCGCTAGCACAAACGCGTTAGAAACGTGCTAGAAACGCGGCCTTTCGTTAATTTTGGGTATTTATAGCCATCGTGGTGCGTTTGTCCATGTCCGCTTCGTGGCCTAGTGGGCTAACGCCGCGCGCTCGGAAGCGAGGGGTCCCTGGTTGGATTCCGCGCTACGGACACAACTTCGGAATTTTTTTCTTATTTTTCTCAGACTGGTTACACACTACTACTACTACTACTACTACTACGACGGGGACGGAACGGGTGCCGCCATAAGGAGCTTCGCCCCTAAAACACATCCAACCGAGAAGCAATCGTGTTCCGTGCGTTGATTCTGATCGGACTCAACAGCGAATTTTCGCGCGCAGCGTACTTTCGCGCGTCGCTACTGGATGTCGAGATTAGGCGATCGCGGAGGTTTACGCGGATATCATACTGGTAGTTGGAAAAATGAGGTCAAATGGCCCGGTCCCATGAAAGGCTCGTCAAAATCGCGACAGAAAAGTGTGGCCCTTACACGAGTCTATATACGTTAGTTATTGTGGCCATATAAATTGTAGTAAATATTCACCTAAAATTAAAATAGTAAGCATAGTGGACATAGTAAGCACGGACCATGTAAACCTGTAAATACCTAACTGGATGACCTCGAGCACTCGCCTTCACAACGCAAGCACTGTGAAGAACGTCGGCAGCGGAGGCGAAGGAATCGTACAACCACGCGATTCACCGCAACTCCGAAAATTAGATTCATCATTATCTGCCTATTTTTATGTCCACTACTGACGCAACTTCGCGGTTATCTTAGGTTTATTTACCCAACAGTTTCGGTCGGTGGACCGATCCCTTGAAAAAGCTCGGTCCACCGACAGAAACTGTAGGGTAAGTAAACCTAAGATAACCGCGAAGTTGTGCTTCTGATTGTTCTAAATACGCTTGGCCCGTTGAAAAATCCAGTTACGACTATATATATATATATATATATATATATATATATATATATATATATATATATATATATATATATTTCATTTGCCCCCCGGAAAAATGAAAACTTTCCGCCTATGGATAGCGGCGAGTACAGCATCGGCCGTGGAAAAGCTGATCATCGTTGGGACGCGCCGTCTTTTATACATCACGCATCGAACTTTCCAGCCTTATCACAGGTGGTCGCGCAAACTCTGAAATAAGCTTGACTGTTCGCGTCTTGCGCGCAATCTTAACAAAACGATCTACTACAGTTGTGAAGCTTCTCGAACACGGCGCATTCTGCGCCGATCATTGCTGAAAGTCTTTGTGGGCGTAAACCGAATACAGCAAAACTGAAACAAGACACGCGCGTGGCAGGATCGTGCCGCAACCGGCCTTCCATTTCGCCTGTACGAGGGCTTAGTACTGTAAACTTTAACATTCGATCACGTGTGGCGCGTACCCGTATATTCTGGGCTGCCACACTTTTTGTTGACTGAAGACGGAACCTAAGCTTCACTGTTATAAAGGCTGAATAATGCTGGGAAAACTATCTGAACAGCGCAAAATTTTCTGTTTCCCAGTATATATACAGCACAGTACTTAGCTGCATGTATGCACACTCATCAAAGTTCCCATTGATGGGAACTCTGACATCAAAGTCAAAGTTCTCTGACGTTCCCATTTTGCATGCATACGTTTTGCTAAACACACTAGCGCTGCGAGCTAGCGAAAACCGAAACTGGAACTGAAATCGGCTGCAAGCTGCCGGACTACTTGCGTAGTAACACAAATGTGCGGAGGCCCCGCCTCCGTAGCCTTCGCTCCAATGTAAAGAAAAGCTGTCGCCGTAAAGTCAGGCCCCGGAAACTCTCGAGTTCACCAAATGGCCACAGAGGGCGAAAAATCAACCGCGGCGCGTTCCAGCATAAGCGCGCAAGTGGAGCTACTGTAATTTGGTCGAATACTTTAGTTTGTATTTTTTCTGCTAGGGGCGCTCAACACGACTCAATATTTGAGCTATTAATGTACATAGAATAACCGACAAACACAATTACAGTGTCATTTTTTTACAAAATAAGGAGTCTATTGTTTTTATTGGACTTCTGTTATTAAAGTCCGTGCTTCGTTACTTGAATAAAGGTTTTGAGGCCTCACTGACATGTGATTAGCGGCAGCCCACTGGTATCGATTGCAGTCCGTGCCGTTTATCGATTCAAATTGTACGGCGGTTATATTTGCGAACGGGGTGGTCGTTTCCTTTGAGCAGCATCACGCAGGTTCATTTTAATTAGATATCAATAATACTTCAGCCAGTTTATGCGTCCAACATTCGATAGCTGCCACCAAGCGAACGTGTTTAAAGACGGTGAACTTTCTCAGCTGCGGCGTTTCACTGGCGGCTGCATGCACGGCTTCCGCCGTTTGTGATCTGCCGCGTCTGGCCGCGTTGCGTCTGGTTGCTCGAAAAAAAAGTGCTGGCCAGCACAAAAATTCATCGCTGGAACCGAGCACAGTCTGCTTGAAGACTACCCACGAAAGCGGATTAACCTTGCAGCCCCTGGGCTTGTGCGCCGGTGAGTAAAAAAGCAGTGCTTCGCATTTTCAACTTTGAATTTCTTTGCATGCGAGGCGGATAAAGCAGATTCCTGTCGTCTATTCTTAAAAGTAGAAAATAGCAATAATTCTAAAGTTATTGCCCTTCCAAAGCAATTCAAACGAGGCTCTTGCTACTTTGCCAAGTTGCTAAAATTGCTAACATGAGTACAGCATAAATAATAAAGTTTTGGCTGTTTCTGCATAAATGATACACCGCGATAAATTCACTGCACATTAGTGACAAGTGTACTTCCGGTGATACAGTTAGGTTAACTGCATTTGAGACATAACAAAATGACTGTGTTTATTACTAGTATCTGGCAGAAACAATTGTCATCTAATCGAGACTTGATAAGCACAGCCCACACAAGGACTCCACTGAAAGAAATGCACACTCAAAACAGTGTTGTGTGTGTGTGTGTGTGCGTTTTTCTGTCATGAGGCGTTTCGTGCACTGTTCTCTGTCATACATGAATCACAAACTCACGCACACTTCCAGCATAGTAATTGAGGCTGTTTTTTCTTTCGACTCTAGCCTCCAAGACGCTGCTCATATTTGGACTCATCCCTTTGGACTCTATTGTCTCTGGACATAGAAGTCAACCGTGAACGTGTCTTCACTGGAAGTAACATCAAGGGCCAGAATCCTCACAGGGTATGTTTCTGAACACTTCAACTAGAACCGTGATTTTTCTTCATTTATGGGACTAACTTTTGTTTCACCATTTTTTGCTTACATGAGTGTCATGGCTTTGTCATTTCTCTTTTCAGGAAGACGTACAAAAGAGAGATTATTGGTCTGCAAGCTGCCCACGCTAAGCCACAAGATGCTCAACTGTCACCACAATGACAACAGGTCTTCTTGAACTACGTGCCTCACTATGAAATGTTTGGAAGTTTACCAGATAGAGAGGTGTGAGCCCTATTAGGAAAACAGCAGTCTACAGTTCTGTATCATACTGAGCGGGAATGAGAAATTTGACATACAAGCTTAGTTGCTTTTAAGGGCGCTTTATGACAATCGGAGAAGTAACATGTTGAGTCCCAACTTGTTTCTTTTGCAGTCATTATAGCCATGACGACCAGAACAGAAACAATGTAGCAAGCTCCTACTTGCTAATGCACAAACTCTGTCATCTGCTCTTTGCAAATCAATTTGACGGGCATTTGTACCACGAAGTATCACATGCTCCCTCACAACGATAATTTGTTACATGAAAATGCAAAGAATTTTAAAATGATCAAAAGCGCTTAATGCAATTTTAAGGAAATGACACTTCATGATGAGTGAAACTCATTTTATTTTTTGCTTAAAGTACCCTCAGGGCCACAGGTATTAAAGAGGGGAGTGGTTACAAAGTAGTAGAGTAAAACAAACAAGTGCAGTGAGTTCTTGTAACATAATGATTCTCCTGATTATACAATGTTAGCTAATGTTTTGCAAAAAAGTTTGTTATCTGTGATGGCTACGATACTTGGTGGTTCCATTTCTGAGACGTACAGTGCATGAAAGAAAGACCGTGTTCCATAAATCAATTCCTACCTTACTGCAATGATCGACGCAGTTTGAAATGCACTGAGGCCGCAGTATGAAGTCGTCATGAAGTGTGGTGTGATAGAAAATTTTATGAAATAGCAAAAGATGGCCGACTTTGCGGCGATTAGCTAGTGGAATGAGTGCTAGGCCAGTTTACATTGAAGTTATACTCGCGGTACGGTTATAATTAGAAATAAAAGTATAGTTATTTTGTACTAGTTCAAGTGAAGTAATAAGATTAACACGACTGGGATCCCATATTGCAGATGAATATTCAAGTTTCCAGCGAATTAGTCTTGTAAAGCTGTAGTTCTAAAGTAGACGGTGCTTTGGAAAGGTTGCGCCATAAGTACCCGAGCATGTGATTAGCACTGCTAATGACTTACTCTATATTGTTGGTTCAATTTAAGTTATTTATGACATGACAAAATCTAAGGGAACGTTGGCATGGCAAGTGCTAGGATTAGAATTAGATCTGGAAATGCGCATGATTTTACATTTGTTTACTACTACTACATATACAGTTTGCGTGAAATCAATAACTAGGCTAGTACTGCACCATAAGAGATAGCTAGAAAAGGCAAGCTCACACAACCGGCCAGCCTATTTCACACTTCACAAACTTGAGAAATCACTAAAAGCAAATTTTCTGTCTCTTTAAACAGCAGATGACAAAACCTGCGCACAGTGTGCTCCCAAAAATATTTTGTAATGTACTCACAGAATAAGTTCAGCTTAACATTCAGCTAATCAACAGTGAACGAGCAAGGGAAACCTCAGCGTGGGAACTTGTCTTCGTCTCGGCCCTCACAAATATGTTTGCTTGGTGAAACGTTGCCTTCAAGCTGAGGCTTCCCTTGGTCACCTCTGTTACTCAGCTGAAGTGTTCATCTCCTTGCAACCTCTTTGCTGTGTTTGAATACCTATACCGAGATTCTTTTTCAACATGAAACCACAAATTCCATTTTCCAAGGAACTGTGAGTATTAATTGGGCTTGCTTATATGTTGATTTAGTGTCCTTGTTTATTCACACAATATTTCCAGAAGTCCTTGTAAGCACTGCTGTCTCCATAACGTTCCTTGGTTTCTCTACGAGTACTCCACTTGTGTCAAAGCCTTTGCTGCCGCACCTGAACACTAAATGTGCAGCAGAAAAATATCAAGAGCAGAAAATGTGATGTAAAATTTAGCATAACGCCCCCCTCCTACACTTCGTGCCTCTCGCCAATGTGTTATGAGAGCAATGAGACATTGCAGCTCGAGCTTATTTTGCTGACAGTACATTTTTGCCGAGTAATTTTTTGTGTTCCTTTCTTTATTCTATCGGAAATCGTCGAACGCAGAGAATATAAAACGTCAAGCAGCACTGTACGCAATACAAGTACGAGGGCAGCTCGGCATAAATATCACTGTCTGAACCTTCGTTCTCCCTGCTTTACGGCACGCTGAACACGATGAGAAAACTTCGCTCGATTTCAGCTTTGGGTTCCAATACATAGATGGTTATCTGTGTTTCTGTATGTTGTAAACTCAGTGATGGACAACATTAAGTCCACCTGAGCTGTACGAAAATTGTGAGCATGTACTGCCTCATTCACCATTGACAATAAACAATGTGAGCTTACTTGTCTGAAGTGTTTTATTGCCAGTTGAGGCCTCTCGGTCACCTGGCGACATAATGAAGATATCTGTAGTCATGTTAGACTACAGTACACACGAATACCTCCCCGAAAGCGGTAACAAAACGCCCCAAACCAGCAAGTGAGCAGCGCGACCAGCCCTACGAACCGCTACCGTAGCGGCCATATTGCCCACTACCTAATGATGATGATATTAGTTTCGATTCTGCCAGCGCCATCTCTCGGTCGCATACTTTAGTTCACAACGCCACCGCTGCGCTTATTTTCGTTGCACTGTGGAAGGTACAGTTTCCCTTCTCTAAGTTTGTATGGGTGTTCTGTGGTAAAGTCGCGTCGTCGCCCGCCAGGCGCCGTCGCCGCCCCGCGCGCTCTCTCTCTCGAGTTCTTGACAGATCCGAGTGCGGTCGTACTTGCTTCGACTGGCAGCGGAAGAGGCCTACCAAGGTGAGCGCTTTTAGAGCAGCATTAATCTTCATCGATGTCCGCCTTTCATTTAATCGACTAGGCCTGTTCGATTAATCGTTTTCGAGAGTTCGACAGGTTTTGAAATCGTACTGGAATGGCGGTCCACGAGCAGTGTCTGTGCGGCTGGGGCCGAACGACTGTCTTTCCGAGTGATGCCGAGCGCTCACCCTCTCTTCCCCCCTACCGCACACGCCGCGCGGAGCCGGAGGCTTGAAATGCCTTCGCAATGCAAGGCACACTATGGGGCTCTTGCGTTGCCCAGGGGACGCTGCAAAAATGGTGCTAAAACGCGCCCTCAATCCGAGACTAGGTAGTACCAAGCTCGGTCGTCTGCTTCGGGAAGCACGTTTACAATACGGACCCGCCACTTTCGGTTGTGTTGTACCACGGCTTGCAGCGAATATCGGGCGCCCAAGATTTTTCCATGGGTGGCATGCTGCGTAAAGGCAAGAAATTATCCAACGCCGAATACGTGTACGCCGTTCAAGAAATAAGCGGCCAAGTTTTAGCGCGGTGTCAATCGCTAGTGAAGCGAGTCACGCACGTGCGAAGTTGAACTTCAGGTAAGGTTTGCACGCTGCTAGATTCAGGCACACAAACGCGAGGAAATGCTTTCTATAAATGAATTGACATCAGCGATAAGCAGACATGTGTACGGAACTGCTCGAGCGCACGACGGTACGCGCCGCGACGGCAGTGGTCTTTCAGTATGCCGCGGTGTACGAACTGCTCGAGCGCACGATCGTACGCGCCGCGACGGCAGCGGTCTTTCGACAAGCCGCGAAACGGCGGGTCTCCTGCAATCTTTGTTGACTGTATGCCGCTAGACAAGTAATTATGCCTGCGCTGTAGTAGCGGCCATTTGTCCCTTTAGCAATTGATAAATAACTGATGCAATGCATATAAGCTCGCAGTAACGTACGTACGTGCAAATCGCGCTTTAGCGCGAGCTCGTGCGCTGCTCGCCTGATGTAGCTTTTAATGACAGCGCTCGAACATCGATGTGCTGTAATTAATACTACCTTGCTGTGCTGCCTCAACGTGCTGGTCAAGGATGAGCACTTCAACTCTCTAACCTGTGCTGCTCGTTGTGGGGTAGTGAATTGTTACCGAAGCAGCCCGACCATTTGTGGTCATTTGCACACACCTGGTCACTTCGCACCAGTCGAATTGTTAATTGTCGCTGGAGCCGAATCTCGAATCGTGAATCACCAGCCATGCCTGCTGCTATGTCGGTCTGCCATTTCGCTTACCCAGCGCGACGAACTGCAGTTATCCAGCGCGCCCGACGCTCCACTTCCTGAGGCCTTGAAGGAAAACGGTAGAATCTGATGTTGGGATTCAGGCCTTCTTGTTCATGGAAGCCCACGACGCAGCTGTAACGACGATGACGCTTTTTCGAGGCTGGGCTAGGTCTCTCCGGATCGGCGTCGCCGATGTCTTCTGCTTCCAGCATTACGTCCCACGGCACACAGAGAGTCCCTTTTCGTATAACTATAGGCTGCGGCCAGCTCGCAGCCTGGTCGCCATGGTCTGTGAGAAGTGACGAGCCTTATCGCACTCGAAACAGGGCAGAAAAAAGTGCCAATCGACGCAAAACGTGGGCTAGAAACGTGCTTCGCCACAGCCAGGGCTCAATACTATCCAAGCTGGTACTACCCAGCTGACGTTTTTCGCCGCCACCAGGCCCCGCTACTATACCTCAAACTCCAGCGCAAGACGCCCATAGCAACCCAGTCGTTGAACATAGTGCCACTCCCAGTCCACTAAAAATGTTTCACAGCATGCGCGCCGGCTTAGACCATGTATTTGACATAGCGACGGAATATTATCGCATGCTGGTTGTGTGGCCATTCAAAATAGGTGTCGGTTTCACCCAAACATGCCAGCTAATTGACATTCTTTCGCTCTGTAGAAAAGATTATGTGGTTTAAAATCCTAAAGCACTGACTTTCTTTTCCCCTGTGTACATTGCAATTTCTTGCATATTTCAGTTGGACTTCACCTTTCACTTTTGCCATTTTTATAAACTCTTCTTTAACTGTACTGTACTGGGATTCACTAGTGCAATGTGCCTTATTAAAGCGAAGTTTTATATGTCTATAGTCGAACACAACTTAAGTCTGCAGTGAAGCCCCGCCCACGCCCTCATAACCGCCAGCCACTGTTCCTCCGCGAGGCTGCAAATAGTTCGTACTTCAAAGTTTCCCTGTCACATAAATAAGGCGGTAACCACAAAAATAGAATTATGAACGCGTAATTTTATGTGTTTACACTCAACTATTTTATTGGAAGTACAAGTACGACAAGTACAGTCGTATCAAGTATAACGCCATTTTGAAAACGTCGCATGACGCCGAATTTGTTTGCTTCTGTGATTGACTGGCGGAGTAACACAACCCCGTGCAGTCCGTCTGCCTTTTTCGCCAACTGCTGTTTTTAAACTTGTATCCTACTATAGGCGAAATCGTATATGGCTAGACGAAATCGCCTGCGTACACAAAGCGGTCAGCATTGGCTCGAGCGTCGTCGTCTTCTTCAGCAGCTGGCTCGTGCTGAGCACGCGCTCGTGCCACTGCTCCCGCGTTCGTCGTCTTCTTCCACAGCTGTCTGCGTTGCCACTCATCGTTCCAGCGTAGAATTTCACTTTTCTTCTGTCGTAATGGGGAGGCCGCGTTTACGGCGCTATGAGCCATTGCTTTAGGGGGTATGAGTCATTCATTGTCTTGCGCGACGGACAGATTTAATTTTTGAAGGAATTTAATTTCGAAGAATCGCAAGCGGCAGTGGCGGGCGAATGCTGCTAATCAGGCCGCCGAGCAAACTTGAGACATCGAACGCAAAGGACAACGCCGAAATGCGGGGATACCGTCAGTGACGTTCTCTCCGTCGCAGCCGAACGTGTGTGTAACCTCATAATTGAGAAATACTTTAATGAACCCTAGGGATTAATCAGTCATAAATACCGTGGCCGCACGTTTCAGCTTTGCTGGTTAACCATCTTCACGGAGTGTTAGGTTCGACGAACTTTTTCATTCTGGACTAAGTGTCATTTTATAGCATATATTGTTTATGTTGTCAAAAGCCACTAGTGCCAACTATAGTTAGTATTTAACAAGGTAAATAACTGCGTTTCAGCCTTTTTGAAACTGCCCGGCAAAAATTTCGATTAATCGATGAAAAACCCTGCATCGAAAGCGATTAATTGATTAAAGGCTAAAACAATGAACGATTAATCGTCAATCGAATAAAATAATTAATCGACCATCCCTAGTTTAGTGCCGAGGCACCCATGGATGTCTCGGTTTTGCGCGCTGCTTTTCGCCCTTGTTGAGGAGAAGCCTGGTAGGCGTGCGTAGGTCCCAGCGGCACAGCCTCGGCCTTCGCCCCTGTGAGCAGCGCACGGCTTCTGCGATGCCCAGGGGGCGCTGCAAAAATGGTGCTAAAAAGCGCCCTCAATGGGTAGTACCAAGCTCCGTCGTCTGCTTCGGAAAGCACGTTTACAATATGGACCCGCCACTTTCGGTTGTGTTGTACCACGGCCTGCAGCGAATATCGGGCGCCCAAGATTTTTTCACGGGTGGCACGCTGCGTAAAGGCAAAAAATAATGCAACGCCGAATACGTGTACGCCGTTCAAGAAATAAGCGGCGAAGTTTTAGTTTTTTTTTCAATCGCAAGTGAAGCGAGTCAGGTTAGAAGTTGAACTTCTGGCAAGGTTTGCACGCTGCTAGATTCAGGCGCAAAAACGCGAAGAAATGCTTGCTATAAATGCATTCACAGCAGCGATAAGCAGACATCATGTGTACGGAACTGCTCGAGCGCACGAGGGTACGCGCCGCGACGGCAGTGGTCTTTGAGCATGCCGCGAAACGGCGGGCCTCCCTGCAATATTTGTTGACTGCATGCCGCTAAACAAGTAGTCATGCCTGCGCTGTAGTAACAGCCATCCGTCCCTTTAGCAACTGATAAATAACTGATGCAATGCATATGAGCTCGCAGTAACGTACTACGTGCGAATCGCGCTGCGGCGCGAGCTCGTGCGCTGCTCGCTTGATGTAACTGTTAATGACAGCGCTCGAAAATCGATGCGCTGTAATCAATAGTGCCTTGCTGCGCTGCCTCAACGTGCTGGCTTGAGGTCAAGGATGAGCACATTTAACTCTCAAATCTGTGCTGCTCTTAGTGGGGTAATGAAGTTATCCAGCGCGCCCGACGCTCCGCTTCGTGAGGCCTTGAAAGAAAACGGTAGAATCGATGTTGGGATTCAGGCCTTCTTGCTCGTGGCAGCTCACGACGCAGCAGTAACGACGGTGACGCTTTTTTTGCGGCTGAGCTAGGTCTCTCCGGATCGGCGTCGCCGATTCCTTCTCCTTCCAGCATTACGTCCCACGGCACACGAAGGGTCCGTTTTCGTTAAACTAGGCTGCGGCCAGCTCGCAGCGTGGTCGGTGTGGTCTCTGAGAAGTGACGAGCTTTTTCGCACTCGCAATAGGGCCGAGAAAACTACGAATCGACGTAAAACTCGGGCTAGAAACGTGTTTCACCATAACCAGGACTCAATACTACCCAAGCTGGTACTGGTACCCAGATGTAACTTCTCTTGCCGTCACCAGGCGCCGCTACTATACCTCAAACTCTAGGAAGCATACCAGCAAATATGCGACTGGTATGGCCAGCAACATGGCAACAAAGAACGTCAAACGCAAAGTGAGAGAGGCTGAGACAAGGTTATGGGTGGCGGCAATAGAAAAGAAACCTGTTGTGACTAACTACCTCAAAGGAAAAATGGAAAAGAAACCTGTTGTGACTAACTACCTCAAAGGAAAAAGGGAAATCAGGAAAGAAACAATTTATGATAACTCAAAGGGAAGCTCCTTTCCGAACCGAGATCAGGATGCCTTAGAACGCGCAGTTATAAAGCGAAGTACACCAAGGACAGCACCGCATGTGCTTGCCGTGTTAAAGCTAGAGAAACGGTGGAACATATTTTATTGGAATGTGAAGAAATCTACCCAGCTGGCACGTCTAGGCTCCTTGTCATCCTTTCTCGAGCTGTCAGCTGTCGCGTTTTCCTGAAAGCAAACATCAAATGAACTCGAACATTTATCTGCCTCTACCACGATCAGACGAGACCAACACAGCCCTCTACCTAACAGAACGTTCCTAAACCTCAAAGTTGTTCCAAAGTATCCTCACAGAAATGAATAATAACGAATGCAACTTACCAAACGTGCCTCGAAAGAAAAGCAGTATTGTCAAACAGAACACGAACTCGCGCAGAAGTGTGACCTTCCAAACCGAAGCGGAGTTATTGGCAATCAAACACAGTCTCCCCCTTCCTTCTTGAATGGCTTGCATTGCGAAGGCAACGGCGGAGTGGGGCGGGGCCACTACGCTCCGCCTTCAAAACGCCACCGTGGCGCGCAGTACAAATTTTGGGTGCCTACGCCGCGCTAAACGTAAGCCGAACGCTTCAGAGAGCCGCAGTGCGCTTAGCCAGTGGACTTGTGGCGGCACCCCGCAGCGGCCGCGGTGTAACCGACCGCAGCTACCAATAGCAGCCGCGTATTGGAATGTGCTTTATTGCACCCTGAAGAGAGTGAGGATCATGGCTCTGTTGAAACGAGGGCGTTTAAGGTGGTGGTCCCACTCCGGCGGCACGAGCCCCCCGTTTTCAGTACTTTTGGACTAACCGTGGTGGCTCTTCTAAGGATATAAAGTTGTGGTATATACCATAAAAAGCGTAATTCTTGTAGATTCTAACTATATATGAGGAAATTGATTGATGTGATTAAGAAATAAATGTTCAAGAACAAGCATGAGATACATGGTTTTTGCGAACTGTGTCTCAGTTGTGACCATATTTAGAAGAAACTACCGCACTTACTGCATTGCGGCTTGCTCTGCAGCTTTAGGCCATATTTATCTAGTTCCTAGACGTAGCAAAATAATTTTGAATTTTTACTTTTTCGATAATTTGCTTTTGAAAATTGCCAAATATCGCAATTTCCTGTTGTAAACAGCCCGGCAACTACATGCTCAAGGAAGCTAAATTTAGGATAAAGTAGAGCTCAAGGCATTTCCATTTAGGACACAAAATTTCATTCATGTACCTTTATTACTTTTAAACCGCAGCTTCGTAGCTTTAGTACCTTCCCGCAAAAATGGGCAAAAATAAAACCAAAATTCCAAATATTTCTTAATTTCGGCCGCATTATTAGGAAAACTAATGAGGTTATAAAGAAATTGAATCAGGAGATGTGGTCAAGACGAGGTCAAGGATGTTTGCAGAAATTGCAGTGACACGGGTAGCCTCTTTAACCAGCTGGGTGAGGCCAAAGGTCGAACATGTATCAAGAAAGGATGAACATTGGGATGAGGATAGAGTCACTGATGGGAAGTCAACAGCCCAGTCAATGCCGGGGAAATTGAAATCACCGAGCAAGAATATTGGTGCTTTTGGATATTCAACAACGATTTGGTCAAGACAGTCAAATAGTTCATTGCGAAATGTGGATGTACTATCGGGTGGTCGATAGCAAGCGGCAAGTATCACATATTTGTTATTTATGTGAATACAACAGCACAAGAATTCAATCTGCGAAGGCACGTGTATATGAAAAGAGGTGATATCAGATGAAACAGCGATCAAGGTCCCACCGCCAGATCGCCCTATTTGGTCATTTCTGTATATATATTGTAAGCCTTACTGCAGGCAAAAAGTTCCGAATTTCCAATTTTATCTGAAAGCCAGGTCTCGACTGAAACAAAAATATCTGCATTACACTTGTCGATCAGCGCAAAGAGGGCATCGCGCTTATTAATGATGGAGCGGATTTTAGTGAACAGCACAGAGTAATCGTTGTCATGCTTATTCTGTACGGTCGCGCGAGGCCAACTCGAAGCAGGGGATATGGGGTATTCGCAAGGAAATTTATTGTGCTGTTGCCTACATTACCGCTGGCAGTAGCAATACTGTTCTGCTGAAGCTCATAAACAGTATCGGTTTGAGAGCAATAGACGTAGCACATTTTGTTGATGAACAGTTTGTTGTACCTTAGATGATACAATTGACCGAAAGACTTCCCAAATGCAATTAACTTATTCCTAGTCATTCTAGTTGTCCGACAGAAGTCTTCTTGAATGGATACCCCAGACCCTTTCAGTTTTTTCTTTTGTGTTAATATGTTTTCCTTTACTTTAAATGATGCTAGTTTCACTAGCACTGGTCGACATTTTTTTTTACACAGGCACCTAAGCGATGCGCACGCTCAATTTCCTCTTCGGGTAATTGCAGCGCAAAAAGTTGTACAAGAATTGAACGAACTTTTTTTTCTGTTTCCGTCCAAGTTTCCGAGGTACCATCGGCGATACCATAAAAAATCAAGTTATCTCTCCATGACCTGTCCTCGAAAACGTCCAGACGAGATTGCACCAATGCATTCTCACTTTTCATGGTCTCAGTAATGATG
The DNA here is from genome assembly GCF_013339745.2 of Dermacentor silvarum. Taxonomy (NCBI): domain Eukaryota; kingdom Metazoa; phylum Arthropoda; class Arachnida; order Ixodida; family Ixodidae; genus Dermacentor; species Dermacentor silvarum. Next base: position 5,198,445 of record NC_051162.1, on the reverse strand, counting down.
CCTCGGATATGAGCAGGTTCCTGCTGAGTTTCAAGTGCAGCAACGTTGTCCTCTATGGACGCTAATCTGGCATTGATGCTTGTAACACGCTCCTCAAGCAATTTTTGGTTGGCTTTCACTTCATTAAGACTTGAGATTAGCTCAGCGTGACGCACATCCATTTTAGTAGCAAGAGAGCTAATGGCCTCGAGAACCAGGTTAGTGCTGCAATTGGGATCAGGGCCAGGGTTAAGCTCAATGTCTCCGGACAATCCAAGCAACTTTGTAACATGTACACAGTCGGTAAATAAACAACACAAAATGTCCGGGCATGGGACGAGCAGCAAAGCGCGATTGCTAGAGCGCTTACAGTAAAGGGAAGTCGAGTTACCAACCTGGATGTAAAAGAAGAACGGTCTCAGCAAAGACTGCGCCATTGCTGCTTTCCCATGCCCACTGACGAGGGTCGTCATCGTTGGTCTATTTATATGCGCAGCACAGGGTGGCGCATGCTCGATGCCGTTGGTTTGATGAAAGGATTCAGTGCGATGATTCCGCTGACATTTCCGTCGTGCGCAGACCAAGAAGGAAACAGCAAACCACCGCTTGATACAAAGGCCGGGTTTTCAGCAAGGCAGGGCGCAGTACAGGCTCCGTTGGATGGGTTCCAGGCGCGAACAGGAAACGGCCCGATTAGTGCAAGAATCTGGATGTAAAAGAAGAACGGTGTCAACAAGGACTGCGCCATTGCTGCTATCCCATGCCCACTGACGAGGGTCGTCATCGTTGGTCTATTTATATGCGCAGCCCAGGGTGGCGCATGCGTCGATGCCGTTGGTTTGATGAAAGAATTCAGTGCGATGATTCCGCTGACATTTCCGTCGTGCGCAGACCAAGAAGGAAACAGCAAACCACCGCTTGATACAAAGGCCGGGTTTTCAGCAAGGCAGGGCGCAGTACAGGCTCCGTTGGATGGGTTCCAGGCGCGAACAGGAAACGGCCCGATTAGTGCAAGAATCTGGATGTAAAAGAAGAACGGTGTCAACAAGGACTGCGCCATTGCTGCTATCCCATGCCCACTGACGAGGGTCATCATCGTTGGTCTATTTATATGTGCAGCCCAGGGTGGCGCATGCTCGATGCCGTTGGTTTGATGAAAGGATTCGGTGCGATGATTCCGCTGACATTTCCGTCGTGCGCAGACGAAGAAGGAAACAGCAAACCACCGCTTGATACAAAGGCCAGGTTTTCAGCAAGGTAGGGCGCAGTAAAAGCTCCGTTGGATTGGTTCCAGGCGCGAACAGGAAACGGCCCGATTAGTGCAAGAATCTGGCTGTAAAAGAAGAATGGTCTCAGCAAAGACTGCGCCATTGCTGCTATCCCATGCCCACTGACGTGGGTCGTCATCGTTGGTCTATTTATATGCGCAGCCCAGGGTGGCGCATGCTCGATGCCGTTGGTTTGATGAAAGGATTCGGTGCGATGATTCCGCTGACATTTACGTCGTACGCAGACGAAGAAGAAAACAGCAAACCACCGCTTGATACAAAGGCCAGGTTTTCAGCAAGGTAGGGCGCAGTGCAAGCTCCGTTGGATTGGTTCCAGGCGCGAACAGGAAACGGCCCGATTAGTGCAAGAATCTGGATGTAAAAGAAGAACGGTCTCAGCAAGGACTGCGCCATTGCTGCTATCCCATGCCCACTGACGTGGGTCGTCATCGTTGGTCTATTTATATGCGCAGCCCAGGGTGGCGCATGCTCGATGCCGTTGGTTTGATGAAAGGATTCGGTGCGATGATTCCGCTGACATTTACGTCGTACGCAGACGAAGAAGAAAACAGCAAACCACCGCTTGATACAAAGGCCAGGTTTTCAGCAAGGTAGGGCGCAGTGCAAGCTCCGTTGGATTGGTTCCAGGCGCGAACAGGAAACGGCCCGATTAATGCAAGAATCTGGCTGTAAAAGAAGAATGGTCTCAGCAAGGACTGGCCATTGCTGCTATCCCATGCCCACTGACGTGGGTCGTCATCGTTGGTCTATTTATATGCGCAGCCCAGGGTGGCGCATGCTCGATGCCGTTGGTTTGATGAAAGGATTCAGTGCGATGATTCCGCTGACATTTCCGTCGTGCGCAGACGAAGAAGGAAACAGCAAACCACCGCTTGATACAAAGGCCGGGTTTTCAGCAAGGCAGGGCGCAGTACAGGCTCCGTTGGATGGTTTCGAGGGGCGAACAGGAAACGGCCCGATTAGTGCAAGAATCTGGATGTGAAAGAAGAACGGTCTCAGCAAGGACTGCGCCATTGCTGATATCCCATGCCCACTGACGTGGGTCGTCATCGTTAGTATATTTATATGCTCAGCCCAGGGTGGCGCATGCTCGATGCCGTTGGTTTGATGAAAGGATTCAGTGCGATGATTCCGCTGACATTTCCGTCGTGCGCAGACGAAGAAGGAAACAGCAAACCACCGCTTGATACAAAGGCCGGGTTTTCAGCAAGGCAGGGCGCAGTACAGGCTCCGTTGGATGGTTTCGAGGGGCGAACAGGAAACGGCCCGATTAGTGCAAGAATCTGGATGTGAAAGAAGAACGGTCTCAGCAAGGACTGCGCCATTGCTGATATCCCATGCCCACTGACGTGGGTCGTCATCGTTAGTATATTTATATGCTCAGCCCAGGGTGGCGCATGCTCGATGCCGTTGGTTTGATGAAAGGATTCGGTGCGATGATTCCGCTGACATTTCCGTCGTGCGCAGACGAAGAAGGAAACAGCAAACCACCGCTTGATACAAAGGCCGGGTTTTCAGCAAGGCAGGGCGCAGTACAGGCTCCGTTGGATGGTTTCGAGGGGCGAACAGGAAACGGCCCGATTAGTGCAATAATCTGGATGTAAAAGAAGAACGGTCTCAGCAAGGACTGCGCCATTGCTGCTATCCCATGCCCACTGACGAGGGTCGTCATCGTTGGTCTATTTATATGCGCAGCCCAGGGTGGCGCATGCTCGATGCCGTTGGTTTGATGAAAGGATTCGGTGCGATGATTCCGCTGACAATTCCGTCGTGCGCAGACGAAGAAGGAAACAGCAAACCACCGCTTGATACAAAGGCCAGGTTTTCAGCAAGGTAGGGCGCAGTAAAAGCTCCGTTGGATGGGTTCCAGGCGCGAACAGGAAACGGCCCGATTAGTGCAAGAATCTGGATGTAAAAGAAGAACGGTCTCAGCAAGGACTGCGCCATTGCTGCTATCCCGTGCCCACGTCGCGTCTTTTATCAAGTCGCGAAGCAGTTTCGTTCATTCTGTAGGTAATTGATGGCAGGAACTTCGACAAATAGTTTACGACACCGAGCATGCGCAGTACTGCTTGCTTGTCAGTCAGCGGTGGCATACTTAGCAGAGAGCTGACGAGGGTAGGATATGGGCGTATGCTGTCTGCCGCAGTAACGTCGCCAAGAAAAAAAAATCTTGCGCACGCCAATGCTGCATTTGTCTGCAGTAAGCGTTAGGCCAACTTTCGGTGCTGCTTCCAGTACCGCTCGTAACTTCTCATCGTGCTCTTGTCTTGTGGCACCCCAGACAATGTCGTCATCAACGTACACTCGGACTCCTGGCAGTGTCTCGAATATTTCGCTAAGAGCCTCTTGAAACACTTCTGGGGCGGAGGCTACATTGAAGGGCAGCCTCAAAAAGCGGTAACGACCGAAGGGAGTCGCGAACATACAGATTGTTGACGTTTCATCATGCAGCGGTATCTGCTGAAACCCCGAGTTGGCTTCAAGGCGCGTAAAGAAACGTGTTCGAGCTAGTTCCGATTCAATATCTTCTCGACGCGGCATTTCATAATGCTCATGCTTGAGGCTGTCATTAATTTTGCTCGGGTCCATGCATAGCCGTAGTTTTCCGTCCTTTTTTCTGGCAATAACTAGAGGACTCACCCAGTCCGTCGGCTGGCCTAGCTTGGCTTTAATGCCGACTTTGACCATGCGAGCAAGTTCTTCGCGCAGAGGCTCCTTCAAGGAAATGGGCACATGGCGGGCTGTCTGGACGACTGGAACTTCATCTTCTCCGAGAACCATGCGGGGTATGGTCGCTTGATGCATCCAGAAGAAAGTGGTCGAAACTGTTGGACAACTTCCTCGCTGCTGCCGACATCTTTAAGGTGTGCGAGAACAGCCCAAATATGCCCGATTTCCTCACGACGAAGAAATTAATCTTTGCCTTGTTGCTTCCGATGGCCACCATGGCAGTCATGACTCCGAGATGCTTGATGACTCCTTCGTTGTTAGATCGTAGGATACAGTTGCTTCCAGCCAAGCTTTCTGTAGGCAGAGAATGTTGCGACCCTGTGCCAACTTTGGAGTCTAGTGTGGTGTCCGCAAGTTGCGCTCTGACCACCCAGTCACGGTCACACGCTCTTCCAAAGCCATTGACAGATACACCAAGGATGTAAAATTCCGCTTCGCTATCTTCGGTGCTCCTCACTTCCCGAACGGGTCTATTCACCTTGCAACGGACAGCAAAATTATTCTGCCCTTGGAATTTTCTGCACACTTTGCCAAATGCAGGGCAGCTTCGCGGACCGTGCGTACGTCCACACCTGCGGCACTTGAACATTGCAGGCGGTTCATCGAACTGTTGCTGCTTCGTGCGCTCCCGTAGTTTGACAGCGTCAGTCTGTTTTTGTTCTCGATACCACATTTCGTTTTGCGCGGCAGTCATTTCTGCAGCCTTGCAGACTTGTTCCGCTTTAACCAAGGTCAACTTGTTATCCTGCAGCAGCTTTTGCTTGAATTTGTGATCATTTGTGCCAAAAACTATTTGGTCACGTATGAACGACTCTGCCATGGTGCCAAAGTTGCAGGAACGAGACATCTGCCGGATATCTCTGACAAACTGGCTCACCTTTAGCTTGGACGCGTGGCCTAAACAGGTAGCGCTCGTGCACTTGATTCAGCTGTTCTGCGCAGTAGGTGTCGAACTGGACGATGACAGTTGCGTAACTTTCCCGGATCTCGTCGTACCCGAAGGTGAAGTAAATTTCCAGTGCGTCATCGCCTGCCACAGTTAGCAGTAATTTACTGTTCCACCGACCCTTAACGGAACGGTGGTGTTCCTTCGTTCCTCCCAAAAGAAACTAGTTCTAGGAACGCCGTTCCTTGGAACGCCGTTGCGTACAACACTGCAATTCTGTATCGGCCGAACGTCACTTTCTAATGCGAAATGCAGTTAGTAATTGCTCGATAAACCACAGTCATCTGCGAAGATTCGGATATGGGAAGAAATATTATAAGGCACATTAATGTATATCTAGAAAAGGAGATACGGTACCAAAAGAACTTCTTCTGGGCCAGATTCTGTGATTCACTCAACGGAACCCTGGGTACGGCCAAAACATGGAACATACTTAAAGCCATGGTTGACCTAACAAAGACGAAAAGTGAAAATAGTAAAGCCATCGAAAGATTAATACACTCATACTCTGGCACAAAAGAAGATCTCATTCAAGCCATCCACAAAAATATCTTTGGGGAAGACGGGAAGATACCTCCATACCACGGAAGGTATAAAGGATCACCGCAACCTGAGCTAGACAAGCCTTTCACGGAGGTTGAAGTCAGAGCAGCAATCTTTAGTACAAAAAAGAACACGGCTGCGGGTGCTGATCGAATCAGTAACGTTATGATCAGAAACCTAAATGACGAAGTCATTGTAGCTCCCACAAAATACATTAACAAACATTGGCTTGGTGGCACTGTGCCACGACAATGGAAACACGCTATTGTGGTCATGGTGCCTAAACCAGGAAAAAAGCTGAGCATCAAGAACCTGAGACCGATCTCGCTTATGTCCTGCTTAGGAAAAATCTTTGAAAGAGTGGTCAACGCCAGGCTCCTAAATCATCTTGAGTACAACGTGCTGATGCCCAACACAATATTTGGCTTTCGCCCACACCTTTCAGCGCAAGATATCCTGCTACTCTTAAAAGAAGTACTAACGAACGTCTCAAAGGTGGGGGAAAATGTCATTATGGCCGTTGACATAAAAGGAGCCTTCGATAACATCAGTCACAAAGGAATACTTGAAGGGATGGAGGAAACTAACTGTGGACAGAGGATATTTCAATATGTCCAGAGTTTCCTTAATCAGAGAACTGCAATAATCAAGATGGGGGATTATGAATCCGACACCAAGCTGCCAGCAAAAACAAAGGAACACCACAAGGGGCGGTAATTTCACCCACACTTTTCAACGTTGCCATGATAGGCCTTGCGAATCAACTCAAAGAAATCGCTGCTCTGCAACATACGATATATGCCGACGACATAACCGTATGGACAACTACAGGTAACCAAGCGGAGAAAGAACATAGACTACAACAGGCAGCTAGCACCATAGAAGGGTACACGAGACTATGGGGACTCCAATGCTCAGCGGAAAAGTCAGAACTTATCCGGTTTACAAAGAGAAAATCACTAAGGACGGACCCGAGTCTAAAGCTGCAAGTCAAGCTAGAAGGAAAAGAATACTTGGTTTGTGGCTGCAAGCTAATCAGATGCCTGCACACACTAAATACCCTCAAATCAGCAGTGAAACAGATCTCACGCATGATCGCCCGTATAACAAAAAATCGTACGGGGATGCGAGCACAAGATACCGTCGAATTGGTAAGAAGTCTCGTCGTCAGTCGCATCACATACTCACTCCCCTATCATAATATGAACAAGGAAGAGAAAGAAAAAGCTAACCAAATAATAAGAATGGCCTACAAGACTGCTCTAAGATTACCTCAGAATACTTCAAACGACAAGCTACTAGCGCTTGGTCTATACACAACACGATTGAAGAATTAACCGAGGCACAGCTACGAACACAAGAAAATCGCCTGCTCCAGACTCCAAAGGCAGAGAAGTCTTAAGCAAGTTAGGGCGTGATGCACTAATACAAAAACATCAAGAAACTCATGAGATACCCAGCGAACGTAGAGAATGGCACACGGTATATCCCCCATACCAAATAACATGGATCCTACCCTTCGTGCTGGGAGAAGAACGGCTAGGGCACAATACATAGAAAAAATGACAAAATACATGAATACGGCAAGATTCACTGACGCCGCGCCTTATCAGACAGATGCAAGGCAGTGGTCATAGACCGTAGAGGGAAAGTTACAGCCTGCGCTTCAATAGATCGCGCTTCTACAACAGCAGCAGAAGAGGTTGCAATTGCGCTTGCAATAAAAGAGGGCTGGACGTGAAACGCTCCATTAACGATAATCAGACTCGCAGAAAGCTTGCAGAAACTGTCTAAGGGGCAAAGTTGGAGCACAGGCGCTCCGAATACTTGTCGGGACTGGATGGGACCCCACGGTTCAATACATTCAAACTGTGACCTGGGCACCGGGGCACGAGGGCGTCACCGGGAACCTGCATGCGGACGAGGCGGCTCGAGGCTTTACAAATCACCGTGCCGCCCCAGACTCTGCAATAGAGGACCCTACACCCCTAGACCCTTGCTTTTCAACAATTCTGAAATACTTCAGAGAAAATAGAAAGATCTATCCACCCCCGCACGGTAAACTAAGCGCTGCGGAGGCAACCGTTTGCGAAGATTACAGACGAACACCTACATTAATTTGCACACACTCCACCTGATCTACCCCACGGCATACAGAGACATATGCCCGTGGTGTGGAGCAACACCAACACTGTTTCACATCACGTGGGAATGTGCAGAACACAGAGAACACGAAACAAACAGCTGAGCGGATGGCCCGTGCTAGTGGGGCATTGGAATAGGGGCACCACCCTGCTGGACAAACTTCGTCTTTAACCCCCTACCTCCTCTGTGGACTGGGGTAGGAGCCTGTCCGGTTTCTGATTATAATAAAGTTTTACTACTACTACTACTACTACTACTACTACTACTACTACTACTACTACTACTACTACTGTGTATACCTGATGGTGGCGCCAAATATATTTCGTGAGAAGGGGAAGCTGTTTAATGACCGCGTCAGAAACATGTTTCTGAGGCGGTCATTGAACGGCCGGCAGTTTGGCGTCCCCGTTTCGCTCCACCATCAAGTATACCTAGCAAGTACCTTGCGGCACACCTGAAAGCGCGGTTGTTAGGGATCAAGAGTGGCATATAGGAACTGCTGACGAACCCTCGAATCCAGTTTAGAACGCACGAATGAATGTCAGATACAGCAAAATATACCCACAAACATATCGCGGCATCTGCCCCTGGTGCAGCGACACACGCCCTACACTCTTTTACATCTCGTGGGGGTGCGGGGGCAAACCTCAAAATTTAAAGACGCCTAACACGTCATTTGAGCGGTGGGAGGTACAGCTGACCGGCGATACCCTGGCGGGACAAGAAGCTCTCGTCCAGCAAGTACGTCGAGCAGCCATGGCCAGTGGAGTCGTGGTATGAGGACACCACCCACTCGTCCTCAAGATCAACGATCTCGATGGTCTAAATAAATGTTTCTCTCTCTCTCTCTAGAACGCACGAAAACTTCATTAAGAGACGACCATGGGGGACCTTATCAAACGTATTTTCGAAATCTAAAAATATCGTCTCAGTCGGTATGTTGCGATGTAGGTTTAAATGTAAGTCGTGCAGAAAAAGAGCAAGTTGAGTGTCACAGGAATACTTAATGCAAACCATGGTACGTGACGTGGGTGAAAAAGGAAGTTAGTAATATGCGAGTATAAAAAAAATGTCACAGTTTCGCCCTAAGGGCGAAGCAATGAATGCGATAGCAACACAGCAATGTCATACGAAGTAAGGTGAGCGGCTTTGGTAGCAATATGAATTGTAGTAAACATGAGCTGATTAAGTAAGCAGGTGTGCTGCGGCGTAAGTAGACCGACATGAAGAGAGACTCGATGACCACGAGAAGGCGCGTTTGAAACGGTTTTGTTGATGAGAAGCGCTTCCCGTGGGCAGCGCGTGCGAAGGGACACACCTGTAGTGCTGCACTGCCGATCCGGGCAGCATTGCATATGTAGCGTGCGTTGGAAAATGTGGCCCGACTATTACTAACTGAATTAACAAGCGTGGTGTGAGCGCGCATAAACAAACATGAATAGATCACACTGAATGACTGCGGACAACGACTGTCAAAACGCCGGCAGCGAGCGCATACGCCGCAGCGGGCGAAGGTACGTGCGGTCTATCGCTTCAACGGAAACTGAGCGGCGAATGCACGGCGCATAAAGGTCAGAGCCGTGTGGAGAGACGGTGCGGGCGAGCGACAAGCGCGGTTGTTGCCCCCCCCGCGCGCTCCCTCCGGCGCTGGCTTCCCGCTTCCTTGCTTGCGCGTGGGTGATTGAGTGCGTTCGCTCTCCGTGATAGCGCGCGTCCCCGCACGCTTCCGCTCGGGCATACGGCGCGCGGCGAAGATTTTATCTATAGGGAACCTCACGGCGACGGCAGAAATGCGGTTGAAGTGTCCGTATAATTGCTATCGCAATAATATGTAAATAAATAGTATAAAATAGACGCTTGTTATGGAAATCGGGCGGTAGTTACCCGGCGATGATCGGCTTCCTTTCTAGAAGACTGGGATGACCTTGCCCACCTGCTACTCATGTGTAATTTAACCGCTGTTGAGTGATTCCTGGAATATGAATGATAAAAACAGGCTGCACATATGTTTAGTATTTTTTAGTACTTTTGCGTTGATATCATGTACTGCCGTGGTGACGAGTTCTTGAGGTTATGATGCGAGCAGCTGCACAGAGGTCAATTCGCTCGCTGCTGTCGCCACGCTTCCTCACTTCAGTGTTTTGACAGCGAGTTTCCGCGGTCATCGAGTGAGATGCGTTCATGTTTGCTTGTGCGCGCTTGGCACCATGCTTGTTCATTTAGTTAGTATGCCTATGTTTACAAGTTTATACGGCCGATATAACTACTACCCTTACTTCGTATAGCTGTCCACTAACTTGCTATCGCAATCGATGCTTCGCATTTCGGGCGAAACTGAGACTTTTTTCCCTCACTACTTTATAACGTAAATGCCTGTGTATAAATTTTATGCACTCATGTATGCGCGCATTATTTGCTATGAGATGGCTGTGCAAAGCATGTTTTGGATGTCAAACTGGTCAATGCTGCTAAAGATGGCCGCCTCCGTCACTCTGCTGAGTTCGATAGCTTTTATGCGGCTGCTCCCTCTTTGTAAAGAAGGAAAAGTAGACCTGATTTGAACTCAATTGAATTGAAGATGAAACGTAAAGTCAGGAAGTAAATTAAGAATTGTAGCATGTCTGCTTAAATGCAGCATGTATGGTCTAATTATTAAGCCCGACAATAATTAACTCTTCCTGTCACATGGCGACCAATAACATGACCGCGTGTTGGTAAACGAAATTTTTGACTTATAGCGAAGGATACGAACGCCATAGTGGGTCATGCTCTCCAGCCCTTTCTAGTGGGTCGATCCCTCCAGCGCTCTCCTCGAGAAACGCCGCTCGTGCTGAGAGCTCGGGCCTTCAACTAACGGTCGGTCCGAAAGGCTGGTGCTTAACAAACGCCTTTACAGACTTAATAGTGAGACTCCGAAGGTGGTCGAAAGCCAGCACCTCCACCACTTGCTAAGAGGAGCAGCGGACGCAGGTGAACAGGCAGCAGTCGAGGGACGCCGGGCGGTCAGGGGGGCTGGTCGCCCCCCCCCCCCCCTCCCAGCATTTTAAATGCGAATGCATTTCTTAGTCGGGGCATGTCAGGCGTCTGTCGGTGTCTGCGCGCCGGCAGGTGTTATCTCTCCGCTCTCACTCCCTCTCCCATAGCAACAGCTGCGTCCGCGCGCGCTTATCCTCGCCCCTAGCAACCGGAGCAAGTGCTGCGGGCGGAGTAGCGGAGAGTGAGTGGAGAGGAGGAGCGCGCTCTGGCGTGGGAGGGCGCTCGCATCGCGGGAACTCATCGGAGCTCCCGCGTGTGTGGAGAGAGTGTAGGAGAGGGTAGGTGCAGTGCTTCGCCGCTCCTTCTCTCGCCGTTCGCTCTCTCTCCTCCCTGCGCACCACTCTCCCGTTCGGTCGCTCGCACGTATATATAAATGGAGTGAAGCGCGCGCCTCACTCGCGACCGTTCGCTGGCTGGGCGCCTCTCAAGGCGATGGCAGAGGTCGGTGAAGGCGAATGTCTTACGGCAACGGTACCCCTAGCAAGAAGTGCAATACAATCCAACCCGAGCATTACACCTCTCGCTGGAGGTGACGTCACTGCAGTAGCTTCAACGTCATCATCAACCGGAGGAGAAGAAGCGGAAGACAAGGCTGCGAAGCGAAGAGCGCGTGATGCCGAACGCAAGCGAGCGAAGCGAGCTGCCGATACCGAACTCCGTGCTCGGGAAGCCGCTGCGAAACGCCAACGCTGAGCCGAAGATCCGGAAATGTGTGCTCGATACGCCGCTCTGAGACGTCAACGGCGAGCCGAGAACGCTGAAGTTCGTGTTCGAGACGCGGCGGAGAAACGTCAACGGCGAGCCGCCGATCCTCGAGTGAGGCGGCGCGAGGCCGAGTCCAAGCGGCAACGACGACAGGTTGATCCCGCTGCCGCCCGCGCTCTCGATCGCGCCACGCAAGCGGCGGCGCGCGCTCGGCAGTTTACGCAGCCGGACGCCCGTTTCAAGCGCGACTTCGAGGACCACAGCTTTGGTCGCAGCTGCAAGGTTTGCGATCGGTTGTGGTTCGACAACAATCTGAGCGTGATAGGGAACATCAAGGACTCGAGTCGTTTGAACGCGCACGCGTTCCTGACAAACAAGCACAAACAGGTGCTGATGAATGTGTAATAAATGGTTACGGTACAAATCCTCGTCTCGTCAATAATTTACGCCATTAAAATTACTACGCCGTGTACTCTCGGCGCAAGAAATGCATTCGCATTTCCTCACGATTCCCTTCGGGGAGGTGGGGGCAATTTCTTTTGCAGAGGGAGCAGCCCCCCCTCCCCCCCCCCCCCCGCGTTCCGACCGCTTACGCTGGAATAAATTTTTGACAAGAGCTATAGTTAAATTTTCAAACTGGTGATTGTGTGGTCCAATGGTTTCTAGACGGCCGATGATTAACTGGACGTACAACGGTGGCACAATGGCCGGTTAGGAAGCCACAAATTAAGGCATGCCACTCAACATACCACTAACTAAACTCTTCATTAAATCATAACTACGCAAACAGATGCACAAAAAATTGGCGGAATATTGACTTACAGAGAGGAAACACATCAATGGATAAGAAACATTTATCTCATGCCACCGCACTTCCCTACAAAATAATACACAAGCCAGGCAATCCCAGACACTGTATAATTCCAAACTACCTCCTAAGATCCAACAAAACTGACCACAACTCTTGCAAATGCGGAAAACCAGCACAAAAGATCGACGAACAGCGCATAGACTGCCCCCTTACTCTTGACACGCAAATTGTCGTTGTACTTGAGCGTTGTAATTGACCGTTGTACTTCCTCCGGGTAATGATGCCGGTGAGCAGGATTGTTCCAGGCCGAACACCCTACTGCTACTACTGTGTCCAACGAGGAGGACAGTAAGAGTAAAATCAATGGACAGTTTCGTTGAGAACTATGGAAGGGTACAGGCCACTTTACAGCAACTGGTACAAGTTCGAAGCTCTCTCAGTGGCGCCAGCAAGACAGTCATAAAAGGATATGAGAAAGTATTAAAAAAGTTGGAAACTTTATAGGGTATCAACCTTTCTATAGCCCTGTTTGGCTCATGCGAGGAATTAGCGAGGATGCTTCAACGCCCAGTTTACCGTGCTGCAGGAGCGAAAGAAGCAGCAGAGGCTCTTTGTGACTGCTTGTCAAGGTTGCGGTCTGACGCCTCATTTGACGTCCTGTGGCAGCGGTCGAACTCAAGAGCAACAGAGTTAGGTCTAAAGTAACCGCGTGCACCCAGAGTTTCGCAGCCGCCCAGAAGGCTTCAATTCACATACAAGCCTGAGCAGCCTGGAGCGCTTGACGGCAAGTCGTCACAGAGAAAAGAATTTTCTCGAGCGCATTTTGACTGACGCTGCTGAAGTTCGAAACTTCGCGGCAAACGTCTTAAATGAGTTTTTAGGAGCACACGCTGTAGATTTTCACATTAGCAGGCTTTCAGCGCAACTCGTGCTTCTCCCAACGCTCCTGCGTGACGAGGGTCCGGCCGCAAGTGAACGCATTTTACAAATTCTGCAGGGGAAGTCTGCAGATATGGGCAAGATGATGGACGAGGTCGTCCGGTGCCTGCTACTCGTGTTTTCGGTGACTGCGTCAGCTGCTTCAGGAGAGCGATCTTTCTGTGCTCGGAGGCGAGTAAAAACATTTTTGCGTAATTTAATGACCCAGAGGAGGCTGACACACCTTCTACTGCTCCACGTGCACAAGAAGAGAGCCGCGGAAGTGCACTTGGATGCCGTTATGAAAGAGTTCGTGTCTAGAACGGCAGAACTAACGGCGACCTTCGGCCTCCTTCGACAACCTCTCCTGCCCAACGCCAGCCATGAAGGTCGTCAATCTGCGATAATAGCTTTGTACCTCGTGCCTACTTTCTTGTCTACTTGTATCACAGTTGTGATACAGTTCACATTTCTTTCACTGCGGGAGCGAATGCAGAAATATTAAAAATGATTTTTCGCAACTTTCGAACCCGTTTTGTCATTTGCGCGGTCTGCGCAGGTTTTCAGTGCTTGTGAAGTTTTCAACCATTTTAGAGTGTATATCCCCACGGACCCGAGCACATGAGGGTTGGACCCTCCCGCGTCTAACCTTGCGCGGCTTAGCCGTGTTCGGGGAAAAGGGGATCCTGGGGGTTGAGCCGATGCCGGGTGTTTGGACCTTTACGGCCCCTCGGCGGAGGCAACACACCTCTTTGGCCTCTGCTTCACGTAGACGGCACCCCCGGACTGACCCACCCGGGGGAAATCGGTGGTCACCTTTTCCTGTCCCCCTCTCCAACCTTTTGCTTTCCTATCTTCTTTCTTTTGCTCTCCTATCATCTCTTCTCTTCCGTTACTTCCAAATTATCACAGGCGGCTTGGGTTAACCTTGTGTATGTGCCCTCCCTTGGGTATAATATATTAGGTTATAGTGGCAATGTACGGTTGGCGCCTGCAGCCTTACGCGTTAAGTGCTGCAGCGTCCCCTAGTTGGGCTCCGTGGTGGGTGGCCGCCATTGCCGCCGAAATAAAACAAACCGTTATGGGAACACCAGCTTTTCCCCGCATACTTGATCGTCATCCTCTAAAGAGGGGACGCACCGATGAACTTTGCCTATCTTTCAACCGACCAAAAGATAACTATACAAAATACCATGTTGTACACAGTGAGAACTCTCAAAAACCGGCCAGATCAATTTCACCATTCATTGTTGCGGAATCTTTAACCGAAGCTTTAGGGTCGGGTTACAAAGTGATCAAAATGGCTAGCGGAGACCTTCTTGAGGTACCTCAGAAACAGCAGTACGAGAAACTCGGCAACCTTGTGACGTTCGGCAACATACCAATTTCTGTATCACCACACCGATCAATGAATAGCTCACGCGGAGTCGTATCAGAAGCAGACCTCCTAGAATTATCAGAAGCAGAACTCCTGGAAGGGTGGAAAGATCAAAACGTCACCAATGTAAAACGTATCATCATCAGACGGAACAACAAAGAAAGGATCTAGCGTTCTGCCTGAAACAATCGAAACAGGATACATTAAGTTAACTGTCCGACCATATGTCCCTAACCCTAGACGGTGCTTTCAATGCCAAAGATGCGGCCATGGCTCGCAGAGCTGTCGTGGTCAAATAACTTGGGCAAGGTGTGGAGTCCAGGGCCACGCCTCTGACAATTGTAGTGGCACTCCTCACTGTGTGAACTGCAGTGGTGACCACGCATCCTACTCACGTTCCTGCCCGAACTGGAAAAAAGAAAAGGACATAATCACCCTAAAAGTAAAAGAAAATATTTCTTTCAAGGAAGCCCGTAAGAGGTGCTCACTTTTCCACAGCACACCTTATGCTGATGCGGCGCGTCGGGGGGCAGCGTCGCAGCGGTCACTGCCACCTGCCCAGCCCGCGCGCAGCGAGCTGTCGCTTGTGGCTCCTGCCCCTGGGGTGGAAGGATCTAAGCCTACTCCACCCAACCAGCAAACAGGCCCGGTTACTCTAGGGTTGCCGGTAGCACAAGAGCCCGCGGCGACAGCCTGCGATATGAGTAGCGAACCCGCAGGACCGCCAGCAGCTCCCACGGTGGGTGCTGTCAAGGCTGTCTCACCCTCTCCGGCCTCTGCTGGCGCTGGCAACAGCCGGCGCAGCTCAGGCCCAAAGGCAGCCCCATCGACCTCCGGGCTGGTGGGCACAAAGGTCTCGTCCTTCGCGGCGAGACTTTCTCGCGAAATTTCTCGCTCGCAAGAGCGTGTGTCCAGCGCCTCACATGAGGCAATGGACACTACACCCATCCCGACGGCGCATCAAGCGCCTAAGGAGCGGCGAGGCTCCCTCGACCGCTTCAGAAAGGACAAATCCCGCGTTACAGGACCTGGAAAAGGTTCTGTAATCTAAGGCAACACTTCCTTTTTTGTACACACAGCACCAATTTTACTTTCAGTATGGATATACAAATCATACAGTGGAACGTCCGAGGCATTCTTAGGAACCTCGATGATGTGCAAGAACTTCTCCACGAACACAATCCAAAAGTGCTGTGTGTACAGGAAACTCACTTAAAATCGGAACATGCAAACTTTCTTCGACAGTATCTTACGTTTCGTAAAGACCGCGATGATGCTCTTGCATCTTCAGGCGGTGTTGCCATTATAATTCAGAAAAGCATAGCGTGTCAACGTTTACCGCTGCAAACGTCGCTCGAAGCAGTGGCAGTTCGACTTGTTCTCTTAAACAAACTCGTCACCATTTGCTCGCTTTACATACCCCCATATTACCACTTACACAAACATGAATTCCAGTCCCTAATAGACGAATTGCCATAACCTTATCTTGTTCTTGGGAATCTCAATGCACACAGCGGACTGTGGGGCGACTCTCGCATCGATGCTCGAGGCCGTCTAATTGAAGGCTTTCTTTTCTCATCCGGTGCATGTCTGCTAAACAAAAAAGAACCTACATATTATTGTCTTGCAAACAAAACTTTTGTAGCGTTAGCTACACTGGCCTAGCCAAGCCCGTTTCGCGCGGCACATCAATAGCCGTGCTGCGCATGCGCAAGGATCAGTGATGTCACACGGCTTGCGCACCGGAGCCACCGGAGCCGGCACCTCTCGCGCACTCCGCCGCCGCCGCGCGCGGCTCACCGGCGCCGGTCTGCGCATTCCAGAGGAGTGACGTCGTAGCCGTGGTAGACGCACTGGCGCCGGCGCGCGCTCGCTGAGCAGTCGCCGTCTGACACTGCGCTGGAGCCTCTGCGCTTCTGACTGGCGTTTGCCAGTGTGGTATGGGGCTCTTGCCTTGCCCAGGGGGCGCTGCAAAAATGGTGCTAAAAAGCGCCCTCAATCCGAAACTGGGTAGTACCAAGCTCGGTCGTCTGCTTCGGGAAGCACGTTTACAATATGGACTCGCCACTTTCGGTTGTGTTGTACCACGGGTTGCAGCGAATATCGGGCGCCGAAGATTTTTCCATGGGTGGCATGCTGCGTAAAGGCAAGAAATTATGCAACGCCGAATACGTGTACGCCGTTCAAGAAATAAGCGGCGAAGTTTTAGCGCGGTGTCAATCGCAATTGAAGCGAGTCACGCACGTGTGAAGTTGAACTTAGGTAAGGTTTGCACGCTGCTAGATTCAGGCGCACAAACGCGAGGAAATGCTTTCTATAAATGAATTCACAGCAGCGATAAGCAGACATGTGTACGGAACTGCTCGAGCGCACGACGGTACGCGCCGCGACGGCAGCGGTCTTTCAGCATGCCGCAGTGTACGAACTGCTCGAGCGCACGATCGTACGCGCCGCGACGGCAGCGGTCTTTCGACATGCCGCGAAACGGCGGGCCTCCTGCAATCTTTCTTGACTGCATGCCGCTAGACAAGTAATTATGCCTGCGCTGTAGTAGCGGCCATGTGTCCCTCTAGCAATTGATAAATAACTGATGCAATGCATATAATTTCGCAGTAACGTACGTACGTGCGAATCACGCTGCAGCGCGAGCTCGTGCGCTGCTCGCTTGATGTAGCTTTTAATGACAGCGCTCGAACAACGATGTGCTGTAATCAATACTACCTTGCTGTGCTGCCTCAGCGTGTTGGCTTGAGGTCAAGGATGAGCACATTCAACTCTCTAACCTGTGCTGCTCGTAGTGGGGTAGTGAATTGTCACCGAATCAGCCCGACCATTTGTGGTCATTTGCACACACCTGGTCACTTCACCACTTCGCACCGGTCGAATTGTTAATTTTCGCTGTGGCCGGGTCTCGAATCGTGAATCACCAGCCATGCCTGCTGCTATGTCGGTCTTCCATTTCGCTTAGCCATGGGCCATGGCGCGACGAACTGCATGCAGTTATCCAGCGCGCCCGACGCTCCACTTCGTGAGGCCTTGAAGGAAAACGGTAGAATCTGATGTTGGGATTCAGGCCTTCTTGTTCATGGCAGCCCACGACGCAGCAGTAACGACGGTGACGTTTTTTCGAGGTTGAGCTAGGTCTCTCCCGATCGGCGTCGCCGATGTCTTCTGCTTCCAGCATTACGTCCCACGGCACACGGAGAGTCCGTTTTCGTATAACTATAGGCTGCGGCCAGCTCGCAGCCTGGTCGCCATGGTCTGTGAGAAGTGACGAGCCTTTTCGCACTCGAAACAGGGCAGAAAAAAGTGCGAATCGACGCAAAACGCGGGCTAGAAACGTGCTTCGCCACAGGCAGGGCTCAATACTATCCAAGCTGGTACTACCCAGATGACGCTTTTCGCCGCCACCAGGCGCCGCTACTATACCTCAAACTCCAGCGCAAGCCGCCCATAGCCATGAAGAAGGAGAGCGCAAATGCTGCTCAACAGCGCAGAAGAACGGAGAAGCTTGACTCATCGGATCCCGAAGTAGTTGCCTGGCAATTAGCGGTTGAGCGTAGGAGGAATGAACAGAAGAAGGCTATATACATGTGCCACATAATACGTACACCGCGTGTGTGTCATTGGAGCAGCAGCAAGCATGACAATAAAGCTAATCCTTGACAATCTAGACAACCAGGAAAGCTAAGAATAATCAGCTGAACCTTTGCTAACGCTACGTATATCCTGGCATAGCTGAGCTAAGCCACTGCAACTTTTTTCTTCTATAGATCTCAGCATAGCTTCTCCATCCATATTACCCGAACTTGAATGGGAAGTTATAAAAAAAAAACCCTTACGGGAGCGACCATTTCCCAATACTGCTGAGAGCAACAAGACAACACGAATCTCCACCACATGCTCCCCGGTGGAAGGTCGATGCAGCGGACTTGGAGGAATACCAAACACTTACCAGTACGATCTCTTGGGCTGACATGTCATCGCTCGCAATTGATGGTGCCGTCGAGTATTTTTCTAACTTGATAATTGATGCAGCTTCTAAGTGTATCCCCCAAACAAGTGGACTTTCTAGCAAACGCCGTGTTCCATGGTGGAATGAACAATGCTGGAACGCGCGTAGGCAGCAGAACAAAGCATGGAGGCAGCTTCGCGATTCTCCTACTGCTGAAAACCTTTTTAATTTTAAGAAAATCAAGTCCCAAGGTAGGAGAACGCGCAGACAAGCCAGGAGAGACAGCTGGCAAACATTCTTATCAAGCATCAATTCATACACTGATGAGGCCAAGGTTTCGAACCGGGTCAATAGAGTAAGAGGACGACAAACACATCCGCCTCCCCTGGTAGACACGCAGGGAGACAGCCTGGAGGACCAAGCGAACCATCTAGGTGCACATTTTGAACATGTGTCCAGTTCATCGCACTATTCTACAGCATTTACAACATACAAATCAGCAATAGAAAAACAAAAACTAGACCGAAAGAGCACCGGGAACGAGCCATACAACTTACCTTTCTCTCTAGCAGAACTGCATGCATCACTCGCCTGCTGCAACCAATCTGCCCCAGGCTCTGACCGCATACTATATGAAATGTTGAAGAACCTGCCCTCCGAAACGAAGAAAACCCTTCTCTGTCTGTATAACTGTATATGGACCTCCGGCAAGATCCCCTCTGCCTGGAAAGAGGCCATAGTGATTCCTATCCTGAAGTAGGGCAAGGATCCATCGTCCGTATCGAGTTATCGGCCCATAGCTCTAACAAGCTGCATCTGCAAAGTCTTCGAGAAGAAGATAAACCGCCGTCTGATACATTTCCTAGAATCAAACAAGCTGCTTGACCCATAGCAGTGTGGATTTCCCGATGGCCGATCCACCACTGATCATCTGATACGCCTAGAGGCTCAGATTCGTGAGGCTTTTGTCCACAAGCAATTCTTCCTGTCTGTTTTCCTTGATATGGAAAAAGCATACGACACCACGTGGCGATTCGGAATACTAAGAGACCTCGCACACTTTGGAATACGTGGCATTATGCTGAATATCATTGAAAGTTATCTGTCCAACCGCAGATTCCGTGTTCATGTGGGTAGTGCCTTATCAAGACCATATGTGCAGGAAACTGGAGTACCACAGGGTGGTGTGCTTAGTTGCACCCTCTTTATCGTGAAAATGAACTCTCTGCGTCTGTACATCCCACGCAACATATTTTATTCAGTATATGTCGACGATGTACAGATAGGGTTCACGTCATGTAACCTTGCAATCTGTGAGCGGCAGGTTCAGCTTGGTCTGAACAAACTGTCTAAGTGGGCAGACGAGAATGGGTTTTAGTTTAACCCACAAAAGTCCACATGCGTCCTCTTCTCCAGAAAGAGAGGTCTGCACCCTCATCCCAACATCGAGCTACAGGGTGAGGGTCTACCTGTAAAAACTGAACACAAATTCCTAGGCGTAATTCTAGATGCGAAGTTAACGTTTATCGCACATCTAAAGTATTTAAGAAACAAGTGCCTGAAGACAATGAGCATCTTGAAAGTGTTGTCTCGGCCACGGCGGCCGCATTTCGATGGGGGCGAAATGCGAAAACACCCGTGTACTTAGATTTAGGTGCACGTTAAAGAACCCCAGGTGGTCCAAATTTCCGGAGTCCCCCACTACGGCGTGCCTCATAATCAGAACAGGTTTTGGCACGTAAAACCCCATAATTTAATTTTTTTAAGTGTTGTCTCGCACTACGTGGGGTAGTGACACAAGATGTCTATTGAATCTTTATAAGAGCCTCATTCGATCACGTATAGACTATGGTTCCATTATATATTACTCCGCGACGCCGAGCGCCTTGAAGATGTTAGACTCTGTCCACCATCTGGGCATCCGCCTTTCTACGGGTGCTTTCAGAACAAGCCCCGTAGAAAGCCTCTACGCTGAATCAAATGAATGGTCGCTCCATCTGCAGAGAACGTACCTATCCTTTGTATATTTCCTAAAAGTGAACTCAAAGAATTCGCACCCTACCTACACAACCATACATGATCTATCCAGTGTCCAAACCTTTCAGAACCGCCCTTCCGTTAGAATGTCCTACGCACTGCAAGTAAGAGGTCTTGCCGAAGAAATGGATGTGTCACTCCACGAGCACGATGTCATGCCCCCTCCTGTACAGCTGCCACCATTCTGGCAGCTGTACAGTGGCAGCTGATTCAGTGTGATCTGTCCTTCATTGAGGTTACAAAGCATGCGCCGGTCCTACATATCCGTATGCATTTCCTCGAATTGCAGCACAAATACTCTTGCCCGGAATATTTTACTGACGCTTCAAAGTCACACGCTGGCGTGTCTTACGCGGCGGTCGGTCCATCCTTTTCTGCTGCGGGAGTTCTACACCCAAACACAAGCATCTTTACAGCGGAGGCCTACGCTATCCTGGCGGCGGTTAAACACATCAAACAGCTAGACATACGCAAGGCAGTCATTTACACTGACTCTTTGAGCGTGTTAAAATGTTTAAACACTCCAAGTAGGCACAGAAACCCCGTAATTATAACTCTTTATTCCACCATTTGCACCGCGTATGTATCCAAGCAGCAAATTGTGCTCACCGCGGTGCCAGGGCACCGCGAGATCGAAGGGAATGAGTTGGCCAACAAGCTAGCCACATCAGTTCATACAGACGCTGCCACTTCACCCATAGCCGTCTCTGTAATGGACCTAAAGCCCTTTATTAAGAAAAAGGTCAGGACCTACTGGCAACGTCTGTGGGACAGAGAAACGGGCAACAAATTACGCACTATCAAGCCTCATCTCGCTCATTGGCCACCAGAATCGAAGACACGCCGCACACAGGTTACACTTTGCAGACTCAGGATAGGACACACATACAGTACACATGCTTACTTATTGTCCGGTGGCGATCCGCCTGTCTGTGATGAATGTGGCGAGCCACTCAGTGTACTTCACGTCCTCTTACAGTGCCCTGAACTGGAGCCTCGGAGGAAAAAACATTTTCCATTACCATCACGGCAATGTCTCCCATTACATCCTTCTATGTTTTTGGGCAATGAACCTCTTTTTAAATATGGATCACTTCTCGCGTTTTTAAAAGACATACATAATTTCCGTGTTATCTATCCAGGTGACGTGTAGCACGGCCTCTCTGCAGAGGCCACTGCTGCGGTATTTTATTGCGATAGCAATTATATGGACACTCAAAAGCAGATTTCTGCCGTCGGCGTCGCCGTCGCCGTCGCCGTCGCCGTCGCCGTGAGGTTCCGTATGACGTCAATGGAGATGAAATCGTGGCCGCGCGCCGCCGAACGCTGTATGTGCGAGTGAAAGGGCGCGAGGGACGCGCTCTTTCACGGGGAGTGAACGCACGGCGGAGAACAAACGCGCGTTCTGCGCCGTGCTTCC
This sequence comes from Dermacentor silvarum, assembly GCF_013339745.2. NCBI lineage: Eukaryota > Metazoa > Arthropoda > Arachnida > Ixodida > Ixodidae > Dermacentor > Dermacentor silvarum. The sequence continues at coordinate 5,176,550 of NC_051162.1, read as the reverse complement.
TTAAGGGCTGCAGAAGTAGGCGTCTCTTTCCTCCTTTACAATCACCATATATGTAGAGCAAACGCGCCTTCTTCCGATGCGCGAGAGGCCGTGGGGGAGGGGGGGAAGGGGGAGGGAAGGGAGGCGACGTTTAGCTGCGGCACCAAGTGCCTATTTTATTAAAGAAAGCACGTGCCTCGTGGTCTTTGTTCACAAAGGCCTTCGGTAGGCGTTGTGCTGCTTTTATATCCTTAATTTAGCACCATGACCACTTCTCATACATTCACGACCCACAGATCACTCCACACGTCACTGCCGTAATTCTATTCGATATATGTTTTACGCTTATATACCGCAATTTGCTCTTAGGCCCCTTTACAGCCACATGGCATCCTACCATCGGAACCCACTGATCATGGCAAACATACCATTCATTGCCTTGGCGCTCTTTGGCCACATTTGGCCCTTGCGCCAAAAAACACCAAATATCATCAAAGTGTATACCAATGCAGAATAAGTGAGGATGCAAATACGGAAAAGTTAATATGGCTAAAATTAATGAAAACATTTTTATTTATGTCATTAAAATGATAAAATGTCATGTAAATGAATACAAATTGACAAATATTGAGAAACACAATAATTAACACAACATGCAAGGACGACAATACTTGCCCCCCCCCCCCCCCCCCACTTCCAGAAAAAATTACACCATATTCCCGTAGGGGAACCCTGAGTAGTATGCAAAGCGGTCGACTCAAGGCAGTTTTATCAGCTGTATAAACTTGGACATGCAGCAGCACCAGCAACGCGCAAAACTGTTGTCGACGCCGTCGGTGTTTTTCCCGCGTTCGCACCGAACGCGCGCGGCGTTCGTCACTGTTGCCGGTGCCTCTGGGGCGCCTACTGTCGCACCTCTAACCTAAACTGCTTCGCATTATCGCGCGCGGAGCCGCAGGTGTTGCCATCGTTGCGCAATCCGGAGAGGAGAGGAGCGTCGGAGAGGAGAGGAGGAATGTCGAGAGGAGAGATGAGACAAGGAGAGGAGAAGAGGGGGAGGAGGATGCGCATGCGCAGTAGGGGTGTGGACGCACGGCGGTTGGATGGATGGATGGAGGGAGGTAGGGAGGGAGGGAGTGACATAGCCTCAAGCATAAGATGCTTCCAATCTAAAGCTTTGCGGAGTCCCTGCAACGTTCTGCCAAGGACAGGAACCACGAGCTCATGCCCGTGCGATGCTTCCGAGGCGCAGGCTACTCTTCGCCATTACAGTTCATTTAAAAGTACTGGGAACTAGTAATTATTTCGTAACCGTGATTTCTACGTGCACCCAGGTATTTGCGCTACTTTACCATTTGTTGGTTCTGTCGTATGCGTCATTGTAGCACTGCCTAGCTGCGATACAATAGCTTATTGTCGACGAGATATGTCAGCTTTGCGTAGTGCATTTATTGCAAGATGAAATCAGCTTTGTTTCATTGAATAATTATGTGACATATTTGGAAAGTGAGCACGTGGATTTTACGCAGGCGCCATGTCTAAGCGGCCGCAGAAGCCCATACAGCCAGGCGTGACCCCGCCGAGGCCCGGCAAGGAACACTGCATGGTGAGTCGCAAATGAGCCAGGAAGTTATCACAGAGCAAATTGGGCACAACTAGTCGACGACCCACAGAAGAAAAGATGGTTCTTTGGATGCCAGGGCGTGATAGTTTCTTGGGGTCGTATTTGGACAAAAAAATTTTTTTCTTCGATTCGTTTCCTTTGATTAAAGTAAGTTATGTGTAAGCATATGTCTAAATATATAGTACTATTATAGCAGGCCAATTACCGTATAGACTCGTGTAAGGGTCCCACTGTATAAGTTCCGCAACCCCAACTTGACAGGCCAAAATTTGAGAAAAATTTCCGAAGAAGCAATCGCGTTCGGTGCTCCGATGCCGCGCTCGCGCGTCGGCGAATTTTCGCGCTCTGCGTAGTTCCCCGTGCCCCTACTAGATGGCTGGAGCCAGGGTGTCCGCAAGCACCATTTTGACCAGCAGGTTCGGTCCCGTGCAAGGGCCGCACCTCGTCAAAGGAGTCTGATCAGAAGAATAAGAATCGGTTGGAACTCATACGGCAGGCATTACCAAATAATGATCGGCAACTTACCGCTGTAATTGAAAAGTGTACAGTCACTGCAGTCTAGCGGTACTGACATATGGGGACAACTAGAGGCTTAAAAGACACTGTAGATAAAGTTTGTTAGGTATGTCAATAAGGGACAAAAAGACAGCCGTGTGGATTGGAGAGGAAACGGCCAATGTCGACGTGCGCGTATTGTTTTTCTTTTCTCGGTGACCGTTTTTGACGGGGTCATCATTGTTTTAAAGGTGGATTCAAGACGTATCGGGACTTTCTCGAATGTTGCCGCCGATCTTACAACAAGGGAATCAGTGAAAACAATCGAGCAATCTAGACCGGTGACATCTTCGAATATAGGCGGTAAGATTTCATTATACCGGGGGGGGGGGGGCGACGAGCTTTCCGTAACCTACCCACGTATGTGTTATATATATATATATATATATATATATATATATATACAAAACGACAGACACCGACCAAAATAAAAGCTAAAAAATTAAAAACTGAGTAAAAGACGTTTCGGCTTCGCTACGGAAGCCTTGTTCACAATGGGCTTCCGTAGCATTGTTCACAATGGGCCCATTGTGAACAAGGCTTCCGTAGCGAAGCCGAAACGTCTTTTACTCAGTTTTTAATTTTTTAGCTTTTATTTTGGTCGGTGTTTTGTTGCTTCATGTTTCATCCCGACCAAACGGGCTTCCGTCGAACTTTCGATGTCGTGTTATATATATATATATATATATATATATATATATATTGTGACGGGGCGTCAAATAGACGAAAAAGGGATAGTATTTATCTACAGGGATTGTTGGCAGAGATGGCCAAGATGGCTGAACACGCGCAGCGTTTTTCGGCGATCGTCGTCTTCTTCCTTAATGCAAGGAGGCGGCCCGTAACATCTAAGCGCCCCGGCGGGCTGAGCTACCGTCTCGGCGCCGACTAATTACACGAGGAGGTGACGGAAAAGTACGGCTTCAGTCGGGATACGTGCACGACGTCACGAGATGGCAGGGTAGATGGTGAAGAACTGTTCAGTGGGGTGATTTCATAATTCACGTCACTAAGTTGCCGTAAAACCTTGTAAGGTCCGGTGTAACGCGATAAAAGCTTTTCGGAGAGACCGACGCGACGAGAAGGAGTCCAGAGAAGCACAAGAGATCCCGGAGAAAAGCAGAGGTGCCGGTGGCTGCGGTCGTAGCGGTCCTTTTGGCATAATTGTGAGTCGGATAGTCGCTCATGAGCTATCTGACGTGCCAGATGGGCTCGCGCGGCAGCATCGCGGGCATACTCCGTGGTATGTTGTAGAACAGCAGGTAGGAGCGTGTCAAAAGGCAATGCAGGGTGGTGGCCATACAGGAGGTAAAACGGCGAAAAACCGGCGGTGTCGTGACGGGAGGAGTTGTACGCGAACGTGACGTATGGCAAAGCGCTGTCCCAGTCCCGATGATCGTCAGACACGTACATCGACACCATATCGGTTAAGGTGCGGTTCAACCTTTCGGTGAGCCCGTTGGTCTGCGGGTGGTACGCAGTAGTGAGCTTGTGCTCCACAGAACAGGAACGAAGGAGGTCATCGACAACTTTCGACAAGAAGTAGCGGCCTCGGTCTGTGAGCAGTTGCCGAGGAGCACCATGACGAAGGATGACGTCATGAAGGAGGAAATCGGCGACGCGACGTCAGTGGCGCAACTAGTCGGCAAAGCTCGCGTGATGGCAAAACGCGTAGCGTAGTCGGTCGCAACTGCGATCCACTTGTTCCCTGAAGCAGACGAAGGAAATTAGCCGAGGAGGTCGAGACCGACGCGGTAGAATGGCTCCTGGGGTATGTGAATTGGATGCAGAAGGCCTGCAGGCAACCCTGAGGGCCGTTTACGTCGCTGACAAAGGTCACACGCAGCAACGTAGCGTCGAACAGATCGGTACAGACCAGGCCAGAAAAACCGGCGCCGCACGCGATCGTATGTGCGGGATACGCCAAGATGGCCAGCGGTCGGAGCATCGTGGAGTTCCTGGAGAACAGTAGCACGAAGATGCTTGGGGAGAACAAGCAGAAGCTCTGGGCCGTCGGGAGTGGTACTACGACGGTAAAGAATATCGTCGTGAAGCTCAAACAGACGAAGCGATGGGTTGGGCTGACGAGAATTGAGGCGGTCAATTATAGATCGTAACGTGTCGTCACTTTGCTGTTCAGCGCGTATGTTGGCCAGATCTGCAATAGCCATGACGAAGTCACCGGTATCACGTTCGGTGGTGTCGGGAGGATCGACAGGGTAGCGGGATAAACAGTCAGCATCTTGATGCATCCGGCCAGATTTGTAGAGCACGTCAAAGGTGTATTCCTGTAGTCGTAACGCCCAGCGGCCAAGCCTTCCTGTAGGATCCTTCAGCGACGAGAGCCAGCAAAGGGCATGGTGGTCCGTGACAACGGAAAAAGTTCGGCCGTACAAATAAGGGCGAAATTTTGCCACAGCCCAGACCAAAGCCAGGCATTCGCGCTCAGTTATCGAATAATTCCGCTCCGACGACGAGAGAAGGCGGCTGGCGTAGGCAATGACACGGTCCTGGTCGTTCTGGCGTTGGGCGAGTACTGCACCTATGCCGTGGCCACTAGCGTCGGTGCGAACTTCTGTAGGGGCCGACGGGTCATAATGCGCCAAAATGGGCGGTGAAGTCAGTAAACTGACAAGGGTGGTGAATGCGGCAGCTTGTGCACGACCCCAGGAAAAAGAGATGTCCTTCTTGAGTAGGTCAGTAAGCGGCCGGGCAATGTCGGCAAAATTCCTGACGAAGCGGCGGAAGTAGGAACACAAGCCGGCAAAGCTCCGTACATCGCTAACTGAGCGAGGAACAGGAAAGTCTCGGACGGCACGCACCTTGTCGGGGTCAGGTTGGACACCGCTAGCACTAACAAGGTGTCCGAGAACGGTGATGTGACGCCGAGCGAAACGACACTTGGAGGAGTTGAGTTGTAGGCCAGCGCGGCGAAACACATCAAGAATGGCCGACAGGCGGGCTAGGTGGTCCTCAAAAGTAGGCGAAAATACAATCACGTCATCTAGATAACATAAACACGTAGACCACTTATAGCCCCGAAGGAGAGAATCCATCATTCGCTCGAAGGTCGCGGGGGCATTACACAATCCAAAAGGCATAACCTTGAATTGGTAAAGTCCATCCGGTGTGACGTACGCAGTCTTTTCACGGTCCATGGCATCAACGGTAATCTGCCAGTATCCGGAGCGTAGGTCGATGGAGGAAAAGTACGTGGCGCCGTGGAGGCAGTCCAAGGCGTCATCGATTCGGGGCAGAGGGTAGACGTCCTTGCGTGTGATGTTGTTCAAGTGTCGGTAGTCAACATAAAAGCGCCAGCTGCCGTCTTTCTTTTTTACTAGCACCACAGGGGACGCCCACGGACTGGAAGAAGGTTCGATAACGCCTTTTGTGAGCATTTTGTCAACTTCGCCTTGGATCACACGACGTTCGGCGAGGGAGACACGATAGGGACGGCGACGGATAGGGCTCGCGTTCCCCGTGTCGATGCGATGTTGGACAACAGACGTTTGGCTCAGAGAACGATCGTCGAAGTCGAAAATGTCCTGGTAAGACTCCAGGAGGCAGCGAAGGTCAGTAGCTTGATCAGAAGGAAGGTCATCAGGGATCATTCTGACAAAGACATCGCGCGGCGAACTGGTTGTGGTGCAAAGGAAGGACGAACTGGAGGAACGGGTGGGATCCAACGCACAAATCTCGCAGTCTTCGGCAGCAGTGATGGCGGCGAGTGACATGCCTGCCGGAATCAGTTGAGGAGAGGCGCTGAAGTTTAAAATAGGAATGGCGATGCGGTTGCCGGTGACGGTCACGAGGGTGTTAGGCATGGCGACGTTCTTGGCGAGCAGAACGTCCGTTACCGGGGATAGCACGTAATCGCCATCAGCGACAGGAGGTTTCGAGACAATGGCGATATATATGGCGGCTTGCGGGGGCATGCGCACATAGTCGAGAGAGCAGAGACGTGCCGAAGGGGTGGTTGGGGCATCGGCTAGGTGAGGTAGTTCGAGCTGCAGGAGGCCAGTTGCACAGTCAATTAGGGCAGAATGAGTCGCGAGAAAGTCCAGACCAAGAATAACGTCGTACGGGCATTGTTCAAGAACGACAAATAAAACAGTAGTTGGGTGACTGGCGATTGTGACACGGGTGGTGCACATGCCAAGGATGGTGGGAGTTCCTCCATCGGCCACTCTTACAACGTGGGAAACAGCAGGTGTGACCACCTTATTTAGGCGACGGCGAAGACCAGAGCTCATGACGGAAATATAAGCCCCGGTGTCGACAAGTGCAGAAATCGTCACGCCATCAACGTCAATGTCCAACACACAGCGTCGAGTTGGCAGAGTAACTAGAGGGTTTTCGGGCAGAGTCGTAGATGCAGCGTTACCTCCGGGCGCTGCATCGTTTAGTTTTCCGGAGTGAAGGAGCCACGGTTGCTCGGCGACGGGGCGCGGCGAGGTGGCGGGGAGCGGGAGGACGGACGGCGGTACGGTTGCGAACGCGACTGGTGACCTCTAGGTGACGGCGAGCGGGTGGACCATGTCGTGGCAGCGTCAGGATTGTAGGGGTGTGCTGCAGATAGTGGCTCAAAAGGGCTGCGATCAAGACGGCGAGCATGGCCAAAGGATGGAGTACGTTGCGGGAACGACCAGCGGTTGTGACAGTAGCGAGCAACGTGCCCGACACGGCGGCAGTGAAAGCAGATAGGCCGATCGTCTTCAGTTCGCCAATCAGCAGGGTTTCGCGATCGTGGAGCGAACCGCGGATATCGCGGGAACGATGTCGGGGCCCCGGAAGCGGATGTAGGGCTGACAACAGCGCAAGCAGCGTGAACCCCGAGATTCGCGAGTTCGTTTCGCACGATGGCTTGGACTAGCGAAACCGCTGGTGTGCTCGAGTCGCCGGCGTTAGAGTTGGTAAAGAGGCTAGCGGGAGCCATTGCCTCGATTTCACGACGGACAATCCTCGTCAATTCGGCCGACGGCGGTGAAAGGTTAGATGGCGGCCGCTCTTCACACGAAGACGTTGCAGCGGTGTTGGGAAGCCGGGCGAATGGTCGTTCAATACGGCGGCTCTTAGCCTGCTCGAAGCGCTGACACTCCTCGATCATGGCATCGATGGTAGCACAATTTCTGCACATGAGCAGATTGAATGCGTCGTCCGCTATCCCTTTCAGGACGTGGCCAACCTTGTCAGACTCTGACATGTTACTGTCAGCTTTACGGCACAGCGCCAGCACATCCTGTATGTAAGAGAAATACGATTCCGTGGACGTCTGGGCGCGAGTTGACAGCTGTTGCTTCGCAATGATTTTTCGACTGGAGGCGTTACCGAACAGGTCACGGAGCTTTTGTTTGCATGTATCCCAGCTTCCGAAGTCGGCGTCGTGATTGTCATACCACAACTTCGCCGTTCCACTAAGATAAAACACCACATTGGCCAACATGAATGTCAGGTCCCAGTGGTTGGAATCGCTCACCCGTTCGTATAGCGTGAGCCATTCCTCAACGTCGATACCATCGGTGCCGTTGAACATTCCAGGGTCTCGGGGTTGGACGACTACAATCAGTGTCCGCGGCGCAGAAGCAGATTCCGGTTGGTGTGCCATGGTGGTCGCACCGCAGCGCCGACCGCTTCGGAGCTCCGTCGTCTGGCGAGAATACCCCGCACCTCCCACCAATGTGTGACGGGGCGTCAAATAGACGAAAAATGGATAGTATTTATCTTCAGGGATTGTTGGCAGAGATGGCCAAGATGGCTGAACACGCGCAGCGTTTTTCGGCGATCGTCGTCTTCTTCCTTAATGCAAGGAGGCGGCCCGTAACAATATATATATATATATATATATATATATTGTAACGTGGCGAAGAGGAGGAGATAGAAGAACTCAGCAGCAGCCACGGCTACATTTCGGTGGCGACTTCGTGGCGACCTCTCATCCATCCTGGTCTTAATCTGTGAATACGCATCGATCATCCGTAACAGTTTTTGGTGGAAGTTGCTGGGTACCCCCCGACCACCACGCGACACGGACAGCACGGTTCTCCAACCTCCTGATCTGCGTCGAAGCCGCCGAGTCGCTGGATTGCCCGCATTACTTCCGGTGTTTCAGATGTCCCACACCGAAGCCAACACTCGCACGGAACCATCGGCATCTTCGACCCAAAGGATGGCTTGTCCGTGGCAGCGCCAACATCTGGTAGAGCCTCGCACATTTTGAGGGAAGCCCGGCGAGGACGTGGAAGAATGGCTTAACCACTACGAACGGGTGAGCAAGCACTATCGTTGGGACAGCGTAACGCGACTCTCCAACGTAGTCTTCTTTCTGATGGACACGGCGCTCGTGTGGTTCGATAACCACGAGGAAACTCTGACAACGTGGGATCGTTTCACGTCCGAAATCAAGAAGCGTTTCGGCGATTCAATCGCAAGGAAGAAGCAGGCCGAGCAAACGCTCCTTCAAAGAGCTCAAGTTCCGGGCGATACGTGCACGACCTACATCGAAAACGTGCTCAAAGTATACAGGACGACCAATCCTCGTATGTCAGAGGAGGACAAAGTTGGCCATTTGTTGAAGGGAATCGCGGAGGACGTTTACAACTTCCTCATTGGTAAAGAGAACCTTGGCTCAGTTGCCGAGGTAATACGTCATTGCCGTACCTTTGAGGCTCTCAAACTGCGCCGCATAATCCCGAAGTTTGGCCGGCTAGCAAACGTAACAACTGTTGCAAACATTGAAGACGACATCCCATCAGTCGATCTCGCGACGACCATTAGACAGATTGTTAGAGAGGAGTTACGTTGTTGCACGGAATTGAACAATGAGTTCCGTGATAGTCAACATCCGTGCAATCCTCCACCATCGCTGCAACGACTGTCGAGGAGCACCGCTCGAGAAGGCCAATGAGAACGCAGCAGAACTACCACCGGCAACGAGCGTGCTGCCCGTTGTTTAGCAACGGCCTACTCGGAGCCACAGACATACTCATCCTACCCGAATGTTAGCTGCGAGCCTCCCGTGTGTTATACCTGCGGTGTCACAGAATTCTGTCGTCAGCGTAGTTGGGCACCGAGGTGGTACGAGTCACAGCCAGCGTCCTATGGCACTGAACGTCCTAACTTCGACAATTCGTGGCCTCCACGCTCCTTTACTTTGTCGACGACCTTCCCCATCAACAGTCCTCGACGGAATCACCGCAGCGACTCGCCCGTTTCAGACCGCAGTCTCACTCCACCGTCTTCACGTCAACGTCGCTCTCCTTCACCGAGGTGACGTTCATTCTCACCACAGCCGCCGGGAAACTAGACTGCGCGGCCGATGGAGGTGAGTTTGCCAGGCTCGACAGGACACTAATACCTCCACTGGTTAAGAAACAAAGTGGAAGTGATAATTGATAGTATATGTACAATGGCATTGGTGGACACCGGGGCTATGAGATAAGTTATGAGCCTTTCTTTCAAGAACTGGCTTCGACGCAGTGATGTTTTCCCTCGACACGCATGCTAAATTCCGCTGAATAAGCGGTGAAATATTGCGTCCCCTTGGTGTTTGTGCTGTAAATGTGTTATTGGCGGACAAGTGTTATTTAGCCGAGTTTGTCATTTTGGAACGTTGCACGCACGATGTTATATTAGGGATAGACTTTCTGCAGACCTGCGGGGCTTCAGTCAATTGTGGTGCCGGCGAGCTTTGGATAAATAGCGGAAAACCTGGAGTCGATGCTTGTCAGGATCCGTCATTATCAGACCTCCTGGATCAACAACCCGCTGGACAAAAGACATTTGCCGTTGCTGAGGGAGTGACGCTGCCTCCGTGGTCTTTAGCACCGGTATCCGTCATCGCATCTTGTACAGACGCTTCATTTTACGCCGTGGTAAAACCCTTCGGCGACTCTTGTGGAAAGAAACACCTACTGGTACCCAATAGTATCGTATCCGTGAACAATGGTAGCACGTTTTTGTGGACGTTAAATTGTTCTGCCGTTCCTGTGCGTGTTCCCGAACACATGAAGATTGCTGTCTTGGAAGACGTCAGGTGCTGTTCATCGATGGTCGTCAGGGACGAGGATTCCACTCAAGGACGAGCCACTTGCCCTTACGAGCAGAAAATTCTACGCATGGTCAGCAAGTCTTTGTCATCACATGAACGGGACACCTTAGTACAACTGCTATCTCAGTATGCTTCCGTGTTCGACTTCTCTCAAGATGAGCACCGTACAACTATCCCATCTTCGCGTGTTCGTCGTCGCATTGACACAGGGTCGGCACATCCTCTTCGGCAGAAGCCCTACCGAGTGTCTTCATCAAATCTCAAGATTATTGCGGACCAGGTACAAGAGATGCTGAGGAAAAATGTCATTAAAGAATCATCAAGCCCGTGGGCCGCACCTGTCATCCTGATAAAGAAAAAAGATGGCTCGTGGAGATTTTGTGTTGATTATAGGCGATTAAATGCAATTACCAAGAAGGATGTGTACCCACTCCCGCGAATTGACGACGTAATAGACTGCCTACATTCTGCCTCCTAGTTTTCGTCCCTCGATCTACGTTCAGGCTATTGGCAGATACATGTGGATCCCGTCGACAAAGAGAAGACCGCCTTTGTTACACCGGACAGTTTATTCGAATTTAACGTTATGCCGTTCGGGCTCTGTAATGCGCCCGACACGTTCGAGAGATTCATGGACACAATTCTCCGCGGTCTAAAGTGGGAAATATGTCTTTGCTACCTGGATGATGTTATTTTCGGCCGCACTTTTGAGGAACATAACGAGCGCCTTAGCCTGGTTTTGAAATGCGTGGAGAAAGCAGATTTGATTCTCAACTCTGGAAAGTGTAGGTTTGGGGAGCGACAGACATTGGTTCTCGGTCATCTAGTCGACAAAGATGGAGTCAGACCTGACGCCCGCAAGATTGAAGCGGTCAGTGCCTTCCAGCCTCCGCAGTCAGCGCGGGAACTTCGCAGTTTCCTGGAACTATGTTCTTATTTGCGTCGTTTTGTCCCAAAATTCGCCGACGTTGTGCACCCGTTGACGCGTCTGTTGCAAAAGGATGTATCGTTCGACTGGACACCAGAATGTGAGCCATCGTTCCGTCAGCTTAAATTCTTACTTACGTCAGACCCCATCCTGCGTCATTTTGATCCGTGTTCCCCTACCGAAGTTCATACTGACGCCAGCGGGAGCGGTACTTGTTCAACGGCGAAACGACGCCGAACACGTTTTTGCCTATGCCAGTCGTTGCTTAAGCAATGCTGAGCGAAACTGCACAGTCACTGAGCAGGAATGCCTTGCAGCTGTTTTTGCTGTTCAGAAATTTCGCTGTTACATCGATGGTCGCCCATTCAGCATAGTGTTGGGAACAGGTTGTTGAGACGGGTAGCGTTTAGGCCGGTGATCCTTCAGCCATAGGGATGAGTACGTCCAGGAGTAAGAGCGATATAAAAAGGGTTTATTCTACATATTTACAGTGGCTCCAAATATGGAAGCCCACTCCATGGGGGGAGCACTTTGAAAGTCTCAGCTCACTACATGTCCGAGCACATATCAGAACAGGTCAGGACACACCACTGCACGCAAGGTGTCTCCTTATAAAACATCGGTCTTCCCTAGTTGACCCGACTAGGGAATCAGATGACCTTGATGCGGCCAATCAGAAAGGCCGTCTTGTTCGCTGAACTCCGCCTCTAATATTGCACCTTCGAAGCAAGGACGAGTGAATCCGGAAACGGGGTTGACACTCCTTCCACGAAAGTCGGTGACCTGTTTCTTGCCCTCCGACGGTCATCTTGCCAGGGTCGGGAGAATGGCCTTTGCACTAATCCCCGCGTCTGAAGAAGGGTGGCGGTTGGGGTCGGTCGCTTCGAAGTGAGCGTCTGGACGACGCTGATGAAAGGGGTGGCATCGGGGGAAGCACCCAAAGAATGGGCACTGCCGAGTTGGGGCGCTTGTTTGCCCGTCTCGTCGGTGTCTGGCACTGTCGCCGTCTGGACGACGCTCATGAAAGGGCCTGCCTCGATGGGAAACAATCAAAGAATGCGCCCGGCCGATTCGGGACGCAACAATAGTCACCGATCACCATTCATTATGCTGGCTGGTCAGCCTTCGGCATCCGTCTGGTCGTCTAGCACGGTGGGCGCTACGACTACAAGAGTACGACTTTGTAGTGAAATACAGAAGCGGGCGCCGGCATGCTGACGCCGACTGCATTTCCCGTTTACTACTGCCAACGGCAAATTCTGACGAAGACACTTTCGATGACTGTCTGGCCGCTATTGCACCTGAACTTCCGGACGCAACCATCTTCCAGGAGGATCAACGCAACGACGTCACTCTGGAACCTCTTTTCGTGATGGCCCTGAATCCGAAAGCCAGTGGTGGTTTTTCCATACGTGACAGCTTGTTATATAAAACCAACCACTCTGCAAGTGGCGCCCGCTTTCTTCTTATAGTCCCGGAGAGTCTCCGTAGTGCTGTGCTACATGCCATGCATGATGATCCAACATCATGTCATCTTGGAGTCGCCCGTACGCTACAGCGTGTGCAAGAGCGATTTTACTGGCCTCACATGCGTCAAACAACAAAGCAATATGTGGCTAGTTGTGACCAATGCGAACGGCGGAAAGATCTTCAACCGCCTCACTACGTCTTCTGCAGCCGTTGATTCCCCCTCACGCACCTTTTGAACACGTTGGCGTGGACCTCCTGGGCCCATTCCTACGGTCATCGAATAACAATCGATGGATCATCCTTTGTGTAGACCACCTTACACGCTACACGGAGACCGCAGCAGTGCCGTCATCTACCGCTGTTTGCGTCGCAGCTTTCTTGTTGCATTATGTCGTCCTACGCCATGGCCCACATCGCGTGATTATAAGTGAACGCGGTCGTCAATTCATGGCCGACGCTGTTGAAGAGCTGCTTCGGCTATGTGGGACACAATTTCGTCACTCAACGCCGTACCGTCCGCAAACCAATGGTTTTGTTGAACGCACGAATAGAAATCTGACGAACATGCTGTCCATGTATGTGTCCTCTAACCACAAGAACTGGGATGATGTCTTACCATTCATAACATACGCCTACAACACTGCGAAGCATGAGACAATGAATTACAGCCCTTTCTATCTGCTTTATGCTCGATCGCCGCGGAGCTTCCTCGACACGATTCTGACGTTTTCTCTGGACGCTGAGGATCCCGTCGCCAAGACACTTTGCCTCGCCGAGGAAGCCCGCCGAATAGCCCGCGTCCGCACATTGGCATCGCAAAACCGCTCGAAGGATCGGTACGATAGATCCCATCAAGCCATTTATTTTGAGAAAGGTGACCTAGTGCTGCTATGGACCCCACAACGCAAGCGCGGCTTGTGCAGCAAGCTCTTGTCACATTATGTGGGCCTGTTCGTTGTTTTATATCGCCTGTGCGACCTAACTTACGTGGTTGCACGGGTTTTGTCTACAGATAGGCGTTCCAAGAAAACCAAGCTTGCTCATGTTGCACGACTCAAGCGCTACTACCCCGCCACAAAACAGTAACTATCCCAGTGGGCTTCGTCTGCGAAAGGGGGATTGTAACGTGGCAAAGAGGAGGAGATAGAAGAGGAGGAGAACGAAGAACTCAGCAGCAGCCACGGCTACATTTCGGTGGCGACTTCGTGGCGACCTCTCATCCATCCTGGTCTTCATCTGTGAATAAATATCGATCATCCGTAACAATGTGTATATATATTCTGAAGGACAAAACGCAGAGACAGCACCTGTTCCGGGGCCAGCTGTTCTATATCTCTCCTCGTTGCTGCTAAAGATAGTTCTGGCGGTTGTGAGGGCGCACTGATGCTGGAAAGCCATTGCATAGTCGTCGGTAGTAGTCGTTAAGACCGTCCATCGCAACCAGCTCCTCGAGGGGTCGGCACTGACTGTTGCGCTCTGGTCGCACGTCTCGTCGACGACCACCCTGTCGCAGTTTGGCACGTAGGGCAGTAGTCCCTGCACGATGAGCAGCCGCTCTGCTCAGCTGTCGCGTGCCCCCTTGCAACGCTGCCGCAAACTGACCGAGGCCCGCCGTCGCGCTCGAATCAGCCGCGACCGAAGAAAACCGCGAACAATGCGCGACTGGTCTTCCGCGCGTCTCGGCCGCTGTCCCGCGCGTCTTGAGCGTCTATCACGTGCGGGCAGGTCTTTCATGATAATGCCCCCCAACGAGGCCTCCCTCAGTGCGGTATGAACGGCCACGAACTCGGCCAACGGCTGCGTAGACATGCAACTATGTGGCTCCGACAAGCCGGGAAGCATCTCCCTGCCACGATCGGAGGAAAGATCGGGCTCTCGGATTGGTAGCGTCGGCGCCTCCATGCGCCCCGACGTTGATGTGGTTGAGAGCCGTTTCACTGACTGTTTCAGCAGAGCAAAGCCTTTGCAGAATGCAGGACCCGTGGTGGTACAAATGTCTCTCGTTCTGGGTCTACAGCGGGGCAGGTGGCGAGGCAATCTGCCAGAACCTTCCCGGCTGCAGCTACAGCAGCAAGATGCTGCGGATTCTGAGCTATGCATGGGTTTCATCGCAGCAGATCAGCCGGCGTAGACTGCCGCGTGAAAGTGCCAGAGGTGTTATGATCGGCTCGGAACTGCACCTCTCAAATGTGGGAAACAAGCCTGAGCGCCTTTCCCGTGACAAGATAATCCTCTTTCATCCCCGAGGAAGCGTCACACCTCTACGACCTGAGTAGACGCAAAGGGCGAGCTACCAAAGAAGAGGACCCGAGGGGGAGGAGGTCGTCAACTTGACCGCCCGACAGAGGATTGACACTTCCACAAGTTCCCCGAAGGAGACATCGGCAGGTTATGATCTTCCTGGAAACTGTATCTCTCAAATGTGGGAAGCAAGCCCGAGCGCTTTTCCCGTGACGATATAATCCCCTTCATCCCCGAGAAAGCGTCTCACCTCTACGACCTGAGCAGACGAAAACGGCGAGTTACCAAGAAGGAGGACCCGAGGGAGAGGAGGTCGTCAACTTGACCACCGGAGAGAGGACATCCCCGAAGGAGACTTCGGCCACCACGAGGGGATTTAAGGCCGTCCTGGCCCCCGTGTTAAACAGAACCGCTCGAGACTCGGATAGAGTCAAAACCATGTACCAATGAAGTGAATACAATCCTTTCTATTTTTCATCATCACGATGCCCGCCTTCATCGTCGTCTCCTGATTCCTGCGGTGACGACCCACCTCACCCGGTCGAGATTATATCAGCTGGTTGGCAGCAATGGGATACTCCACCCTTCGTCCTGGCTTCAGCAGAATGGTGAGCGCTTGACTTTCTTTGAGAATTTGCCAGGTTTTAGCTTGTGTGTTTTCTAAAACGGTGAATTAGTTTCTGTACGTGCAGGCTACTGTTGAAAGCTTCCTCACGTCACAGTAGAGTAAGAAAGTCCTCGTTCGGGATTGACCATGGATTTGGGCAAACGGAAAAAGCCAGAGTTGTTATTACTTTGTGAAGAGCTGGGAATTGAGGTCGGGAAAAGTCAGAGAAAGCCGCAGCTGATTGAGGCTATTGAGAAGTGCGGGGCTCTTGAGGACGAAATTTCAGAAGCATGGGAAGAGATAGAGAAACGAGCTGAGAAAGCTGAGCAAAACGCTGCAGAAGAGAGGGAACAGAGAGCTGCAGAAAGAAAGGAACGAGAGGAACAGAGAGCTCATGAACTAAAGCTAAAAGAACTAGACGTGCAGCGGGATCTGGCCAGGATATCAGCAAATAACCTCTCAATAGATGGAAGACGTTCAGGTGAAGTAGGAGTAAAGATAAGGGATCTCATGCCATCGTGCAAGGTGAACGATGACATGGGTTTGTTTCTCGTTACTTTTGAACGAACCTGCGAGAGAAACGGGTTGGCACTAGAGAGTTGGCCACAACAGATTCTGACCGTTCTTCCTGGCGAAGCAACCGAAATAATTGCGAGGCTAACGAAGGACGAGTCAGAGGACTATCAGAAAGTAAAAGCTGCGCTGCTAAGAAAATATCGGCTCTCAGCGGAGGCTTTTCGCCGCCGTTTTCGGGAGGCAGTTAGGACACCAGGCGAGTCTTATCAAGATTTCACTTATAAATTGAAAGCCAATTTAATTGAATGGCTAAAAGGGGAAGACGCGTTCGGTTGTCACGACAAGGTGGTGGAGCTAATCTGCAAGGAGCAGTTCTATGGTTCTAAGCAGTTCTAGCGAAGAGATGCGCCTTTGGATTCAAGATAGGTCAGGCGAAAAGGGCTTGGAACGGGCTGCAGTGCTAGCAGATGAATTCGCCGCACGTCGCGAATCCGAGAAAACACGCGTCAGGGCCTTCACTAAATTCAGCAAAGAAGAAAACAAGCGCCCCTTTCACAACGAGAAAGCTGGAGGTGGGACCAGTGACGCACCGACCGATAATTCCGGAGAGAATGAAACCACAATGAAAGACGAAAGAAAAAAAAGGGCGTTTGAGGCTAGAAAACCGGTCGTCTGTTTTCGTTGCCAGGAGCCTGGACACCTTGCGATCGGCTGTAGAAAGCCTAGAATTGTTTTTTCTTTCGTGAATGACGACGACAACTTGGCGCTCTTAGAACCCTACATTCGCGACCTCGCAGTGAACGGAACGCCATGCAGGGTACTTAGGGACTCGGCTGCGACAATGGACATCGTCCACCCTACGTATGTGCAACCTGAGGATTTTACCGGGGAACATGCGTGGATCCGGCAGGTAGTTGAGGATAGTGTTTGCTTGCCCATAGCCAGCGCAAAGATCGAGGGGCCGTTCGGACTATTGATGACTGAAGCCGCGGTATCACAGAATCTGTCCAAACAATACACCTACTTATTTTCAAATCGCTCGGAAATGCTGCTAAAGAAAAAGGGCCTGAGTTTTGGCGACCCTACGGTCCAAGCTCTCCCGCGTAACACGGCTCAAGAAATCGCGGTAGAAGAGAACGATTGCGCCACGAAAGTGGAAACAGTGGCTTTTCCGGAGGACGTTCCTTACGGAGACAAGGCTTGTTTCAGCAGCCCGAAAAAGGTCAAGGACGCGCTGAAAAACTCCCTTGTACCTCCGCATTTGAACGACGGTCCGGAATCGTCCAAAGGAGAGGAGACTGACATGGCGGCTAAACAGGGCAGGAACCGGACGATCGGGGATTGCAGAGGCACATTCGGTGACCGCCTGGCGATGCAAACATTTTTCAGACGGCGCAAACGAGCGAAGTATTTAGCGCAGCGCAAATTCGAGAAAGAAGCCACACCGCAGCCCGTAAACAAAGGGCCATCATGCAGAACTTCAAATGGCTCATTATGGTGGTTAAGGAAACGGAGAAGTCGCCAAAGGCGGATGACAACAGAACAGGGCGCGTCTCCGCGATTAGGACTGCGGCTGGAAGGGGCAACCTGGCTGAGGTACGTGCGCACGCACAGGGCCAGTCAAACAGTCAAAAAGAGGGAATGCGCCACGAGAGCGAGGACAAAGGAAGAATGGCGATTCTCCTCGCGTTTACGTCCTCCCTCTCTGAGACGCGAAAGAAAGCTGCGGCCACACGAATTGACAGGTGACGGGAGGGGGCAGTGTATGTCTGACGCCCTTTATTGCCCATGGCGAGGTCCAATGACTTTCAGATTGCGACCTAGTCGAGTGCGCATTAGGAGGTAGTAATTGTCGAATTGGGCGCCTCCGTAAGGTTCTCGTTTGTAAATTTGTAAATGGAGCACGTTGTATTTTTTTCTTTTGTTAGTAATTAAGACCTTATTTCATTTAATTTATAAGGTTCCGCGTTAATCTCGGTGTTTCGTTGTATTGATTGTTATGAGAGCCAGTGGCGCGAATAAAACTGCGAAGCAAGTTTTGCGACGGTAGTGGCTTGTGGACACGCTGATTTTGTAGATAGGCATTGACATTGGAGGTTTGTAGAAATACATCGTTTTGGATAATTCAATGCTTACAGGGTAGGTGCGTTTATCTGCTGCCATTGTGGAATTTTGATGTGCTGAAGCGTATTCGGAGAAACAATTTTATTGCGATAGCAATTATATGGACACTTCAACCGGATTTCTGCCGTCGGCGTCGCCGTCCTCGTCGTCGTCGCCGTGAGGTTCCCTATAGATAAAATCTTCGCCGCGCGCCGTATGCCCGAGCGGAAGCGTGCGGGGACGCGCTCCCACGCGCAAGCAAGGAAGCGGGAAGCCAGCGCCGGAGGGAGCGGGGGGGGGGCGCACCTCTACTCTGCCAACAACCGCGCTCGTCTCGCCCGCACCGTCTCTTATCCCCCAGCGGCTCTGACCTTTATGCGCCGTGCATTCGCCGCTCAGTTTCCGTTGAAGCGATAGACCGCACGTCCCTTCGCCCGCTGCAGCGTATGCTTGCTGCTAGCGTTTTCACAGTCGTCTGCTGTCATTCCGTGTGATCTCTTCGTGTTAGTGCGCGCTCACACCACGCTTGTTCATTCAGTTCGTAATAGTCGGGCCACATTTTCCAACGCACGCTACACATGCAATGCTGCCCGGATCGGCAGTGCAGATCTACAGGTGTGTCCCTTCGCACGCGCTGCCCACGCGAAGCGCTTCTCATCAACACCACAGTTTCACACGCGCCTTCTCGTGCTCATCGAGTCTCTCTTCATGTCGGTCTACTTACGCCGCAGCACACCTGCTTACTTAATCAGCTCATGTTTACTACAATTCATATTGCTACCAAAGCCGCTCACCTTACTTCGTATGACATTGCTGTGTTGCTATCGCATTCATTGCTTCGCCCTTAGATCGAAACTGTGACATTTTTCTTTAACGGTGTTGCGAGCAGATGGTTTTCACACGAAAGTGTTTTATGCCGGGGTCCACCAAGACTTCACTGACGTATTTCCGTCACGGAAATACGTCACACGAACATACACGAACATAATACAAAGAAAGAAACCAGAAGAAAAAGTTCCACAAACATGCAAAATTTGGAAATCGAACCCACGACCTCTCGGTCCGCGACGATAGATCGCCGAGCGTTTAACCCATTGCGCCACAAACGCATTTGCAGAGAGCTACACAGACGCGCCTTATATATCTAACACTCCTCCGTGTACCCGCGCTCTTGCTCGGGGCGGTGCCGCCGCCTACGAGCAGAAAAGAGAAGTACTGCATTATGACACTAACGCGCACCGACAGTGAACGCTTCGGTGGTCTCAGCACTACGACGCCTCGATGCCAGCATTCGAAGGGACGCTGGCATCAAGAAGCAGTACCAACGCCACCTAGGTGGCGTTCACCGTACTCAGCACAGCGGAGCGTGGCCTCCGCAATTAGCTCTGAAAATGTTTCTGAAGTTGATCGCGGAGGCTGCAATTACGACGCGCTGTACGCGCTGATTTGACTCGGTGACGATTCAGTTACGTGCTTTGTCTTGCGCGTTGTATTAGTGTGTCAGTTACGTGCTTCGTCTTTCGCGTTGTGCTAGCGTGTGCAGCGTAGTGCAGCTTCCATATGCACGACGGTTGCTCATGGTCATCGACGTTGGTAGTCGTGATGGAGGAGACGTGCCACCAGGCGTCAGCGTGGGTGCATCAACGCCTAAGGGCGCTTTAGCCACAAAACACCAATAGACATTATATATCAATGTGCAATAAACATTACACTACTTCTGTGAAGACACGTTTCACTTTCGTGTTCTATAGCGATTCCTATATAAGAGGGATCAACCACATTTTTTGTTTTCTGGCTTTAAATGCCACTTTTTCAATCAGCTTAATTAGTAGTTGTAATGGTCATCAGAGTGCAGTACATATGGCATTAGAAGCGCTGGTACTGGCAGTTAGCATTGACCCAACTCACTGCGCAGCATTTATCCCTTTGATGATTTTAAATGCGCTCTCAGTCTCTCAATAAACGCGGCTTTCCCGGGCAAGAGAAACAAAAACGTTAGGTATTAGGTTGGTTGAAATATACATTGAAGTCTAATTTTTCCTTTCGTTAATTTTCGGGAATCTCGAACGAGGACTGCAGGTATAATTCTGATAAGGTTTTATGTGAAGAATGTGTGAACTTGGCAATTCTCATGGTTAGTTGGGTGCTCTCTGTTTGTTGTGCCTTGGGCTTGGCGTGGTCTATTTCCAGAAGGTGTCACCTCGCTTGCTGTGCAACGAACGGCGAAACGAAGCAGAGGCACGGGGTCCACCGGTCTTTTCGATGTGCTTGGATGCTGCAACCCCTTCGAGACCTCCTGTGGTGGCGGACGGGTTGTTATGATCGGCTTGGAACTGCACCTCTCAAATGTGGGAAACAAGCCCGAGCGCCTTTCCCGTGACGAGATAATCCTCTTTCATCCCCGAGGAAGCGTCACACCTCTACGACCTGAGTAGACGCAAAGGGCGAGCTACCAAAGAGGACCCGAGGGGGAGGAGGTCGTCAACTTGACCGCCCGACAGAGGACTGACACTTCTAGAAGTTCCCCGAAGGAGACATCGGCAGGTTATGATCTTCCTGGAAACTGTATCTCTCAAATGTGGGAAGCAAGCCCGAGCGCTTTTCCCGTGACGAGATAATCCCCTTCATCCCCGAGAAAGCGTCTCACCTCTACGACCTGAGCAGACGAAAACGGCGAGTTACCAAGAAGGAGGACCCGAGGGAGAGGAGGTCGTCAACTTGACCACCGGAGAGAGGACTTCCCCGAAGGAGACTTCGGCCACCACGAGGGGATTTAAGGCCGTCCTGGTCCCCGTGTTAAACAGAACCGCCCGAGACTCGGATAGAGTCAAAACCATGTACCAATGAAGTGAATACAATGCTTTCTATTTTTCATCATCACGATGCCCGCCTTCATCGTCGTCTCCTGATTCCTGCGGTGACGACCCACCTCACCCGGTCGAGATTATATCAGCGGTGACTTGCTGCGTGATCAGAGGTAGGGGTGGAGCCGGCGGTATCAGGTTGCGCTGCGCCCCCGGTGGTGGGTCGACGCAGGAGCGGGGGTCGCCATGCGCTTCCCACCGTCTGGGGTGGAGCCGATGGCGACACCCCGTGAGCCGGCGGCTGTATCGGGGCACCCTGCGGACATTTCTGCCGGAGGGACGCAGGGTACACCTGCCGCGGTATCGAGGCTGTATCTCTCAGGAGCGCTGTGGTTACTGGGCACGACTGGTGCGTCAAAGTGGTGCTCCTGAGGAGCTCCGGCCGCAGAGCAGTGCTGGCCGGGCTCGTCGCAGGCACACGTGATCGGGCCGAAAGCAGTGGTCAGAGCTGAACTCCATTCGTGCCAGGACTGCTGCTTGATGCCTTCGTAGTTGTTCCATGCCTTGGCGGCACCGCAGAGTCGTTTCGCTGCAATCAGCCATCTGGAGTGGGCGGGCCAGGGATGACGATCACCCAAGGCATTGATGTTGCGAATCCAAAGTATGACGTCGTCTGGAAAGCCGCGAAACGTCAATATTACCACGAACGCCGGCTGCATGGAAGCGTGGATGGCGTTCCCAGGCAGGACGCAACTGCTGACGGATGCGAAGGCGCTCGTCATACCCTGGAGCTGTTGTGTGTCAGCAACGATATAGCTCGCATGACGTCCGTCAAGCTGCCGGCTGAGTCGCCCGTTGAGCCAGGGGTGGAATCCGCGCACCCTGAGGTGGCAGCAGCGGCCGTACTACTCGGGCCAGCCGGACCAGTGGCCAAGGGAGCGTGAACGGCATCCGTTGAGCCAAGACTGGTGGCGCCCGCGGTACTCACTGCAGCAGGAAGCATGGTCAGGGGAGCGTGAACAGCACCCCTAGCTGGTTGAGGTGGCGATGATATCATGGTGCAGAGATCCAGTGTATGGGAAGCGTAGACGGCGTTCCCTGGCCGCAGGAGGAACGTACTACGGCGCGGATCCATGTCTAAGGCAGCGTGCACGGCATGCCTTGGCGGACCGGAGGTCGAGGTAGTCCCAGGCGCGGCATCTATGACAAGGAAAACGTTGACGGCGTTCCCTCGCCAGAAGGACCCTGGACGGCGAGATGCCGGAGGATGCAAGGCCTCCTCAGCACGGTGCTGAAGGCTGGAGCGCCTTAAGACGAGACTTTCGTCGGCTGCGCCATTGTAAATGACAAAACACAGAGACAGCACTTGTTCCTGGGCCAGTTGTTCTATATCTCTCCTCGTTCTCTTCCTAGCGCCCGGTGTCCTAGCGCCTGAGCCCAAGTGCATCTCCAGGCGCTGATCGAGGGGGATGTCCGGATGTCCTGACCCCCCCTCCCCCCTCAGATTTCTGCATCGCCTCTCGCTGACAGCGTGATGGCCCTGTCGGAAAAAGTTTGGCTACCAGCATTCTTCAAACGTATTTTTCGCAATACCAGTGGTAGCAGCCATGTAGAAGTCAAGCTAGCTCGCTCACAAGTTCAGCTCTTTTCCGTAGGGGTGTGGTGTCGCGAAGTTACCGTAGTTATTTTTTATCATGAGCACCTTAGAGCTCCTGGCGCTGGCCGTGCCCTACTTGTCCCGTCGGCGGCGGCGAGCGAGCGACGGAACGTCCCTTTTGTCAAGTACGCCCATGTCTGCGCGAGCGCCTTGGCGCCTGATTAACTTAGATCCCCCGCGGGGTGCCATCGGTTGCCTCTTACCATTACCTGGAAAAGACAGGGGTGCCGCGTAGCGCGTTCACGCCGGAGAAAGAAAGCTAACAACGTGGTGAAGAGTCGACAGCAGCAATGTGAATACATACAACGTGAATAGAGACAGCGAAAGCGGGACCGTGCGCGTCGCAGGACAATGAGTCCGAGGAAGAACGTTACTTTCTGCAGTCGCTCACGCTAGACAAACTTCAGATGGTGATGATGATTTAATGGCATCCCCTCTGAAACGGGGCGGTGACAAGTAGTCACCTAGCCTGCTTGATTTAATCAGGTATGCTATACATGTTTTACAGCGACGCTGTATATGCCTAGGCGAAACATCCATCAGCGCCCAGGAGGGCCCACCATAGGAACCAGTGCGCATGCGCGAAAAAAAATATGCCGAGTTGGATAGGAGTTAGGAGGAAGAGGAGAGGGAAGATCTGGGTCTTTCACCTCGGGAGTTGCACGTGTTGGTGACGTACAGAGCGGTCCACTGTTAAAGGGAACACCGAAGCGCGTGGCGTCTGCTCGGTGCCACCGCCGGCCGGCGGCTGCATTGAGTGTCGCGCAGGCGCAGTGAGCGTTGTGGGCGGTGCTTTTTGGTCGACTGCCGGGCTTCGGATCGTCGCGAAGCAAGCAGTTCGCGTAATTCGTATTTAATTCGTAATTCGTAGTCAACGCACGGCGGAAAGCAAACGCGATTGTCGCCCAAAAGGCCGTGGGGGTATAGGGGGGAGGGAGGCGGGGCGACGCTGTGCTACGGCACCAAATGCTTATCTTGCAACCCAGCGCAAGGAGAACTGGCACCGCAATCTCCCACGCGAAAGCAAAAAAAAAAATCGTGAGGAAATACGACCGCATTTCTTGCGCCGAGAATACACGGCGTAGTAATTTTAATGGCGCAAATTAATGACGAGACGAGGATTTGTACCGTAACCATTTATTTACACATTCATCAGCATCTGTTTGTGTTGTCATTGTACCTGACGGCCATAATCACAGCCTTGTGGTCGCTAAAGTGTACAGTCAAAGGGTGTCGGCGATGATGATGACGACGATGATGGTGTCGCCGTGCTCGTCGTCGGGGCCTCCTCTTCCAAACTCGTTCCAAAGAACCCGAAGCGCGTTCAAACGACTCGAGTCCTTCTTGATGTTCCCTATCACGCTCAGATTGTTGTCGAACCACAACCGATCGCAAACCTTGCAGCTGTTACCAAAGCTGTAGTCCTCGAAGTCGTGCTTGAAACGGGCGTCCGGCTGTGTAAACTGCCGAGCGCGCGCCGCCGCTTGCGTGGCGCGATCGAGAGCGCGGGCGGCAGCGGGATCAGCCTGTCGTCGTTGCCGCTTGGACTCGGCCTCGCGCCGCTTCACTCGAGGATCAGCGGCTCGCCGTTGACGTTTCTCCGCCGCGTCTCGAACACGAACTTCAGTGTGGGGAAAGTACACAATATATATATATATATATATATATATATATGTATATATATATTTTTACGTGTACTCCGAGACATGTGGACTCAGTAGAAGTGCCTACCGAAGTGAAGAAGACGAGCTGAGGGCAGGTGGCACGGGAGCTGGAAGAAAAAAGAACAAGAAACGAAGAAAAAGAAGTGCTACGTGGCGAACGTGCGGAGGAGCTCGAGCGGCGAAGCCACGGTGGCAGCAGATCGGGTGCGACGCTCGGGAAGAAGAGCTCGGGCCGTGGTTCCTGCTGCTGCCGAGTGACCAAGGCGTGCCTACCCGGGCCAGATGCGGAGGCCTGTTCCGGGACCAAGGACGAGGCCTGCTGAGCGGCTCCTGCCAGGACGCAGTTGCTGAGGGCTGTTCTTGGTCGAGGCCTACCGAGGTGCCGTCCGCGTGGGCCGACCCTGGGTCGCGGTCCTCGTGAGTTGCGGCCGGACAACACAGTGTTGTCCTCAACATAGCCAGGCGCCGCACACGTTAGCGCAGCCGTCTGCCGGCGACGGTTCCAGCAACAGCAACCGTGCCACCTCTGCCTCGGCTCGCCTCGGCGACCGTACCGCGGCAACGACAAGCGAGTCGATCGTCACGACCGAAACCGTGAGATGGTTTTTTCGGAACTTTTGACGCGCCGAACGGTGGTGTAGGACTGAGCGTCGCGTACATCAGTGTGCGCGTGAAAATCCGCTTGACATTGTTTTGTTTTCCGTTCATTTCCTTTCCTTGCCCATCGTGTGTTTGAAAGAAAACCATTTTTTGCCTACTAGCGTTTCTTGTGCGTTTTTCTCGTCTCAAGACACACAAACAAGTGACGAACGTCCATAATCATCACAATTTCTGGCGTCCACGAACAGGACGAAGCTCTCTTTCTATCTTAGAGCCTCACGTTGTTTGTGTGCAGTAGACGAGAATGGACGAGAAGAGAACGCTAGTGGAGCTAGGGAAGGAGATGGGGCTGAGTGGAGAGGCGTTAGTGGCATGGGTGAGCGCTGAGCAGGAGGAAATGAGGGACCAAAGAGCGAAAGAACGAGAAGAGGTGCGCATAACAGCACAGGCAGATCATGAGCGGGAGCTAGCTCGCATGGAGGCTGAACGAGCCCTCCTTGAGGAGCGACGTCGAGCTGCAGAGGCGCAGCGTCCGAATATGACTTCGGTAAGCGACGGCACAGGTGGTGGTCAGAGTTTTCGCAGCCCGAACAAGATGATTCCGCCCTATAATGAGGGTAGAGATGAATTGGATGCCTACATACAGAGATTTGAGAGGGTGGCCACAAGCCAAGGTTGGCCAACAGACAAGTGGGCCTTGTCGCTAAGTTTGTGTCTCACGGGAGAAGCATTAACGGTGGTAGGACGCATGTCTGCTGAGGACTCTACGGACTACGCAAAGCTGAAGCAGACGCTGTTACAGCGGTTCCGTGACACAGAAGAGGGATACCGCGTGAAGTTTCGGGATGCCCGGCCCGAAAATCCTGAGACAGGACGACAGTTCGAACTGCGCCTCTTGGGATACTTCGACCATTGGCAAGAGTTAGCGAAGACGTCGAAGACTTATGAAGCTCTACGAGACAAGATGGTGTCCGAACAGTTTATAAGACGGTGCGACGAGAAGTTGGCTATCTTTCTGGAGGAAAGAGGATGTCGTAATCTGGACACGCTGGCAACGACGGCAGACCAGTACTTGGAAGCCCAGGGAATCGTGAATCTCGCTAAGGGTAAAGAAGAAAAAGGGAAGTCAATGGTCACTGGTAAAGTGGGCACTACAAACGAAAGCAAAGGAAAACTGCTTTGCTTTCTGTGCAACAGGCAGGGCCACACAGCTGCGGATTGATGGACCAAATCCCGAGCACCGAAGTCGCCACAGTGCTGGACGTGCAAGAAGACAGGACACAGATCCGATAGTTGCCCCTCTGACTCTGGAAAACGAGGGGAAGCATCATGCTCTCTCTTAGGATCCGAGAAAGCGCAGCATGAAGAATTAGTGGAACCGGGACTTGATGAGAAAAGGGTAACCCAGAGTCATGACATTTGCGACTGTACACAAAGCAATGCGACATGTGATGGCGGATCGAAGCAAATGCCGACAGCAAAGGGCTACCTGGAAGGAAAATTAGTTACCATGTTACGGGATACCGGATGCAATACAGTTGTGGTGAAACGGTCCTTGGTTCTCGACTCCTAACTAACTGGTAGCATCCGCACTATCCGCTTATTGGATCAGTCTACGAAGAGTTTACCAGAAGCTGAAGTGTGTATTGATTCTCCGTTTTTAAGGGCCAGGTTCTTGCTGTTTGCATGGAGAACCTTTTATATGAAGTTGTGCTAGGCAACGTTACCGGAGTAATTTCAGATACACCCCTTATCCCGAAGCCGGCACAGCGTGCTCGGTCCGCACTGGTCCACACGGATCAGGTTACCCATCAAGACAAAAGTGAACGCATAACTTCACCGAATAGAGGACGGAAAGATAATGTGTCAGCAGCTGTAGGAAAAGAAGACAAGCAACAAAGAGAACTGTCAGTTCCATGGATTAACCCATTGGACATCAGCCCGAAAGAGCTGCGGAAATTACAGAGCACCGATCCCGCGCTAGAAACTTGTTTCGCAGCGTTGGGGAAGAAAACCACATCCAAGAAATCAGCAGTCATAGAGTTTGTGCTGATACGCGATGTTCTCTTCCGATGATACCACACTGTAGAACGGCGAGACTTGGAGCAACTTGTGGTCCCCAAGGATCTCCGGAACACAGTGATGAAAATGGCCCATGAAGGTCTTCTGTCTGGTCATCAGGGGCAAAGGAGGACTACAGACCGTGTCCTTGAAGAATTTTATTGGCCTGGTGTACAGGCGGATGTCACACGTTTTGTAAAGTCGTGTGACATATGTCAAAGGACAGTACCAAAACACCTCGTTGGTCGAATCCCTTTGGGGAATATGCCCATCATTGACACACCATTTCAACGGGTCGCCGTCGACATTATTGGCCCCCTGTCCCTAACTTCAGCTAAGGGAAACAGATACGTGCTAACGATGGTGGACTTTGCTACGCGTTATCCGGATGCGGTAGCACTGCCGAGCATTGAGACCGAGCGGATAGCAGAAGCACTGTTAGAAATCTTTTCCCGGGTTGGAGTCCCACGAGAAATAGTGAGCGACCGTGGAAAGTCGTTCACATCCAACCTTATGCAAGAACTCGGGCGACTACTTTCATTTCGTCAACTTCCTACAACTCCCTATCATCCCATGGCAAACGGACTGGTGGAAAGGTTCAATGGAACTCTCAAACAAATGGTCCGCCGCATGTGCCAAGAATGCCCTAAACAATGGGATAGATACCTGGCTCCCTTGCTTTTCGCATACCGTGAAGTTCCCCAAGCAAGCCTTGGATTCTCGCCATTCGACCTACTTTACGGTCGATTCGTCCGGGGACCGATGTCCATTCTGAAAGAACTGTGGACAGGCGATAACGTTGATGCGGAAACGAAGACAACTTATGGATACGTTGTAGAGCTCCAGGAGCGCCTGCAAAACACCTGCAAGGTAGCCCATGAAGAACTACAGAAGGCCAAAGTCATACAAAAGAAGTATTACGATAAAAAAACGAGAGTTCGACAGCTATCACCAGGTGACAACGTATTGCTGCTCCTACCATCAGATAGGAACAAGCTGATTCTGACATGGAAGGGGCCTTTCACAGTCGTCGAAAAACGTAATGAATATGACTATTTGGTAGACCTCGGAGGTCGAATGAGCCTATTTCATATTAACCGCCTAAAGAAATACGAGGATAGGGAGTCCACAGCTGACGTCCTGCAACAAGCCGCGGTTGTTGTTCAAACGGACACCTCACACCAGCAAGAAATACCTTTTGTTGGCCTACACAAACGAAAAACAACCAAGAAGCGAGGTCACAACAGGGTGACGTGGGAAGAATGTCAGCAAGAAGCTTTTGAAACGTTGCGACGCCTACTATCGTCTAGTCCTGTTTCAAGATCACCGGACTTACAAGAGGCCTTCATATTACGCACGGACGCATCTTCGTCCAGTATTGGTGCCGTCTTATTGCAGCATCACGACGGGGTGCTACATCCAGTAGCCTATGCCAGCCGTAAACTCCTCGTACGGGAAACGCGCTACTCAGCTATCGAGATAGAAGCCCTGGCACTTGTGTGGGCTATTCAAAAGTTTCATGTGTACCTCTTCGGCAAACGTTTCGTGCTGCAAACGGACCACCAGCCTCTCGCTTACATAAACTCTGCCAAACATATGAATAACCGAGTGCTCCGCTGGAGTCTCTTGCTAACGGAATACGACTTCGTGGTTGAGACATTAAGGGCGCCGAAAACATAGGTGCCGACTATCTCAGCCGCGTTTGACTTCTGGACTTCTGATCCTTTTCGGTTCATCGTTTATAAATGAACTCATTTGTGTATTTTTTTAAAGTTGTTTTTTCTAACAACTTTCTTGAGCGGGGGGATATTGTGGGGAAAGGACACAATATTTTTTATATATATATATTTTTTACGTGTACTCCGAGACATGTGGACTCAGTAGAAGCGCCTACCGAAGTGAAGAAGACGAGCTGAGGGCAGGTGGCACGGGAGCTGGAAGAAAAAAGAACAAAAAACGAAGAAAAAGAAGTGCTACGTGTCGAACGTGCGGAAGAGCTCGAGCGGCGAAGCCACGATGGCAGCAGATCGAGTGCGACGCTCGGGAAGAAGAGCTCGGGCCGTGGTTCCTGCTGCGGCCGAGTGACTAAGGCGTACCTACTCGGGCCAGATGCGGAGGCCTGTTCCGGGACCAAGGACGAGGCCTGCTGAGCGGCTCCTGCCAGGACGCAGTTGCTGAGGGCTGTTCTTGGTCGAGGCCTACCGAGGTGCTGTCCGCGTGGGCCGACCCTGGGTCGCGGTCCTCGTGAGTTGCGGCCGGACAACACAGTGTTGTCCTCAACATAGCCAGGCGCCGCACACGGTAGCGCAGCCGTGTGCCGGCGACGGTTCCAGCATCAGCAACCGTGCCATCTCTGCCTCGGCTCGCCTCGGCGACCGTACCGCGGCAACGACAGGCGAGTCGATCGTCACGACCGAAACCGTGAGATGGTTTTTTCGGAACTCTTGACGCGCCGAACGGTGGTGTAGGACTGAGCGTCGCGTACATCAGTGTGCGCGTGAAAATCCGCTGTGAAATTGTTTTGTTTTCCGTTCATTTCCTTTCCTTGCCCATCGTGTGTTTGAAAGAAAACCATTTTTTTGCCTACTAGCGTTTCTTGTGCGTTTTTCTCGTCTCAAGACACACAAACAAGTGACGAACGTCCATAATCATCACATTCAGCGTTCTCGGCTCGCCGTTGACGTCTCACAGCGTCGTATCGAGCACACATTTCCGGATCTTCGGCTCGGCGTTGGCGTTTCGCAGCGGCTTCCCGAGCACGGAGTTCGGTATCGGCAGCTCGCTTCGCTCGCTTGCGTTCGGCATCACGCGCTCTTCGCTTCGCAGCCTTGTCTTCCGCTTCTTCTCCTCCGGTTGATGATGACGTTGAAGCTACTGCAGTGACGTCACCTCCAGCGAGAGGTGTAATGCTCGGGTTGGATTGCATTACACTTCTTGCTAGGGGTACCGTTGCCGTCAGACATTCGCCTTCACCGACTTCTGCCATCGCCTTGAGAGGCGCCCAGCCAGCGAACGGTCGAGAGTGAGGCCACAGAGAAAGGAATTCAACAAGAGGGGACACTCCCATAGGGCCCAGCGGCCGAATTGACTGCAGTGTGCCAAGCGGTCGGTGTCGATCACTTACATCACTTCCGGTTTCGGTTTTGGGCGCGCGTATTTTGAACGTAAGCTAGCACGCCGGCTGCGCCCCCCCCCTCTTTTTTTTTTTTGCTCTTCGTGCAGAATCGGTTTATTATTTAGTAAAAATGATTGCGAACGATCTCGTAAAGTCCCATCGAATCTGTGCCACGTGCAGTTTCACAAAGTAGACGCAAGACCTTTTGTGCAATGAGGAAATATTTATTTTGCTCTATATAAAAGCTCGTTCCGCGCTTTTTGTGCGTTCATCCAACGTTGTGACACCAGCAGGTAAGGCAGTAGTTCCTGTATGAAGCTCCACCGGACGGCACCAGCTGAAAAAAAAGTAAATTACAAGCATGTTACATTTTCAAGCACGTAACAGCATGTTACAAGCATGAGTCATTTTGGTATTTATACATAGGAATACTGCGAGGCGAAACGTGCGAAAGCGGTGAATGGGCGGCATTACAAACAAAAGCAATTCGCTTTTACATACATGGCGTAGAAAATACCCGACTCATCCCAAACATATATGAAAACATCTGATTTCCAAGCGTTCCCCCATTTCCGGGCATTATTTCCTGCACTTTGGCAGCACAAATACACGAGCGACTTCGTGTTTCCAAAACTTGGCCTCGGGCGACGTGACGGTACGCTACATACATAGAGACGGACGCAACAGGCACTCAAGACAAATGCGTGGGTGCAATGCTTTTTTTCAGTCCTTTAGAAGACGTAATTTTCGAATTACAAGTTTCTGATATGTTCGTCGTTCGCGCGTTCTGCCGGCGCCAGCAGCACACCCCATGCATGTTATCACTCTTGGCAATCGCCCATCGCGTTTTCAACAGGCGTGAGTACCGAAAGAAGGTATATGTTGTTGCGGAGCCACAAGAAACGTCACAGACTTGTCCCTCTAAGATTCATTACACGCCAAACTAACTTTATCACCACGGCCGAGCTGCTTATCGCTAACTGCGTCATAGCGCGCTGTGCGGCCAGCGTGCCTCAAAAGTACCCCAGAAAGTAACGAAATTACTTTTTCAGTAATGTCTGGCGTCAGAGAAAGCGGCACAAACTTCCCCTAGCAAGATGCACTAGACTACACATGCACCACGGCTGAGTTCTCGCTAACTGCGACACGGCGCCCTGTGCGGCCAGTGTGACTCAAAAACCGAAATAAGTTACAATAGTCCCATAGGAAGCGTCGGAAACATGTCTCAGCACGATTCATTAACTCAAGTTAACTGCGCCAGGATGGCCGAACTGTTTTTCGCTAACTGCGTCTTAAGTCTCGGTCCCGTGCCGTAAGCCTAATTGCGTCGTAGACTGTGAAACAAGATTTCTCACCTTGCCGTAGTCCAATAGTGCAGTGGTGTCTTGTCCCAGTGCAGAAGGAACGCAAGAATACGCCGAGAGCCCAATAAAACAGGTTACATTAAAAAAAAAGAAAAGAAGGGGGGGGGGGGGGGGACAGACGGGTCGCCGCGCGCGAGCGCTCACACGCGCGCGCAGCCGTCCTCTCTGGCTTCGGAGGAGTGTCTGGCGGATGACGCATGTATCTGGCGCGTCATTGACCTGTGGCTAGGTAAGGCAAGGAAAATAAGTCGCAAAGCTTAAGTTCATTTATACGCAAAACGTTTTAGTTTTCGCGGCAAGTAATTAAAAAAATAAATCTCTGCCTGTTAACTTAAGTTCACTCTTTTTTTTCGACGCTCGCGGCAGCTAACGTTCGGTGTCAAAAGTATAGCGTGACGTATGGTGACGTGTTTCCTGTTGCCAGTTTTTGCCGAGTGTCCCCTCTTGTTGAATTTCTCTCTCTATGGTGAGGCGCGCGCTTCACTCCATTTATATATACGTGTGAGCGAGCGAACGGGAGAGTGGAGCACAGGGAGGAGAGAGAGCGAACCGCGAGAGAAGGAGCGGCGAAGCAATGCACCTACCCTCTCGTATACTCTCTCCACCCACGCGGGAGCTCCGCTGAGTTCCCGCGATGCGAGCGCCCTCACACGCCAGAGCGCGCTCCTCCTCTCCACTCACTCTCCGATACTCCGCCCGCACCACGGCTCCGGTTGCTAGGGGCGAGGATAAGTGCGCGCGCCCGCAGCTGTTGCTATGGGAGAGGGAGTGAGAGCGGAGAGATAACACCTGCCGGCGCGCGGACACCGACAGACGCTTGACATGCCCCGAGTAAGAAATGCATTCGCATTTAAAAAGCGGGGAGGCGGCGCGGGAGGGACGGGGGGAGCAGCTTCTACTCTGCCAACAAATACGCTTGCACTGGCTGTGGTGGCCGTCGCCGGCGCCGTCTCTTTATCTCCACCACGGCCAGGCTCGACTGGCGCGCGCACTCGCTTCTTAAGAAGCGAGCGCGCGCGCCCGTCGAGCCCGGCCGTGTCTCCACACGGCTCTGACCTTTATGCGCTGTCCATTCGCCGCTCAGTTTCCGTTGAAGCGATAGACCGCACGATTCTTCGCCCGCTGCAGCGGCCGTGCCAGCGTTTTGACATTCGTTGTCTGCGGTCATTCAGTGTGATCTATTCATGTTTGCTTGTGAGCGATGACACCACGCTTGTCAATTCAGTTAGAAAGCGAATGTGTCCAAGTTTATGCGGCCGATAAAACTACTCTACTATCCCTATTCCGAATAGCTGTCTACCAATTTACTGTCGCAATTGATGCTTCGCCTTTCGGGCGAAACTGCGACATTTTTCTTGAGCTAAAACAAGTATTTCGCGCTATGATATCGTGTTATTTGTCTCATCGTCCTATCTTGTTTTTTACTTTCTTTAAATTAGCTTGGCCCGGGTTAGCTGGTACATGATCTATACACTGTTCATTTACGTCAACCTGGCCGCCATCTTAGGTCTCTAGCACGGCAAGAACATGCGTTAAATAAAGTGTCAGACAACAGATGTCACTCGCTCTCTGAATCGGTATAAGCGGAACTTTAAAAGATTACTGCGCAAAACGGCACAACAGTGTAAGAAGCGCGCTGCCGTTTTCGGCGACGAGCACGTCCCGAACATAACTCGCTCGAAATGGTAAAAGCCGCGACTGCACGCAAAGAGTAAAGGTAAACAACAAATTGATAACAGTGTTTATGCTGTGAAAACCGGTTACTGTCAAAAAAGTTGTCGCAGTTTCACCTAAAACGCGAAGCATCAATTGTGATAGCAAATTTGTAGAGAGCTATACAGAGTAATGATATTAGCTTTATCAGCTGTATAAACTTGGACATGCAGCAGCACCGGCCACACGCCGAACTGTTGTCGACGCCGTCGGCGTTTTGCACGCGTTCGCTCAAAATACGTGCGGCGTTGGTGACTGTTGCTGGAGCCTCTGATATAAATAGGCACTTGGTGCCGCAGCTAAACGTCGCCTCCCTTCCCTCCCCCTCCCCTCCCCCACGGCCTCTCGCGCGTCGGAAGAAGGCGCGTTTGCTCTACATATATGGTCAGATTCGCTCGAGCGTTCGAGGAGATCGGACGTGTCTTTCGGAGCTTTCGCGTCTGCGGGAGACGCTGTGGCGTCTCATTCAACGCTCCCCCCTTTCTACTACGTACTGGTGCGTTCTTGCAACTGTGAGTGGACTTCGCCGAGCCCGTTCGCCTGACCGTCGTCCTCGCTGTCTGCTCGCCCGGTCAACGACGTTGTCTCCGCAGATTTCCTCTTCGCCTTTTGCTATCCACGAGCTGGACTTGGTTCTTGCTATTTGTGCGCTTGTCGGACGCAGCCGTTTTCGCGGCTGGGATGGCAGGGGCGCCCCCAGCTTCACCGGCGCAGCCGACCGACCACCCGCGGCGTTCCCTCGTACGCGGCTCGTCGCGCAAACGCGCGGTGAGCGTCGCCTGCCCACGATCTCTGTGGCAGCTCATAGCCAGCGCTGAGGCAGTGCGGTTGCAACACGAGCAGGTTCAACGCCTGTGCCCGGCCATCAGCGGACGGCCGACATCTACTGCCTCCTCAACGACCACCTGCGGAACGAGGATGTTCGCGACGCCGCCTCTTTTGACGGATGACCCGGCCGAGCAGCTGCACGAGATCGCCGGGAACCCGCCTACTTCAGGATCCTCCTGCTCCGCTACCGCCGCTGCTGCCTCCCTGGCCACTGCGGCGGCTCGGCAGACACTATCGGCCGGCACACTCGATACAGCCGTTACGCCTTCGACTACCCCCACGAGCTCTTCGGATGTACTGCTTGCAGGGGATTTCGTCGCTGTTACTGGGTTGCCGGGTGCGTCTCTCGTCGAACCGCAGTACGTCCCACTGCCGATATACGCAAACCTCTAAGATATGGACACCACTATTAAACGTAAGCGTTCGCGTCCCAGTGAGCTCGGTAGTGATGATGAGGGTGCCTCGCGCAAGGTGCAAGCAGTCGGGACTGCGCCACACAATGCATCGACGACTAAATTGCCGCCACATGTCACAGGTGAAGACGATCGCCACCTCACCCTGGCTAGTGGCATTACCACCGAAGGCGAGTTTCAGCAGGTTCTGTCAAAGCGTTCTGCGTTACCACCGGGCCTAGCCGGGAACATCCCTTCTCCCGGGAGCGAACCTGCCGTCGCTCCTGCCGCACGACCTACGGCTCCCTGTAGTTCACCTGCGCCTATTGCATCTCCTGACGTGGATCCCTTTGCTACTGCCGGGGTTCCCAGAACTTTTGTGCCCACCTCGCCACTGACATCCCGCACAGTGCTGTTTCGTCCGGCACACAACGGCGCTGCCTTTCCCCGTACCTCCCGCCTCGCCATCGCACAGGCGCTCTCCGCGCTGCCTGGAGTAAAGGAGGTTCGCGTGAACACGAAGAAGAACATTGTGGCTGCGGACGCGGCATCGCCGGAATGGACGGAGCACCTGCTTGCCACGTCAGAGATCGCCGGGATGCCCGTGACCGCGCGCCTTCCAACCGACCGCACCCAGAGCAGTGGCGTGGTGCATGGCGTACATGGCAACTACGCCAATGAGGACCTGCTGGCTGCCGTATCGTCGAAGGTACGGGTGGTCGCGGCTAAGAGACAGGGCACCACCCTGGTGCTGCGTTTTGCTGCCCCTTACCCCCCCCCCCCCCGCAAGGATCTACCTCTTCAGCATGCCCTTCGAGGTCGACCCTCCCGGCCTCGCCCTCTGCAGTGCCTACTTTGCGGGTGCTACGGGCACGCCACAGCAACCTGCCAGAGACCGGTACGGTGCCTGCGGTGCGGTGGCCCACACCAGACGGAATCGTGCTGTTCGAGTAGGGTCAGATGCCTGCATTGTAGGGGCCCACATCCAGCTGAGTCGCCTAACTGCCAGCTATGGCAGAGAGAACGGCGCCTGGCCACGATAAAGGCGTCAGCTCCCACACACCTGTCGCATCGCGAGGCCCAGGCGGTCCTACGGGTTACCCCCACCAGCTCAGTAGCAGCTGCTTCTGGACCGCCACGTGTTACACCGACAGGAGGCAAAACCTACGCTGCAGCACTCGGTGCTCCTGACAAGGAGGCCACGACCTCTATCAACCACCCCCAACCCCGCTTTCAGCAACATGTACAACAGGCAGGCGCAAAGAAGCGGGGCAGCATCAAGCTAGGGCCGTCCCCGAAGGAGGCTCCTAAGTCAACCAGCGATGAGGAGAACAAGAACCTGCGACTCCTCCTCAGGGCGATCGCCGACCTGCTGCCTCCAGAGAACCAACAGCTGCGTTCTATCTGTCTCAAGGCAGGTGGCGCGCCCTCACCCAGTAGTCAGCATGGCTAGTCCCCTCCCGCCTGCAGCAGGACATTGCCGCCTCCGCCCGAGCGTGCTCCAGTGGAACGCAAACTCGTTGCGGCGGCGGCAGGCAGACCTCTCCATGCACCTATTGCGGAACGAGTACGATGTGCTTGCTCTGCAGGAGGTCTACGCTGCTGCAGCCAACCTGTGGCTTCCTGGATACGTGGGATACAGCAGCCTCACTTCTTGCAATCGAGAGTCCTGCCAGTCTGCCCCTTGCCTTGATGAGGGCCACCAGCAGGGATCACCACGCTGTGCGATCTACGTGCGGCGAGAAAGTGTCACAGGCGGAAGTCCATGTGGCAGACCTGCTGAGCGGTGCTATTGAATGCTGTGCTGTTCGGGTACGACTGGGTGACTCCGACACTACCGTGGCCAGCATCTATGTCCGGCCAAGCCGGCCATGGAACCCAGCCAGCCTCCTGACATTAGCCCAACGTCTCGGGAAAGACTTCCTCCTCTGCGGGGATGTCAATGCCCACCACACCGCCTGGGGAAGCCGCCGTTGCTGCCCACGTGGCCAAGGACTGTGGGACGTCGTGAACCAACTAGGCCTGTCAATTCTCAACACCGGAGCACCCACATTCATCCGGCGCGCGGCGCAGGTGGTCCTATCCGCCATCGATGTCAGCCTGGCAACGTAGGGCTGTAACTACACGGGGGCACCACTCCCGGACAGCTGGGGGTCGGACCATTTTCCTCTCCTGCTCAACCCTTTCAGAGGCAAGACCGCTAGGAGTAGGGAGTGCCTCACTGTCGACTGGAGGGCCTTTCGCAAGCACTGCCAGAAAGGTGCTGACTCCGGGACCTTTCTCCAGCTGGTAGCAGACAGTGCAAAAGCGGCCACCATCCGTTCCACGGCTCAGGTGGGCCAGCCAGTCCCGGACATCCAGCACCTAAAACTGCGAGCCGCGAGGCGCCGCGCAGAGCGCATAGCACTGCGCACCTCTCGACCGGAACACTGGACAGCGTTCCTCAGTGTAGACGCCGTCTGCAGGCGTCATGCTCGGCGACGCCGAAATCAGAGCTGGCAGGGCGTTTGCTGTTCCATCAACCGCTCTCCCAACGGACCACAAGCCTGGCGCCTCCTGACGTCACTCCTGTTGGCGCCCCGTGCACATCGCCAGGTACTGTGCGTAGCGGTCCACATGGGCATCAGCGCGGGTAACCTGGCCGAGCTTCTCGCGGACCAGTTCGCGGCCAGACCCCCAGCCCTGCAGGCACCACCTCCAGAGGCAGCCGCCCTATCAATCCCATCCTCCTGACATCATGCGGACTGGGTGGCTGCACAAATACAGGCACTCTGCAGCGAACTAATCCGCCTGTACGAGTTGAAGGCGGCGCCCGATCAGACCAGGCGACGCAGTGCTCCGGGAGCTGACGGAATCACATTCCAAATGCGGCGCAACTTGGCTGATGCCGAGAAGGAGCGGCTCCTCGAGTGTTTCAACACCATCTGGGACACTGGTGTCCTCCCGGAGAGCTGGCTGGTTGCAGTGGTGACACCAATCTTGAAATCCCGGAAGCCTGCCATAGCCCTATCCTCATATAGGCCGGTGTCCCTCACTTCAGCCGCCTGCAAGGCGATGGAAAGGGTGGCACTGGCACGCCTAGAGTGGATTGCTGCCCAACTCCAGTACTTCCCGGAGCAGCAGTCAGGCTTCAGGTGCCAACGCTGCACGGCAGACTCTATCTCCGATGTGGTGGCCACCCTGGAGGATGCCAAAGCCACGGGGGACGTGGCAATGTTGGTGCTTCTGGACGTCAAGAGTGCCTTTGACGGACTTCCACACGCAGTCATCGAGGCCTGCCTAGACCGCCTCGGCCTGAGCGGCTGCCTCAGACGCTTCGTTTCCGCATTCCTGACCGGCAGAACCTTCCGGGTGCGCGTTGGACAGGAACTCAGCGAGCCCAGGGATATCACGACTGGCGTCCCACAGGGATCGGTGCTCAGCCCTTTCCTGTTCAACATGCCTCTCGCGGGCCCTACCCGCATCTCTCCCGGCGGACCCACGGTTCCCTGTTCGCTGCTCCATTTATGCCGACGACGTGGCACTCTGGACCCGGGGGCCGAGGAAGTTCATGCCATCCATTCGGTGCTCGCTACAACGGGCACTAGATGCGGTGATCGCATTCCTTGGTAGCATAGGCCTCACCGTCTCCACAGCCAAGACCGAGGCCATGCTGATTCACCCACTGGCCTCAGCTCGATGCTACACAAAGCAGCTGAAGATTGCTGGCCGTGCCCTACCTTGGCAGCAAATGATCACTTACCTGGGGCGCGCCATTGACCACCGGCTCACGTGGATTCCTGCAGCCAAAGCCGCCACTACCAAGGTGCGCCGCGTGCAGGGCGCTGTCAGCAAGCTGCAGCAACATGGCCGTGGCTGCAACACGAAGTGGGCGCTGCGGCTGAACCAGGCCGCAGCAACGTCCGTGCTCTTGTATGCCCTTCCATTGGTCAACCTCACTCGGGCCAGGAGAGAGCAGCTGGAGGGTCTGCACAGAGGTGCTATTAGGAGTATCCTAGGGCTCCCGAAATATTCACCGGTCGCTGCAACGCTGGCAGAGGCTGGTGAATGGCCACTCTCGCTGAGGATGCTTGAACGCGCCCTGGGGCACATCGACCGCCTTCATCGTGCTCCGGATGGCGGAGACCTGCTGGCTAGACTCCACAGCCAGCCGTCCTCACGGATGGGAGGTCTGTGCCAGCTGTACGAGCAGATGATCACGGACCCTCCTGTGACAATCGTGCTGCCTCCACTACACCATCGACCAGCGGACGTCCACCTCTCGCTCAGTGGAGCGCATAAACGACAGACACCAGCTGCAGCACTGCAACAGGCTGCTGCCTGCAAACTCCACGAGGATCTGGAAGGAAGTCTGCTGGTCTACACAGATGGATCAGTCCTGGCTAACGGATCGGCCGCTGCAGCCTGCACCATTCCGGCTAGGGCGGTCCACAGACAATGTCGGATCCCCTTTGCCGCGAGCTCCACCGCGGCAGAACTAGCGGGGCTCCACCTAGCCGCCGATGTCCTGGCTGAGGACCCTCCTGGGCAACCGGTGGCAGTGCTCTGCGACTCGAAGCCAGCGCTCCAGAGCCTAATCAACCACCGCCGATCAGGGCTTACGGGGGCCCTGCTCAGCTCAAAGTTCTCGGCATTGGCTGCCGTGGGGGTCACCATCTCATTTCATTGGCTGCCTTCCCACGTTGGAATAGCCGGTAATGAGGCAGCGGATACCCTCGCCAAAACCGCCCACCATCCTGAAGTGCCGCTCACACGAGCAGTCGCTTCCTCAGATTTTTCAAGGCAGCGCCTGAAAAAACTGCTCACAATCGTCCACCCGGATGCCAGAGTGGCAAATGGCAACGGTCCCAGGCCACTTCCAGAGTGTGGCTTTACCAGGAGGGAACGCGCAACGTTGCTTCGACTGCGCACGGGCTGTGTCTGGGCGGCGGCGCGGCTGCACGCCAAGGGACGCTCCACATCACCGGCCTGCGAACGTTGTGGCGACCCCGAGACCCTCGAGCACCTTCTCTGTGCATGCCCAGCGCTGGCACAGGACCGCTCAAGGGTCATCACTGCCTACAGACAACAGGGTCTACCTGCTGCGACAACCAGCGACCTCCTGTTCCCGTCGCCTCCCCACCTCCGAGCTCTCCACAGCCTTTTGGAGTTTGTGGAACTGAACGGAATCTCCGCCCATCGCTAAGCGCTCGTCCCTAGCAGGCCACCGCCTCCATCACCAGCCTCCTCCATGATCGGATGAGACTCTTGCGGCTTCTTCTTTTTTTCCCTTCCTTTCAACATCTTTATCTCCTTTTTACCCTTACCCTGACGCTGCGCCGTGCTCCCTATTGGGCAGCAGAAATAAGCGTCACTTTCTTCTTCAATAAAATCACTACTACTACATGTATGGTGATTGTAAAGGAGGAAAGAGACGCCTACTTCTGCAGCCCTTAAGGGAGCACGGCGCAGAACGCGCGTTTGTTCTCCGCCGTGCGTTCACTCCCCGTGAAAGCGCGCGCCCCTCGCGCCCTTTCACTCGCACATACAGCGATCGGCGGCGCGCGGCGACGATTTCATCTCCATTGACTTCATACGGAACCTCACGGCGACGGCGACACCGACGGCAGAAATCTGCTTTTGAGTGTCCATATAATTGCTATTGCAATAAAAGCAAATTATGATGATGTGCTAATAAAGTTTTAGAATAGGGGCCCCCAACGTTCGGGGCCCCAAAGAACTTCGCGGGTGTTAGCGTTGGGTCATAAATATTAAAATAAAATATAACATTTTATGATAAGAGTAATTTAGATTCACGTGTTTAATTACAATTTAGAACTAATTCTATTAGCAGCAAGCAACTTGTTGCGGTTAGTTTTCAGCAACCAACTTTACGTACTTTCACGTAGCCAAGTCTATCCGTGTTAGGCCTACGAGACATGAATTCGGAATCAGCGGTGTCTAATGAATCAATCCTCATTACACATGTTATTTGCGAGAAAGCGATAACCGTCATCACTTCTCCTAGCATACGAACTTCACGCGTTACCACGAATTGAGCCCAGTTCGGTGCTAG
This sequence comes from Dermacentor silvarum, assembly GCF_013339745.2. Taxonomy (NCBI): domain Eukaryota; kingdom Metazoa; phylum Arthropoda; class Arachnida; order Ixodida; family Ixodidae; genus Dermacentor; species Dermacentor silvarum. The sequence continues at coordinate 5,136,227 of NC_051162.1, read as the reverse complement.
GTTAGAGCCGTCGCTACGATGGGCGCGGCCATGTTTGTTGACAAAAGCTTTTGGGGCATCTTTTGGGGCTCCTGTTAAATCGCTGAAGTAGCGTGCCTGACGCAAAATCCAAGCACAGTTTGCGTCTTGCGCATGCGCAGTGGCTTCGACGCTATTTCTTTGGGGCCCCCAAAAGTTTGAGGCCCCCATTCTAAAATTCTCTAATAATTGCGGGGGTTTTACGTGCCAAAACCAGGATATGTGCAGAACCCCACGCATGACACAGTGGGGGACTTCGGATTAATTTTGGCCACCTGGTTTCTTTAACGTACACCTAAATCTTAGAGCACGGGTGTTCCTGCATTTCGCCTTGATCGAAATGCGGATGTCGTGGTCGGGAATCAAACCCGCGTCCTCCAGCCAGCAGCGCGACACCTCACCTGCTAAGCTAACACGGTGGGTGAAGTTCATGTGACGTGGTGCACTGATGTCATCGTGGCAAACATGTTTTAATATTATCAAAATGAGTATCCGCATCCGTGACATCACGGGCAAACCATATAGAAGTAAAAGCACCAGAACCCACCTTTGGCTTGTGGTCTTGCTCCCATTATTTTTTATACGTTCTTGCATACTTGGTCCACTTCCCCATGTTTGGATTCTCCTCTCTGAGGAGGATCCGATCTTACGTACAACCTATCGAAATGAATCTCGAATGTAAGCACGAACAAAAGTTCATCTAGCAGGTGAAGGAAAATGGATGTAAAGCTTCGCGCGAGATCGCGCCGTCGAAAGCTGTGCCCGGCGCGATACTTCATCCAGAATTAAAACATGGCCATGAACACACTGGGGCGTGTCATCCACCCGTGCTTCCATTCTTTCATGTCGGCGCCCCGATCGCCCGACGGCCCCAGCCCTATGTTATTGCTCTCCCTTCCTGAGCATACCCATGTTAGTACAGTGTACTGTGAAAAACCCACTACTCTCAGGTTGATCCCGATGCCCGGGGATCGGGTGCATAACGGTCAAGCAGGGTGTAAGTTTAAGTGCATCAAAGATCAAAGCCACCGGCTCAGACAGCGGCGCAGAGAGGGAAGGGAAGGGGAGGGGCGGTCATTTCGCGCACGCACACATGCACAACCGCTCTGCCGGCTCAGCCAGCTAAAACGAAGCCTTCGATATTTGCTTCTACCCGATCAGAGCCACCTCTGGAGCGTGGATTAGGGCTCCACTTATAGCCCAAATAAAGCCAAGTCGCAGATTTTCAGTAGCCCAAATATAGCCACATGGCCAATTCGTCCATGTCGACGCCAAAAATTTTTTTTCCTGTAGCCCAATTTGGCTATATATAGCCAAACCTGGCAACACTGCAATGCCGTCCTCCTCCCCTCGCATTTCCGGAAACCCCAGCGGTCGTCGTGATGTCAGCAGGGGGAATCAAGGAGGTTATAAAAAAGTTGTCGCAGTTTCACCTGAAAGGCGAAGCATCAATTGCGATAGCAAATTTGTAGAGAGCTATACGGAGTAATGATAGTAGCTTTATCAGCTGTATAAACTTGGACATGCAGCAGCACCGGCAACACGCACAACTGCTGTCGACGCCATCGGCGTTTTGCCCGCGTTCGCACAAAATGCGTGCGGCGTTGGTGACTGTTGCCGGAGCCTCTGATATAAATAGGCACTTGATGCTGCAGCTAAACGTCGCTTCTCTTCCCTCCCCCTCCCCCCCACGGCCTTTCGTGCGTCCGAAGAAGGCGCGTTTGCTCTACATATATGGTGATTGTAAAGGAGGAAAGAGACGCCTACTTCTGCAGCCCTTAACGCATGGCGCAGAACGCGCGTTTGTTCTCCGCCGTGGGTTCACTCCCCGTGAAAGCGCGCGTCCCTCGCGCCCTTTCACTCGCACATACAGCGTTCGGCGGCGCGCGGCGACGATTTCATCTCCATTGACGTCATACGGAACCTCACGGTGACGGCGACGGCGACGCCGACGGCAGAAATCTGCTTTGGAGTGTCCATATAATTGCTATCGCAATAAAAACTTCTGGAGTGGAGATCCCCTATGCGCGCCCATGCGACCGGCTGAAGCCTGGGAAACCGGTTGGCGGCCATCTTGCTCCGGGCAAGAACGAGCGCTGCTTGCGCGCTGGTAGCGTAACCAGTGTGATTTCGTGGTGGCATTTTATGATGAAAGCGGGAGAATTACTATGATTTATTTAGCGCAGATTTTTTTTTGTTAATGCGACAGCCTTTTATGCATACCTCATGGTGGGGTGTCCGTCTCAAGGCCGTTTGGAAACCGTGTTGTTAACACGAAATGATCCTCTTAGGATAAGAGGCGATGGCGCGCGCAATACCACTATTAAGTATACAATATTAATTAAGCATGTCAACTGCAGTAACAATTAATATAGATAGGTGAATGAAGTGTGTTGAGACTGTAATAATGTTGAATTAGGGGTAAATAATCGTGGATTAAAGGGGTTTAGATGGGTGATAGGGGTTTAACGAAAGGTAATGATGGGAAGAACACGCGGCGCTGGCGTAGTTGATGATGATAAGAAAGCCACATTTAACATTCTAAAAGTGATTACGCAATTGAACTGAGGCGATAATGCGTGCACAGAGAGGGGAATTAGGCAAACTTAGAGTGACTTTGTGCTGAAAAAAAATTGTGACGAAATAAAGTGACGAAGACTCCGCAAAAGAGGTGGAAAGCGGCCGTCGTATCATTCAGTTAGCGACGCTAGGGCTTTCATGTCGCCTAGTTGTATCATTAGGAATCCCCAGTAATCTTTGTCATGTCAGGCTAAGGACAAATGCACAAGGCAGTTGTTAATGCAAGAATACGAGGGCTGAAGCTGTAACGCGTTTCATGCGCATCAGCTTGCCACATTACCCAAGTGACACGAAGTACAAGGTGAAATCAGTAAAGTGGTAGATAAATTTTTATTATGTCCTGGCTATTTTGATAAAAATAAGCATAACACAACATGGTGGAAAAAATGAATAAAATATTGCATAACTACCTGGTGCATCACAGTGTATACTATAGGAAAACAGTACCAAACAGGCATACATAAAATGCAAACACATCAAAACAAACATATTCTTGGCTGCGCAAAAACGCAACATTGCACCAATGCCCGAAATTAAAGGCATGCTGATAATGTCACTTCTTAAGGCGCATGATTCAATAACTACGAATAATGGCTTTTAAATATTGTAACGATCGTGATTCCGCAATAGACGAATTTGTATGAACTCTGATTTGTATAGAACTTTACACGACGGCATGCAACAGCAACTTGATCTCAGAAAACAGTAATATTCGTGATCCAGCCTAAGTTAAATTACGCTGAGATAGGATACCTATGGCTGCACAAGAACTGTTGTTGCTCCAGGCACATATCGTGTTGTTACACACACGATATGTGACTGGCAATACTCTTTATTTGCCAGTTAGGTCAGTTATTTTCTTGTTTTGATGCGAAACAGTTGCGTGCCACGCTTATAAACAGTCAACTTGTGAGATGCAGCTACGGCGTCCGCCAGGTCTGAGAGCTGTATCATTTTATATAAATAAGTAGTAAATAATTCCTCTCGACATGCGGAATCTCATATGCAAGCGCACCGGAAGTATATACGAACAGCAAGCATTTCTTACGAGCTCGCTTTTTTATGCAGATGTGCGGAGAACACTAGAAAAATGGTTGGAATGGTGCCCTGTCGCAGCCTTGTCGTTTGGCCAGGCCTGTCAAAACAACCCTCTTCAAAGTGCACCGTGCAAAGAACATCCGAATCTTTAGGCGCCCAACCATCTCTGCCAACAGCGGGCTGCCATGCGTCACGCAGCGCTTTCTCTTTCGGGAACCTGTCGCACAAACATACGCAGAAAAAAGCTTGTTTCAGCCTATATTCGCCAATTAAAAGGTAGATTTCATGTACAACAGCGCTCCTCGACGGAGATACTGCACAGCAATGGTCGAGCGATTGAAGGCTTTTTTTCGCGCTACATACACGTGAAACGTTACTCGATCGTGACTTTTGCTTTGCACGATTCGTGCGACGCAGGCGTTCACCATCCCATTCAGCAGTGCTCGGATGTTCCCTTACAAACGCAGAACTACCGCTCAGCAGACCGTAACTAAGCACTATAAATGCCGCAACTGCCGAACTACCGCAAGGGTACAGTGTACAACTCTTCTAGTACACTGTACGAAAGGGCCCAAGCGGCGCAGCTGCGTTTTCTGCCCGGAGCAATATGGCGGTCGCCGGCGTCAGCCGCGGCGCGGCATCTCCACTTTAGAAGTATTTGTTGCGATAGCAATTATATGGACACTTCAACCGGATTTCTGCCGTCGCCGTCGTCGTCGCCGTCGCCGTCGCCGTGAGGTTCCCTATAGATAAGATCTTCGCCGCGTGCCGTATGCCCGAGCGGAAGCGTGCGGGGACGCGCGCTATCACGGAGAGCGAACGCACTCAATCTCCCACGCGCAAGCAAGGAAGCGGGAAGCCAGCGCCGGAGGGAGCGGGGGGGGGGGGGGCGCACTTTCACTCTGCCAACAACCGCGCTCGTTGCTCGCTCGCACCGTCTCTTATCTCCACACGGCTCTGACCTTTATGCGCCGTGCATTCGCCGCTCAGTTTCCGTTGAAGCGATAGACCGCACGTACCTTCGCCGCTACGGCGTATCCGCTTGCTGTCAGAGTTTTGACGGTCGTTGTCTGCAGTCATTCAGTGTGATCTATTCATGTTTGTTTGTGCGCGCTCACACCACGCTTGTTCATTCAGTTAGTAATAGTCGGGCCACATTTTCCAACGCACGCTACACATGCAATGCTGCCCGGATCGGCAGTGCAGCGCTACAGGTGTGTCCCTTCGCACGCGCTGCCCACGGGAAGCGCTTCTCATCAACACCACCGTTTCACACGCGCCTTCTCGTGGTCATCGAGTCTCTCTTCATGTCGGTCTACTTACGCCGCAGCACACCTGCTTACTTAATCAGCTCATGTTTACTACAATTCATATTGCTACCAAAGCCGCTCACCTTACTTCGTATGACATTGCTGTGTTGCTATCGCATTCATTGCTTCGCCCTTAGGGCGAAACTGTGACATTTTATTGCCATAGCAATTATATGGACTCTCAAAAGCAGATTTCTGCCGTCGGCGTCGCCGTCGCCGTGAGGTTCCGTATGACGTCATTTGGAGAAGAAATCGTCTCCGCGCGCCGAACGCTGTATGTGCGAATGAAAGGGCGCGAGGGGCGCGTCTTTCACGGGGAGTGAACGCACGGCGAACAAACGCGCGTTCTGCGCCGTGCTCGCTTAAGGGCTGCAGAAGTAGGCGTCTCTGTTCTCCTTCACAATCACCATGTATGTAGAGCAAACGCGCCTTCTTCCGACGAGCGAGAGGCCGTGGGGGAGGGGGAGGGAAGGGAGGCGACGTTTAGCTGCGGCACGCAGTGCCTATTTATATCAGAGGCTCCGGCAACAGTCACCAACGCCGCAAGCATTTTGAGCGAACGCGGGCAAAACGCCGATGGCGTCGACAACAGTTCTGCGTGTTGCCGATGCTGCTGCATGTCCAAGTTTATACAGCTGATAAAGCTAATATCATTACTCCGTATAGCTCTCTACAAGTTTGCTATCGCAATTGATGCTTCGCCTTTCAGGTGAAACTGCGACAACATTTTTTATAACCTCCTTGGGGGGGGGGGGGGGATCTGGTGATGTCAACGGCGGAAACGATGTCCATTGGTCGAACAAGAACCTACGACTTCCGGTTTGTCTGCTAGCAGGTACGCGCGCTCCGTGCTCGTCCTCGCCGTGTTGCTCGCTTGTGCGCGCTTGCGCATCGGTAATTACAGCGCGCAACGCAAGTGCCAAATCGCTCGTGTTCCAACACAGTCATGCTTAGCGGTCTCATTAGCTGCGCGAACAGAGTGCGACAGTGTTGGCCTTTCCAGTCGTGCGCGCAACACAGGGTCTATAGCGGCACGCTTCGCATAACACGCGCCGGCACCGCAGCAACAGCGGGTAGCCGAGAAGCGCTGAGTTTACGTCCACGTTACCGGCACGTTAACTCGCCGCACGCCGTGTGCCATTCGCGGGCCGCCGTTCGACAGCGGTTTTGCTCGCGAGCGACGAGATTTCCTTGCCGTACGTAGAGAGGATGAGACCGGGACTCATTTGTGCGGCAGCCTCGATCCGCCGCTGATCACTCGACGGCGCCGATATCGTCGCTAGGCCTTTTCCGGTTCCCTTCAAAGCTAAAGCAGACGGCGCTTCGAAATGAATTACCGACGCTCACAAGCCGCAGCATTTTATTATCGTTGTTATCGCTCTTCGCAATAATTGTACACAAAGAAGAAAAAATGTCACAGTTTCGCCTTAAGGGCGAAGCAATGAATGCGATAGCAACACAGCAATGTCATACGAAGTAAGGTGAGCGGCTTTGGTAGCAATATGAATTGTAGTAAACATGAGCTGATTAAGTAAGCAGGTGTGCTGCGCCGTAAGTAGACCGACATGAAGAGAGACTCGATGACCAGGAGAAGGCGCCTGTGAAACGGTGGTGTTGATGAGAAGCGCTTCCCGTGGGCAGCGCGTGCGAAGGGACACACCTGTAGCGCTGCACTGCCGATCCGGGCAGCATTGCATATGTAGCGTGCGTTGGAAAATGTGGCCCGACTATTACTAACTGAATGAACAAGCGTGGTGTGAGCGCGCACAGACAAACATGAATAGATCACACTGAATGACTGCAGACAACGACTGTCAAAACGCTGGCAGGAAGCAGCGGGCGAAGGTACGTGCGGTCTATCGCTTCAACGGAAATTGAGCGGCGAATGCACGGCGCATAAAGGTCAAAGCCGTGTGGAGATAAGGGACGGTGCGCGCGAGCAACGAGCGCGGTTGCTGGCAGAGTCGAAGTGCGCCCCCCCCCCCCCCCCCCGTTCCCTCCGGCGCTGGCTTCCCGCTTCCTTGCTTGCGCGTGGGAGATTGAGTGCGTTCGCTCTCCGTGATAGCGCGCGTCCCCGCACGCTTCCGCTCGGGCATACGGCGCGCGGCGAAGATTTTATTATAGGGAACCTCACGGCGACGGCGACGCCGACGGCAGAAATCCGGTTGAGGTGTCCATATAATTGCTATCGCAATAAAAGGAGAAAGAGCGAGCGGCGGCGAAGGAAGCCGGAGAGCGCGAAATACGGTTGTTGAAATTAAGGATTCTGCTTATTCAAAGTGGCAACGAGAGCAGGGCTAGCAACGAGCCCCTAGAAGTACAGGAGGAGCAGCAGAAATGTCAGGCGCCCGTAGAAGTCGCGCACGGAAAGTGCGAAGAAATCGCACGCACGGTTCTGCCGAGATTAGGAAGAGAGGCTAATCTTTGCGAGCCTAAATGCACGTTCGCAGATGATTCTAGATCCGTAGACCGTGACGTTGTTGTTGAGGGACCCGTTGATGGGGACCGGATTGAGCCCGACGAGATACTGTGCCAATCGAATGAGAGAGAAGCAGCTAGGCCAGCGGTGGACGAGTTGGCATACGTAGCGAAGGTAGCGCCTGCAGTAGTTGTCCGAAGTGACACGAACGTGTTAGGCAAGAGCACTAGTGGAGAGTGCAGTCGATGAGAAAAGTGCGCAGAAGCACTATGCGGGCAGGACAGTGCAGTGGTGGACAGCTCCCAGATATGTGAGCTACGGTGCGCAAAAGAAAATAGCTGCATTGCCCCGAGTTGTTTGAAGATTTCCGCCATTCCAAGTAGTAGTGAGGGGAATGATTCACCCAGTAATCATTCAGACTGCGTTGGAGGCTGTAATCGTGACCGACGAGATGCGTGCTGGTCTTCACGAGATGCGAGCTGAAGGCTCGGAAATTGGCACCAGAAAGCGTGCTAGGAAAAAGAGAAAGAAGCGGTGTCGCAGAGTCCGTAAGGCGGCAGAGAAGGCAACGCAGCCGAATAGAACAAAAGACGCTAAACCCCGTGGGGTGCGCAGTGAAGGATCTCGAAAGGCGCGTTGGCCGATTGCAATGTTTCGTGTACCAGCGCGTCCGAGCCGCCGGGGGAGGAAGAGAGAAAAGGGCCGTTCGTCGCGGGGGCGGACAAAAGCAAGAGGGCAATCGTGTTCCCCCTCGGTCGGTCCTTTGAGAGGTGTGCTGAGCATGGCACATGAGAGCGAGCCGGTACGGCACCGCGAATTAGGCATACGCGTCAGTAAAGTCGCAGTGCGATGCGTGAGAGGAATGTTGCCTGTCCGTAAAGTGTCGGGGGTGGGCAGCGAGGAGAATGGCCGCTGTACCTTTTGTATTCCCTCGTTGACCAGACGAGCTGCCAAACCGCGACCGCCTCGAGTACGACTTAAGGATATGGCACCCATAAGCTACTGGAAATGAAAAGCGACGCAAGTTTTTTAGAAACAGTTTGTTGTTCCTTTATTTGCAGTGTTCGGTTAATATTTTTTTTTGAAATCTCCGATACTAGAGATCGCTTCATTAAGCAAGTTTATAGAGATTTGTTTAAATTGGTTGAAAACCTCTCCGATATTCTGCTGAAAGAGCTATTTGGCGCGCGCATAAATTTTCGAAACTTTGTTTTCTTGGTATGTCGTTCTTTCTTAGGCAGGTAGACTATATTAGGGTGAGATGCGCCTTATCAGTTCACTTTACGGAAGTGTTCGTGAAAATTTTTTTTCCTTTGAGAGTGGGTCGCTTTCTATGAAGGAGCAGTGTGGCGTTGCCTTTTGGAAATTGTTTGTGCCGTTCCGTTAAAGCGTGTCTTGCGCGGACCCAAAGGAGCACAGCGTTGGTGCGTCTCGCACGTGTATTCGGAAGACGATCGCATTTATTTTATTTGGTGCGTGGAAGTGCTTTGCGGTAAGCGCGAGTGTTCTTGTAGTCTTGGGCGCGTGGTTGGCGCAGGATTTTTTTTTTTCTCAGCAGCACTAGTATGTGTATTAAAACTGATGTGGAATGTGAACGGACGGTTCATGGCGTTTGTGCTGCATAGGATATTTTCAGTACCATTTATTAGGGTCATTCTGCAGTCGAGTTGGAGAATTTTGATGCTGTGTGCCTGGACGTGCGGCGGTGATCCGTTCATTTTTTTATAATACAGGATGTTATTGGATGTATAATGTTATGTATACATGGAACGGTGTTTTATTGCAATAGCAATTATATGGACACTTCCACCGGATTTCTGCCGTCGCCGTCGTCGTGAGATTCCCTATAGATGAAATCTTCGCCGCGCGCCGTATGCCCGAGCGGAAGCGTGCGGGGACGCGCGCTATCACGGAGAGCGAACGCACTCAATCTCCCACGCGCAAGCAAGGAAGCGAGCGCCGGAGGGAGCGGGGGGGGGGGGGGGGGGGGGCGCACTTCTACTCTGCCAACAACCGCGCTCGTCGCTCGCCCCGCACCGTCTCTTATATCCACACTGCTCTGACCTTTATGCGCTGTGCATTCGCCGCTCAGTTTCCGTTGAAGCGATAGACCGCACGTACCTTCGCCCGCTGCGGCGTATATGCGCTTGCTGCCAGCGTTTTGACAGTCGTTGTCTGCAGTCATTCAGTGTGATCTATTCATGTTTGTTTGTGCGCGCTCACACCACAGTCAGTTATAGTCGGGCCACATTTTCCAACGCACGCTACACATGCAATGCTGCCCGGATCGGCAGTGCAGCGCTACAGGTGTGTCCTTCGCACGCGCTGCTCACGGGCAGCGCTTCTCATCAACACCACCGTTTCACAGGCGCCTTCTCGTGGTCATCGAGTCTCTCTTCATGTCGGTCTACTTACGCCGCAGCACACCTGCTTACTTAATCAGCTCATGTTTACTACAATTCATATTGCTACCAAAGCCGCTCACCTTAGTTCGTATGACATTGCTGTGTTGCTATCGCATTCATTGCTTCGCCCTTAGGGCGAAACTGTGACATTTTTTGTTGTTGTTGTTGTTTCTTTTTCTTGTTTTTGTTCTCGAAAATGCCACTCGTGTAAGTGAATATTATGTGATAATATTCTGAAAGTGGGGGGCTGTGTCACGGAGCGGCATATTTTCGAATGGTTTGGACGCTGATTAACGACACGCCGAATTACGAGCGTCAAAAACGTGGGCTCCTGACTGTGCAGCGTATAATTTACTCGACATCGACACGCCGAATTACGGGCGTCAAAAGCGTCGTGGCCGCTCGGGGTGCCATCTCGATTCCAGACGCGACACGCCGATTACGGACCCGGAAGGGTGCGTGTACGTCTGCGTGGTATGCCGGGTTCGACCTTGGCCTTTGACATTGGGAGAGAGGAGAATCTGCGGTTCTTCGTCCATGGTGAAAGGGACGCGGCCAAGATTGTTGGGAGCAAAGAGCTGTGAATTCGGAGAACTCTACATAGCGGCAGTTTCTTTACATAGGGAACTAGGGAAAGGAGAGGCTATTTAAGCGCAGGTTTTGGGTCCTGCTGAGTAGTCTAGAAGCTGAACCTATGCGCTGCTGAGGGTCCTGCTGAGTAGTCTAGAAGCTGAACCTATGCGCTGCTGAGAAGCCATTGGGGGGCTAGTGCCGTCCAGTATCGCCTGGGCCGCCTGGCCACGTCGGAACTCCGAGGAACTTGTTGACGTACGAGACGTCAAACCAGCGTCTGCAACGAAGCTCATGGTAGTTCGCCTCAAGTTAGCTCAACCTGCTTGAGAGAAGACGTCAAATCTAGACTCCCGGGAAACCCAGCCCAGCAATTCGCATCCACCTCGACAAGATCGGAACCGCCAGCATTCTTCGGGAAAGCTTTGTGCACCGACTTCACGGTTATGGACTTGCTGCTGCTGCCCGGCCACGCGTATGGCATCGTTTGTTTTCTTTTGAACTTTGATTTCTTTTGAACTTTGCTTTAGTGAAATGCTGTTAAGTGTATTCTTGTGTATTTGATCCTCGCACTGTTTCATTTGTATATCTACTATTAATTGCTCGTAGTTATTTGCCGTAATCATTGTGTTATATTAAGTTCAGGTGTGTTAGTCTGTATTGTGTTTTTTTATTATTTGATTTTATTAATTTGTGTATATTTATCAGCCGATAAATATCTTGTTTTTTTTGTTTACTCCCGAGTCTGACTCTTTTCGCTGTGCTCGCTTGAGTACGGAACGACCAACCAGCTTGTCTACCCCGTCGATCGACTTCGCGCCGACGACAAATCGGGGACAGCGGTGACATAGAACCATAGATTCAGTACTTTTTACTGACAATATTTGCTGCCGCTATCTTCACTTTCCCCTGAGCATTCGGTTATCGCCAAGGTTTGATGGGCGGAAACTGTTCGAGACCATACTCGCGCCAAGTGAGCTTCTCGCCCGCATTTGTAACATCGCCGCCTTCGCAGCGAGCACGCAATGGCTTGATGCCACAGCAGCTACATTGTTGCGATAACATGCTCGGCTCCTTTTCGCTGTTTACAAACATACGCCCCGGATGGCTTCTGGTTTAGCTCAATGACGTAGTCCGCTAAATATAGCGAGCAAGAAAGACAATGGTGGTGATATAGATTAGCAGGAGCGCGTTTGTGATCCTGCACAGTAGACTGATAAGACCCGTGGCCGGAAGTTTCTTGGGTGCCGCACTATCGCTGCTGTTATCGCGCGAGCGAAAAGGCGTATTGCGGCTTTCCGATGAAAGTTGAGCCCACCGACGGCGTCACCTTGCCTGTCCATCTGTTACGAACCTAGCTCTGCGCTTTCTGCTGCTAGAGCAAGTGCTTTGGCTTCCGAAAGAGTCAAGTCCTTCTTCGCTAGCAGCTGTTTCTGCAAGTTTTTCGACCGCACTCCGCAAACGATGCGATCCCTCAGGATTTGCTGCAACATCGACGAGACGTTGCAGTTATGTGTTAGCTTACGAATCTCGACGATAAATGCCTGCATTTATTGATCGCATCCTTCTTGTTGGTTTCGATGAAAGAACTTGAAACTTTCCGATATCTCGTTAGGTGACGGATCTTGGTGCTGATTCAATGTTGAAACGACTTCTTCATAGCTCAGCGAGCTCGGTTTTCTCGGTGCTACTCTACCGCAAAGAATCTCAACGCTCCTTGATCCTAACGCTGCAACCAACAAGGCCCTCTTCTTGACGTCGTCGGTAACCTCGTTGGCTTCAAAGTAAGCGTCGACGTTTACGAGATATGCGTGCCACTTATCTGTGTCCTCAACGAAACCCGGAAGCTTGAGGGCCATGACTGCGGTTGGGTCGATGGGTGTGTTCGTTCGTGGCTGGTACCCGGCAGCATGTTGCGTATCGGTGGGAATTCTCGTTACGAGTTACGATGCTTTCGGGCGGTGGCAACGCCGCTCCAGTTGTAAACGAGACGGTCATACCATGCAGTGGGTTTATTCACACTCGTGAATATAAAGTCAAGGGGAGAGGGAAGGCGTGATGGAAATCAGGGAAAGATTGCGCACTAGAGGGAATAGCTTGGTCGTCAAGTTCATGGGTTACAGCAATATTGAATATAAAATTGGCGGTCGGTCCCCCTATTCCGGGAGCCCGGTGGATCTTGCAGCCGCCCTGGCCCTTTCGGTGAGCTCCTGCTGAAATTCCAGGTGTACGCTTGACAGCATTTCCTCCCACCGCTCAATCGTCGGTTCTTCCATCCTTTCTGTTTCCGTGTACCCGTGACACGCCTGACATGACATGACATGACATAACATAAAAACTATGACAAGGGACTGTCGTATATATAACTTAGTAAGCTGTCTAAAGATATAGGTGTTATGCATCGTCATTGTAATTGCCTCTCTACAGCCAATAATATGCATTTATATATTTCAATTCAATGAGGTAATTGAGAAATGTGCGGAGTGCCGAAGGTACGCAGTCGTCGTTGTCGTCATCGGTATCGTCGTCGACGTCGTCGTCAGGGTGCCTCAGCGGAGGATCTTTCGAAGTGCGTTGGACAGCGGCCCCACCCACGGAGGTCGCTGTTCTTAGCTTCCTCCACTTAGGCTCGTGGGCCGGTTGCCCACGGAAGCGGAGAACGTACATCTTTCGAAGTGCGTTGGCCAGCGGCCCCACCCCCGGAGGTCGCTGTTCTTAGCTTCCCCGACTTAGGCTCGTGGGCCGGTTGCCCACGGAAGCGGAGAACGTAGTAAAGCGACTAGGGGACGCCGATCGTCGAGGAGGTGGTGATCGTGACTGGCGCCTCTGCGAATATGGTGACAGGGTCGTTGGCAGAGACTGTCCAAAGGGTGCGAACTGCGCGTACGGTGACGGATGTTGACTGGCCAGATATTGCGGGATTTCTCTCGGGTGCTCTCCCTCACGTGGGCGACGAGCGCCGGGGTGATAGCCCAGGATTCCTTTTCTTCGGTAGTTGCATGCATGGTACAAGCGGCCCGCTTCGCCACAGTAGAAGCAGAGTGGCTGATAGTCAGGTGTGCGCCACACGTCTGACTTTCGCGTATTGATTCGGGGGCTCGTGGACTCGTACATATTTGTACGTGAAGCTTGACCTGGAAGTTGTACAGCGGTTCTTCAGAAGGTGGGTTACGCTTGTTAACGGGCTGCGCAGGTAGCCTCACTGCTTGCGCATAAGTCAGTACGGGGTCGGCTTCAGATCTGGTTTGCACGAATGGCTGTGCCGCCTGGCGGACTTCTTCGCGGACGATATCTGTGAAAGATGTTACGGTCGGCTGAAATCGCACTCCCTGTAGTCTATCGAGCTCCTCACGCACGACACTACGCACAAGCTGTCGAAGCGCATCGGTGTCACAGGGCAACGACAGAGAAGATGCTGATCCCAGCATGATTTCGCGATCGTAGACCGAGGAGCGTTGCTGAAGGGCTCGCACCATTGTTGCCGCCTCACTGACGAACTCAGCTACTGTAGCTGGAGGCCTTCGCATCAGACCAGCAAACAGCTTCTCTTTCACTGCACGCATCAGCAGGCGGACCTTCTTCGCCTCTGTCATGTCAGGGTGAGCACGCTTGAAAAGTCGCGACATGTCCTCTACGAACATGGCTGCGCTGTCATTCGGCTTTTGAACCCTACTCTGAAGGGCTTGCTCTGCTCGCTCATTTCTTGCGGGACTGCTGTACGTATCACGTATCTGCCGTTGAAATTCTTGCCAGGTGGTGATGGATGGCTCGTGGTTAGCGAACCATGTTCGGGCAGAAGTACACGTTCCTTAGCTTTTTCCGTTCATCCCAATCATTAACCTCGGTCAGACGATCGAAGTCATCGAGCCAGTCTTCCACGTTCTCAAAAGGCTCACCATGGAACGGCTGCGGCTAGCGTGGCGTGTGGAGAACCAGCGACGCAGGAGGCTGTCCCGTACCGCATGTCTCCTGTGTCTGGCTTGCGGTTGTGGTTGACATCCTCGGCAGATCTTGCAGGCCGTGTTCCGGAGGCAGTCTTTGAAGCCGTCGGCTTTTGCGTAGGTTGCCTGCTTCCAGTTCCTGGGGGTCAGAGTATATAGACGCGTATCCAGCACCTCCACCAGTTTGTCACAGGCAAAACCACAAAAGACTTTGTTCGAAGCTATAGATCTTTTATGAAGCTATCCTGACACCTTCATCTTTGTCTTCTTCGGGGAGCAATCCAACATGCCTAGCATGTTGCACCGAATTGCGCCGAGCGGCGGTTCATTTGTGTCAAGGTCGTGGCAATATGTATTTCATAGATTATGAAAGGGCATTTGATTCCGTAGAGATGCCATGCATGGAGCAATTGCGTATTCAACGAGTACCAGAAACATGTTAAATATCTACAAACATTCACAGGACGAAGTGTCTTGACGCAGTCTTTCGAAACACGCGAACGTGCCCTGTCTGGTGTGGTCGAGCGGCGGTATTCTGCACTGTTCGTCTTTGTTGTTCTTTTCACTCGTCTATCGGTTTCCATTTTTGTGTCGCGTGGCAGACTAACCTGATGTCTTCTCGCGGCCAAGGGCATTCCCCTTGGCTAGCTTGTGCCCCTCCCTGAGAGTGGCCGATAGACAAATTTTTATGCAGTGGCATCAATACTGTCCCTGTGGCTCTTGTGCCTACAAATGGGGATCGATGCAGATGAAGAACCTGAAAGCGATTCAGGTGGAGCTTCGGAAGGTCGCTTCTCAGTTCGCCATCACCGAGATCCGTCAGTTTGGTCGCTGTTGTACTTTGCTGTTCATAGCACCCGGAGTGCGTTCGAGACCTCCTCATATTGGCTGTTTTGTCCTTTCGCCACGTGAATTGTCCGAATTATTAGACAATAGTGGAAAGGGACTGGAATACTTGAGACATTGCACCGTACCTAGTGAAACCGTTACCGGTAGAGGAATTTATGGAAGTCACAATACAAGGACAGGCGGTTGTTGTTCGCTCTCTGCCTTCTTCAGCGCCAGGTCGAGATGGAGTTACCAAAGCCGTGATAAAAATTTTGTATGAATTGTCCCTGCAAGAAATTTCGAATACGGTAAACTACTCTTTAAAAAATGCATGGATACCTTCAGAATTGAAACTTGCTAAGGTAATTCCGATACTTAAATCCGTATGAATGACACACACTGATGTAAAAGGAGCTTTGAGGCGAGTTCTAAACTCCAGTTATTTTTTCTGCCACATGATACGCTGCTTGACTTTGTGCATCTGATCTAGTATTGCTTGTGGCAAATCGCTCTGTGTTTGGCAGTTTTTTCTTGCATGTGCGCGCATGTGTACCGCAGGTATTATATCCAGCTTGCCTTCTTATAATGAATTGCTGGCGAGTGCATCGTCGATACATGTGTTTGTCTCAATGTCAAAGTAGGTCTTGCGCTGTGGTTTCTGCATTGAATAGGACGGTTGCGCAATTTCTGTGCGATGAAACGATACCGGCAACCACTCATCGCCCACAATAACAGAAGCTGAGGAAAGGTATTCACAGATTATTCTTTAAGCGTCGGTGTCAATGAAGCTTAAAAAATACTTGGTATACCTATGGGAAAAGGCATTCTATATTTTTAGGCAAAAGAAACGCCTCTGGATAAGGTATTTTGATAGTTCACACCGACATACCGTTAAATTATGTAGTAGGATAGCTAAAATTGTGATTTTGATTAGCGGGGGGCCCTATTGCCGACACATTGTATAGATTGCGGGCAAGCATGCGGTGGCGACAGGCTCTGCATAAAGTATCATAGTTTCGTTGGCTGCGTCATTAAGCCACCGAGATCATTATTGCTGAAATTATTAGAGGCGGGACAAGGAGCATGCAGCAGCAATCACTTCCTACTGTCAGTTCGAGGTTCATGCCGCTGTCGAGGGGGCTTCCTGTGCTTCACGACAGGTCGGTGGGAGAAAATTGTTGGAACTGCGTTGGGCTTTAGCTTTTTTTTCCAAGTTCTTGTAATATGCGCGGCTCAAATTGGTCTTCAGTGCAATGTAGCTAGAACATTTATCGAAGAGTTAATCACTCAGGCAGGATGAATAAAACGCCCTTTATACAAGTACAAGTGCTTAATACACTGCCGTGGTAACCATTATTGCCTACATAATATTTCCTGTAATAGTTCAGCGGAAATCCGCTAGGTGGAGATAAGTAATTAAAGGAAACTGAGACTTCCACCCAAATGTAGCAATTCGCTACTATGGAAACCCAACCGGGTTCCTCTAAAGAAAGCCTCGCAGTTGAAGAAAAATTCGTCCTGGTCCGGGACTCGAACCCGGGACCACCGCCTTTCCGGGGCAGCCGCTCTACCATCTGAGCTAACCAGGCGGCTAGCAGATGGCAGGGCGAAGTCGAATTTGTCGACAACTCGAAGCAAAGGCAAGTGTTTGATGTAATAGTTCAGCGGAAATCCGCTAGGTGGAGATAAGTAATTAAAGGAAACTGAGACTTCCACCCAAATGTAGCAATTCGCTACTATGGAAAATTTGGGTGGAAGTCTCAGTTTCCTTTAATTACTTATCTCCACCTAGCGGATTTCCGCTGAACTATTACATCAAACACTTGCCTTTGCTTCGAGTTGTCGACAAATTCGACTTCGCCCTGCCATCTGCTAGCCGCCTGGTTAGCTCAGATGGTAGAGCGGCTGCCCCGGAAAGGCGGTGGTCCCGGGTTCGAGTCCCGGACCAGGACGAATTTTTCTTCAACTGCGAGGCTTTCTTTAGAGGAACCCGGTTGGGTTTCCATAGTAGCGAATTGCTACATTTGGGTGGAAGTCTCAGTTTCCTTTAATTACTTATCTCCACCTAGCGGATTTCCGCTGAACTATTACATCAAACACTTGCCTTTGCTTCGAGTTGTCGACAAATTCGACTTCGCCCTGCCATCTGCTAGCCGCCTGGTTAGCTCAGATGGTAGAGCGGCTGCCCCGGAAAGGCGGTGGTCCCGGGTTCGAGTCCCGGACCAGGACGAATTTTTCTTCAACTGCGAGGCTTTCTTTAGAGGAACCCGGTTGGGTTTCCATAGTAGCGAATTGCTACATTTGGGTGGAAGTCTCAGTTTCCTTTAATAATATTTCCTGCATTGCTACATCATAACCATAATCATTATTTATTGCTCAACTTCGTAATCAAAGCGCATTGATACAATGACATCGGCTCGAGTTACATGGATGGAAAAGGTTTACCCACAGAAGAAAACCGAAGAAAGGTGATTTAACGCATTCGCTATTAAAGCAAAAATTCCCGGCCTCCGCCTAGAAGTCCATATCAACAGCAAGGGTGCGCGATCATGTGAACACCTCCTGCACATTGTTGCCTGTATCCGTGAGACAACCACATAATAATCGTCACCCACTCACGCATGCATGGCAGCCCAGTTCAAAGCAAATTCAAGAACTGAAAAAGATCACCAGGTGTCCTTAGCTATCGCCTAAGAGACTCGAATGCGAGTCTTGTAAAATCTACTGTAATTCACCTCAATCCACACTAATCCACCTTCACGCACCTTATTCGACCTTAACCCAACCTAACCCTCCTTAATACACCTTGATAAAACTTAATCCACCTCAATGCACCCTAATCGTCCTTAACTCACATTATTCAACCTTAAACCACCCTAATCCTCCTTAATACACTTTAATCGACCTTAATCCATCTTAATCTTCCTTCATGCACATTAATCGACGTTAATCCACCCTAATCCTTCTTATTATATCTTGATCCACCCTAATCCAGCTTAATCCTCCTTAATCGACCCTAGCCCTCCTTATTTAACCTTAATCCCCCTTAATCAACTTTAAACACCTTAATACAATCGTTAATCAGTCATGAATTTACTTTGCTGAGCATTAATAATTTATTATACACGGCTGGACATGATTTGACTCGCTTCTGGCCTTCATTAGGTCACGTTACTTCCTGTACCTCAAACGCTCACCTTGAAAC
Source organism: Dermacentor silvarum (assembly GCF_013339745.2). Taxonomy (NCBI): domain Eukaryota; kingdom Metazoa; phylum Arthropoda; class Arachnida; order Ixodida; family Ixodidae; genus Dermacentor; species Dermacentor silvarum. The sequence continues at coordinate 5,117,913 of NC_051162.1, read as the reverse complement.
ATATCCAACTAAGGGTCTCGCCTTAAAATGTGGACTAGCTGGCACTCATCACCGGCAATACCACGGGTATACTTGCCACTATTTGTTGGGGGCCCTGCATTAATTGTATTTGTGGCTGACACACACACCGAAAGAAAGCTGTAAATAGCTCCTCTACAAGCTGCTATTTCAATTTTCAGTAAGACAGGCAACGGATCCTAACAATCACGAAAAGTGCGTTCGAGAGGCTGTATCTTCGGGTATATTTGTTCAGTGGAAAGCAGAATCTATAGTGCTGCATTTCCGATTGAATAAGAGTTGACGACGTGCGAGGTGATGCAGTCCCAGCAGAATATTCAGCATTCTGAGGAGAACCCCATTTTTATGCAACGTACAAATTGCCGCAGCAAAAACGCGAATGAGCAGGCCGGAAGAATTGAAAAAATGCAGCATTAGGGGATGCTTTGATACGAGCAATAAGAAAGGCGCCTTACCTCGCAAACAACACTGTTCCTTGTCGGGACAAAGTTCTTCCGGCCAATGTTGTGCAGCCACTGCTTCTTGCGCTTTCCTTGCGGTATCGTAAAAACTGCATAGCCATCATGACGCTTCTTGCTGCAGTTATATGCGCAGCAGCACGGCATAGCGCCAGCAGACAGTGCTCGAAACAGCGTGCAATGTTAGCGCGCGACGTTCTCTGTACGCCGAGCCAGCCGAGCTGAGGCGCAAAATGGCGCGAACGAAAAAGCAAAACACAAGCAAAACGCAAGCTCCGCTCGTTTCCAAGCGCAACGGCAGGGAGACCAATCATCGTGCAGGAAAACGCGCCCAAGGCTGTTTGTCGCGGAGGGGACTCGCAAGGGGCGAGGAGGAGGCGAGGAGGTCGCGCGCCGGCGGCAAAGTACAAAGAGTGGCGGTACTTTCCTACATCAAGTGACTTTACCATACACACGAGCGCCGCCCCGACAGCGGTAACACCCAAAACCAGCGAGCCACCAGCGCGACCAGCCCCACCAGTCGCTAGGGCAGTAGCCATATTGCTCATTACGTAATGATGATGATATTAGTTTTGATTTTTAGAGCGCTGTCTCTCGGTGGTACACTTTAGTTGACGACGCTACCGCTACTCTTATTGCCGTTGCACTGTGCAAAGTACAGTTTGTTTTCTTTAAGCATTATAGGTGTTCTGTGGTTGTACTTCCTGCAAAATATATATATGCGAGCACCAGCGTTTACGAGTCATGCAGAAAAGCCGACGCGACCATCGACGAGTGTGTTCGCCGCTATCATTGTGCTATTGTTTTGCTGAGCACAGGTTCTCTCAATAAACAGCCAATTTCGTAACTTGCGTTGCCTTTGTGGTTCGTCGCTTGAACGTGACATTGTGAAATAAGTGACTTCTTTGCTCCTCAGCAGTCATCCTCTCCAATTTGCCGAAGGTCACCACGTGACCCTGTCTGCCAATGACTGCACTCGCAAGGCTGTGTGCTACTCTTTTTTTCAGTCATGGTTGTCCATAAAAGCAATTTCATGGGAAAATCTACGTGTGTGCGTGAATACCCACGTCATCATTACCACGTGGTAATTGTGGTATTCGAAACTTCAGATTAATGAATAGAATATTGTCGTATTCTAGTGCTTTTCGGATACTTTATGTCGTCGACTTGACATGGTCAAACATGAAATTGAAAGTAAAATTTCGAAATATTTTTATTCCTTCTGCAGGGGAGATAACGTACTAGATCACGTTGCATCGCTCAGAGACTTTTCTGGCTAAACACAATGAGTCGCAATAAAACGTTGGTTAGAAAGGGCATTTGACAGTGGGCGTTACATAGAATCAGGGCAACACTTGACTTCAGCCAACCAAGAGAACAGGCTGGCTTCAGGAAGGGATATTCTACGATGGATCATATCCATGTCATCAATAAGGTAATCGAGAAATCTGCGGAGTACAATCAACTTCTCTATATGGCTTTTATAGATTATGAAAAGGCATTTGATTCAGTAGAGCAGTCATAAAGGCATTGCGTAATCAAGGAGTACAGGAGGCATACGTGAATATCTTAGCAAATATCTACAAGGATTCCACAGCTACCTTAGTTCTCCACAAGAAAAGTAGAAAGTTACCTATCAAGAAAGGGGTCAGGCAAGGAGACACAATCTCTCTAATGCTATTCACTGCATGCTTAGAAGAAGTATTCAAGCTCTTAGACTGGGAAGGCTTAGGAGTGAGGATCAACGGCGAATATCTCAGCAACCTTCGGTTTGCAGATGACATTGTCCTATTCAGCAAAAATGGAGACAAATCACAGCAAATGATTGAGGACCTTAATCGAGAAAGTGTAAGAATTGGGTTGAAGATGAATATGCAGAAGACAAAGATAATGTTCAATAACCTGGCAAGGGAACAAGAATTCAGGATCGCAAGTCAGCCTCTGGAGTCTGTAAAGGAGTAAGTTTGTCTAGGTCAATTACTGACAGGGGACCCTGATCATGAGAAAGAAATTCACAGAAGAATAAAATTGGGTTGGAGTGAATACGGCAGGCATTGCCAAATCCTGACTGGAAGCTTACCACTGTCGTTGAAAAGAAAAGTGTATAATCATTGCATTCTACTGGTGCTAACATATGGGGCAGAAACTTGGAGGTTAACAAAGAAGCTCGAGAACAAGTTAAGGACCGCACAAAGAGTAATGGAACGAAAAATCTTAAGACTAACGTTAAGAGACAGGAAGAGAGCGGTGTGGATCAGAGAAGAAACGGGGATAGCCGATATTCTAGTTGACATTAAGCGGACGAAATGGAGCTGAGCAGGCCATGTAATGCGTAGGATGGATAACCGGTGGACCATTAGGGTTACAGAATGGATACCAAGAAAAAAGAAGCGCAGTCGATGTCGGCAGAAAACCAGATGGGATGACGAAGTTAGGAAATTTGCAGGCGCAAGTTGGAATACGCTAGCGCAAGACAGGGGTAATTGGAGATCGCAAGACTTCGTCCTGCAGTGGACATAAAATATAGGCTGATGATGATGATGATCACTTGATACTATTTACAGATGCAGAACTTGTGTCTTCTCATATTATATCCTGTTACGTATCATTGCGGCATACTTGACACAATAGAAGCACAATCTACTACGGCAATTATAACTAGCGAAAAAGTGTTTTTATAGTCTGATGTCGCTGCAGACACCAAGAATATCTGGTTGCAAGGTATATACAGATAATAATTGGTCGGCAAGGTTATCTTTATGAACTGACAATGCATGACTGCGTATTCTCCTTAGAGCACTGAGTTCGCGAACAATCTGCTTACTTGTTGCAAATGCTACCTTTGCGCGTTTAATAAAGCATGTTTTATAATGTGGAATGTAATGTCAAAACTTTTGATTGCTATGAAAACTGGATGCCAAAATAGTTCCATAATCATTTTGAGAAAGCTGTACAGTATTCGCGAACTATTCGAAAGATATTCTATATTCGATTCTATTCGTTTCCGGCACTATTCGAATCATATTTTATTTGGACTCGAAAACTTCTATTCGCACACACATACCACGTATGTCCTGGAAATGCCTGGAACGAACATACCATGTGCAAGTGGTGCCATAAGTGAACGCAGTGGAGAAAAAAAGCCGGCAGATCTCACGCCTGTGGGAATCAATGTTATGTGAAGTAGTGTGCGGGGAGCCTACCAAGTTAAGCGAAATGACCATGAGAACACCAAGACTTAGGCGGCTTTTTCATGACCTGCATGACACGCATGTCATGACATTAACGTCATGATTCCTCAGGAGCCCCTTTAGCAACGACTAGGAGACCATGCTCAAGACTATGACTTCAACCATTGACCTTTAGCCTTTTCCTTCACTTAGCACCACATCCGAACCCATTCCATTGGTTTCTGAGTGTTAATTTTTTTTCACTGAGTCATGTGCATTTTTTCTGAGTCATGCTCATGACTTTGACTTCTGCCACCATCCTTTAGCGTTTCCTTCTGTAGTGCCAATGTCAGAACCCATTTCAGTGGTTTCTCAGTGTTCATCTTTTTTGCTGATTCATGCCCATGACTATGACTTCTACCACCATCCTTTAGTGTTTCCTTCACTTAGCACCCACGTCAGAACCAATTTCAGAGATTTCTGGTTATCTTTTTTTGCTGAGTTACTGTCATTTTTGCTGAGTCATGTCCATGACTATGGCTTCTACCACCATCCTTTAGGGTTACCTTCACTTAGTATCCACGTCAGAACCCATTTCAGTGGTTTCTGAGTGTTAACCTTTTTTAGCTGAGTCACTGTCAATTTTTCTGAGTCAGGCCCATGACTATGACATCTACCACCATCCTTTAGAGCTGCCTTCAGTTAGTATCCACGTCAGAACCCATTTCAGTGGTTTCTGAGTGTTCATCTTTGTTCGTCGAGTCATTGTCATTTTTGCTGAGTCATGCTCATGACTATGACTTCTAGGATCATCCTTTAGTGTTTGCTTGACTTAGTACCCACGTCAGAACCCATTTCAGTGGTTTCTGTGTGTTAACCTTTTTTCGCTGAGTCACTGTCATTTTGGCTGAGTCATGCTCATGACTATGACTTCTAGCATCATCCTTTTGTGTTTGCTTCACTCAGTACTCACGTCAGAACCCATTTCAGTGGTTTCTGAGTGTTAACCTTTTTTCACTGAGTCACTGTCATTTTTCCCGAGTCATGCTCATGACTATGACTTCTAGCATCATCCTTTAGTGTCGCCTTCGCTTAGTACCCACGTGCGAATTCATTTCAGTGGTTTTCGAGTGTTAATGTTTTTTCCCTGGGTCATTGTCATTTTGGTGGCTGTTTTATGACCTGCAAGACACGCATGTCATGACATTCATGTCATGACGTATCATTTATGTTCGTCATACACTGTTGTGATACTATGCCAATTTTGGCAGCTACCAAGTTAATGAAACAACCATGAGAGCACCAAGACGTAGGCAGCTGTTTCATGACGTACATGACATGCATATCATGATATTCATGTCATGACTGATCATTTATATTCGTCATACACTCTTGTCATAGTATACCAATTTTGGTAAATATCAAGTTAAGGATACGCCTACGTCTCGGTGCTCATGACTATGACGCATATCATGATATTCATGTCATGACCGATCATTTATATTCATCATACACTCTTGTCATAGTATGCCAATTTTGGTAAATATAAAGTTAACGATACGCCTACGTCTCGGTGCCCATGACTATGACTTCTACCACCATTCTTTAGTTGGGATGGCGGACAAATAGATATTGTCAAAGTGGCAAATGTTCGCCAAGAAATGCTTCGCATTTAACACTCAGAAACCACTGAAATAGGTTCTGACCTGGATACTAAGTGAAGGTAACTCTAAAGGAAAGTGGTAGAAGCCATAATCATGGGCATGACTCAGCAAAAATGACAGTAACTTAGCAAAAAAGATTAACTCAGAAACGTCTGAAATTGGTTCTGACGTGGGTACTAAGTGAAGGAAACACTAAAGGGTGGTGGTAGAAGTCATAGTCATGGGCACCGTGACGTAGGCGGATAGATAGATACTGTCGAAGTGGCAAATGTTCGTGAAGAAATGCTTCGCATTTAATATTGGATGTTGATACAGAGAAGTGGGAGTCGCCTGCGATGTTTTGAATGGTCACTTGCAGCTAGCTACGTGTACTTCGAAGAGTTGCCTTGCGATTAGAACCGATTGTGCGTTTAATGTATTTTGGCGTTACTGATATATCGCTCAAAAACGCAGGTACTGAACAGGACGGGTCAGGTGCGGCACACGCTGAACAAGGCGGGCAAGGCATTCGCCTTTGTGGAGTGGACTGAAACGGGACGCAGGCCGATCTTCATGATACGCAACCGCCAAGGATACACACGCGCTGCCCTATCGTATGAAGCCGTGGTCCTCTTTGGCGGCAGTCCCGGCGTGCTTTGCCGGCCCCTGGGCTGGAGTGGGGATATCACAAAAGCCGACTGGAGCGCCCCCATACCCAAAGTTCAGGTGAACATAGTGTCTGACTGACTTGGAGGCATAGGCAAAATAACTTGCCTCTCTGGCGCGCTAGATTAAGGACCACGGACTTCAGGTTCGTTGGGCGATTATTTCGTGTTTTCCGGAAGGGTGATTTTCATCGCATGCAAAGAAAATCGCAGTCGCAGGGCCGATTCTGCGATTTTCGGCTGCGACCAACCGGTTGGTCGCAGCGTCGCAACGTCTCAGCGATCGTTGCAATTTTCCGTCGAAATTGCGCCGAGTTTGTTTTGGAAAATGGCGCTGGTCGCCCAACACAACGTTTATAGATACTTTTTTTTGTCTATAAATATTGGCTCAACAAGCCTCAAACAGTGCAACTATTTGAGTGGAGCCGTGGATTGGGCAATTGGTACGTACCATCAGCACCGACACGCGAACAGCGCAGATAAAAACTCGTAGGTGAGATTTGGTTCTGTGATTTCTATGCGTTTGTTGGCACGCTACGTTGCTAATCACGCGACGCCATTTTTACGTTGGCTTCGGGTGCTGATAGTACGTACCTTTGCGTGCTTTTCCGTTATTCACACGCGCTGCGAGTTGGTAAATACTACGAGGTGTCCCTTGCGGGAAGACATGGCCTTCGGATGTCGTCCCAATTTTCTGGTTGTACAAGCGACTCGAAAACGCCAGAGTTGTAGCGCGGTGTGCTTTTACGGACGGGGCAATTTAAAGAATATGCAATTACGGACAAGTGCTTGCGGTCAAGTGGTGCCGCTCGTTTTCCCCAATGAATTATCTGATTTGAAGGTTACTTCTGCTGCGAGACGCAACTGCTTATCAAGCTCGCAAAGCGAACGTGCAAACTATATCTTGTAATGAAGGTTCTACAATAGCATATTTAACGCTTTGATTAGTAATACACTGCATTGTCAATTTGTTTTCGAAGCATTATTTACACAGTTTTTTTCTCATTTTTCTGATGTATCATTTTTCATCTGCACAAAAACCAATAAACCTTCAATGTGTTGCAGACTTTGTATCCATACTGCACCTGTATTATGCCTCACATTAAAAGGTAATTGCATATCTCGCTTTCTTCAGTGCATGGATTTTTTTGTTTATGTTGGTCGTAACATATCGCAGTATTCTAAGAAACTACTTCGCCATAAACATCCTTGCCTTTCCTTGCTTCCCTGTCTGTACTTCCAGTAAAACACGTGCAACAATGCGAAAAGCAGGCAAACGCCTGTTTTTATAACCAGTAGATAAACATTAAACAAAAGCAGATCAAAATTGTGCAGTCAAGTCATCCGGTTTCATTCCTTCCTGTGAATGATAGCATCTTTTCAAGTGTGGGTGGTTCTTGCATGTCCACAGCTCATGAAGTGTGCAGACTCATCACGAGGCATAGGCCTTGCCCATCAAGATGGAGGCATTGTTGCTAATGAGTTTGTAATCATCTATTACTGCATAAACTCGTATAACCATATCTCATCCTTACTCAGCCGAGCTTGCTCAGAGTCATATTCACCAAAATTCTACTTAGCCGAGCTTGCGCTGACTCATATTCACTAAATTCTACTCAGCTGAGCTTGCTCTGACTCATATTCACAAACATTCTACTCAGGGGATCTTGCATTGAGTCATATTAACCAAAAATCTAATTAGCCGAACTTGCCTTGACTCATATTCACCATAATTATACTCAGCTGAGCTTGCCCGGAATATCACGTGACAATATTCACCAAAAGTTTACTCAACCGAGCTTGCTCTTGTATTCACCAAAATTATACTAAGCCAGGCTCACATGAACTCAGACTCGTGATTAGTTGGAAGTCTTAGTGAGCCGACGTTTGAGTGAGTTCACCGAGCTATGTATACATTACATTATGTGACCTGTTCGGTGCATGAGCAAACATTGCATATGTGTTGCTTCGGATGAAATAAGGACAACTGTACACATTGCAGTTAGTTTTCTAGAGTTTAACTGACCGTTGCGTGAAAGCTTTGCCTCATGTCGATTCAAGCAAGTGCATTAGATCAGCATCATATTTTTTGCCAATCCTGCTGGCTGTCTTTGCCATTACTGGGTGGCCATATTTTGTACATTTCAACACAAAGTTGAATAAATGACTGTGGTGCAATATATTTTAAAAGATGCTTCCATCACTTCAAGTACAACAATCAGAACATGATACAAATACATGCACATAAGATGCACACAAATGATAAATGCATAAACAGATGGAATCAGTTGGCCACCACCCATTGCAAAAAAAAAGAAAGAAAAACCACAAGCCAATGCTGCAACGACCACGCATAACCATTCCCCTTGCTGTAGGACTATACATGAGCTAAAGGAAAAACACATGTGGAACCTAGCAGTTACCTCGAGGTAGCAGCTATGGATGCTTCTGCATTCGCAGCTGGCCACTTAACCACTCAGGTGTGTTCAGTGTCTACTTGTACTTAGGCACACTTTTTATTGTCTGTATCTTAAAAATTTATGTGGTCTCCTCAAAAATTTTAGAATGTTTGGATTCTGAGGCTTGGAAAGGTAAATATTTTATTCCATTCTCGTTCGAGGTGAAAGATCATACAAAAGCTTACAGATATTGTCAGTTCCCCTCACTTAAAAAATTTAATTATGGGGTTTTACGTGCCAAAACCACGACCTGATTATGAGGCACGCCGAAGGGGGTGACTCCGGAAATTTGGAGCACCTGGGGTTCTTTGACGTGCACCTAAATCTAACTACACGCGTGCTTTCGCATTTCGGACCCATCGAAATTCGGCCGCCGTCGCCGGGATTCGATCCCGCGATCTCATGCTCAGCAGCCCAACAACATAGCCACGGAGCAACCACGGCGGGTAGTGCCCCTCACTTTCCGTCAGAACATTTGTAGTCTGTTATTGACATTCAAGCAGCTTTTCAACAGCAAGAAAGGGAATCAGCTTCCCCTGTTTTGAGCATTGGGTTAACGCAGGCAATTCAGGGAGGCATAAATTTTTGCTAATACAGTCGGTTCAGGAATTCCAGATTAGATTGTACCCTGACACTTTCTTTACACTTTCTTATTTTGGTCAAATAATGTAGTTTAAAATGGCTCCAATTAGCATGCTCTAACATTGGTCTAATATGGGTTAAGTACATGACTAGCTTAACAGACTGGGATGCTGGCTTTCATTTCCAGGAAAGGAACCATAGCGCCTGCTCCAGTTGCATATGATTTTGGTTATCTGGGGTTTTCAGGCTGACTTTTAAGATAATGTGCTGAAGCAGGTAGAAGCACACGCATGCTATTAGTGGATAGTTTCGATAGCTTCTTACTTTACACTTGCCACTACGAATACAAAATATTAGCGTCCGTGTTTGTTATGAAACAAACAAACGTACTCCTAACAAGGTATTTTAATGTTAGTCTTGGGGCTACGCGGCTGCACTACGTACTGCAGCATATTAACTTAAGCTTCTTGATACAGATTCACAGCACACTAACAGCGCGAGAAACAGGACGAGAAAATAGACACCCATGTCTGTCAGAATGATATGATACTACGTACACAAGTGACTGCAGCTCCTAAATAAGATGTGGTGTCGGCTTTTACGCCTTTCGAAATATTCAGAGATGACTTGCACAGCCGCTGGAGAAAAAAAAGTTTGCTAAGTTTGGTGAAAGAATATTGCTAGGAGCAGGAACTGCTCATGCGCAATTCCGAGCAATATGCACACATCCTTTCTTTAGCATTAGCAGGAATTAGGGACATTTCGCAGTTTCCTTTTTTCGCCACCACGTGGCATATCGACTTTAAAGAATTCGAAATTCCCGCTATGACACGTGCTATGACGCACAACTAAAGAAAGCGCAATAAAAAGAAACACACCCTGAAGCTGTCGTTTCACCTCGGTGCTTGGAAACGAGCGCGCGTCACCCGCCGGGGTGGCTCAGTCAGCTAAGGCGTTGCGCTGCTGAGCCCGAGGTCGCGGGATCGAATCCCGGCCCCGGCGGCCGCATTTCGATGGAGGCGAAATGCAAAAACGCCCGTGTGCTTGCGTTGTAGTGCACGTTAAAGAACCCCAGGTGGTCGAAATTATTCCGGAGCCCTCCACTACGGCGTGCCTCATAATCAGAACTGGTTTTGGCACGTAAAACCCCAGAAAGAAGAATGGAAACGAGCGCGCTTGTGTATCAGCGTTATCTCGAAGACGGCCAGCTACTTGCTCTACTGACAAAGAATCGACGGTTTTGCTAGACACCTGGCCAGAAAGCTCGTCTGCATTCTGGAGAGATGTCTGGCCGAGATAACGGCCCCCGCGAAGCTTCTGTTGAATACATATTTTTTTTGTCCTTGAGCAGACTTTTTATTTGGGCACCACTGTGGCCATGGTCTTGCGGATACGTCAGGGTTCTTTTTCATGGATTTCCTGTAGAACTGGCGTGATCCATTGTTTAAGAGGAAGCTTTAGCTCGGGCCTATCTTCGATGCCGGGTACTGAAATACATGTAAAATGCAGGAATGCTTTTATGAGAAAACGGCTGAACCGATTTGAATGAAATGTGTTGCATTTAAGAGGGAAAGTTAAATTGCAGAGACTGCAGCAAATAGAATTTTCGTTTAGATAGTGTAGAGTTTCCAAAGAATTGCAGCATGTTTGTAAATTTGAAAAAAATAGAAGCCTGAAATTTACAAATCCGCAACTCAGCCATTAAAATCAAATATGGCATTTCTATAAACTGCACCCGTTGGAGAATCAAAAGCGAATTTGTTATAATGTTTGGAACTTACGTGAGTTCGTTATAATGTTTGGAAGGGTTTTGAACATGCAACATTCACAACATAGTGGTATATTTCAGGGTGGTGTATGATATATTGTTGCGTCCAAGCGCGTAAAAGGGACGTGCAGATCAAAAGGAAGAAAGGAAGAGAAAAACGACGACTGTGCAGCGACCATTCGTGCTGTTCGTAGCCTGCTCTCAGACGCCTAAATAAACTCCTTTCCCCCGTGCTTGTAAGAAACTGGTGGACGGTGCGGGGTAAACCTCGTAACCACGGAGCCTACGCTGCTACAACTTCGCCGTAGCCGTCGACTTGCCGGACTTCCGCCACCCCCACCTGACATGCCTGAATACGCCTGCCAGATTCCCGACGGCTCTGACGCGGCTTCAAGGCCAGCACCTGTCGTTCAGTGCCAATACTACCGGGTGCCAGTCACTTTCGGAGGAAAAGCCGGAGAAGATGTCGACGAGTGGCTCACGAACTACCGAAGTGTGAGCCGGTCTAATGGTTGGAACTCGACCGCACAGTTGTCCAATGTTGTTTTGCCTCACTGACACAGCGCTCGTATGGTATGAGAATCACGAAGACACGCTCATTTCATGGGAGCTTTTCGTCGAGGAACTCGGAGCGTGTTTTGGAGACTCTAGTGCCAAAAAGGAAACGCGCTGAACAGACGCTTTCGCAAAGGGCTCAGGTTCCCGGCGAAACCTGTACGACTTATATTGAAGAAGTGCTAAAACTGTGCAAGATATCAACTTTCAAATGTCTGAAAAGGACAAAGTTAGACATTTGTTTAAAGGAGTAGCCGAAGATGTCTACAATTTTTTGATCGGCAAAGAAAGCTTGGATTCCGTGTCGGACGTCATTCCTCCCTGCAGAACCTTTGAAACGCTGAAGATGTGACGGATAATACCGAAGTTTGGTCGCCTGGCTAATGTCACAACGGTGGCAAGTGTAGAGCCGAGCTTGTGTGTTGACCTTCCATCAACAATACGGCAGATTGTTCGCGAAGACTTGCTCCATCGGGAAGAGATGTACCGTCGCACAACTTGGCATCACTGGTGCGTACTCACCACACGAGATGAGAAACACGGCCGTTTCGACCGCATGGCAACCGACGGTTCACGCAGCGACCGTTGAGTATAGGTCTACCCCACAAACGAGAGGGACCATGAGCTATCAAGATCATGACTACGACCAACGCCCTCGCCGCACGCACGTCTCCCGGCAGCCGATGCCTAGCCATGATGAATGTGACCCACCTGCTGGCTATGCAGTCGACAGCAACATGCGTGACTACACGGAGGAACATTGAAATTTGCGGCCTCTGCCGGTGTGTTTCCAATGCGGTGTCGCGGGCCACATAGCGAGGTTCTCCAATCGTCGCCCAACAACGTTGAATGGTCGATCCAGGTTTTCAACAAGGACCACACTTTCTGTGAGAACAACTTAACGGCCGTATACCACCTCTGTGTCAGCTGACGCTCCTCCCGGCAACGATTACTGGCAGAGAAGCTTCGGGAGCCGCTCGCCTACATCTGACAGGAGCTTGACGCCACCACCTTCCTCTCGCGCACCTCGTTTACGTCAATCTCTATCGCCAGTGCGCCGCTCCACCTCGCCTTCACAACCGGAAAACTGGCCAGCGCGGCCGATGGGGGTGAGGTCGCTCGACACGTGCTATCGACAGAAATGCCCCCTGCAGTTGCTATGATTAAGAACAAAGTGCATGTACTGGTGGTGTTTCTACAATGGCTTTAGTGGATACCGGAGCAACTGTATCCGTAATGAGCCTTGGTTTTAATGGTCGGTTGGGGCGCAAAGTTGTATTTCGGTGGGACCAAGCTGCAACGTTTTGTGGAGTGAGCGGCGAGTCGTTGCGTCCTGTTTGTGTGTGCACTGCTGAAGTATCCTTGGCTGGGGGAGTTCTCGCGATGGAATTTGTAGTTATTCCCCGATCGACGCACGAAGTGATTTTGGGCATCGACTTTTTGCGACAGTGTGGTGCGACCGTCGATTGTCGCACAGGGGAAGTTTTCGTCGATGGCCATGTTTCATCCGGGCTCTTAGATGAGACTTGCAGTCAAGGTGAACTTTGTGTATCTACAGATACTGTTGTGCCTGCGTCCACCTCGGTGTGCGTGCCGGTTGTATGTCGCAGTGAAGTGCCAGACATGCCTCCGTAGAGCCAATGCATCTAAATTGTGTGATGAACGTTTTTGTCCCTCATTGTCTGGTATCCATTGGCAACGAGCGTGCTGGCTTGTGGACGACCAACTGCTTGGCAGAACCCGTCTCGCTTCCAGACGGCTTGAAACTCGCCTACTTTACAAAATACACGTCTTCGTCCATAGCCTGTACCCACCGTGTGAACCTGCTGACCTTCGCCATGTCTCGGACAAAAAGCTTCTGTTTATGATAAACAAGTCGCTCAGCACAAGGGAGCGCCATACCTTGGTGGATACGCTTTCTAAGCATCTATCAGTGTTTGACTTTGCGCAGCCGGACAAAGCGTTCTCGATTCCCGAGTCTCGAACACGCCATACTGTCGATACAGGATCTGCGCGCCCGATCAGGCAAAAGCCTTATCGCGTCTCGCCTAAAGAGTGCAAGATAATCGGAGAACAAGTGAGTGACATGATGAAAAATGGGAGCATACAAGAGTCCTCGAGTCCTTGGGCAGCTCCGGTCATACTCGTCAGAAAGAAAGACGGTAACTGGAGATTTTGCGTCGATTATCGAAGATTAAACGCCGCGACTAAGAAGGATGTCTATCCGCTGCCTCGGATTGATGATGCAATTGATTGCCTTCATTCGGCCTCTTATTTTTCTTCAGTGGACCTACCCTTAGGATATTGGCAAATCCCGATGCACCCGGCAGACAAGGAGAAAACAGCCTTCATAACTCCGGATGGATTATTCGAATTCAATGTGATGCCATTTGGGTTATGCAACGCTCCAGCAACCTTTGAAAGGTTCATGGACACCATTCTGCGTGGGTTAAAGTGGAACATCGGTATGTGCTATCTTGACGACATTGTTATATTCCGGCGCACATTCAATGAGCACAATAGGCGCCTGGATATTGTCCATGATTGCATCAAAAAAGCTGGTCTGGTTCTGAACTCCAAGAAATGTAACTTTGGTGACCGTCAAACCCTTGTGCTGGGTCATCTTGTTGACAAAGACGGTATCCGGCCTGATCCCCTCAAGACGGCAGCTGTTGAGGCATTCAGTGCACCTCAGTCAGTGAAGCAACTTCGTAGTTGTCTGGGCCTTTGCTCTTACTTTCGCCAATTTATTCCTGGTTATGCTGACGTCGCCTATCCTCTGACAAAGCTGCTACATAAATATGCACGGTTTGAGTGGACACCCGAGTGCGATTCTGCATTTCGTCAGTTGAAGGTCCTGCTGACCTCCCGACCTATCTTTCGCCACTTCAATCCTACTGCGCCGAAAGAAATCCACACAGATGCTAGCGGCATTGGTCTGGGTGCCGTCTTGGTCCAACGCTATGACGACCGTCAGCACGTGATTGCTTATGCAAGCCGCTCATTAAGCATATCTGAACGCAATTACACAGTGACAGAGCAAGAATGCCTCGCTGTAATCTTTGCGGTTCAGCGATTTCGCTCTTACTTCTACGGACGCCCATTCCTTGTCGTCACAGACCACCATTCCCTGTGCGGGCTCGTGAACCTTCGCGACCCTTGTGGTCGCCTTGCGCGCTGGGCTTTGAGGTTGCAGGAATATAACTTCACTGTGTCCTACAAGAGTGGCCTTCCCGTATGCCGCTTACCACGACGGACTGCGACGCAGACGATTTTGATAATCTCGTTGCCTCTGTGACACCGGCTTTTCCTGATATCGATGCCTTCAGAGCAGAACAACGGACAGACACCAAATTGGAGCCACACTTCACTTCAGCCCGGTCTACTGCAACAAGCAGCTACTGTGTATGGGACGGGCTCCTGTACAAAAGGAACTACTCAAGCACGGGGGCACGCTTCCTTCTTGTGGTGCCGGAGCGTCTCTGGCCAGCAATCCTTCAGGCTATGCACGATGACCCAACCTACGGTCACCTAGGCACTGTGCGCACCCTTTATCGTATTCAAGAACGCTTTTACTGGCCCCGGATGCGACATTCGGTTGAATTGTATGCCGCCAGCTGCATAGAGGGTCAACGTCGGAAACGTCCAACCACTGCCCCCTCCTTCAACCTGTGCCGCCTCCCAGCTTGACCTTTCAGCAAGTTGGAATTGATCTGTTAGGACCTTCTCCTCAGTCATCCAAGGGGAACCGCTGGATTATTGTCTGCGCCGACTATTTAATGCGCTACTGCGAGACGGCGGCTATACCATCAGCCACTGCCACCGAAGTATCGCTCTTCTTACGTCACGTTATTGTTCTGCGACATGGACCGCCTTGTGTTATTATAAGCGACCGGGGACGTCAATTCACAGCGGACATCGTGGAAGAGCTTCGATGTTTATGTGACTCGCACCTCAGGCACTCGACGCCATATCATCCGCAAACGAACGGCCTCACTGAGGGCACTGATCGAACGATCACGAATATGCTTTCCATGTATGTTGCGGCCGTTCATTAGAGTTGGGATGAAGTTTTACCGTTTATTACTTATGCGTACAACAACGCCAAACATGAGACAACCGGTTACAGCCCCTTCTTCCTTCTATATGCTCGCCCGCCCCGTTATACGCTCGACACTGTCCTCCCTTTTTACCACCACGACAATCCTGCGGTCGCCGATACGCTATGCCTCGCTGAAGAGGCTCGGCGACTTGTGCGTCTTCGGACTTTGGCATCGCAAGAAAACTCCAAAGCACGCTACGACGCACCACATCGGCTTGTTACATATCACCCTGGTGATATCGTTTGGCTTTGGACTCCCACGAGGAAGCGCGGCTTGTGCCAAAAGCTGCTGGCAAACTACGATGGACCGTATGTTGTGATCGACAAGATCAGCGACGTGAACTACACTCTCGCGCACCTCACGAACACTGGTCGACGCTCGGCTAGGAGACAAGTCGCGCATGTCGCCAGGTTGAAATCATGCACAAGCCAGGTGACTCGCCCAGTGGGCTTTGTCTGCGAGGTGAGGTATGTTGCGTCCCAGCGCATAAAAGGGAAGTGCGGATCAAAAGGAAGAAGGAAGAGAAAAACGACGACTGTGCAGCGGCTACTCCTGCTGTTCGTAGCCTGCTGTTCCTGCTCTCACACGCCTAAATAAACCCCTTTCCCCCGTGCTTGTAACAATATGATTTCTATCCGCTTTGGATGTATTATTAGGTGCAGTTTACAGAATTTACATATCATTTTGAGCTCCTGAGGTACATAGCTCTATGCGTCAAGTTTTTCAAAATTTGGCACTTTAAAATTTTACCTAAAAAAAGGAGACAGCCTATAATAAAATATCCCTTTCTGCAATCGGTACACTTTAACTTTCTTTTTTCTAAATTCAACATAACTCATCAGATTTGGTGCATTGGTTGCTCTGAGAAACTATTGCCCATTTCCCATGTATTTCGATAGGAGCCCCCAAGCTCAATGCTCCCCATAAGTTCGAACTTGAATAATATACTTGTTGGCAAGACACGTTTGGAAACATGTGATCGTGGCCTAATGAGCTAGAGCACCGGTGTACTGAGCTCAACGGCAGAGGATATGTTTGTAAAGCGTCTTGGGAAGGAATAGGAGAAAAGAAAGAGAGAAGGCTGGTATGTTATTCAGAATCGTGTCTGGTTGGCTAAAAATTACTAAATCCTTTGGTCGTCATACCACCTTACGTTCCATAAGCATAATTTCTATTTCATTCCACTAGTATTGTGCTATTATTGTCAATCAATCGTGATTAGAACACTGGCGTCATGGCATTGTATTCCGTCGCAATTATTTATCGCCATCACTTCAGAATCATCTCATCGTCGTCATGCAGTCGTCCTTATGTGCCTTCGTCGTTCTATCGACATCATTCCTACCTCGTAATTCCATCGTCGTCACTGCATGCACCGTCGACCTGCGGTCCTTGATCTACCATCGTGAGGTAACGTTGGCGCGCGATGGTCATAACAAATCGGGTCAATCAGGGAGACAGTGTATGACCGCATATAGCCGAATCACTTGAACATCAGGAGAAACACTACGGATTCTAAATAAAGGTGTCTTAGCTAACACGGTGTGTCGCTTCTTGTTCGCTAGATTGTGGTGTGAATGTTAATCGCATTAACTTCGATAGTCATCTTAACATGGGTTCTGCAGGAATTCTTTCGTCTTCGCGACAGTAACGAACTCTTGTCCACATTATTCCCAGCTTATTAACACCTCGAATTCCTAGAGGTGATCGTGCTCAGGCATGTGACGGACGACCCGAAGTTTGATGGAGGTAGCGGTATGATTTCGACAGCGGCGCCGCCTATCGACAAGCGGAAACACATTTGGATGGGTGGGAATAGCGGAGAAAGGCACACTTCAAGAGTTGGTAGACATCACAGATTTGAATCAACCTGACAAAGAGTTAGAAATATATTGCGCTAAAGAAATTGAAAACTATTGGATTGGTGCGAGACTCCCTGCAAAAACATTCATTAGACTGTCTCAGGTATCCGAGCTATCCTTAACGGGAATCAATGAGATGAGTTTCGACATAGCTCGTTACATTTTTCAAGAGCGGAAGACGTGCCTAGAGGCAGAGTCGACTGCAATATTTTGTTGCTGCACAAAAATATCTAGATTTTCGGCGTGATCATTTTAGCGGAAAACAAAAATTAAATAAGTTTTCAAGAAGTACTTAGAGTACCTCGATAAAATTGTAGCAAATAAATTCTGAAAAGCTCATTTCCAACTTTTGTGTCTTAAGGCACAGGGTAACTTATTACTGGTTTCCATTAATTTTCTTCGTTATATTTTCAAGCGAGTTGAATATTCTGCCATAGGTTAATTCACAATTAGCACAACTAATTAAACTGAAACTTTCAAGTGTATATTGTTCTTAGACAAATGCTTTAAGTCTACGCGGATGCTGCAAAATTTCTCAACATTGGGGAGGGGAATGTGAAAAACAAAATAGAAATCCAGAGCACTTTATTGCCTCGGTAAATTTTTATTTTGAATGCTATTTCCACTGGTTAAGTGGCTCGACCCTCATGTTCGCAGCCTTGTATATGTTTTTGTAGCACTAGGTGCGTTGTCTGCGAATTTACGTTAATAAGCAACCAGATCATACTTTAATCTGGCGGAAAAAAAAAACACCTAAGTTTTGAGCCCTTTTGCGATTCATTTCTTGCACATCGAGCAGTGTTTCTCCTTCGAAAAAAATGGTTGTTAGTCTGTGCCCTTGTGTTGTTTCTCATTGTACCGTCGTTTAGCGGTCCTCCAAATAAGTATTTTACTTCGGTGGTGGTGTAAATTTTTGGCAGCAACACCATTACGCCGCAACCAAAAAATATGCACCAGCAGTGAAGTTGACTACACTTGGTTGCTGCAATATTAATGGTGTTTTTCTGGCTGAGCTTTGTGCCAGCAGGTGGCTGCACCATGCAAGACGTTCACATGTGCGCCTCCACGCATTAGGTAAAACGCCCAGTCCGCTAGTGTACTGAGTAGTGCATGTGGGATAGTATAGGTTATTGGAGACACGACAAAGGCTTGGACAAGCCGAAGCGTGTCCACCTCCTCCATCGCTCTTGTCTTGCATACCCGACACGCTAAAACACTCTTTTGACCTTTTGGAAGAAGCCAGACTTGTGAGCACGCCCGGTGTCTCTTGGCTTTAACGAAGTGCCATCCTCTGATGGAAGAAGAAGTGATCGTAGAGAGCAGCTCCAGCTTCGAGCTCTTTGTGTTTTCTATTCTACCTTCGGTGATTTCTGCAATCAGTGACAAGTACACTGGGGGACGTGGTCCTCTGCAATGGGGGACCCGAACCCCGCCCAGCAATTGGGTCCTGAACGACCACTTCGTTATGCATCCGACGTGAGTGACCGCATCGACGCCAGCATGGTCCCGATTGAGTCCCTCAACTGAAGATATGGGCTCGGACAGTGATTTTACCTTGGTTTCAAGCAGACGTCTGAAGAGAAAGATAAGTAGGACATCACCGACCAGTCGTCAGGCGCCGAAAAAGGCAAGTGGCAAGCGGTCATATACTATCGCGTACGTACCCACCACGACAGCGTACAACCTCAACAGACTGAATAGGCAGAGCCTGTCGGAATATTTTGATCGAACTGCCCCTGGTCAAGTGGAAGAAATACGTATAAACGATCGAAAGAACATACTTACGGTGGAAGTAAACACATTCTGGAAACACTTAAAGCAGTCACTCAGTTGGGAAGCCTCCCCGTTCGCGCATTCCGCACATACGACAAGGAAGCGACAACAGGCGTCATCTACGACGTGGACATTAAGATTACAGACGCTGACCTCGCGAAGCTGCTCTCATCGTCGGCTCCTGTGCTAAGCGTTCACCATTTTGGACGGTCCCGATGTGTGAAACTATTATTTCAATGGGAAACTTCGCCAACACACATCAAGGTTGGATATGTGAGGCACTCGGTACGCCCTTACGTACCGAGGGTGTAAGTGTAAGTGTATGAAACTTGGACATGTCAGTGAGGTTTGCAAGGGTGCAGTAACATGCAAACGTTGTGGTGGACCTCATGGAGACAACAGTGGCAACGTTGGCGATAAGTGGCTAAATTGTTCTGGTGCACACGACGCAACGTCAAAAGAATGCCCAAAGATCAGGAATGTAATCGGTATTCTGACGAAGATGGTTCGAGACCATTCCACACACAGGGAAGCGGCAAAGGCTATCCACCGCCGCCGTTCTCGACACCGACGTCAACGAGAGCGCAGTATTGCTCGCGTAGAAGGATCGACGGCTCAAGTGCAGCCTCCAGCACTTCCTCGTGGGAGGAATCAAGACACACGTGCACCAAAGCCTTTATATTCTACGAAAGTGCAAGGCGACTCGTCATCCACTCCAAACACATCGGAGGCTCAGTGGCCCTCGTTACCTTCAAGGCCTGCGGGAACGCCCTTATGTACCGCTCCTACACGTATTGAAGAGATTGAAAAGACGGACGATATTGACGTGCAGAGTATGCTAAAAAATTTGATGGGCTCAATGCTCAGGATTCTTTCCAACCTAAACAACCCGGCTGCTAAGGCTACCGTGCAGCTACTTGAAGTGTTGGAACCACTTATAGTGGTTCTTCACTAAACAAGTACGGCGATTATGTTTGACTAATCGCTTGTTATGCAATGGAATGCTCGAGGGTTACGTGGTCGTTTGTCGGATTTCCGACTGCGGTTATTTAAGTACCAATTTCCAGTTATTGTTATCTGTGAACCTAATATGCATTCTTCTTTCCGTATTTCTGGATTTGTCCAGATATGGTCTCGTAACGACCAAACCTCAAGCAAAATATTGGTTTGTGTACGTCATGATCTGGTGTACTTCAGACATGACGTCCCATCGCATACTACTAACGATTACGTATGCCTTACCATAAAGCACAGATGGCGCACGTTCTCAGTGATTGGAGGCTACATCCACCCAAGAGGAAGGATTGATTGCTCGCACCTGATGTCTGTGCTGCAAGCGTCGCAAGGTCCCCATATTGGGATTGGTGATTTTAACGCACACCAGCCCCTCTGGAGTAGCACTATGACGAATACTCGTGGCAAAAATTTGGCCGACTTTATGTGTAGTCAGGGACTAAATGTGCTCAATGACAGATCTCCTACATTTATTCGTGGCACATCCTACAGCAGTTGTCTCGACCTAACGTTTGTGTCAAGGAGCCTTCTGTCCTCGGCAAGCTGATCGACGGATGTAGAGACTCACGGTAGTGACCACCTCCCAACTTACGTTTAATTTAGCTGGTTTCGCCACTCAGCTTCACGTTGCATCTGTCAAACAGACTGGACTTTATTTAAGACGTCTGTCGATTCCGGCTGTCAGAGTTTGACTCTCCATTCGCAATAGATGACATCATTGCGTCTACCCTGCGGGACAAAACCAGAGAAGTTAGCGTACCGAGGCACAGATCATCGGTCGAACACAATATGAGGCCCTTCGTACAATCAGTCGCCGCGCGGAACGGCGATACAGACGAACAAAGTCACCGTTAGATCTTTCGAACTGTCGCCGAACTCAACGACATGTTCTTCGTCATCTCGACAAGCTTGGCAGACAGCATTGGAGGGCATTCTGTGGATCCCCAGACCCAAGACAACCTCTATCCAAGATCTGGCGGGTCATACGAAGTCTTCGGGCAACTCCAAAACAAAAATACCCATTCCGTGCCGTAGCTATACATCAACGCCGAACCGAATTGGAGGTAGCAGAGAACTACTGTAAACATATTGTGGACACATCTAATGCAGTGAGTTGATGGCTTGTCACCATCGCGCCCCCATCACCTGATGAGCGACTCGAAGTACCTTTTACGATGCAAGAGCTCGACGCTGCAATTTCTGTTTCCCGACGCTCATCGGCACCAGGACCTGACGGAATCACATACGCTGCACTCTGCCATCTTGGCACAGCCGCACGACGTATCCTTTTATGTTTTTATAATGCCACATGGCAGTCAGGAAATGTTCCAGATAGTTGGAAATGCATTGTAGCATTACTTAAACCGGTGAAGTGCCCTAACGAGCTTTCCTCCTATAGACCGATCGCCTTAGCCAGTTGCGTCGGCAAAGTAATGGAAATAATGGCTTTGGCAAGGATGGAGTCGTTCCTTGAAAGCAATAATTGCTTTCCTGATTGTATGAATGGATTAAGAAGAGGCCGTTCCGTTCTTCGATCGACGATGTTGTCGACTTGGTCTCCACTGTTGAACAGGAAAGAAGTCGCCGGCGGTTAGTTGGAGCTGTTTTCATGGATAATATGGGTGTATACGACAATGTTCTCCATTATGCAATCCTTGATGCGCTGGAAGATTTAGACATCGGTGGCCGGCTATATGTGTAGTAATACTTAATCGTTGTTGTCGATGATCGTTGAGGAAGGCACTGCCGTTTGATGTAATACTGTCGTTTATTCTTTTCAAGTTACAGTCATACAAATAAGCAGGTCCTTTAATATCTAGAGATCTCGTCAGAGTGTCCGTTATAAGGTGCTTACGCACCAGCTCCTCCGAGTCGTTCTACCTGCGGCCGCTCTCCCAGCCTCCCACAGCCCCCCGCCTCCTCCCCGAGACGTCCCTCCCGGCAAGCCCAACCAAAGTCATAAATTTGAGGAGTCTCGGGGTACGGGAAGCCGTCGGCGGAATGAAGCACCGTTCCGTTCTTACGGCAGAGCGTCTGGAGTATTTCAACTCGCGATACAAGCAAAATAGCCAGAAAACGCAACAAAAGATCACCAGTAGCGGCGTTTACATGAATACGACAGAAGCGTATCGTATCAGCTTTCAAGCGTATCGCATCTCATGTAAACGAGGTAATTCGCTAGGAAGGCGTATCGCATCCAATGCGCCAAACAAGGGTAGTTTTAGATGGAGAATGCGCATTTCAGCGGCGCATGTAAACAGAAGCGTATCGCATCAGGAATTATGGGAAAGCATTCGCTGCGGGATTACAACCGGCCAGCCAACCAGCGGCGCGGCCGCTGCCGCACTGCGAGACATCAAAACAAACATGGTGGCTGAAAAAGCAGGTGCGTCGCACGGTCCTGTTGCTCGCGAGTGTTGTGTCTGGCGCTCCTTCGGGACAAAGGAGGCCTCATCGACAGACGTGAACATATCAAGTGCTCTTCACGCTTGTCGTCTCAAGTGCTCTTCACGCTTGTCGTTTCTCGCGGCCGGGAAGTGTCACCATCAGTCACCTTGGACTGATGGATGTGCAATTAGTCCCCAGACTGCAATGGGTCATCGGCCTCGTGCGTAGCTAAAACGACAACGTCGCTCTTGGTCTGTTTCGTGAAGCACCAGCGCCCGCCCGAGCTACGACGAGGCCTGGCGCCGACTGTGACGCGCCAACCTGGAGCCCCTTCTGAGACAACAGCCACCGCTCTCCCTGGAAATGCTGGCTTCCGCGAACTGACGGCCACGGAGAGG
Source organism: Dermacentor silvarum (assembly GCF_013339745.2). Classification (NCBI taxonomy): domain Eukaryota; kingdom Metazoa; phylum Arthropoda; class Arachnida; order Ixodida; family Ixodidae; genus Dermacentor; species Dermacentor silvarum. Next base: position 5,095,057 of record NC_051162.1, on the reverse strand, counting down.
CGACTAGTTCTTGCAAGGGGCCAGCGTCAAGCATTCCCGTGGGAACGACATCAACGTTTGGTTCCCAAGGTGTCAACCGTTGCCTGTGTGCGGGGGCGATCAGGCAAGATTGGAGGCGGAGCCCGGCGGTAAACGATGTCACATCATGAGCGGGATATGACGAACTGGTCGAAGATGGTCTTTGGCTAAGAAGAACCAAAGTGCATTTCCTCGTCGAGTGAAAGAGGGAAACGAAAGGGATAAAAAGCGCTACTTGAGTGTTTTGAGACGCTCGGAGATGTAAACGCTAGAACTTGCAAAGATGTTAGCATGTAGACGGCTCCAATATCATGGAGCCTTAATTTTACTTGTGAAATATGTACGTTTGTATATAAAACCGTTTTTCTTATCTCTCTGGACATCTCCTCCTCTCGGCACTTGGCACGGCAGCATCCATGGAACCTTCGCGGCCGCTCGGACTTCGCGACACGAGTATCTAGGCACTGTAACACGAGTAAGTGTCAACTCGCGTTTCCTTTACGCACTCGGCCCACTACTGGAAACCAGTTACGCCAGAAGTGGGCTGCACTTACCTCATACGACACCATGTGACGTTACGTTCTCGCGACAGTTAATGCGCTACATGTAAACGGCGTCGCATCGCCTTTCCCAAATGCGCTTGGAAATGCGATGCGCTACTGTCGCATTCATGTAAACGCGGCTATGAGTACAAATGTCTCAACACTGCCCCGCCGAATGAGCTCGCTCATTCTATGGTTCACAAATCTCCAGCGGATATAAGTGCTGAACTGGGCGCCTCACACGTTTTCCCTGCGGCATCCTGACAACAAATGACTGGACATTCACGTCTCGCCCGGGAACAAGAGAGCAAATGACCACGCGTTTCCATAGAAGGCGCGAAATATTTTCCTGTACCAAGACTACGTCTCCGATTTTGGACCCTTCGGTTCTAGTTTGTTTAGACGCGTGGGCCGAGCGCAGCTGTCGTAGATACTCATCTTGTCATGCTTGCCAGAATGCGCAAAGCGTCTGTTTTCGCTTCTTCCAATACATTCGAAGGGAAGACGCGTTTGACTCGAGCGCTCGGGTTTCAGTTCTTGGCAGGGCCGTGAGACGTCTACCCGTAAGGAAGCTGGCTGGCGTTAGCGGGGCGCGGTCGTTTGGGTCGTCTGGTACGTGGGTCAGAGGTCTGCAATTTATGACGGCTTCCACCTTGGCTAGTACTGTCGACTGCTCAACAAAGCCAAGACACTGGCGGCCAGTCACCTTTTTATTGCGGTAGCAATTATATGGACACTCCAAAATGGATTTCTGCCGTCCTCGTCGCCGTGAGGTTCCGCATGACGTCAGGCGACGAAATCGTTGCCGCGCTCCGGACGTTGTATGTGCGAGTGAAAGGGTGCGAAGGACGCGCGCTTTCACGGGGAGCGAACGCACGTCGGAGAGCAAACGCGCGTTCTGCGCCGTGCTCCCTGGAGGGCTGCAGAATTAAGCGTCTGTTTCCTCCTTTACAATCACCATATATAGAATGCAAAGGCGACTTTTTACGTCGCGCGAAAGGCCATGGGGGACGGGAGGGAGGGGAGGCGACGTTTAGCTGCGGCACCAAATGCGTATTTATATAAAAATGTTGTGAGGCGAGAAGGTGGGTGAGATTTCCAACGCAGCTCTCGTCGAAAACCTCCGAGCCGCTCCCAGACGCATCGGCAACAGTCACCAACCCCGCGCGCGTTCGGTGCGAACGCGGGCAAAACGCAGACGGCGTCGACAACAGTTCTGCGCATTGCTGGTGCTGCTGCATGTCCAAGTTTATACAGCTGATAAAACTACTATCATTGCTCCAAATAGCTCTCTGCTAATTAGCTATCGCAATTGATGCTTCGCCTTTCGGGTGAAACTGCGACATTATTAAACCAGTTTTTACGCTGCGGACTAGCCGTTCGTAGAAACCTCCCCACCATGGTGCATGCTCTACGATAAATTTCCATTCTATGTTGGCATTTGCATAATAACTCAGTGTCTCAGGGTGCCGCAGGACTTTCCAAAGAAGTACAAGCTCCTTTGAAACGCGCTTAAACGTAAGTGCGTTGTCTGAGTAAATGATTTTGCATAACCCCCTACGCGACACGAAATGACGGAAGGCCTGCAAGAAACTTCCAGTAGTCATGTCGTTCACGAGTTCGAGGTGCACTGCCCTAGTCACCGCGCACGTAAAGAGTGCAATGTATGATTTCACTTGCACATTTTTCTCCTTCACAAAAAGGGGACCGGCGAAGTCAATACCGACCACCTCGAAAGGTTCCGCCTTGGTGGTCCGGTCATGTGGGAGCAGTCCTGTCGCAGTGTCAATACTCGTGGCACTGAAACGCTTACACACCACACATGACCATACAACACTTTTCACCAGCTGGCGCCCGCGCACAATCCAGTACTTTTCGTGCAATTGCACGAGTGTGTCTCTGGCGCCGGCGTGGAGAAGTTGTCGTTGTCGAGCGGGCGAGTGACACAGCAGGTAACTCTCCGGGCGGGCAAATGCCCGACCGCGTTTATTGAACGCTTATATAGCCGAGGATGCAGTGCTGCCATCTCGTGGTACTGCCGAACACTACAGTCGGTGGGCTCGCTGCACAAGTAGCACGGTGTACCGATGTCGCTTGGGCAGCACAACAGGGTGTCATTCGTCGTCTGTCATATTGGATGAACAAAGACGTCCTCCGCCTCCTTGTCGTTAGCCGCGCTGCAAAGCAAGTCGTCTACGTAGATCAAAATGGCCACTGTTTCTGGATAGTTTTGCTTCAACTCTTCAAAATGATTTTGAAGCGTCGCTGCAAGAAGAAAAGGGCTCGATGTGGTTCCGAATGGGACTCTTGCCATCCTAAAAACTGTGAGCTCAGGAAGTGGCTTGTCGTTATCATGTTTTTCCCTGAACCACAGAAACCTCAGCGCATCTCGGTCCTCGGGCTGAATGCCAATCTGAAGAAATGCCTTTTTCACATCGCCAACAAGCGCCACTTTGTAACGTCGAAAATTAGGCAACACACAGAGGAGGTCAGGATTTAGGTTAGGTCTGCTGTCCAGATTTTCGTTAAGGGACTTAGCACCTGCTCCGTCTGAGGAGGCGTCAAAAACGATGCGCAGCTTGGTTGTTGTACTACTCTCACGCAGTTCTGGCTGATGAGGCATCAAATAAATGTGCTGGCAGTCATTGTCGCTACTGCCAAGTGCACTTTGGGCTACGCTTTCAATCAATAATTGACTCATTTCGTAGTAGTACTCATGCAGTAAGCTCGGCGCTCTCAATAGCCGCTTGGTCAGTTGGCGGAACCGTTTCTCCGCAACAACGCGTTTGTCTGCTAGTTGGACTTCTTTTTTCCACGGTAGTCTCACCTCATAGCGCCCATTCACACTTCTGATGCTGTTGGAAAATTCCTCGACTGAACGCTCATCTGGGTTGGTTTCGAACGAGTGGGACACTCCAATACTTTCACGCTCCCAGAACGACCCCAAAATCGGTGCTGTTTCTCGATCTACAGCACTCGTCCTCAAAACAACTGCCTGACTGCAGTTTATTCTCGGGCATCTGGTTGAGGCCTTTCCCTGAACTGCCCACTGTCAAAATTGCTGTCAACGCACTGTTTAGCCTCTTTACTTTCCCCGTGAGGAAATCCCAAAAATGAACCAATCCGATTAACGGGGGTTCTCACCCTGCGGGGAATCGTCGCCTAGAGGTAGCGAAAGCTCGAGAAGGGTTGCCTTGATTTCTTCAGTCGGACAAGGAATGACCTGCTCGCATATTGTTTCTAGCGGCTCGATCTTGTATAGTTTGTCGCAGTCTGCACAGACAAGGCACACCTCTACCCTGCGGAACGTGCGTTGGTTGTACGTTCCGCCAAGATCTCCGAGTGCTTCAGTGCCGAGTAATTTGCATCCGAGTGTTCTGGAGCATGCTTCGGTTATGAATGTCCGTTGGCTACCGCTGTCGAACAGTATCCTTGAAACTTGCCTGTTATTCGTTCCCTTGGTCACTGCCGTTACGGTTGGCATCACAATTGTTCGAGTCAGGCGATTTTCTCCAGTTTCCGAAGCATGCAAAGTGACGTGTCCTGCGTTATTTTCGCTAGTTAATTGTGCCTGGGCGGCACTGTTGAAAGCAGGATTGCACATCGTAGTTGCATGTATCCGTTGACATTTCTTGCAGATAACCTTGACTCTGCAAGTACTTCAAAGATGCTCATGCTTCGTGCAGCGAAAACAACTTCCCTTTGCCGTTATAATGGCTTTCTTCTCGTTTAACTCTAATTTGGCGTCGCACTCTTGGCTTGTGTGAGCCTTTGAGTCGCAGAGTTTGCACTCAATGCCTGATGTGGTGCCATGCAATGCTGCTGCGGACGAGGTGCGGACATTCCCTCGTTGCGGCGTCTTTGCGTTATATTTGGGAGCTGGCTTACCGCTGGTGTCGTCCGGTCGGTCCTCCAGGGTTCGTTCTCGGCTCTCCAGTTCCAGCTCGAAGAAGCAGAGTAGATGATGAAGTGCCACTCGCCGGGATGATTCTGACGAAGATGAAGTCGGTGACGAGGCGTCGTCATTCTTGGCAGAGGTCTCGCGCTGAGTTTGCTTTTTCTCTGCCCGTGATCGATGGTAGTTGAGCACCAACTCCCGTGGGAATGCGCGGAGTACACAGGGTACAGCATCGCTTCGTAGGACTCTTCCCCAATGCCCAGAGCTTGCAGATCTGTGCACTTGAATGCAATCGAACATACGCCTCAGATCACGAACATTCATTGCAGATGTGACTGGCTTTATGTCGATAACATGTGGCCCTGAATCAAAAGGGCCCCCAAAGCGCTTCTCCAGGAGGTCGATGGCATCAGCGCAGCACTGTGAAATCGCCTGGAGTCCGGCAATCACCGAGGCAGCTTCTCCCGTGATTCAGTAGTTGAATCGGTCGATGTTATTCAGCTCCGTATTCTTATGAATAGCGACCGCGAACTGCTCCCAGAAAGGTTGCCTGTTCTTTCTTCTTCCGTCAAACTTTAGTAGCTCCAACTTCGGGAATTTGGTTCTTTGAATTCGCGTGGCTGGAGCCTCTTGGATTGTTGGTTCGTTTTGGCTGGCACTTATAGTTTCCGTCTGTTGGGAGCACAACTTCATTCGATATTCTAGTCTGCCCATATTTTTTTATTTATTGATACTGCGATCCTATACAAGACCTTAGCAAGGTAGGTGTACACAGTAAAAGTTTTTACACCCAAAAGGGTGTAAATAGGCTTGCCGCAGAGACGACACCATAAGGGTGTAAGTTAGCACCTGTTTTACAAGGTGCCTTTTCGGCACACCCTAAAACAAGGGTGCCCATGTAAGGAAGCTGTAGGGTGTTGTGAAAACACCCCAACCAAAGGGTGGCACCTACACCTTTCCTTTATTTTTCCCTATTTAACACCCACTGTGGAGGGTGCCAGATGGTCGTACAGCCCCTGTACCAGGTGTCAAATAGCTTGAAACGAACTGTAAAGTGGAACACTTTATAGATGAATGAGACTTATGGTATATTGCTTACAGTTGCCTGAACTTAAATGTTTTTTAAGTGAAATTATAGTTAAACAATATATAAGCATGTGTAAATTTAAAATATTATTCCATGAGCCATGCTTTGAAAAGTGCATGTTGTCTCATGCAGGAGTTCAACAATATGCATCATGGTCTCAGTCATCTGAGGTGTATCACTGTTTTTAAAATCTGGTTCAAGTTATACAACTCAAACACAAGTTACATACACATGCACTATACACACACAAAAACATCACATTTAGCATGTCTTAGATCTGTGGTTAATATGTATTCTGCTTCACTCCATGGGCATGCAAAAGAAGTCACTGCTGCATTTGTACAAAAAAGCAAAACATAACCAAATGGTGAAACATATATGTGAGACCGATATGTTACAGTTTGAAAGCAAAATGTGAATAAACTTTATTGTATTTCATACAAGGAGCAATAAAATACAAACATCATTTGTAAAGTATCACTGCTGTTAACAGTATAGTTTGCAACTGATCATAGTAATTCATATGGATCACAGTATATCTGCGGTATAATATACGTGTATACTAAATACAAGTGAGTAAAAGTAGAGCAGCCATTTGCAAAAAAAACTGTATGGTGGCCTTCACACAAAAAAAATTATAGTACAATAACAGAGGTAACACCATGTATATATCTGCTCTTCATGATCCGTGCATGTTTAACCTGAGTACACAATAAGATTTGTTCCAACAGTAACAACACACAACTCTATGAGGGTGTTTCTACAAAGACTTTAGCTGATATGTAAAACCAGCCATACTGAAATAAAACGGTTCCTTCGGAGACATGCCGTCAGCAGTGTTGACCATGAGGTGATGGGTGATACATGGTAATTAGTTGCTAATTAACAAAAATAAAATACATTTTACATTTGGTTTGAGTGGACTCATCGTTATCGGGAAATTGAAGCAATCTCTCGGCGCAAGACATATACACTTCAGAATCTGGAAAAAATGCCCACACAACTGTGGCACGATGAACCTTGGGTATCACAGCACGCGAAACTGTACCCGAGGCTGCAGTGAGCACAAAGAGGCGACGTTCTGCTTACATCACCCAACAGCAATGGGGCTCCGTGCAGCACTCTGGTTGCCCGCTGCTGGGCGACGTAAGCAGAATCCCAGTTTCATTTTGGCATGCTCTGACAGGCAAAATTCATCACGCCGCAGTTCTGCGGGTAATCGCATTTTTCCAGATCCAAAAGTTGACATGTCTTGTGCAGAGAGCTTGCTTTAATTTCCCAGTTACAATGAGTCCGGTGAAAGTAAAAGTAAAATATATTTCATTTTTAATTAGCAACTAATTACCACATATCACCTATCCACCCATGGTTGGCACCGCTGACAGCATGTCTTCTAAAGAGCCGTCCTTATACTTCAGAACGGCTATTTTTAAATATTACGTTAATTCTTTGTTGAAACACCAGTATATATAGCATATAGACACTAGCTTTCACTCAGATGAGGCACTTCGCATCACATGTAGAAAAAATAAATGAACAAGTAAGAGTACTTCAGCCTGATAATTATTCCACGCAATATTTTTAACCCAGAACTGCTAAAAACCTTGTAAAACCTTGTAAAAACTGGATATTCTGTTGCGTTTTGACTAGTATGTCAGCTGTCAGCTGCTAAATAAAGTTATACATAATAAACATAAAACTGTTCATAAAATGACAGTCAAACCACAAAAAACTTTCATTTGTATTTGGCAGGTTGCACTATGCAACACATGCGCAAAATATATAATATTAACCAAGCAGCATGTTACGAAATGTTAAGCACTGGCTGCCAGTGTTCATGTGCCCTATAAGTGAATACAAACGTTACAGTTGTACCATGCAGTACTTTTAAGCTGGGACATCGTTCCCTTACTCCTGGCTGGCAAATAAGTTTCATAAACAAACTATGTTTAGGAAGAGCAAGCAAGCTATAATCTTTGTACAAGACTGCTGACAATTGTTTCACATACATTAATGTTAAGGAAGACCTAATAAGAACGAGACGTATTGTACTCTTCTTTTCAGTACATAGCAACACCCAGCAATGCTTTTGTTAAATCCATGCAGACTACAGTACACCACGTTTCTTTTTTGCTGACCTACACCTGGGCACTATTACATTATCTGCCAAGTCATAAAAACAAGAAAGGTGCAGTCTATAGATAAAGTGGTTGGCACAAAGGCAGTGGAAAAAGCTACTGGATCATGCTATTATCGTGATCAAAAGGAAAGAAAGTGTTACATTAAAAAAATTGCACAAAACTCTTGCTCAAGCTATTGCAGAAAATTGTCAGGCTAGCATTCATATGTTAATGTACATAAACCTCGGCATCGCATTGCCTGCACAACTCTGTTCACAAACTTTGTAACAACCACTCTTGGCGTTGTTACATTAAAACCAAAAAACAATCGTTCCAGTACTGTACTAGTGTTTAAAGATTCAGGCCCGTATACTATGTTCAATACAAAAAATGCACTCATGATTGCGACGACCCCTTCCTCCGTATTTTTGACCATGAACAGCTGCTCCTTGTCGAGAAAAAGGTGGAGAAACTCTGCCTGTTCCAGGTTGTGGCCAGAATACACCACTCAGGGCGTGAGCGGAACCCTCTCGTCCTGCAATGACAACAAAGAAAGCTTACTGATCATGAAAGTATATTCATGCTTTTGTGTAAGCACAATATGTTAGTTAATTGGGGTTTAGTGGCGCAAAAGCGACTAAGACTATGCTGCGCCAAACGCAAGGTGTTATGAATAAAAATTTTAAAACAGCAAAAGCTGTGTTGGGTATAGCTTGTGTAGACAACCGGTATCGTCTAGAAACTTAAAAAGGTCCGGTAATGGCACGGGTGCATCATCTCCTAAAACTAAGGCAGGTTGTAACGGTATGTGTAACTTATATAAGTTCTGTAAAAGTTTTCGTCTCTGTGTTTCGATATGTTTACATGTCAGTAAAATATGAATAACTATGAGCGGTTCTTGGCAATTGTCGCATATTGGTGGGTCTTCTTTTGTAAGTATGTAAGTAAAAAATTGTGTGTGAGGTGTGTGTGTGTGTGTGCCCAATCCGTAGTCGACATAAAACTACTTCAATGAACCGTTCCTGATGACTACATGACTTCCACTCGCGTAAGCACAATATAAAGGGGTTGCTATGCTTAAGCAAGCAAAATAATGTAGTCATGCAGCCTTAACTGCAAACAATTTAGGCTGTAGAGAAGCTTAACACAACCCAGCATTATTCCAATCACCTGTGTAATCCAAGCATGGTAATTTTTGCAGCATAGATGCTCCGCACATTGAGTGCAAGAGCAGTTCAAGATTGTTGGTTTGTTCATCCTTACCTTTTGTATTTTGATTTATGATTTAATTGCTGTTTCCATGTCCCGTATTTAATTGCTGTTCCCGTATTATGTATTGTTGTTCTTCGTTATATATACATCGTTTATAAATTATATCGCCCCCCCCCCATGTAATACCCTCCCGGTGAGGGCCTTTGGGGGTGACATGAATAATAAAATGAAATAGCTCGTGAAATTAAGTATGACCCCAATCGACATTAAAAAATACAAAAAGACATCTGGATCTTTATACAGTTGCCAAACCGTTTCCACGATTGAAGCCATTTGAGGAAATACGGCATTGTTTAGAACCGATCTCATTATAAAAATGTGAAGAAACTTACGTCCTCATGCACATATAGCGCCGGCACTGCTGTTTGTTCCTACACATTTGAAGCAATCATCCTCAGAGTTGCAACAGCAAGGAGGTCTGTAAAAAATGATAATTCGTGTTAGGTTCAATAATCAGACAGACATGTGCAATACAATTGCACAAAATTGTTGTTCTTTCCTGCTTGTAAAAGCTCTGTTTACCTTTGATTCAACAATATCTTTGTTTTCTGAAATTCTTGAAAATCACAATTACAAAGCAAGAAATCACGGAAAATTTCGATCGCGATCGAGCCGGCCACACTACCATGTAGATCAAACGTGGTAAATTCCTCGTTGGTGGAACCTATACTCCGCGCACAGGCACGGTACGTCGGACAGCCATTCTCGCGCCTGCGGGTCAGCCATGCCAGATTATACCTTTCTCGCGCCTTACGGCGCTGTACCTTCAAAATAACCTGACTGATTTTCCCGGGAAAGCAGTAGGGACATTTTCTTTGAGCATTTTCTTTGAGTTTTGAAGTTTTGAAAAGTCACGGAGGGAACAGCTTACGGAAAGCCTGGCACGAGCAAAAATACTGCTCCAGGACAGCAGGCCCGGTCTCCACTATGGCCCCTACTGCTCCCCTGGGAAAATCAGTGCTGTACGTTATTTGGAATATTTATTTATTTATTTATTTACATATACTGCAGCCCTACATAGGGCTATAGCAGGAGTGGGAACATTATACATTGCTGCACAATAACAAACATGCACATACACAAAAATGCAAAAAGAAAGCGCTTTACATGTTTGCGAGGTGCTTAGTCGTGGTAGCTATAAAATCCTTTAGTGATAGTGAACGAATGTCGCCGGGGAGGGAATTCCATAGCTCAATTGTACGTGGAAAAAAAACTGTATTTGAATGTGTTAGTATGAGCAAAGATAGGTGATATGTTCAAGGCGTGGAAGCTACGGGTACAACTTGCGTTTGTAAATGTGACGTAGTTACAATCAGAAAGACCACAAGTGGAGTTAATAATTGCATATAGAAGTTTTAAGGCTTCGATGAGATACCGTGAAAGCAATGGCTCGATGTTCAAAGATTGTTGAGCCTGTGTTGGCGAGAAATTGCGGCTGTAATTTTGGCAAATGAAATGGATAGATTCATGTTGAACTTTATTGAGCGAGATTATTTCACAGTGTTTGTAGGGAAACCAGACAACAGATGCATATTCTAGTACAGGGCGAATTAACGCTTTATATAATAACAGTTTGGTATCGCGAGGGGTCTTAGATAAAGTGCGGCGCAAATAACCAAATTTTTTTAAGGCTTTCCCGTTTATAGACCTACACCACGACGCTACGTCACGAAAATGCGGTGGCGCTGTCGTCGGAATTTAGTTTCGCTTGGTAGGCACTCCGCCGCCGAGCCGCCGCCCGTGTCGCGCCTACCACAGCAGCCGCTGGGTTTCGCGGGTGGTTGTGCGGTTCCATCTGTGAGGTCTTTATTCTATGATTTTACAATGAAAGAAACGCAGTATGTGGATAAGCTGAGTTGCGTCGAAATACGCAAGAGACTAAAGTTTTGATAGGTTTCCTGTTGATGAAAACCGTCGCAAACAAAGGGCCGCCGCGGTAAAAAGTGAAAGTTGGATTATGATACCAGATCATCCATTATGCGCAAAACATTTCGTAAGCGTTAAGCTTCTCTTTTATTTTGATTGGCGTGCATTAGCCGATCTTAGGATCGTTACGATCTTAGGATCTTAGGATCGTTATTAGCGTGCAATTATAATTGCTTGCCGCGCTGTGGGAAAGCTAGATTAGGATTAGCCTTGAATGTAGGTCGAGCGAGCAGATGCTCCACAAAACACGTCACATTCGAATTTGTTTTCATCTCAAAGAATTGAGCCACCAGCAGTGTAAATATCCTGTCACACGTTCACATACGCAGGCAGCAGCGTCACAGCTGCGTTTATTGCAGTGTGGAAATCATAAACACGCCTAAACGTGTCAGTTAAATTTCGAGCGCGAAACAAAATGTACAGTGTTAGTACAGAGTCGGAGTGATCGGACGGCCGCGTACAACAGCTAGCTCACATTGCGCGGGCCTACACAGGCGGCGTCGCCGTAGGGCCGGTACCTTGCCGGTCCCATCACCGAGGCGATTGCTTCTATCGCCGGTCACGGCGACGTAGAAATCGGCTACAGCTTGTTTTTAACATAAAATAGTTCTTAATAGAAAAGCTATCTCGAATTTGCGCGTGTTTCGTAAAGCAGCGCCCAGTACTAAACCACTGGCGCTATCCGGAGCAACGACCCGATTGCATTTCGTCTCGCAGACGGAAACCGAAGCACCGGCCGTCTCAGCGAGGCGGCTCGGCTGGCTTGCAAGTACTACGTTTCGTTTGTTATTCGCACCAACGACACCGACAAAACCGATTCATTTAAGCCCACGTTAATCGTGTTGTCGAAAATAAGCGCACAATGATGAGCAGCAGGCCAGGTCGCAAGCGCTGTCGGCCGTCACTGCGGCGGTCAACGAGCTAGGCCTAACGTCTCGTTCGGCCGTATCCCGATGGGGGCGAGATGCAAGAACATGCGCTGGGTGCACATTAAAGAATCTCACGTAGTCAAACTTAATCCGGCGCCCCTATTACTGTGTGCTTCATAATGAAATCGTGGTTTTAGCTCCCCCACCCCATTAAAGAAAATGCGCCAACCGCGCGTGCAAGCGGTGGCGGCGAACGTGGGCGGAGCCAAACGTTGGGCGGAGCCTACGCGACGTCGCTATAGGGCCTAAAACATATCGACGGCGCCTACCGCTGTTTACAAACATGGTGTAGGTCTATATATTCGATGTGCTTAGACCATGAAAGATGCGCTGTTAGAATGACTCCTAAGTATTTATATTGAGAAACTCTTTTAAGTTGGATGCCATCCAAAGAATAATCGAATGAGAGGGAGCTCTGTCTATTGGCAAATGACATCACGACTGTTTTGTTACAGTTGATGTTCATTTGCCATGTTTTGAACCAAGTGCAGAAAGACATAAGGGATTGTGCAAGACGGTGATGGTCATCAATGGAGTTAATAGATTCGTATAATACACAGTCATCTGCATAAAGTCTGATTTTAGTTGAGGCGTTACAAGGCAAATCATTAATATATAGAATAAATAATAGAGGGCCTAATACGGATCCCTGAGGAACGCCTGATGTGACGTCAACAGGAGTTGATTCCACTGAATTAAACGAAACAAATTGAGAGCGACAATGAAGAAAACTGGCTATCCAAGAAACAAGACGGGGATTGTTGAATGTGGCGTTTAGTTTTACCAGTAGTTTAGAATGAATCAGAGTGTCAAAAGCTTTCTAAAAGTCAATAAAGATGGCATCCACTTGTTTACCTACGTCCAGGTTAGAAGCGACGTCATGAACAAAATCGACTAATTGCGTTACAGTACTATAGCCACGACGGAAACCATGCTGATCAGGCAGATGTTAGAACGTCATTAGAGTCAAGGAATTCGATTATGTGTTTGTAAATAATATGCTATAACATCTTGCAAGACTGCGCTGTGAGAGAAATCGGCCTGTAGTTAGAGAGAAGTTGTTTATAACCTGATTTATACAAAGGCAGGACTTTGGCTGTTTTCCATTTACTTGGCACTTCACCGGAGTCTAAGGATTTTTGGAAGATTACGCTCAGGTACTGAGCTGTCCATAGGGAGTATCTAACAAGGAAAGAATTCGGGATACCATCTGAACCGGTACACTTTTTAGTGTCAGGACTCAAGATCAGGTTTAACACACCATCAGAATGTATTACGATATCACTTAGTTTATTGGATTGTGTTTAGAGCTATAGAGCGCCGGAAGGCGCGAGAAAGGTAAAATCCGGCATGACTGATACAGTATGAGTGACGCAGGCGCGAGTAAGCCCACCCGACGTACCGCGCCCGTGCGAGAATAGGTGACGCGAACGAGTAATCTACCTGGAACGTAATCCTTTTTCCCATTCACGCGTCCTTTTTGCCGTAAGACGCCGTTTACTGGTATTTTCGAAACAATATTTCTGATCGCGACGCCGGCTTACCACACATCAGTTTAACACCTACGCTACGCAAAGCAAACAAATAAAATGACAACGAGCTTACCTCGCGAGCAAGTTACGAGCGCGTAGACTGTTGACATCCGTTGAAGGGGTAGCGCTGAGCCAACACGGCTGAGCTCAGCGCTACCGTTGAGGGCAGGCTATCCGCATCCAAACACATACGTGCACCTGAACACACGACTTCTTCGATGCGATTGCGTGCAGAGTCTGGTAGGCGAAATGAAACATTCAGCACAAATATCCCCGCGCTATGACGGCACTTCACGAGCACACAGCGACAGAGGCGTACCAACTATTTCTCGAGTGGGGGGGGGGGGGGGGGGGCAAACCGCAGATCTGACTCTCTCTCTCCATATTATAATTACTATTATAATAGGTCAAAAAGCCTGGAAATGCATCTGTCAGGTATTTTTCTCTCAGGTAACAGACATATAGACCTATTTCTCAAACACACGTACATGGTGAACCATCGAGGCCCGAAAATTATTTGAATTTGCATTTATTTCTTGTCACGATAAAATCTATATGTGATGCAGGGACAAATGGCACTGAGTGCCCAGAAGTCCCTGGTCCAACCCCGTAGCAGCATTGCAGCTCACAAAAAATGCATATTTGTTGCAGTCAATTTTACTAATTAAAGAATTTTACTTGGTGTTTAAGTCCACCGAATAAATGTATCGCTAGTTCAGGTAGCTGTACTATCGAGGTTATACATAACGAAGTACAATCAACATAAATTACTCTCAATACTCAAAAGAAAGAAAGACGGCAGAGGTGTGCGAACTTGGTGAAGGACAACCCGATTTTAAGTGGAGATGTTTTTTTTCTCCAATAGTTGCACTCAATGTTTCAGTTTCGTGTAATTACATCACATACTTTGAAAAGTTACCCGTGTATTAGTGCTCCGTTTTAAACCTTGTCCCCGTGTAATGCTTTGAAGCACTTCTTGCTGGAAACTTAAAAAAGACACTAATTCATCAATACACATATCACTTCGTCAGAAAATTTAATTGAATATGCCAGTCCTATCTATGACAACCACCAATTTAATATGAATAATTCCCTTCAATCGGTTCAGAACCGTGCTGCCAGGTTTATTTTCTCTGACTACTCCTATAAAACAAGTTTCTCCGCCTTAAAATCCCGGTTGTGTCTTCTCTCATTCACCTCCCGCCGCAAAAGTGCTCGTCTTTTTTTATTTTTAGGTTCTTTCATTCGCTGCCCACAGGTAACCAAATCATCATTCCGGCGCATCGTTTCTCCCGCCATCCCAATGCTGTGCATCCACCACGCGCCCATTCCACCACGTATCAGCGTTCTTTTTTTTCTGCACTCAGCCCGAGAATGGAACACCCTTCTGACATCGCCCTCATCCCCGACATTTCCGGTTTCAAAACTAATATTGAAGACCATCCTTCAAGTCACGCCACCTAACCTGTCCCGCCATTTTTCTACGTGCCCACCCCTCATGTAATGTCCCGTTCTGGGACCTTTGAGGTGTCATGAATAAATGAATAATATATATATATATATATATATATATATATATATACGATAAGTCGTGATTACACAAACAAATTCGGCAGTTACACCTGTAAGTGGTTTGATTAGATTTTTGATGGTGATAAGATATATATTTATACTGCAACGCTACGTAGAGTATCTCTGGACGGAGATTCAATAGTTCCAGCATTTGATAATGCAACCAGTTCATGCAGTAAGGCACACCCATCGTTGGGCGCGGCTGATTAAAATACTTTATCCGGACCTCTCCCCTCGCCCCAAGGTTAAATATATCAAGCTGATTGTTTTGTTTTTTCAAGTATGCTTAGGCGGTAATTTGTAACTGCGGGAACTGTCCAGCGCCAGGACTTCTGCGCAATGCAAGCGTGTATGGTGAATCTCGCACGTCGCCCACTACAGCGCGTCACGAGGAGGCACAATACTCGCTGCCCAAACCGGGGATCAGTAGTAAAGAAAAGCATTATTAACGGGGTGACTCTATTAAGAAATAAAATTTAGCTTCAGCTCTAGTTTTGTTGGACTTTCCAGTGTGTAGTCGAAAGTGCCCGCTTTCGAAAGTGGGGGGGGGGGGGGGGGCAAATGGCATGCTTTGCCCCCCCCCCATTTTTGACAGTGGGGGGCAAGTGCCCCCCCTGCCCCCCCGGTAGATACGCCTATGCACAGCGATGAATTCGGAACTTCGCCATTTTGAACATGCCGAGAGTCAAGCAGCGTAACCATCCATCGCTTCTGTTCTTCGGTCCACCGATGCGTCAATCTCTGTTGCTTGGGGACTTGCTCCACTCTTGAGTACAAATCAAGACATATTTACGGTGAACTAACAATCTGCACAACAAAAAACGATAAAAGCCGACTGACCACACATTTGCAACTTCATCAACCGCTTGCTAGATCCTTCGAGATCGGAAGTGCAGCGCATGGTGCCACCTGGTGCCGCGCTCTGTGAGCACGGTGAACAAATCAGTATGGGTTTCGTTTTACGGTTTATGCTGTAGTTGCTGGAACAGTAAAATTATTGCTCGACAAATATTTTAACCCTGAAAGAGGATAACGCTTCCTCTTCGACAAGGTAGTGCATTTTGTACAAAGAGATAGAGAAAGCAAGGAGAGGAAAGGCAGGCAGATCAACCAGACGAGCGTCCGATTTCCTACTGGGGATGGCAAACACCAGTGCCTGAGTGTTGAAATGCAGTGCACTGCAATGCTAATTTGGGTTGGTTGGTACATGTAATGAACGGGTAAATAATGAGTTGTGTCATAACTTTTTCTCAGTTTTAGAATAAAGCTCATGGAACAAATGGTGGCGCATGCTGGCTAAAAAAAGAAATAAATCTTGAATCGCTACGCCTACACGGCATTGGGCGTTTTTTCTTTTCTTTTTTTTTGAGTACCCACAGTACGAGGTCAATCATCTGCGGTCACCATCGCGTAGACGGCACACGGTGCATATCGGTGCATGTTCGCGAACTTATGGCAGATCGTATGTGCCAAGTAAGATGCAGCCTTGTCCTTAATGTTCCGGATGACGGCTTGCCTGAGTTTGTGCATGCTTGTGAACTGTTTTATGTGGAAAAAATGTTACAGTTTCGCCCTGAGGGCGAAGCAATGAATGCGATAGCAACACAGCAATGTCATACGAAGTAAGGTGAGCGGCTTTGGTAGCAATATGAATTGTAGTAAACATGAGCTGATTAAGTAAGCAGGTGTGCTGCGGCGTAAGTAGACCGACATGAAGAGAGACTCGATGACCACGAGAAGGCGCGTGTGAAACGGTGGTGTTGATGAGAAGCGCTTCCCGTGGGCAGCGCGTGCGAAGGGACACACCTGTAGCGCTGCACTGCCGATCTGAGCAGCATCGATGTGTAGCTTGCGTTGGAAAATGTGGCCCGACTATTACTAACTGAATGAACAAGCGTGGTATGAGCGCGCACAAACAAACATGAATAGATCACACTGAATTACTGCAGACAACGACTGTCAAAACGCTGGCAGCAAGCGAATACGCCGCAGCGGGCGAGGTACGTGCGCTCTATCGCTTCAATGGAAACTGAGCGGCGAATGCACAGCGCATACCGTGCGGAGATAAGAGACGGTGCGGGCGAGCGACGAGCGCGGTTGTTGGCAGAGTAGAAGTGCGCCCCCCCCCCGCTCTCTCCGGCGCTGGCTTCCCGCTTCCTTGCTTGCCCGTGGGAGATTGAGTGCGGTCGCTCTCCGTGATAGCGCGCGTCCCCGCATGCTACGGCGCGCGGCGAAGATTTTATCTATACGGAACCTCACGGCGACGGCGACGCCGACGGCAGAAATCCGGTTGAAGTGTCCATATAATTGCTATCGCAATAAAAGTTCTTTTTATCATGCTAGACCTATTTGAGACGGTTCGCTTCGATGAACACTTCCATGTGTTTGTTGTGAGCACAACTGACAAGTACAGAGTTATAACCTTATTTTCAGAATTTGCAAAAGAGCCACTGTTCATACATAAGCACATGGGGCGCCGTGTTATAAGCGCGCGCCATTCCTTGTTCTAAAGATATATTGACTGCGTTTGGCTTACTAATTGTCATTTCTTCATGTAAAATGGCAAGTTTGGGTTTTCTCACCCAGAACTATTTTAAAGTTGCATGGTTGTAGTGCGATATGCCTGTTCCATGGAATTACTTGTGGTTTCTGCAGATGTTTTGTAATTGGATTGTGTAGTTATTTAATCTGATCAAATGATACTGCATGCTGAAAACAAATTCTCTATTGTAGTGCAATTCTCCAATAATTTGTTGTTCTTGGTTCGCAATGTACTCAAGTATGTAAAGAGTGAAAAAAGAAGAAAAATGTATTCAACTTACTGGTAATTTGCATGGTTCTGTGGCTAAAACCTAGAATGGCTGGTCCATGGGCACTTGTAGAGTCATGTTCATGTTGGCTAACAGGATTTTTAAATGGGAAAAGCTGTCAAAATATACTCTGTATATAGCAGGCATTTCACCAGTGATTAAAAAAACATCACCCTGAAGATAACGAGGTGATACAGTTGATGGCCGCGACCATGAATAATTAATGAAACGTATACTTTAGCAGGGCTGATGTTCCTAAAACTACGACTTTTTCATTAATATTTTGATAGTGCATATTGTTATTTCAAAATTGAAACTAGACAATATGTGAAGTTAAGCCATCCGGCAGAAATGCTATCAACGGCACCAGCCTCGCAAAATATACACCTGAATAGTGTGGCCTAATGCATTGGTGTTCCAGATATATGCACCAGAAAGTTTTTTCTCGGAAATGGAAAGGAGAACGTCATGCAAGCTCTCTTAGAAGGAATATTTTAAAAACTTGTGTCGCTCACCAAGTTCGCACTTACTGGGTACATTTTGCGTACAGACTGACTTGAATTTTGTTTTTTACCGCGTGCTCTTTAAATTGAAAATGAAACCTAGCCGATTGCAATATGTACATATGGAGTTTAATACTATGGGATAGACACACTTGACATGAATTGCCTTGAATACTGTATTACTGAATAAAGCGCCTTTATTATCACCAATGCTCTGGGCATGTTATATATAGCCTTTGTCGAAGACGCATGCGTACACATATGTGTACGTATACATATTTGTGTGTCACTTATACCCTTCTTGAGCATAAGAAACACCATTGATGCCAATCAGAGGGTGCTAAAGATGTACGCACCCTATATATAGGGTGTAGTATTGTAAAATAATGGCAGAAGGGTGTTAAAGGGTGTAATCAAGGGTGCTAAAATGAGAATACACCCTTTTTACACCCTTGTGGGTGTAAAAACTTTTACTGTGTACAATATACAGGTAAAGAGCCCTTGGAAACAGCCAACATAATTACAAAAGAAATCATAAATCAATTCACAAATAAATCATAAGTCAAGGTCCAGGAAAAGTAATGCAAAAACATAATACACAATTGCAACACAATGATATAATGCAGTACAAACGATGTTAAGAAATTAAATGTTAAAAATTAAAGATAGCTTTCAAACATTTGTAGTGACGTTTGTGATACTGCATCATTAGTAAGATTATTCCAGACCCGCCATGGTTGCTTTGTGGCTATGGTGTTGGGCTGCTAAGCACGAGGTCGTGGGATCGAATCCCAGCCACGGCGGCCGCATTTCAATGGGGGCGAAAACACCCGTCTACTTAGATTTAGGTGCACGTTAAAGAACCCCAGGTGGTCGAAATGTGCCGGAGTACCCCACTACGGCGTGCCTCATAATCAGATCGTGGTTTTGGCACGTAAAACACCTTCATTTAATTTAATTTTAAGATTATTGCAATCTGTAATCGTTCTGGGGAAATAAGAATACTTATAGGAGTTAAATCTAGCGTTTAATGGTGTCACTGTAAAATCGTGCCGTTGTCTTTTGTTATGTCTAGAAGAGTATGAAATGATGTTGGATGTGTTAAGACCGTATTTACCTTGAAGTAATTGAAAAAAAAAGAATTTTAAACGACAGATACGGTTTCTATGAGAGACTGTAAGCAAACCACTTTAAGTAGATGAGTGATAGATGAACGGCCATATGAGTTATAAATAAACCGTACTGCTTTCTTTTGAACTCTCTCTAATTTAGCAGTGTTAGTTTTAGTGAAGGGATCCCAGATTATGACGGCATATTCTATCATTGGACGAATAATGGTGTTATATGTGAGAAAACGTACACTGGGGGACGTGAGCTTCAAAGCACGTCGAAGGAAAAATAATTTGCGGAGGGCGTTAGCGGTGACGTTATCCACATGTTTGGTCCAGGACAGGTTTTTACAGATCCGAAGCCCTAGGTACTTGTAGCTGTTCACTTCAGAAAGATCATTATTATTAGTAGTATAGTTAAATAGGAGAGGCTTCCGTTTCTGTGTTATGCGCATGAACATTGTTTTATCATAATTAACACAAATTTGCCATTTGTCACACTAAGACAATACTTTTGCAAAATCATTGTTTCACCTGGCTTGATCCTCAGTAGTATCAACCTTTTCATACAGCACACAATCGTCTGCATACAATCTGATAGAAACCGAGATATTAGAGACAATGTAATTGATAAAAATCAAGAAAAGAAGCGGCCCAAGAACGAATCCCTGGGGAACGCCAGAATCAACACAAAATGTAGGGGAAGACGAATTATTTAACACCACAAACTGACGACGGTTTTTGAGCTAAACTGAAATCCATTTGAGTAGCTTGTTTTTTATTACATTACCTTGTTTATGAAGAAGTTTATTATGCGAAACTTTGTCGAATGCTTTTTTGAAATCCATAAATATAGCGTCAGTCTGTTTTCCTTCGTTTATTGCCGCAGCAAAATCGTGTGGTTTGGACTAGCTGACTATTAGTACAATATCCTCGTCTAAAACCATGCTGTGCATTGGTTAGAAAGTTATTTTGCTCAAGAAAGTCGGCTATATGTTTATGAATGTGTTCTAAGATTTTGCATGCGGTTGAGGGGAATGATATCGGACGGTAATTTTGAATAGATTTTCTGTCTCCAGTTTTACGAATTGGCTTGATTCTGGTCGTTCTCCAGTCATCTGGTAATGAGCCTTCACTTAATGACCTGCTGAACAGGATGCATAAGTATTTTGAACACCACTCTGAATACCGTTTCAGGAAAGCATTGGGAATATCCTCCGGCCCAGGAAATTTTTTAACATCAATTTTCAACAAGAAATTAAGAACACCGGCCTCGGAAATCATAACATCAGGAATTGAAGGTAAATTCGTGGTATAGTTAGAAAGGAAGCCGCCGCCTTGCGTAAATACCGATTTGAAATAATCATTAAAAGCCGTGCACACCAAAGGATCATCACGCTCACTCCTCCCATCTACTGCAAATGCATCGTTAGATCACTGTTTTGGCGTTATTTGCCTCTATAATTTCTCTGGGGATGTTTTAATGAAGGAGGGCAACTCGGTAGAATAATACCTTTCTTTGTCGCGGGCAATCTGCTGCTTCAATTTTTCTGATTGATCATCAATGCTTGTCCGCGAACCAGCTTCCTATTCTTAAATCTTTTTCTTGTTAGTTTCCGTTGTGAGCGTAACGTCTCCCGTGTGATCCACGGGTAACACTTGGAGTCTTTTTAGCAATTTTGGGGACAAAGCGTTCAATGCATTCAAAAACAATGTTTTTGAAAAAGTGCCGGAGGTTATTCGCATCGCCATTAAAATTTCTGACGCTGTCATAATGACAGTCTAGCATATCGATAATTGATTCATTGTGAGCGCGAGAGAAGTTAAGAAAAAAATGGATAGTATCTTCGTGGCTAAAGTTTACATTAATCAAGGTCAGTATGACAGCTTGGTGATCAGAAATCCCAGTCGTTACATTGCAATTCACTCTTTCTTTAATAGTAGCATTCAGAAAAATAACTCAAGAGTAGAACCTGAGCCATTATGAACTCTAGTAAAGTCTTTAACCACTTGTAACAGGTCAAATACAAGAAAGTAGTCCAATCTATGTTCGGTAGATTAAAATCGTCAGTCAAAATGAGCCTATCATTCGGTTTGAAATGGTGGTGTAAATATTCTGTCAGGTTAATTAGGACCTCATCGGAAGAGTTAGGAGGCCTGTAAACGACTCCGAGAATATAACGAACATTATTTTTGTAGGATTTACAAAATAAGCCCTCTACACCATTAATATCAGTCATTTTGAAGATCTGCAATGAAGATTTGAATAGTATGGCCACTCTACCGCCCCTTCCATCTAGGTCTTTACGAAACACTTGGTAATTTTCTGGAACGAATTCACTATCAAATATGTGGCAACTTAGCCAAGTTTCGGTAAGTGCAGCTATTTCTACGTCATGAGTAAGAAGCAAACCCTCAAGTTGTATAGCTTTACTAACAATACTTCGACAGTTGACATTTAATAGTGTGAACATTTGCTTTTTAACTGTGCTCGGTCATTCGTTCTTTTAAGTAATACGATAGCGCTCATCCTTCTCTTCGTTCCACCCGAACATAGCACCATCAACAAATAGTTTGTCAAATACCAGTTTGACTTTAGCGCCGTTAGCCTTCTCCTCTGAACAGCTTTGCCACAGCTTTTTTCTAATCTCCCGAATTCGGTTGGAAAAGTCTTCAGTCACAGAAAAATTGGTTCCTTTCAACTTTGAGCGCGCCTGTAGGAGAGTAACTTTGTCTCTGTAGTCCTCAAATTTCATAATTGCAGGGCGGCTCTTGTCCTTTGTTCTTTTTTCCCAGTCTGTGACACCTTTCCACACTATTAATTTCGTCTTTCAGTTTTTCCTGAAACAGTTCTTTCGTTACCATATTCTGGAGACTAACAGGTGTCTCTTTGTCCGTCTAATCCAAACTGTAAACAAGCAAGTTATTTCTCCGGCTTCTGTTTTCCAAGTCATCAATCTTTTTGAGCATGTATGACTTGTCTTTTTCAAGTTGTCACAGCTGTTTTTAGGTTACTGAGCTCTTTGTTTAATATTGCAAAGCATGATATCTTGGCTTCGAGCTTGGTAATGCGCTCACTTAAACCGCCAATTTTATCCTCAAGTGCACCCTGCTGTGTAAGTAAAGTGCTAATTCAGGCATTGATATTAGTGTGGTCAGAAAGAAGCTGAAGCAACATTTATTCGTGTGTTGAGCCTGGATTAGATTAAACATCACCGCATATTAACAAATTAATTGAACAAACATCAGATGGAATGTTCGCGATAATCAGTGGGCACGGCAGCAGCACCAAAAAGCGGTGATCGTTGCGAAAGCGTTTAGTAGGCATGTGTGCAGAAACCTGCACAACAAGGCAGAACGGGTTGGTGAACATCGTTTCCGATGCGCTGCTGCCAAGCCCACAATGAAAGTGATCGGCGATGAGGTGCCCCTTATAAAGGCTTGATGGACCACGTGTTCTGCCGTCCCAGATGTCGGGGCGTGTGCAGATATCCTGATAGTCGGCAGGATGACTTTGCTGGCTTTCATCCAGTCGCCACGTGTTTGTAGCTCGTTGCTGGAATCACCCGTGAAAACGACATGCAGTCCAGGCAAGGCGCAGAAAACTGGCGGTTGCACTTGTATCAGGCCGGCTAAGACTGCAAAGCAGAACGGGTTGGTGAACATCGTTTCCGATGCGCTGCTGCCAAGCCGGTATTCCAAAATGGTTTCGAATTCACTTTGTGCATCCTCTATGAGATGAGCCTCTATCGCTGCGTCTACATCCTTTAGTTGCTGCTCGGTGAGCTGTATACATTTTATAAGAGCCTCTTCGAGGCTTACAGCAGAAGTGGTGCCCAGAAGTTCGTCTGCTTCTTTCGCGAAACGGGTGACTTGATGACTTTACGCTTTATCTTCTGTATATCCATCCTCGTTCTGTGAATCGTCGGGTCCGGTCGATGGTTCTCTATGGCCTTTTTTAATCCGTTCCCGGGTTTCGGCACCAACTAGTTTTGTAGTAATACTTAATCGTTGTTGTCGATGATCGTTGAGGAAGGCACTGCCGTTTGATGTAATACTGTCGTTTATTCTTTTGAAGTTACAGTCATACAAATAAGCAGTTCCTTTAATATCTAGAGATCTCGTCAGAGTGTCCGTTATAAGGTGCTTACGCACCAGCTCCTCCGAGTCATTCTACCTGCGGCCGCTCTCCCGGCCCCCCACAGCCCCCCGCCTCCTCCCTGAGACGTCCCTCCCGGCAAGGCGGACCAAAGTCGTAAATTTGAGGAGAGTCTCGGGGTACGGGGAAGCCGTCGGCGGAGGGAAGCACCGTTCCGTTCTTACGGCAGAGCGTCTGGAGTATTTCAACTCGCGATACAAACAAAATAACCAGACAAACACAACAAAAGAACACCAGTGAGTACAAATGTCTCAACAATATGCATGGATAGTTAGCAATCTCAGTGGCCACACCGTGTATATGTCGACAAGTGATGGCGACACAGGCCAGTACAGTATCCACCGAGGTGTTCCACTAGGGGGAGTTCTCAGTCCAACTCTCTTCAATAATACACTGATTGGCCTTAGATCTGAACTTCCTAACGCGATAAAGATTAGCGCATATACGGACGACATATGCATATGGGCATCTGGAGCCACCCGTCCCCAAATGCCTGCTAGACTTCAACGTGCAGTGCCAATCACAGCTCAATATTTGCGGCGTCAAGGCCTTCAGCTCTCAACAGCAA
Source organism: Dermacentor silvarum (assembly GCF_013339745.2). Classification (NCBI taxonomy): domain Eukaryota; kingdom Metazoa; phylum Arthropoda; class Arachnida; order Ixodida; family Ixodidae; genus Dermacentor; species Dermacentor silvarum. The sequence continues at coordinate 5,071,012 of NC_051162.1, read as the reverse complement.
AATGTTCCGTGATTGCATTCACGTGAACTAGAATGACCAGATATCCCATTATTGTTAACGAAACAGCAATGCCTGCAGTAACACACCGCAGATTCCTTGGCGTAATCATATACCGGGGATTATCTTGGTCAGGACACGTCGCTGCAATGAAGCCAAAGCTGAGGAGTTTCGTTCACTTCCTTCGCGTCGTTGCAGGAACAAGATGGGGCCATTCGGATTTATCATTACTCCAACTGTACCAAGCGCCTCTCATAGGATATATACGGCACAGCATGCCGGCGCCCTCAAGCATGGGACTTAGTTGTGTGCGCGCGCTGGAGAGCATTGAAGCTCAAGCATTGCGCACATGTTTGGGCCTCCCACGATGCACGTCAACCAATGGAACTATAGCGGAAGCTCGTGCTTGTCCGATTGCTGTATACTTGCTATGCGAGCCTCTTCGACTGTACCTCTGCGTGTTGACCCGACACAAACACCATCCTTTGTCTTCGCTCCCTGCCACACAGCCAGGTTACAACTTTTCAAGGACGCTATCGCGTCATCAGAATATTCTACCGTCAAGATTTTCTCCCGACTGTATTCCTATAATACCCCCGTGCTTTCTGCCTAAACCGTTTGTTGCTCTGCAGATTCCCGGAATTACAAAAACGACACCCATTCCATCCATTGGCCTCAAGCAGCTTACTCTGTGTCACCTTCATGCAGAGTACGGAGATACCGTACACGTGTATACGGATGGCTCTGTCACACCATATGCCTCCACTGTAGCCTTCGTCATTCCACATATGATCGTCGCACGGCAGTTTAAACTAGACCATAGGACAATATCAACTGCCGCAGAACTTGCTGCTATCCGGGACGCACTTGGATTTCTCTCAAAGGAGCCTCTTCGCGATGGACGATATTCTGCGATTCCAAGCCAACTCTTCAAACCATTGACTGTGTCCTCAGGCGGGGCCCGTATTATTCAATGGCTATAGGAATCGCTGAGCTTCTCGACCATGCAAATAGAAATGGCCATATTGTCACCTTTCATTGGATACCTTCACACTGTGGCGTGATAGGGGATGAACAGGCAGACGCTGAAGCGAAAGCTGCTTTAAATAATGTTACTGAAGTACACATTCTATTCTAACGAACAGAACGCCCTACTTCTTTGCGTAATACGCAATTGTACGTTGGAGCACTGAACCCAACCAGATCGTCGACGCAAGCGAGTGCATAAATGAGGCCCAGAAATGAAATTCTCCGCTTGCCTCACAAGCTCAAAAGAAGTCAAACAAGCATGGTGCACCGGATTCGCCTTGGTGTCGCATTCACTAATCGTTCTAGACATATGATTGGTTGCAGGGACACTACCCCCAATTGTGAATACTGCCAGGCACCTAAAACACTTGATCGTATATTTTGCGTGTCCCGCGTACGCGCAAGAACGACAGAAACTATTGCAAAAGTCGATAAGAGGAGTTTCTTTTAGGTCCCAATGCAAACAGCGCAGCCCTGATAACCAGTGCCGCTGTAGTCTTTCTACAAGCCACTGGGCTGGATGCACGGCTTTAGAGATGCCGTTGTAAACTTGTATATACACACCTTCTTATCATCGTCATTCATTAACCCTTTTCCTCCCCTTTTCCCCAGTGTAGAGTAGCAGGCCAGAGCAAGTTACAGCTCAGGCCGACCTCTCTGCCTTTCTGTAAATAAATTTTTCTCTGAAAGCAGAAAAATCGATAAATAATTTTTCTTATTGTCCTCATAAATTGTAAGGTGCCATTCAATAACGAATACAAGATTTTAACTCCTTCGCTGGGTTAGCAATTAGCCAATAGCGCCTCTCACCTAGCTGGCAAAACCCATTGCAGATGCGGAATTGCAGGCGAGCACGCGTACAATATTTTTTACGAGATATCTTCGCAATGGCAGTGGTAAGTTCCCAGTCAGGATTTAGCAATACCTGCCGTATGCACTCCACCCCAATGTTATTCTTCGTTAAATTTCCGTGTCATGATCAGGGTGCCCTGGGTATCAGGATCAACTAGATAATCATACTCCTTTAGATGGCCATATTATCACCTTTCAGTGGATACCTTCACACAGTGGTGTGATAGGGAACGAACAGGCAGACGCTAAAGCGAAAGCTGCTTTAAATAATGCGACTGAAGTACGCATTCCTAGAGGCTGACTGGCGATCTTGAATTCTTGTTACCTTGCCAGGCTATTGAGCATGATTATAGCGAAGCTTTTATAGCCTAGGTTCCAGGAAATCGCGTCCGGCAACGGAAGTAGATAGACGGGAAGTAGATGAACAATTTCAGCTCCATGTGCATGGCGGTCTCCGGCCACCTGTGTCACGTCAGAACGGATGATGGATGATGGCCCATTGTTATACCCCTCGGCACCGCCGATTCCTATTTCACAAGCGTCGCGATACTCGGTGGCAGCACGTGCCACCAATCGTTGTGCCCCTTTCTCTCGTGATGTAGAGAGCGCGTTAGCGCTGTTATCAGCAGTTGCCCTTTGGACTCGCTATGGGGCGGACGCTCGTTTAACCACATCTTCCAGGATCCTGACGATGCCGTGCCGCAGCTATGCACACTGTGGCTCATACGCTAGTCTATGACGATGGGGCGGACTTGGCGCAGCAAACGCACTACTTGGCCATCGCGCCGGGCGAAAACAAGATGCCGGTGTCCTTGCTCTTTGACGAACATGCCGAAGACGCTCAATAGAGTCAATGATGGTAATATATAAATTCACTATAGCAAAATTCACTATAGCAGACCAACCATAGTCATAGCTTCGCTGGCTCCCATATTCACCGTAGTGGAAGGGCTTTGAATTCTAACGTGATAGCGTTAAGGACCCCGTGTCGCAGAAAATCTGGCGTCAGTGTCGGCTTCAGCGTTAAGCAATGGCGTCTGGCGGAAATAATCTTGCCGAACCACATCATCGCGAACCACCCTGACCACACAGGCGCTCCGCGTGGCGCATGGTGTTAGTGTAGAAAAATTGAATTTCTCAAACTAAAATCCGTCAGAAAAATCGTAAAGTACGACTTAACCACAACCTGCAGACGTGATAGCGTTGGACTGTAATTCTAATGTACGAGCAAAAAGCCTGATAAGTAGCCAGGGATCCTTGAATGCTATCGCGTTCCACTCCTAAAGGCGAAGCTTAAGCCTTTTCCAGTTCTGATGGTGTTTCGCTGTACTTTGGTTCTAGGCAAAATTTAGGGGAATATTGAAAATGGAGCATTTCTTAATTTTCGTTCGTCTACAGCGTCTTACATGTACATATATTAGGGAATTTTCTTTGTCTTCTGCATATTAATCTTTTTTACAAAAGAACGCTTAAACCGCCGGCCCCGTGGCAACTTAAACCGAGGGGGAGAGCGCATACGCCTCAAACAGCCGACGTCACCAACGGAGTCTAGAAGACGACGCGACGGTAACCAAAGAGAGACCGCGGGCGCCGAGACACCTTCTCACTCGGCGAGTCGAGCAAGAGATTACTACAGCGTGAGCGTGCGCCAACGGGATGAGTCATCACCCCCCCCCCCCCTCGACGACGCTGCGACGGCGGCGGTCGAAGGTGCAAGACAAGACTAGAAGATTCCCAGGCTTTGGCCATGCTACGGGATCACGACTCCGATAGGAATGTTCGAGAACACCGTCAGAGGCTATAAAACGGTGTGCGAGAATCGGAGGAATAGAGCACTCCGCACCGGTGAAGTGATGTAACGTGAAGACTGAGCGTCTGCGGAAGAAGGGGATACCCCCGGCAAGCTAGTCGACGAGTTCATCGAGCGTCTGCATTTCCGGAAGAACTTCCTTCTTCGAGATTTTCCCCGAGCTACGCCGAGATCGTCTGGCTCGAGGACCAACCCGGGTGAATACGATTGGACACTTAGTGTTCTTCTTCATTTTGTATTTTACGTGTTTGACTCCTAGTGCTTGTCGTTAATTATTTTCCTGTGTTTTGTGAATACCCATCTGATTTGTATTGTGTTGTGTCGAGCCTAAGTGTGCACGTTTGTGTGTAACTGCCTTGTGGGAAGAATATATTTTGTTGTGTTTTGACAACTCCGGGCTCTGACTCGGTCTTTGGACAGCAACCGGCGTTCACTTTTGCACCAGAGGGCCCATTATTAATTGTCCTTGCTTTCATGGGATTATTTTCGGAAGCTGATAAGTCGGCTTAGGAATTTGGTCCGGCGTCTGCGCCTCGTTCACGGGGTCTATGACAATATTTCTGGCGTCCGCGACAGAATTTTTCTGGTGCAAATTGTGTGTCCATAGTAGGGAGAAAGAGCCTAGGGTCGTTTACATTGCCATCGTAAACTATTTTGAGTGTTGCACCACGTTTTGCTAATTTGTGCGCAAAGAGCAGTTCGATTGTTGAAATCTAGTCAGATATTTTTTGCACGCGGCTAGATTTTTGAAGGGCATTATGGATCTCAAGAAATTAGTTGCCCTTGCTGAGAAGATGGGTCTTTCCAGAGCGGAACTACGGAAGTGGGTTAGCCTGAAGGAAAAAAGAAGCTTTAGAAAGAGAGAGAGAAAAACTAGCGGTCGAAAGGGCCAAAGAAGATGGAGGGGCGATGGAACGAAAAGAAGAAAGAGAAGCAAAGGAACGACAGATAAAAGAAGAAAGAGAAGCAATGGAACGACAGATCAGAGAAAAAGAGACGCTGAAATAGCTGAGAGAGAAAAACAAAGACAGCACGAGTTAGAACTCGAACAACTGCGTTTGCAGCAGCGCACAGACGCTCCCGCCCAGGCAAAAGTCGATAGCACCGAAAGGAAAGAAATTAGCTTCCGTCTGAACCCAAGCAAACTGCTTGTGCCATTCGATGAAAGGAAAGATGACTTGGATGCTTACTTGCACAGATTTGAGGCAGTTGCTAAAAGCCAGAATAGGCCAGAGGATCAATGGGCCACTGCATTGAGCACGTGTTTGAGTGGAGAAGCACTTAGTGTGTATGGTAGGCTGACGCCAACCGATGCCTCTAATTATGGAAGGGTGAAAGCCGCTCTATTAAAGAGGTTTAGGTTCACCGTAGAAGGCTTCCGAGATAAGTTTAGGACCGGGGAGCCTGCCGATGGCGAGACTGCCACTCAATTTGCCGCGTGGCTCAGCCACTATTTTGATAGGTGGACCGAACTTTCAGAGACTACACAGGAGTACGGTGCGCTTATAGAGCTTTTGATCAAGGAGCAGTTCCTCATCAGTTGCCACCCGAGCCTGTCACTCTATCTGAAAGAAAGGAAAGCTAAGTTGCTTCAAGATATGTTGGAATTGGGAGACCAATTTTTGGATGCACAGGGAGGCACCAATCTCTCCAAGATCAAATAAAGGAGCCAGAGGACCCAAGGAAACCGACATCCGATGAAAGGAGAAACCCTCATAAGCCTGTTCGGAGGTGCTATCTTTGTAGCCGACTGGGCCATTATGCTAGCAACTGCCGGACAATTTTACGCGCCCCAATGATGTGAAACGTTTTAAATGCGGGCGAACTGGGCAGAAAGCTGATACATGTCGTAACGAAGGGAAAGAAGCTCTCCAGGCATCCTGTGTGTATGCCCCGCCAAAACATCAAGAAGATATAAACGCCGACTTTGTAGAACTCCGAAATGGAAAAACAATTCCAGTCGTTAATGTTGTGATGACACAACGCCCAGAATTTCCTGTAAAAGGAATGCCCGTACTGGCCGGAGCAATGGCAGGAAAACCAAAAACGGTGTTACGAGATACCGGCAGCAGCACAGTGATCGTGCGAATGGATTTAGTCAAAGACGAGGAGCTCATGGGCAAGACCAGTCTGGTCTACCTGGTCGGTGGTACGGCTAGGAAACTTGCTGAAGCCAAGATTGAGGTGGAGACCCCTTAATACAGTTAGAATGTCACTGCGCTTTGCATGGACAGCCCACTGTATGACCTAATTCTAGGGAACATCGATGGAGTTCGAGCCCCAGACGATCCGAATCCTTTGAAGGAATCACCGAAGATCAAACCATCGACGATTGAAGAGCCACGCGGAAAGCCATCAGCAGCTGACGACAACACAGCGGCAGCTGTCTTCCGAGCTAGAGCGAAGGCTCAGGCAAGGCCTTTCCAGCCCCCGCCCAATTCCGAAAATAAACCGACAGGGACTCATAACAATGCGAAACTCCACCATCGAAAGACCAAGGACAGGAAATTTAAATTTAAGAACCGCTGACGATTAGGTGTGGTGCAAAGCGTTTTGATTGAGTGCACCGAATGTTTATTCATACATCATGAGTAAAGTGTTGATTTGTTTGAAAACTACTTTATCACAGTTTTGTATACTTGTTCCACATGTTCTGTTTCATAAGTTTGCCTTATTACGCGAGGTATGGGTTTTGTATAGTACAAGTGTAATTGTTACGCGAGGGATGTATTATTGTATAATACAAGTGTATTGTTGCGCGAGAGATGTGTTATTGTGTAATATAAGTGTACTAGTTACACGAGCGATGTGTTATTGTGTAGTCCAAGTGAACCTGTGTGACTTGTGTTTGTACTCGATGTATCGCGAGTGAAGTCATGTGTGATTTGTGGACTTACGGACTCGTGCGCAGTGGACTCTTGTGCGCGCTTCTTTTGTGTTTTCTTGAATATTGTTGCATAATATACATAAAGTGGGGGACATTGTCACGAAAGAACGCTTAATCAAAGCGCGCGCTGCGCGTCACGTAAGCCAGCGAAAGAACACACCGGCCCCAAGGCAAGTTCAACCGAGGGGGAGAGCGCATACACCTCAAACAGCTCACGCCACCAACGGAGTCTAGACGACGAGGCGACGGTAACCAGAGAGAGAGAGAACGCCGAGACACACTCTCGCTCGGCGAGTCGAGCAAGAGGTTACTACAGCGTGAGCGTGTGGCAACGGTATAAATAATCACCCCCCCCCCCCCCCCCTCGATGACGCTCTGACGGCGGCGGTCGAAGGTGCGAGAAAAGACTAGAAGATTCACAGGCTTTGGCCATGCTACGGGATCGCGACTCCGATAGGAAGGTTCGAGAACCTCGTCGGAGGCTATGAAAGCGGCGTACGAGAATCAGAGGAGTAGAGATCAGACCGCACCGGTGAAGTGATGTCACGTGAAGACCGAGCGTCTGCGGAAGAAGGGGATTCCCCCGGCAAGCTAATCAACGATTTCATCGAGCGTCTGCATTTCCGGAAGAACTTCCTTCTTCGAGATTTTCCCCGAGCTACGCCGAGATCGTCTGGCTCGAGGACCAACCCGGGTGAATACGATTGGACACTTAGTGTTCTTCTTCATTTTGTATTTTACGTGTTGGACTCTTACTGCTTGTCGTTAATTATTTTCCTGTGTTTTGTGAATACCCATCTGATTTGTATTGTGTTGTGTCTAACGTAAGTGTGCACGTTTGTGTGTAACTGCCGTGTGTGAAGAATATATTTTGTTGTGTTTTGACAACTCTGGGCTCTGACTCGGTCTTTAGACAGCAACCGGCGTTCGTTGGCGCACCAGAGGGCCCATTCCTAATTGTCCTTGCTTTCGTGGGATTATTTTCGGAAGCTGAAAGTCGGCTTTGGAATTTGGTCCGGCGTCGGCGCCTCGTTCACGGGGTCTGTGACAATATTCAAGGCGCAAGTTGGAATGGGCTAGCGCAAGAGAGGATTAATTGGAGATCGCAGGGAGAGGCCTTCGTTCTGCAGTGGAAATAAAAATAGGCTGATGATTATGATGATGATCTTCGTAGCTGCTTGTAAGGTGTTGTGCAAAATTGAATTCCCATCCGAGTTTGCAAGTGTGTTAGCTTGGCGTATTTATAGCTGGTACGAGAGGCTTAAAAGAGTGTCATAATAAGGTAGCGCCATTAATGGTCTCGCAGGGCGTGGCACTGGGCACTGGTTGGGTGGCCGTCGCCTGCAAACCGCGTTTGTTGCGGCTCTTCACGGTGTCCGGCCTCCAGCTTGCCGTGTGGTGCTCACCAGGACCTCACGTGGTGGCAGTAGGCCACGGCAAGCAACTCGCCATATACTACCACACGGCGGCGCCAGGTGAATAGCTAGTAGACCGTCGACCCAAAACCAGCATCAGTCGTATGAACGCAGGTCCAGACGGTCGCCAGGCCATCTCCGTGCAGCGCTACCTGGCGGTGACGAGAGCAGCCGCTCCTGGTGCGCCGCTGGGTACGCCGCTACCGCTTTCTCTACGACCGGGCGCCAGCGTCACCTGGGCAGGGTCAGTCTCAGGATCGACATACCTTGTCACGCATGGAGGGCTTTTGGGTCAATCGTTGTGCAATATCGATGTCGATCGAGTACTGCTAGACAGTTTCCTACTGTTGACCCACCCGTGTACGCTTCGTGGGCTCTGATCTAAATTCTCCAGTGCAATTCGGAGGTCTCTGTCAACATGTTGTAGTGATAGGAACTGTTACACATGTACGAGAAGAAAAATAACCAGTTACTTTATGTAGAGTAAACTGCATATGGTAGCCTTTCATATGCGCATTTTTCCCTAGTGTGGTGCACTAAATTGAACACCCGTTCTTCTAGAGCCGATTTGCCATTCTTGCTGTAGTTTGCAGATCGTGGTAATGAACGGCACAATCTGCTAGCCATGTCTACAACTAAATATGTTAAATGTCTCTTTCCTGAAACATGACATCTCTTTAGTTTCAGAGTAGAAGGGTCACGTTTGTCTATCGTTGTATGCTGTCTCTGACCCTAGTTGCTCTTTTAGTCACTTTTTCCCTTTCTGTTGCTGGTGGTTCGTTCGTTATGCTCTGATCGTGTCACCTGAAAGGGAGACCCCCTCCCCCCCCCCCCCGCTCATTTACCGTATACACTCCTGTAGGGGCCGCACCCGTGTAAGAACCGCATCCGTGCACCCCGAATTTGGCACTCAAAAATTTGGCAACAAAAAATCCAACGGAGGAGCAGTCGCTTTCGGTGCCGCAATGCCGCGCGCGCATCGCCGAATTTTCGTGTGCTGCGTACTTCCGCGTGCCGCTACTAGATGGCGAGAGCTGGACTTTGACCTTAGATACAAAAGGTACGGTCCAGGGTAAGGGCCGCACCTGTTCAAATTGTGAAAGTGCGGTGCTTACACGAGTCTATACGGTATTATTGCCTCATATCATTAGGACAAAAGGGTAATGAAATGACATCCCAACGCTGGTATTGCTGCTACCAAACGAATATTTCTTACAATTTGACATGAGAACCGTCACGAGAACGTCTTCACCTGTTCTCACTGTCAGTGACAGTCACGCAGACGTGACGATCAGCGTCAAATCATCTTTGCCGGGAGATGTGAGATGTGGAAAGGCCGTGTGGACGAAGGCAAGCTGATTTATTCAGGCTGCACTGGTTAATGTGGCTATGGTTAGATGTATTTAGAGTTCATAGGCTAGCGCTTTGCAGCTTATCATTATTCAATAAATTCTGGTGTTTCTTTGCCAAAACCATGATATGATTATGCAGAACGCCTCCGGATTACATATTAACACCTCGAGTTTTGTAGCGATAGGTGCATTGGCCGTATTCTCGACGTTTCGCTGTGGTCGGTGGCCGCGCCGCGAGCTGAGCCGTTGCCTAGCAACCGCTGCAGCTGGCAGCGCCGCTCGCCGCGCCATCTGGCATGACGTCAGAGGAGGAGCCGGTGAAACTGCGAGCTGAGCCGTTGCCTAGCAACCGCCGGCGTTGCATTGGCGTTGCATCGCCGGAGGAGCCGGCGTTGCATCGTATATAAAGAAGGGGCGGCTCGGTGGGATTCGTCGGCAGAAATGGAAAGTGAGTCGGAGACACTGAAACAAGCCAGGCTTCGTCGTTGGAACGATTCCAAGAGGAGGCAGCGAGCCGAGGAGAGAGAGTAAGAACGAGCCGCACGCCCCAAGAAGCGTCGTAAGTACGAAGCGGCCAGGCGAGTGCATTCAGATGAGGATGGTTCGTCGTCTAGTTCGGCATATCGTGCCAGGGCCGCGGATCAACGACGGAATGAAACCAGGAGGAGGCAACGAGCTGCGGGGACAGAAGAAGAGCGTGCTCGGCGTATTGAACAGTGACGGCAGAGTGATGCAGCTGGGAGAGGGCCGCGCCTAGCCGCCGATACAACGCAGTTGGAGGCTCGCCGTGTGACGGAGCACGTGATTCGGATGACTGAATGTTCAAGGGCGACGCGCATGTTCCAAACGGACTTTACGGACAATTTGTTTGGATTTGCGTGTGACGATTGCGAAAGACTGGCCATAACCGTACCTCTCGCTACGCACACCCAGGCATAACTGATTTAAGCCACAGCCAATTTTTTAACGTACATCCCATGCACGTTACACGGGCGTTTTTAATATTGATCTTAATCATATACTTGTTGATAAGTGGGCGCTTGTAATGACTGTTTCTTGAACAAGCAATTGGGTCATTCATGCTTTAGCTGATGTAGCACGGGGAAGCACTACAAAATACCATAGCGTAACAACTGTTATTGCTATAGCAATTATATGGACACTCAAAGCGGATTTCTGCCGTCGCCGTCGCTGTGAGGTTCTGTATGACGTCAACGGCGCTGAAGTTGCTGACGCGCACCGTATGCTGTATGTGCGGGTGAAAGCGCGCCAGCGACGCGCACTTTCACGGGGAGCGAGCGCACGGCGGAGAGCAAACGCGTGTTCTGCGCCGTGTTCCCCGAAGGGCTGCAGAATTGAGCGTCTCTTTCCTCCTTTACAATCACCATATATATAGAGCAAACGCGACTTTTAGCTTTTTTTTAGGGAGGGGAGGCGACGTTTAGCTGCGGCACCAAATGCGTAATTTTACAAAAACGTTGCGAGGCGAGAAGGTCGTAAAGACTTCCGATGCTACTCGACGAGTGTCCCGTTCTGATCTCGTCGGAAACCTCCGAGCTGGTCCCAGAGGCACCGGCAACAGTCACCAACGACACGTGTGTTTATTTATGTATTTATTATTTATTTATTCAATACTGCAAACCTTGTACAGGTCCAAGCAGGGTGAGTAAAAAGGTAAACAAGGCAAATACAACAGAGTTAATAACGTTTAAAAAACATCAAATTGAGGCGAAAGGCAATAAATAATCATTCCAATCAGTTACAGTGCGAGGAAAAAATGAAAACTTGAATAAATCTGTTCGTGCAAAATAGGGTTTCAGCGAAGTAGGATGATGGTGGCGAGTATGCCTTGATGTTGAAGATGATAGATAGGGTGATGGATTGATTGCTAGGTGCCGATTCCACAGCAAGAAAAGAAATTGTAAACGTAAAGCTTTCCTTCTTTGTTCGAGACATTGAATTCCATTAGCCTGCATTATTTCAGAGGGTGAGTTATACGGGGAAAATTTCGAGTAAATAAAGCGTACAGCCTTCCTCTGTACCTTTTCGAGGCGGGAAATATTTTGTTTAGTAAATGGGTCCCAAACAACGCATGCATATTCAAGTTTAGGTCTAATTATTGAATGGTACGCAATTAATTTTACACTCGGGGGTGAGTTTTTAAGGTTATGTCTTAAAAAATATAATTTACGGAACGCAGAAGAGCAAATGTTATCTATATGTAAATTCCAAGTTAAAGTATTAGTAAGTGTAACACGCCTAAGTACTACAGTGCGAACACGGGCAAAACGCCGACGGCGTCGACAACGTTTCCAGCTACACGAACTCGCTAAGCCTGACGGACGGACGGATTTTATTTGCGTCCTGGGAAGAGGGTTCCTAGGAACCCGCCGAGGGCATCGTCCGCAAAGGACTCCCTGGACCGCCCGGAGTTGGTGCACAAAGTCTGAACTTGCGATGAACTGGAAGTTCGTCTCGTTGACGTGATGCTTCCTTGTGGAGACGCGTAAGCGGGGGAACCGCCACATCAAATGAGGAAAGGTTGCAAGTTGATTACATGCCAAGCAGTTAGGTGAAATTTCCGTGTACATGGCCATGGTGGCTGGCGACAGGAAGGATTCAGTCTGGAGGAGTCGGAGAGCTATCTCCTGCCTCCTAGTTAATTCTCTATGCGGATCCGTGAAGGATTTCATGTCTAGTTTGTAATGCGAAGTTATCTCGTGAAAGGTGGTCAACGGGTTCCTATCGGCGCCGCCGCCACTTCCCTGCGGGGGGCTCGTTTGCCCGGGGCGGTGAATGAGTCCTCGCGCCCGAGCGTGCACCAGTTCGTTGGGCTTGGCGATGCCGTCGACGGGAGGCGCCCATGTGGGCTGGAAACCATGTCAACTCATGACGAAATACTTTGTTGTTAGCGAGAATGCTGTGAGCAGCCAAAGAGATTTTATTGGCGTCGAACGACCTGACGGCCGTCATGGAATCAGAAAAAATAAGGCATGGATCTCTAGCCGTTAACGCCAGAGAGATGGCGACCTGCTCGGCCACCCCGATGGACTTAGTCCTTACCAAGGCGGCACTAACGGTGTGGCTGCTCATGTCTACCACGGCGGCCACGAAGCTATTTTATCCCGAACGAGATGCGTCTACGAGAAGTGCTTTTTCTCTTCTGCTGTTTAACTGAGAGAGTAAGATTTTAGCCCGCGCTCTCCTTCTACCCTGATTATGTATTGGATCCATGTTTCGTGGAAGTGGATAAACCGTGATCGTCGACTTTACAGTGTCTGGCAATGGAACTACTCTCTCCTTAGTCAGGGGAGAGGTGATGCCTTCTCTGGCTAGAATCACCTTGCCCGCTCCAGTGCACGAAAGCCTGGAAACCTGGGCAGTGCGCTGCGCTTCTAATAATTCGTCGATCTTATTGTGTACGCTCAACGCCTCGAGCTTTGTGGTACTCGTTCTAAGAGGGAGCCCTAAGACCGTTTTGACAGTCTGTCTAATAAGTACTTTGAGCTTGGCCTTTTCGGCAGCGCTCCAGACGTGCATGGATGGAGGTGACGTAATTGACATGGCTTAGAAGGAAGGCATGGAACAGCCGGAGGAGGTTGTCCTCCTTGATGCCTCCTCTTCTGCCCGAGATCCTTTGAATTAGCCGAACAGTGGCAGCGGTGTGCTGTTGCAGCTTCTGTATCGTAGCTGCATTCCTGCCGTTCTCCGTAATAAGCATGCCTAGCACGCGTATGGTGTTTTTGCGGGGGATTTTCGCGCCGTTCTTACTGATCAAGTCTATGTCGATCTCGGCGGTCGCTATCCACCCTTTGGGGCGTCGCCCCTTGCGGATGGGTTGGTAGACCAGGAGCTCGGACTTGTTGCCTGATAGTGTGAGTTCCATACGGGAAAGGTGTTTCTCAACCGTACGTCGGCTTATTGGAGCGTACTCTCAGTGTGACCCACCGAGCCGCCCCGGGACCAAATGGTGATGTCGTCGGCAGAGATGGCGGAGCCAATGTCGCTGTTGTTATCGAGCTCTCTAGCAAGAGCCGTCATACCGATGTTAAAGAGAAGGGACCAAATCACTGCACCTTGCGGGGTATCAGTGTTGCCTAGTTGGAACTTGTCTGATTCTCCCTCCCCTAACCTGATGGTAGCCGTTCTGCCTGACAGGAACTGCCTAGCGAAGCCAAAGAAATGCCTACCGAGACCAAGCTCGGAGTTAGCTTCCACGATGTAATCGTGAAGTATGGTATCGAACTTCTTTTTTAGATCCAGAGCCAAAATGACTCTTGGATCTCTGGTGGAGGCGTCATTGACCTGCGATTTGATGAGAAGCATGGCGTCTTGTGTTGACAAGTGTGGGCGAAAGCCTACTATGTTGGGTGGGAAGAGTTCGTTGCGCTCTATGTGCTTAGAGACCTATCGTTTATGACATGTTCGAAAATTTGGCCGACACACGATGTGAGTGAGATCGGTCTAAGATTCTCTGTCGTGCACTTCTTACCAGGTTTGGGTATCAGTATGACGGTGGCGTGGTTTCCATTCTTGTGCATACGAGCCGTTCTTCCAATGTTTGTTAAAGAGATCGGTCAGAAAGGTGACCTACTTGTTGTAAAGGTTTCTGAGTATGCGGTTCGTGACGTGGTCAGCGCCCGCAGCCGAGGTGCTATTGAGCTTGTGAAGTGCAGACCTGACTTCCCATTCCGATATGTCGCCGTCCAGCTCGCCGGAATCGCGTCCGGCGTAGCCGGGCGGCGACGTGGATGGGGTGGTGTCTAGCGGCAGATGAATTGCGGCAAGATCTTTCTTTCATGGCCGAATCTTTGCTACGAAGAGTGAGAGCGCGGTGAGCAAGTCCCTCGATGGCCGATCTCTGGGCGGCGCGGGTGTCGGTAGGTTTCAGAAGGTGTTTGAGCAAGTACCACTTGCCGCCCACCCTCATCTGCCCGTCGACTTTGTCGCACGTTTCGACCCAGTGTTTCTGTTCTAACACTTTGGAGTACGAGGCAATTTCTGCACTGATCTTGGCGATGCGTTTCCTTAGTGACCTGGTTAGCTTGTTTTTTACCCACCGTTCTCTGAGAGCCACTTTAGCCTCAAACATGTCCTCTAAGTGACTGTACATGGTTGGGAAATCTTCTTCCGTCTCTGTTTCCTTAGTGGAGACAGAGACATTGGAGAAGAGGGTTTCTATCCACTCGCCATAGTCGTTGGGAGGGGCTTTGTCGCTCCTGCTGGATCTAAAGAGATCCCAATCAACTACGCGCTGAATTCTGGTGGTTTTGCATTGAGCATGCAGTGTCTGTTCAATGATATGATCGGACCCCAGGTCTTCCCCCATGTTTCGCCATGATGACTTGCGGTCATAGACGACCAGAGAGATGTTTGGGGTCGAGGGTCTCGTTACCAAGTTGCCTATGCGCGTGGCGAAACCAGAGTCCGTGAGTAGCGTGAGATTAAAGTCCTGTATGGTTTGCATATCGAAAATCCCTTGAGCGAGTCTCTAACGTAACCCCACGTTGGGTGAGGTGCGTTAAAGTCGCCGGCTACTACGAGTGGTATGCCGACGTCGATAGCCATCTTTACTGCTTTTCCGATGAGGCCGTAGAGGCACTCGTCGTGTCGCTTTGGCGAACTGTATACCTTTAAGATAAGCAATCCCGTGCGCATGTTCTTACCCGGTGACAGCTCTGTACATACATATTGGGCGTTTGAGCGCTTATCTATGTCTTCGTGTTCAATGAATGTGATGCTTCTTTTGACCAGATGAAAGACTCCTCTGCCACCGTTCTTTACGCGTTCAGAAGACTCGTAAGCGCTAAACGTGGGGCCGGGCGTGATGGTTTCTTGTAATTGAATTACCTGAGGTTTCAAATAGCGTGTTCGAAGATATTGAGCTAATACTGCTTTTTCTTTTTGAATCCGCAGCAGTTCCACTGATAGACACGAAAGTCTGTGTTAGATACCTCAGCCATGATTAGGATTTAGTTTCAGCACAAGCCTTCGGATCGCTTTGAGGGCGCGGTATCTGCTTTAGCGCGAGCTCCGCCATAACGGCGGGGTCTGTTATTAACTGCGATAATTCTATCGGGAGCGGCGGAGGCTTCGGGAAACCCATCCTACATTCAAGGTCCCATAGGCGAAAATCAATAAAGCGATTCTGTGCCTTGAGTATTACTATATCTTTGCTGATTTTTTGAAGCGTCTAAGAAACCTGCTTCAAGGATTATTTGATTTGCTTAAGGCTGTCTGTTACGTCAACCTCTAGAACGTCACCTATAACTCGGTGCTTGCGACCGTTGGCGCCATTTTGGTCGCCATCTTGTCTCGGTGCTGAGAACGCGGTTTTGAGCGCCGCCATTTCCTTTCTGACCTCTGCTAACTCTGAGCTGAGTTTAGCGTTCTCGTTCCTGACTTTCTGAAGCTCCCCTGACTCCTTATCGGTGACGGTGCCCCCGCTTACCTGGTAGAGGGTCCAGCTGATGTTCTAGAAGGTTCTCGATTTTTTTCCTTGGAGGTCCATTTCGCAGTGGCGGGAAGCGCGGGTCCGCCTGCCATGATGAAAGACTGCAACCAGCCGCCAGAAGACGGCCCAGGCTGCTTGGCCTCGACCGTTGGGAAATCCCGCAGGTTCAGGTTGAAGGCATGTTCCATTTCTCATTCCTTTCGCCTCTGTCGAACGACAAAGGGAGTCTGGTACTTCTGTTGGCAGGCTTTGTCTCCGGTAGGGTGGCCTTGCCGCAGAGTTTGCATCTAACATGGCACCAGTGCTCCTGCTGCGGGTCCTTGGCGCCACAGTTGTGGCACAGGTTCACCATTGGAGTGGGGCAGACGTCCGCACGATGACCAACTCGACTGCACTTGCTGCACACTTCAATGTCTTTCTTGAAGAGGTAGCATCGAACTATTGCCTGGCCGACTCTGATGTAGCTGGGGACTTCGTCGAAGACAAGGACGACGGAGCCGGTTTCCTTGATGTGCTTCACGAGGGGTTTCCCCGGTGTACGATGAGCCTTGCGAGCTCGGCGTCGCCGATGTCGTGCTCGACGTTGCGGACCACTCCCTTAACGTAGTTGCCTTAGGCGGCGGCGCACACCGCCACTTCGTGCTCCTTGCCATTGACACGAATGTGCTTGAGAGCCAAGATCTTGCGAGCGTTGTCTTCTTTGTCTGTGCACACCACAAGGATATTTTGCACGACATTGGGACAGACCAAGTCGGTAGAAGCTTGGGTGGCGGTGATTGCGGCCGCCTTGAAGAAGATGGCGGTGGAGATGCCGTAGCAACTGGTTTTGCGCAAATCCAGACCGTCTCGGGGTCTGACGATGATCTTGCAATGCGTAGGCGGTAGCTCCGGTACATTGGCTAGAATGGGGAAGTGTGCCGAGCGGCACGCAGCGCCTATGGGGCGCATTGAAGCCGCCGGTAGGGAACCGCGAGGGGGCGTACGCTGTCGTTGACACGTCGCCCGATGCGAGTCGCGCCGGCTCTGCTGCTTCAGTGACGCCGGCCGCCCTGACCTGTGGAAAGTTACTTCGTTTCTTTTAAATGCGAATGCATTTCTTAGTCGGGACATGTCAGGCGTCTGTCGGTGTCCGCGCGCCGGCAGGTGTTATCTCTCCGCTCTCACTCCCTCTCCCATAGCAACAGCTGCGGGCGCGCGCGCTTATCCTCGCCCCTAGCAACCGGAGCACGTGCTGCCGGCGGAGTAGCGGAGAGTGAGTGGAGAGGAGGAGCGCGCTCTGACGTGTGAGGGCGCTAGGGGTACCGTTGCCGTCAGACATTCGCCTTCACCGACTTCTGCCATCGCCTTGAGAGGCGCCCAGCCAGCGAACGGTCGAGAGTGAGGCGCGCGCTTCACTCCATTTATATATACGTGCGAACGGGAGAGTGGGGCGCAGGGAGGAGAGAGAGCGAACGGCGAGAGAAGGAGCGGCGAAGCACTGAACCTACCCTCTCCTACACTCTCTCCACACACGCGGGGGCTCCGCCGAGTTCCCCAGATGCGAGCGCTACTACTAAGTGGTTCATTTGGAAAGGAAAGGTTGGCGCTATCTTCTGCAGCCCTTGAGGGAGCACGGCTCAGCGCCAACGGGGAGGGGAGAGTGGGAGGAAAAGGAGGGTATAAAGGAAGGTGTTGGTGAGGGATGGCGTGACCCCGTTCCTGCCCGCTGGTCTGCTTCGCCCCTGCCATGGCGACACCAACACCTTCCTTTATACCCTCCTTTTCCTCCCACTCTCCCGTCCCCGTTGGCGCTGAGCCGTGCTCCCTCAAGGGCTGCAGAAGATAGCGCCAACCTTTCCTTTCCAAATGAACCACTTAGTAGTAGCGCTCGCATCTCGGGAACCCGGCGGAGCCCCCGCGTGTGTGGAGAGAGTGTAGGAGAGGGTAGGTACAGTGCTTCGCCGCTCCTTCTCTCGCCGTTCGCTCTCTCTCCTCCCTGCGCCCCACTCTCCCGTATATATAAATGGAGTGAAGCGCGCGCCTCACTCTCGACCGTTCGCTGGCTGGGCGCCTCTCAAGGCGATGGCAGAAGTCGGTGAAGGCGAATGTCTGACGGCAACGGTACCCCTAGCAAGAAGCGTAATACAATCCAGCCCGAGCATTACACCTCTCGCTGGAGGTGACGTCACTGCAGTAGCTTCAACGTCATCATCAACCGGAGGAGAAGAAGCGGAAGACAAGGCTTCGAAGCGAAGAGCGCGTGATGCCGAACGCAAGCGAGCGAAGCGAGCTGCCGATACCGAACTCCGGGCTCGGGAAGCCGCTGCGAAACGCCAACGCTGAGCCGAAGATCCGGAAATGTGTGCTCGATACGCCGCTGTGAGACCGGCGGCGGTGGGAATCGAACCCATAGCCTCCCGCAGCCGAGGCGGGCGCTCTACCACTAGGCCACGGCTGCGGTAACAAACACAAACAGGTGCTGATGAATGTGTAAATAAATGGTTACGGTACAAATGCTCGTCTCGTCATTAATTTCCGCCTTTAAAATTACTACGCCGTGTACTTTCGGAAATGCATTCGCATTTCCTCACGATTCCCGTCGGGGAGATGGGGGCAATTTTTTTTGTGCTGCAGCAAGTCTATATGTGTACTAATGGTGCGAAAACATTGTTTTGTGTCTGGATGCTACTATTGACTAAAGCCCCTATATTTATAAAAGTAGCGCCATTCTTAGATCTTGCCGCCACGGCGCTCATCCCGGCGCTTCCTCCTCGCCCTCTCTTAGCCGCCTCCTGTCGCCCCAGCCTCCTCCGCTCCCCCATTGGCCAATCCGTGTCACGTGGAAGTTCGCGACGCGCTTTTGTATATTTTTTTCTTTCCAGCGCGCTCCGACTGCCATTCTCGGGCCTGTGCGACGAAAGTGCTGTACGCACAAACGGATCAAACGTGTTAGGGACAAGAACTTCGTTGTGATGGCATGCTGCTGCGCCTTAAGTTGCCGCAACCGACAAGGCGAGGGCAAAAGGCTTTGTTTGTTTACCATCTGGCGTGCGCAAACGCTTGCTGCACACTTAATATTTGCGCCGTCTCGCATCGTCGCGTTGCTACTTCCAAAACGGCATTATTAAGACCAGTTACTGACTGACGAAGCAAAATCGCGCCTCAAAAACGTCTCCGCAGGGCGCGATCGAAGTTTTCCTCAGATTTCCTCTGGTAGCGCGTTAGCAGTCGTCTGCCACGACAGGCCCGACGCAGGCGGCGCCACTGTCGATATCGCGCCTCGATCGCGCTGGTCGCGCCGAGCGCGATAGTGGAACGGAGGAGGAGGGAAGTGGATGGCGCTACTTTTATAAATATAGGGGCTTTAACTATTGACACGTATACATGTTTATGTTTCACCGGTGGCCGTTTTCCACCGGCTAACAAATGTCAAACGTTATCGCTCGGCGCAGGACGCGCCTGCATCGGAAGCTTCTCGAACGTTATCGATGCATTCTATCCGTCGTCTGTGGTCACCGACGCCCATGTTATCTGATTGTATGAGCTACGCGCATTGTCTACAACTTTCTGGAGGACACGCGGGCACAAGAGATAAATCTGGAACCTGCGATGCATGACTCACGTATAAAAGCCGACGCGTTTCACCGCTGATCAGATTTTCGACGATCGCCGACTGTGTTCGCCGCTATCGTTGTGCTTTGAGTGTAGCTTTCTTTTGTGGGCACAGGTTCGACCAATAAATAACCGGTTTCGTCATACACAGTTTTACGACTGTTTACTTCAGCGTCACTACTACGTCACATCTGGGTGCGTTGGCCGGGAGTAAATGGATCGTCGTAGCTACGGACTACCTCACCCGCTACGCAGAAACAAAAGCCTTGCCCAAAGGCAGAGCCGCCGAGGTAGCCCAATTCTTCGTTGAGAACATCCTCCTGCATCACGGTGCCCCAGAAGTCCTCATCACCAACAGAGGTACGGCCTTTACGACAGAACTAACTCAAGCCATCCTGCGATACAGCCACACAAGCCATCGCCGGATCACCGCCTACCACCCGCAGACGAATGGCCTCACCGAGCGCCTGAATAAGACCATCGCCGACATGCTGGCAATGTATGTACGTCGACATCGAACACAAGACGTGGGATGCCATCCTTCCGTACGTGACCTTCGCATACAACACGGCCATGCAAGAAACGACGCACATGGCGCCGTTCAACCTGGTCTACGGAAGAAACCCGGCAACGACGCTTGATGCCATGCTACCGGACGTCACCGACGAAGAAAATCTCGACGTTGCCACCTATTTGCAGCGTGCCGAAGAAGGTCGACAGCTCGCCCGCCTGCGCATCAAAAACCAGCAGAGGACCGACCGCCGACACTACAATTTTCGATGACGCTACGTAGAGTACCAGCCCGGTGACCGCGTTTGGGTCTGGACTCCGATACGCCGACGAGGACTTGGCGAAAAACTGTTACGTCGCTATTTCGGACCATATAAGATCATCCGACGTAACAGCGCACTGGACTATGAGGTCGTGCCAAACGACACTTCTCAATCACAGCGGCGCCGCGCACGACCTGAAGTCATCCACGTGGTGCGTTTTAAGCCTTTCTACGCCCGCTGACGAACTCCGTCACACGGCGAGCCTCCAGCTGCGTTGTATCGGCGGCTAGGCGCGGCCCTCTCCGAGCTGCATCACTCTGCCGTCTCTGTTCAATACGCCGAGCACGTTCTTCTGTCCCCGCAGCCCTTTGCCTCCTCCTGGTTTAATACCGTCGTTGATCCGCGGCGCTGGCACGAGATACCGAACCAGAAGACGAACCATCCTCATCTGAATGCACTCGCCTGGCCGCTTCGTACTTACGACGCTTCTCGAGGCGTGCGGCTCGTTCTTCCTCCGTCTCCTGGGCTCTGCCTCCTCTTGCATTCGTTCCGATGACGAAGCCTGGATTCTTTGTCTCTCCGACTCACTTTCCATATCTGCCGACCAATCCCACCGAGCCGCCCCTTATATACATACGATTCAACGCCGGCTCCTCCGGCGATGCCGTGCCGATGCAACGCCTGCGGTTGCTAGGCAACGGCTCAGCTCGCGGTTTCACCGGCTCCTCCTCTGACATCATGCCAGATGGCGCGGAGAGCGGCGTTGCCAGCTGCGGCGGTTGCTAGGCAACTGCTCAGCTCGCGGTGCGGCCACCGACCACAGCGAAACGGCGAGAATACGGCCAATGTAGCTCTCGCTACAAAAAGATAGCGGTACGAATTACAGATCTATTTCTCTGACTTGAACTACCGGTAAAATTTTGGAACACATAATTCATAATCATATGGTAGAGTTCCTTGACAGCAATCGTCTTCTCAATAAATACCAACACAGGTTTACAAGGGTTTACGGGTGCTTGGATCTCGAGTGACCTTAGCTGGAATAAGCATATTAATTATGTAGTCGCACAACCACCAACACACAGCTCGTTGAATCAGTGCATAATTTGGCAAAAGCAATTAATAATGGCAAGCAGGTTGATGTAATTTTTAGGGATTTTAGAAAGGCATTTGATGAAGTTTCATAAAATCAAATAATTTTTAAATTAAACATGATATTTCCAGATTATCAGTTAATAAAATGAATTTCAACATATCTGACTGAAAAACAGCAGTAGGCATATATCACTGTTCCAGGCCAGTGAAAGTACTTCCCGGTGTTCCTCAAGGTTCAGTTCTTGGGCCCGTGTAGTTCATTATATATATCTATGATATAGTGGAAAACATTGGAGTTAAAATTAAAATATATGCATATGATTGCGTTTTATATTTGGAAATTGATAGCGAGTGCGACCAGGTGGTGTTAAATCAAGCTTTGCAGAAAGTTGCTTTGTGGTGCAAAAGTTGCAAATGGTGATCAATTACGAGAAAACAGTATTTATGAAAATAACTCGTCAGAAGAAACCACTGCACTTTTAATATCAAAAGAGCTGGCTGACAGATGGAGTAGCACACAAGGAATAAAGATGATTCCTTGTGCACTTTTAATGCGACATCCAAAATCTTATATTATCCGAAGTAACTAATTATAAGTACTTCGGTCTTTGGATCTCGAGTGATCTTAGCTGGAATAAGCATAATAATTATGTAGTCGCAAATGCTAACTCCAAGCTATTTTTTCTGAGGCGAGCTCTAAAGTTATCGGTTCCTTCAGTCTGACTTTTGGCCAACAAATCTATTGTACGGCCAATTTTGGACTACGCCGTAATAATTTAGGACCCTTTCACCAAAAGTAATATTATTGAGCAAGAAAAAGTGCAAAGAGCTGCACGCTTTGTCTTGAATAATTTCTCCAGGGCATCGGTGACGGATCTGTTCAAAAAAGCCAACCTTCAACCTTTAGAAAAAAGAAATCAGTGTTCCAGACTAAAGTTTTTGCATTAAATGATGAATGGACAATTTTAATGTCGATATACCTAAAATATTTTCATTTTCTACAGGATACGCCACAAGACAGAGGCACTCGAATCACTCCATTTTGCACACGCAACACTACATTCAAGTACACTTTTCTTCCATCTACAATAGATTGGAAGCACCTCGGCAATAATGCAGTGACAGCACAAGCATTATTGGCTTTTTCTGCCTGTCTAGATGCCTCTAATTAAATTTCGTTTAGTGAACCGCTTTTTTAGGAATATTTCGTACTCTGTAATTGTCTATACGAAAGCTCTAAGTTTGTAAACTATGTATTCTTCTATTGTGCCTTTTATTTTGATGTACCGAGTTACTGTACTGTACACTTCTAAGTGTCTCTGCAGTCTCTTGTGCATGATTTTCTCGTACACCTTGCCGAGGCAGGTTGCGAGCGAGATGGGTCTGAGATTTTCAATTGCCAATTTCTTCCCGGGTTTGGGGATCATGATTATGCGTGCGTGGTTCCACATCGCCGGCACCGTACCTTGTTCCCAGTGTTGGTTGAGAAAGGCCGTGAGCGCGGAGATGGCCTTGTCGCTAAGGTTTCTGATCATGGCGTTCGTGATACGGTCCGTGCCCGCCGCTGTGTTACGGGTGGTGGCTGCGATGGCCGCTCTCACCTCGTTTTCTGTGATAGGTTCGTCCAAAAGTGGGTTGGGTTGTCCCATGTATGGTGTTGTACATGGTTGCGTGGGAGCTGGATCTCCATAGCACTTGTTATTGATGGCGTCGATGAAGAAGACAACAAGCACCTGCCAGACACCATGTTTGGTTTCCGCGCAGGCTTGTCCACACAAGACGTTTTACTCCAAATCAAGGAAGAAGTCCTCAGCAACGTTCCCCGCAGCGGCGAACATGCCCTCCTAGCAATCGACATCAAAGGAGCTTTCGACAACGTCAGCCACCAAGGAATCCTAGAAGGGCTCGCCAACACCAACTGCGGTGAGCGAACGTAGAAGTACGTTCAGAGCTTCCTAAGCCACCGCATGGCAGAGCTGAAGATTGGGGAGATCCAGACTGCAGTATACCACCCTCCCAACAAGGGCACACCACAAAGAGCAGTTATCTCACCCACGCTCTTCAATGTCGCCATGATCGGCCTCGCAAGAAAACTGCACGACGTAGAAGGCCTCCGCCACGCCTTCTACGCAGACGACATAACATTCTGGACCACGACAGGGTCCCTTATTGAAAAAGAAGAACGGCTGCAAACTGCAGCTGACCTCATCCAAGAATACGTCAGCCAACGGAGACTACAATGTTCGCCCGAAAAATCTGAACTCATACGTGTCTGGCGAGGCCGGGGTAACCACACAGTCCCCACAGACACAACACGAAAAATCGAGGTACACCTCAACGGGAGCCTCATACCAGAAACGTCATTGCTCAGGGTGCTGGGCATGTGGCTGCAGTCTAACCAGCGTGCTGCACACACCCTTGCGCTCATCAAAACCAGTGTCAAGGCGATATCACGCATGATATCCCGTCTAACATCGAAGAATAGAGGCATGAAGGAAGGGGACACCCTCCGACTGGTCAAAAGCCTGGTGGTGAGCAGAATCACATACAGCCTGCCCTACTACCATCTCACACAATCCTAGACGAAACAGGCCGACACGCTCTTGAGGATGGCTTTCAAGACCGCTCTTCGCCTGCCGATGAGTACATCGACTGAGAAATTTTTGGCGCTGGGGTTACACAACACCCTCAGCGAACTCACAGAAGCCCTTCACGTCTCACAACAACAGAGACTTGCGCTGACTCACACGGGCCGGCAGGTCCTACAAACCTTGGGCTTCAAAGCCACAACAACACGAACCCAAGAAACCTGCACGATACCTCGTCACGTCCAGGACAGGTATCACATTGCCCCAATACCACGCAACATGGACCCTAACCTAGACTCTGGAAGGAGGAAAGCGAGGGCCCAATATATAGAGAAAACATTCAGGTTCGATACCACGGCCCGTTTTACGGACGCCGCTATGTACGGAACGAAGAAAAAGGGCGCAGTGGCAGTGGTCTGCGACCGCCGAGGCCACGTCACCTCCACTGCATCGACCCGCCCCTGCACGATCACGGAAGCGGAAGAGCTGGCCATCGCATTAGCCATCCGCGAAGGCCACCACGCAAGAAAACCACTGACGATCCTCACGGACTCCCAGCAGGCCTGCCGCAACTTCCTACAGGGAAGAATCGCAAGACCTGCGGCACAAGTCCTAGCCCAAATACCCAAGGAGGACACTGACGACAACACCATCATAACCATCATTTGGATACCGGGTCACGCTGCCATCACGGGTAACCTGTATGCCGACAGAGCAGCTCGAGAATTTGCACATAACCGAGCACTCATCACGCCGACTGCAGATGACCCTGACCCAGTTGACCCCGAGTATTCAGCAATCCTGAACTACCACAGAGGGAGCCGCTTGCGATATCCCCCACCCCATCGAATACTGAAGACGGAGGATGCCGCTGCCTGG
The DNA here is from genome assembly GCF_013339745.2 of Dermacentor silvarum. Taxonomy (NCBI): domain Eukaryota; kingdom Metazoa; phylum Arthropoda; class Arachnida; order Ixodida; family Ixodidae; genus Dermacentor; species Dermacentor silvarum. Next base: position 5,046,290 of record NC_051162.1, on the reverse strand, counting down.
CGTAGGCTCCAGACAGGCACTTACACGAACCTACACATATTACATCGCATGCACCCCACAGCCTACAGGAACACCACAGCCCGTGGTGTGGGGCCACACCAACCCTATACCACATTACGTGGGAGTGCACGCTACAAAACATAGAACACCATGACATGAACACCACGAGGGAGCAATGGGAGGCACTGCTGTCCAGCTCGGCCCTCGACGACCAGCTCAAGCTGATCCAGAGAGCAGAGAAGATGGCAAGAGCCAGCGAAGCCCTGGACTAGGGGCTCCAACCATTAGCGATGCCCCATTGGGGCAAGACAAAACTATCTTTGGATTAAAGTTTATCTATCCATCTATGTGTTCACTTGAAAGACTGTAGCCTTTACTGTATTGTATACTGTAGTTATGTAGCTATATACTGTTATTGTTGGATTGCTTGCTGCGATTAATCTATGTTTATTCTCTCTGTCAGTAGTGTGAACAATTTGATGTGCGTGTGTGTATGCTACATAGTTGCAGCGTGATGTGTAACCACTGTGCGTTTCTTTAGCATGCGCCGAATTTTTTGCAGCATGCTTGCCATTTATTTATGACTTTCTTGTACCACCCTGCTAAATCACCTTTAGTGATTGCAGTATCTATGAATAAAAAATACAAAAAAAATTATTCCAGGTTGGCACCACACAACACGGCACCAATTTTCCTTGGTTACGGCGTTGTGCTACTGAGGTAACGGGTTCAACCCAGGCCGCATTGTCAGAATTTAAAACGTTTGTGTACCGTGCATTGGCCGCTGGTTAATGAACCCCAGATTGCCAAAATTAAACGGGAGTCTCTCCCACAACGACCTGCATCCTAGCAGATTGTGGTATTGCCTCGTGAAACCCTAGGAAAAAAAAGGGGGGGGGGAAGAGAGCTTCATGCGTATATATGCGCCAGTAGCACTATAGTTCTTATAAATATAGCTGACGCAGACAGCCGTGATTTCGTACTGCTTCAATTGATCTGTGTCCTTATGAGCGTTTGGGACGTGCTTTCAGATTCAGTGACCAAGGGAGCCTTTGCTGGGCAGACTCGCTGGGTCGGGTCCATCTTTTGGCGAACGGGAGCGTCTGGGAGGTGGTTTGCGATTTGCCGGTAAGCGTTCCTCGGCAGTTCCTCATTTTCATCGCGTCTAGGAGTCTTACCAGTATTCTAGAAACACTTGTTTAGGCACCATCGAAACTTGGTCAATTATTTCAAGCCTTGATCCAAACCTTGATTCAAGCCTTGAATGTTTTCCCCTTCAACATTCAAGAAACATTGTCCGCAATTGGCCACATTATTTGAATGAAAACAGGTTGAAAGATGTTTATAAATTTATTATAACTTGCAGACTTACAGCTTTAACACATCCATTTTTTTGGCTCCAAATACTTTTTGCCAATAAATAATGATGGTGATGATTTATTGGGATCTCTTTTGAAACACGGCGGCTGCAAACCGTCGCTTACTTGCCTGAGCGAATCAGGTATGCTATACATGCTTTTCATTCTAGCATCTTTGTATGCAGCTCCTTAATGCTTTCTTTCTTCTTTCTGAGAACTTCTATAACTACCATGTATATTTACTTGTGCTTGTAACGGATCCTGTCGTATGGATCCTGATGTACCGAGTTACTGTACTGTACACTTATAAGACTGTAGCCTTTACTGTATTGTATACTGTAGTTATGTAGCTATATACTGTTATTGTTGTATTGTTTGCTGCGAGTAATCTATGTTTATTCTCTCTGTCAGTAGTGTGAACAATTTGATGTGCGTGTGTGTACCACATAGTTGCAGCGTGATATGTAACCACCGTGCGTTTCTTTTTGTTATTGTTAGCATGCGCCGAATTTTTTACAGCATGCTTGCCATGCATGCTTCCCTGCTTTTTTTCCTCCAATACTCTAAACGTCTCTTGCTTATCTCGACTGCTGACCGGTTGATGTTTCCGTTCACATTAAATCTAGAAGGTGCTGGAAGGTTCTTTAAAAGCGTTGAATGTTGGGCAAGTTGGTGTTTTAGCATAAGAACCATCTTGAAATGGTGCGCGACGGGACGGAACAACAGAGAGGAAGACGAACACAAGAACAACAGAAAGGAAGACGAACACAGGCGCTTGTGTTCGTCTTCCTCTCTGTTGTGCCGTCCTGTTGTGTGCCATTTCAAGATGGTTCTGGTGCTGGAAGGTGCACATTACCTACGGGTCTCACTGGGTTGCAGAACCCGAGTTGCGGACCCCGAGTTCGTATCGCTTAGTGGTCTCCGGATTTTCGGTGCAGCATACACATGCCTCATCTTGTTGGGAATATTTTCTCCGGTATGTCTTTCAAGCGAAGCTTGTAATTGTAAGGCCTGCGCCGGCGATGTAACGTTAAAGCTACTATGACTCATACTAGCATTGGATATGCGGGTATGAGCCAGGGATATGAATAAAGAAAGACAAAAGGAAGGAAAGAAAGAAAGAAGGAAGGAAGGAAGGAAGGAAAAAAAGTTGTCGCAGTTTCACCTGAAAGGCGAAGCATCAATTGCGATAGCAAACTTGTAGAGAGCTATACGAAGTAATGATATTAGCTTTATCAGCTGTATAAACTTGGACATGCAGCAGCATTGGCAACACGCAGAACTGTTGTCGACGCCATCGGCGTTTTGCCCGCGTTCGCTCAAAATGCGTGCGGCGTTGGTGACTGTTGCCGGAGCCTCTGATATAAATAGGCACTGCGTGCCGCAGCTAAACGTCGCCTCCCTTCCCTCCCCCTCCCCCACGGCCTCTCGCTCGTCGGAAGAAGGCGCGTTTGCTCTACATACACGGTGATTGTGAAGGAGAACAGAGACGCCTACTTCTGCAGCCCTTAAGCGAGCACGGCGCAGAACGCGCGTTTGTTCTCCGCCGTGCGTTCACTCCCCGTGAAAGACGCGCCCCTCGTGCCCTTTCACTCGCCCATACAGCGTTCGGCGCGCGACGACGATTTCTCCTCCGAATGACGTCATACGGAACCTCACGGCGACGGCGACGCCGACGGCAGAAATCTGCTTTTGAGTGTCCATATAATTGCTATCGCAATAAAAAGAAAGGAATAAATAAAGCAGGCGCGGGGAAGTTGCGCCAGCGCCGGATCACGTGACGCGCGCGACCAATCAGGGTCGTTTGGTGCGTCGTGGGGAGGGAAAAAGAAGGAAAAGGGCTTGGCGCGCGCCCCGCCAGGCCTCCGCGCTTCAGACCAGTTTCGCTCATCGGATGGGAAGGCCGCGCGTGGTGCGTTCTGCCGAGGAGCAGGCTGTGTTTGAGCAACGGCGCCGCGGACTCGATCGGGAAAGGGCTCGTCGTCGACGTGCCGATTCTAGGGTGAGGGCTTCCGAAGCCCAGACGAAACCCTGAGTTGCGTACCCCGAGTTGCGGGAGTGCGATGTTGAGGGCAGATGTCAGCGAAGAGCCGCCTACCCTGAGTTTAGCGTAAACGAAGCGGAACGCCTGCGACAGCGTCGTCTTGCCACCAAGCTTCGCTTAGCCCGATTTCCTCGACAGGGAAAGGACTCTGAATTTTCGTTATTAGGCAACCCAAAAAGCCTCAAAAAAGCCTCGAGCCTCAAAAAGTAAGCCACTACCCTTTGTATTAATGTATATTTCCCCAGTCTCATTTCTATCATCAATTTTTTTTAAATCTTCATGGTATTTTTACAGCGAAGTTGTTAAAGACTAGGTTCCAGGAGATCTCGTCCGCGTAGAAAAAAACTAATCATCAGCATTTCGGCTCCATGTGCGTGGCCGTTTTCCGCCAGTCACGATTAACGATAATAAAATCGCGTGTGGCGCATACCCGCATTGAATATGCGGGTATGAGCCAGGGACAAGAAGGAAGGAAGGAAATAAAGAAAGAGAGAAAGAAGGAAGGTAAGAAAGAAATCACGGGTGGCTCGTACCCACTGCGGATTGGGCAAGTTGGTGCATCGTATTCGTGACTTCCTTAAGCGCAACTCAGCTTGAGTATGAAGGGAAAATAGGACAGGTGACAGGGTGAGCGCTAACTTCCAACTGGTTTTATTTCATGACCCTATTGCACATTATATAGCCCGCTGAAAGCACTCGTGACATAGCACACAAAAAGAAAAATAAGAAATCAAAAATAAAAATAAATATAAGCATGCGATTGCAGTTCATTGAACCTGTGTTGATAATCTTAGAAATTCACGTTCCTTGCTTGATAAAGCTAAACGCACAGCTTTTCACATTTCAAAATGGCATCGGCCTCAATAATCTCACGCGTCACTTGATTGTGGCTACGTCCTGATAATAAAACCAGTTGGAAGTTAGCGCTCACCCTGTCCCTTTTTCCCTTCATACTCAAACTGCGCTAAAGGAAGTCACGAACTCGTACCCACGTTGGATATGTGGGTATGAGCCGCCGAGAGCAGGAGAGATCTCGCACGATCCTGACGCCAACGTTACTAGATTACCTCAAAATAATCTAGTAACGGTGCCTGACGCTGCCGTGCAATGTGCTGCGTGTGGCTCATGCGCTAGTCTATGACGATAGGGCGGACTTGGCGCAGCAAACGCTCTACTTGGCCATCGCGGCCGGCGAAAACAAGACGCTGGTGTCCTTGGACTGTGACGAACATGCCGAATGCGCTCAATATAATCAATAATAATAATATATAAATTAACTATAGCAATATTCATTACAGCAGACCCACCATAGTCACATATTGGCTGGCATCCATTTTCACAGTAGTGGAAGGGCTCTGAATTTTTTTTTTTGCATTCTTTGCATACAATTCAGGGTCCCTGTTTCTCTCACTTTCTTTTTGGTGACTCCAGTTGTCTATGTGAAAAAATAGCGGATCGGAGCAACCAAGGAGCACGCCGGACCCGTAGGAAGATGAGGAAGCTGAAGGGATCGAGGGCACGCGCACGGGCAGGAATCAGTCAGTTTTCGCCTCAGTGTTGCAATAAACGGTCGTCTCCGTCTCACGTCTGCGGACCAGTTATTTCGCTACATTGTTGGTGCCGCGAAACCAGGGATCCGCCCTTTCGGAGACTTCCCTTCACGTCATGGCCATGGCGAATTCGGACGAGATGCGGAAGAAGCGCGGTGTCATCAGAGCTGGTGTCACGTGAGCCCTAACGGACCTGCTGCAGCAACCGGATAGCGATGCCTCTCAAGTTAACGGGCACATGGATTACCTGACAGACAAGGAGGCAGTACTGTCGAGGCTCGACGATGTCATTCATGCGGCAACGGACGAAGAAACCAGGAAATCGAAACGGCACACTAATACAACGAAAAGGTTCTCTACGCCGTGTCACGTACCAAGTTCTGGTTAAAAGAGCGTGAGAGGACCACCAGAACGCAGCTGGACTCAGGTAGAGCAACGTCGACCGTCTGAGCTCCGTCGACTGTCCGAGCTCCGTCGACGCAGCGGGCCAGGTGAGAGAAGTGTCAGCGCTCAGTTCAACTATCGAATCTACAGATACCAACATTCGATAGCAATCTGCGTGGATGGCAGTCTTTTTGGGACCATTTTGACGGCACTATCCACCAGAACAGAGCTACCGCGCATTGAAAAGATCAAGCACCTCCTCACGTATTTAACAGGCAGCGCGAAGTGGCCCATCGAAGGTATCCGCTTGGCCGAGCAAAAATACGACCTCACGATCAAAACACTCACGGATCGCTTCGGACGCCGAGACCTCCTTGTCAATGAGCACGTCGATAATATCCTCGCGTTGAGCCCCGTAAAATGCTCTGCAGATGTCTCGAAGCTCCGCCTGCTTTACGTCAAGGTGCAGCTCCACGTCAGTGCGTTAGAAAGCCTTGGAGTTTCACTAGACCAGTACACCGTGGTATTGAATCGTGTCCTGACGCGATGCTTGCCAGAAGACCTCGCCATCATGTACAGGCAGAAAGCTAAGGAAGCCGACCGCGCATCTAGTACGCCGAAACTCCTCAATACAGAACGCGTCTGGCCAAGGAGATCTTAACGTTCCTCCCCAAGTGGAAATTCGGGAGGAGGGCCAGCTGCAGTCGCATTCTCGCTCGTTTCAAGACGGAGACAGGACCCACTTATCTGAAGAAATGTATAGCGGGGAAACCATCCCATCAACGTCAGCCTTATCAGGGTCTACTTTGCCCGTTCGAACCGCATGCCCACTGTGCAACAGCAAGGATCATAGCATTGCTCTCTGCAACGCCATCCTATCAGCTGAGGAAAAGCGGGCAAGGCGGCAGTACGCCAATTGCTACTTCCGCTGTGGAACGCGCAATCACATCACCAGACCGTGTAGGAAATCATTCAGCCTCACTTGTGGTACATGCAAGCGACACCATCAGACAGTTCTATGTCACTTATCAAGGCCAGCTGAGTGTCCGCAGCCACACGCTGACTCCCCTGCGTTGCATGCACCACCCTCGCCAACCCTGCGAAAGTGGGTAAAGAAGAAATTTCCCTCATCATCTTCGGAGGATGAAAGTCACAAAAACGACCCTACACCAAGTGTGTCTGCGTGCGATTGCGCAGCCAGTTAAACGACTCGGTGATAACTTTGGAAGCGTTAACGATTCCCGAGATATGCGCCATGACGAGTAGACCGCTCAGCCCCACTATTTTGCAGCTGCTCGTTGAACGGGAGTACAAAGTAGCTGACAGCTTTTAACCAAATATATGGCAACCGGATGAGATAATTGTCCTCATCGGACCTGATGCCTATTGGAATGTTACGACCGGGAAAATGGATCGCATCAACACAGATGTAGCAGTGATATGCACTACCTTTGGATGCATGTTACAAGCCCCTCTTGTAGTGGCCCAAGTCACTCTTGGGCCACTACCAAGCAAGTGCACTATTTGTCATCATCAGCCTATATTTATGTCCACTGCAGGACGAAGGCCCTGTGAGACCCTGTGATCTCCAATTACCCATTTCTTGCGCTAGCTGATTCCAACTTGCACTGCAAACTTCTTGACTTCATCACCCCACCTAGTTTTCTGCCGTCCTCGACTGTGCTTCCCTTCTCTTGGTATCCATTCTGTAACTCTAATGGTCCACCGGTTATCCATCCTACGCATTACATGGCCTGCCCAGCTCCATTTCTTCCGCTTAATGTCAACTAGTATATCGGCTATGCCCGTTTGCTCTTTGATCCACACCGCTCTCTTCCTGTATCTTAACGTTAGTCCTAAGATGTTTCGTTCCATCGCTCTTTGTGCGGTCCTTAACTTGTTCTCGAGCTTCTTTGTTAACCTCCAAGTTCCTGCCCCATATCTTAGCACCGGTAGAATGCAATGATTGTACACTTTTCTTTTTAACGACAGTGGTAAGCTTCCAGTCAGGATTTGGCAATGCCTGCCGTATTCACTCCAACCCAATTTTATTCTTCTGTGAATTTCTTTCTCATGATCAGGGTCCCCTGTCAGTAATTGACCTAGATAAACGTACTCCTTTACAGACTCTAGAGGCTGACTGGCGATCCTGAATTCTTGTTCCTTTGCCAGGTTATTGAACATTATCTTTGTCTTCTGCATATTCATCTTCAAACCAATTCTTAAACTTTCTCTATTAAGGTCCTCAATCATTTGCTGCAATTCGTCTCCATTTTTGCTGAATAGGACAATGTCATCTGCAAACCGAAGGTTGCTGAGATATTCGCCGTTGATCCTCACTCCTAAGCCTTCCCAGTCTAAGAGCTTGGATACTTCTAAGCATGCAGTGAATAGCATTGGAGAGATTGTGTCTCCTTGCCTGACCCCTTTCTTGATAGGTAACTTTCTACTTTTCTTGTGGAGAACTAAGCTAGCTGTGGAATCCTTGTAGATATTTGCTAAGATATTCACGTATGCCTCCTGTACTCCTTGATTACGCAATGCCTTTATGACTGCTCTACTGAATCAAATGCCTTTTCATAATCTATAAAAGCCATATAGAGAGGTTGATTGTACTCCGCAGATTTCTCGATTACCTGATTGATGACATGGATATGATCCATCGTAGAATATCCCTTCCTGAAGCCAGCCTGTTCTCTTGGTTGGCTGAAGTCAAGTGTTGCCCTGATTCGATGTAACGGCCACTGTCAAATGCCCTTTCTAACCAACGTTTTATTGCGACTGATTGTGTTTAGCCGGAAAGGTCTCTGAGCGATGCAGCGTTATCTAGTACGTTATCTCCCCTGCAGAAGGAATAAAAATATTTCGAATTTTACTTTCAATTTCATGTTTGACCATGTCAAGTCGACGACATAAAGTATCCGAAAAGCACTTAAATACGACAATATTCTTTTCATTAATCTGAAGTTTCGAATACCAGAATTACCACGTGGTAATGATGACGTGGGAATTCACGCACACACCACGTAGATTTTCCCGTGAAATTGCTTTTATGGACAACCATGACTGAAAAAAAGAGTAGCACACAACCTTGCGAGTGCAGTCATCGGCAGACAGGGTCACGTGGTGAGCTTCGGCAAATTGGAGAGGATGACTGCTGAGGAGCAAAGAATTCACTTATTTCACAATGTCACGTTCAAGCGACAAACCACAAAGGCAACGCAAGTTACGAAATTGGCTGTTTATTGAGAGAACCTGTGCTCATCAAAACAAGTAATAGCACAATGATAGCGGCGAACACACTCGTCGATGGTCGCGTCGGCTTTTCTACATGACTCGTAAACGCTGGTGCTCGCATATATATATTTTCCAGGAAGTACAACCACAGAACACCTATAATGCTTAAAGAAAACAAACTGTACTTTGCACAGTGCAACGGAAATGAGTAGCGGTAGCGTCGTCAACTAAAGTGTACCACCGAGAGACAGCGCTCTAAAAATCAAAACTAATATAATCATCATTACGTAATGAGCAATATGGCTGCTGCCCTAGCGACTGGTGGGGCTGGTCGCGCTGCTGGCTCGCTGGTTTTGGGCGTTACCGCTGTCGGGGCGGCGCTCGTGTGTATGGTACTCTAACATAACCACACATATCTTTATTATGCGCTAGGAAACCGAGAGTCCTCAATTGGCCAAAAAACACGTGAAGGAAGTAAGCTTACATGGCCTCCCCAGCTCCATTTTTTTTCTGCTTAATGTCAACCAGAATATCGGCTATCCCCGTTTGTTCTCTGATCCACACCGCTCTCTTCCTGTCGCTTAACGTTAGACCAAACATTTTATTGCGATATAATTTATATGGATACTTCAACCGGATTTCTGCCGTCGGCGTCACCGTCGCCGTGAGGTTCCGTATAGATTCCTAGGGCGATAAAATCATCGCCGCGCGCCGTATGCGCGAGCGAAAGCGCGCGGGGGACGCGCGCTATCATGGAGGGCGAACTCCCCCGCGCGCTATCGCGGAGAGCGAACGCACGGCGGAAAGCAAACGCGACCGTCGCGCGAAAGGCCGTGGGGGTATGGGAGGGAGGGAGGCGGGGCGGCGCTGTGCTCCGGCACCAAAGGCGTATCTTGCCACTCACTCTCCCACGCGAACGCAAGAAAGCTGGAAGGCAGCGCGGGAAGGAGGGGTGCACAGCTCCTCTGCACTTTGCCCTGCATTGGCGGTCGCCCGCACCGCCTCTTATCTCCACACGGCTCTGACCTTTGTATGGGCTGTGCATTCGCCGCTCAGTTTCCGTTGAAGCGAAAGACCGATAGACCGCGCGAGCCTTCGCCCGCTGCGGCGTGTTGACAGTCGTTGTCTGCGGTCATTCAGTGTGATCTATTCATGTTTGCTTGTGCGCGCTGACACTACGATTGTTAATTCTGTTAGTAAGCGAATGTGTCCAAGCTTATGCAGCCGATAAAACCACTATCTGTACTCCGAATAGCTCTCTTAATTTGCTATCTCAATCGATGCTTCGCCTTTCGGGCGAAACTGCGACGTTTTTTTCGTTCCATCGCTCTTTCTGCGGTCCCTCACTTGTTCTCGAGCTTCTTTGTTAACCTCCAAGTTTCTGCCCTATATGTTAGCACGGGCAGCATCCAATGATTGTACACTTTTCTTTTCAACGACAGTGGTAAGCTCCCAGTCAGGATTTGACAATTCCTGCCGTATGCACTCTAACCCAATTTTATTCTATAAGTTTTTCTCATGATCAGGGCACTGTTTGTATCGAGTGACAACTCTGTATCAGAGAATCACGACATATTATCGATGAGGCGCCATGTGGATGGACGGAGCCTGTTCCCAGTACCTCGAGAGCGACCCTTACCTGTCCGCTTTAAGCAGGGAATCTCCAAGCAAGACGGGCGTTATCAAGTGCTTCTGATGGTCGAACCGCTGGGGTTACCATCCGGAAGCAACAATCGCCGATTGGCAGAACGTCGACTGCGAATAAAGATCAACCATTTCTGAGAGCAGCCATCATTGGCAGAAAAATACGACCAGGCAATTTCAGCGTATTTCAACGATGGACTTGCGGAAAGAGTTCACGACGAGCAGCAAATCAAGGACAACGTCTATTACATGCCCCATCACGCCATTATTCGTTGCGAGGCCGCAACGATGAAGCTTTTGACGCATTATCGCACGAAGCTGGTCGCCTTAACGATGTCTTACCGAAAGGCGTAAAAGTCTGTGCTGATGTCATCCAGCTCCTACTCAACTTTCGTTGCCACCCTGTAGTTCTCGCTGCCGAGATTACAGCTTCTTGTTCTACCTGAAGATCGAGACCTGCTGCGGTTTCTGTGGTTGGAAAGATTACCATTGGAGGAAGAGCCCATGCCACCAATAGGTGACCCGTAAGACAAGCAATCGCAGGGAATTGTGGGGCGCGCCGTCTGCTCGCAGCTTCCGGTTCGACGGACGACGCGGCGGCATCGGCGGTATGCCCGGGGTACGTGTTTTTCCACGCGGTTTCAACTGTCAGTCGTGCAAAGCTTGCCGTCCGGTTTGTCGAACAGCAATATCGTACCATTCATGTAGCTGATTTCTAGGTTTCAGTTCACTCTGGGCGCGACGATGACGAGCCAAGAAAGGCAAGGATACGCTTTTATTCATAAACGAACTCTGGTTCTCGTTCCGGCGGCCTTTTTTGTTTCTGCCAGGTTTAGCTCTACGACATTTGCCGTTGCTTGGACGCACCGTCACTGACTGCTCTGCCTGCGGGTCAGTCAGACTGGTGAAAAAGTTATCGTTATCCGATAATTTGTCAAGCATATAGAAGCATTACTTAGAAAATCGGGTGCTGAGGCGATCGCTACAGCAGTGCATGCTGTTCTGTGATCGCAGCTGGAAACCGATATGGTCGATATAACGGCGCAGCTAGCGCTAAAAATGATAACTTTGCGCGCTGTGAACGGCATTTTTTGGTCGAAACTCGAGGTTCATTTAAAGTCGTACGTAGTTAGACGTTCTCGCTTTTTTATCAACAATGGCCGTATCACCGTCATATTACGGCTGCGCAGTATCTGTATCTGTGCTGAAGGAGCTAAGGAGGGCTAGTTGGTTACGAGTATTATGTATGTATCTCGCTGTGTCCCGCTCAAGTTCGCGCCGTAAAACCTCGTTTACTTATTCCTCTATATATGTGCATGCGAGTACTGACATAGTTCTGGTTGCCTGAGTCAATGTTAGAGAAAGAAATATCCTTGGGGAATTATTCCGTGCCGGCCCTTACACAGCTAATCGCCGCCTGATGAGTGGCACTGTACGTTCATTTTCTTTTTGTTCATGGATGGTCTCTGCCTTGATACAGTTTTGGAAGTGGCAGCCATTCCTCTGATGCTTGTGCACAGCTGACTAAGCAAGGGTTGCTGCAAGGCAGTAGTTACATGCGTTCACCTTTAACGCTTGAATTTGAGCAGCCATGCAACGGCTGAACAGCCGACGATGGTTTTGCTAGGCACCTGCAACCGGCTAATCTTCGAATGGGGCAAAGCCGGACTGCAAGCGCAAGTGGCATTTGACGCATTGGCGCGTGCCGACGCGTGGCGAAGCGTGCCTGCATGTGGTTGGGGCTTGCGCTGCTGAGCACGAGCTCGCGGGATCGAATCCCGGCCGCGGGGGCCGCATTTCGATGAAGGAGAAATGCGAAAACGCCCGTGTGCTTGCGTTGTAGTGCATGTTAAAGAGCCCAAGTTGGTCAAAATTAATCCGGAGCCCTGTACTACGGCGTGCCTCATAATCAGAACTGCTTTTGGCACGTAAAACTCCAGAAAGAAGAACGGACTTGAAGCGCATCAATGTAATTCAACGGCGAAGCGGTGGCGGCGGCTGCGCTGACTCCAACCGGAAGCAGCTAGCAGACAGCGCATCCCACAATCGTTCGCTATTTTACGGGTCACCTATTACGGCGTGGAGAAGCACCAGAGTCCCGTTCGGAGCCGTGTCGAGCCCGTTCCTTCTGACCGCCGCCACTGCGTTGCTCGCCTTCTGTCAATTTCCTTCGATGGTATACTCCGACAATGCTCAAGCTTTCCGCAGCTCTGCTAAGACCTTTGCGTGTGAGGTCGAAACACTGGTCAACAGTCGACCACTAACATATCTCGAGAGCGAATCCAACGAGCTCCAGCCGTTAATGCCGTCGCATTTCCTCCTGGGAAAGCGCAGACTTTCACTACCGCAACCGATTTCTGCCTCCGACAGCGGTAGATTTGCAACGCAAGGCTCGTCATCGCCTGCGTCTAGCAGAGGAACTTTGGAGGAGATGGAGGCGACCATACCTGCTACTACATAACCACCCAAGCTGCCCCTCAACCAAGCTGGTGGCGTAGAATTGGTGCTAGACGACAACACACCTGCAACATACTGGCAGTTGGGCAGAGTTATCAGTTTACTGCCAGGAAGCGACAGCAGGGTTCGCGCTTGCTTCGTGCGTCTTAAAACCCCCTATATATAAAAAGTAGCGCCAACCACTTCCCTCCGCCTCCGTTCCACTGTCGCGCTCGGCTCGAGGCACGATATCGACAGTGGCGCCGCCTACGTCTGGCCTGTCGTGGCAGACGACATCTAACGCGCTACCAGAGGAAATCCGCGGAAAACTGATCGCGCCCTGCGGAGAAGTTTTTGAGGCGCGATTTTGCTTCATCAGTCAGTTATTGGCCTTAATAATGCCGTTTTGGAAGTAGCAACGCGACGATGCGAGACGGCGCAAACACCAAGCGTTTGCGCTCGCCGGATGATAAACAAAAAAAAAAAAAGCCTTTTGCCCTCGCCTGGTCGGTTGCGGCAACTTAAGGCGCAGCAGCATGCCATGACAACGAAGTTGTTGTCCTTAACACGTTTGATCCGTTTGAGCGTACACCACTTTCGTCACACAGGCCCGAGAATGGCGGTGGGAGTACGCTGGAAAGAAAAAAAAAATATACAAAATCGCAACGCATGCTTCCACGTGACACCGATTGGCCAATGGGGGAGCGGAGGAGGCAGAGGTGACAGGAGGCGGCGAGGAGGAACTGCCGGGGTGAGCGCGGTGGCGGCAAGATCTAAGAATGGCGCTACTCTTTATATATATGCGTCTCGCTAGTGGTTCAAGTGTGAATTTCCCGGTGCAAAAACTCTGCACCCTTAAAGCATTGAAGCATCCGATTGATGTTGGTCACCCGGGAGGATGTGGAAAAATAGCGGATCGGAGCAACCAGGAGCCGTAGGAAGACGAGGAAACTGAAGGAATCGAGGGCACGGGCTGGGATCAAACAGTTTTCGCCTCAGTGTTGCAATAAACGGTCGTCTCCGTCTCACGTCTGCGCACCAGTTCTTTCGCTACAGTCTATTTATACTTTCAGTTGCCCTGTACTTGGTGGCCAACTTTCATGGCACGTGCCAGTTCTGTTGATGATTATGATTTGCTAAACATGTGTTCATGTTTACCTGTGCGCGCGTGATACCGTGCTTGTTAACACAGTAAGCGAATGTTTGGAAGTTTATCGTATCCGCACGTGTGTGCGCGCTTCTGCATGCGCGCAAGTTATCATTGATGAAAGCCAAACCAACACCCATGTCTTTATCAACGAACACACCCTCTTTTCCCTCACCCTGCAGTAGTATATTAATCGCATTCAATAAACAACGTTGTCCACTCTTCTATTGCTGTCCCGGCGTTTCACTTCGGCACGTAGATGCCGATACAGTTTATACGGCCGATCAAAATAATATTCTTACTTCATATAGCAGTCTACTAATTTGCTATCGCAATCAATCCTTGGCCTTCGGGCGAAAGTGCGACGTTTCTGTTTCCATTCTTTGCACACAATTTGCTGTCTCTGTTTCTCTCACTTTCTTCTGGTGACTCGTGGTTGTCTATTTACACTTTCGATTACCATGTACTTCGTTGCCAACATTCTTGAACTCTTCTTCCGTTCTGTGCCCACGCTTTTCAAGTACAGAAACTTGTGCACTTCAGCCGCCCATTTATTTTGATCCATGTTCCTGAGTCTTTCTTCAAAACTAATTTTGCGTGGTGCTTCTCTAACTACAAAAGAGGCCGAAGCCATGTCAACCTGCACTGCCTCATTTGTGGTTTACCTTGGGTTCTCAAAGCCAACCCGCCTACTGAGTTCTCGGCGGTATGCGATATGGCGTCAGAGTAGCGTCTGTATGGAAACGAAGCGCTGCATTAGCGGAGGTCTGTCTGCGGAGGCTACTGTGAATCGAGCCCACGCCTCACCATCGGGCTGCCTCTCGCGATGTCCCGATTAGCGAGGTAGTCCCGACAACCCTATTGCAAGAACCAGTGTCTTCCAGTGCGAAACCAGCGCGTTTTTGTGACACAGGATCGCACTGGCGCACGCTGGGAGTCACTGGTGAGATCGCTGGATGAGAGCTGGGTCACACTGGACGAGACGCTGGTTTCACTGCTATGACGCTGGGGCGCACTGGTGTGCGCTGTACACGCACTGGTTGTCGGTGGAGTTCGCTGGCTCGTACTGGAAACTGCGCAGGTTGCGTTTGTGCCGTACTGCTCAAGTATAGGCACTGTTGCGTATTTAATGCTTGATACAATTTATGGGCAGGTACTAGTCTCCGGTCCTCAATATTGCTATAATTTGCTGTCATAAATGTTTGCTTTGTGTCAGCGGTGTTGCACCTTGGAATAAAGGTGCGTGAGCTGCCCATGCTTATGCGACACTGAAGATCTCTTTCGTTTTTTTTGTATTTCCCTTTTGACGGTGCTGATAGCTGTATTCGGGAACCAAATTAAGCAAACGCAGATAACGCCTCGTTTTCTAGTAGTTTGTACTCAACCGATGACTGCGAGTTGTCGCAGTGCTGTGCAGTAGACACCAAAACCAGGAGCTTTGAGACGCGTTCGAACGGACCTCAGGAAGCTTTATTGTCGCACCGATAACAAAGCTGAGGCGATTCGCGCGCTTCCACTTTCCCTAGTGTACTAAACATAATAGTTAAACGGTTCTGAGGCTCAAATACAAACATTTTCACATTCATCAGGTACCCGCGCCGCGATCGTTCGCGTCCACCGACGGTTATAGGCCTATCGGCCCGTCTGGGCTGAGGAATAAACAAGTCTAACGACCATAAATCATTCTGTAGTTCAGCTTTTTCCCATTGGTGTTTTTAAACAGACCATTCTTTCATGTCTACAGTGTCAGCACAACAAGCGATGAGCGCTGATATGACGCGTTATAAACATACGTATATGTGCTGTCGCCGAAGGCTGCCAGCCGCACTAACTGACCGCTTCTCTGACGGAGATATTAGGGGCGCCTGAAAAGTTCGTGGCCTGACCCGGACGTGGGCCAAATTTTGCAGTCAGTTCTCGACCTTGAGGGCCACACATGTCACTTTTGCAGTTTCATTATTCCGCTTTGTTAGAACATTTCGTCCTCAAAAAAAGTCGTTTACTCTGTACGACTTCCACCAAGCTGCTTTTTCATCTGTGGGAATAGTCCGAGGGAGCCAAATCGGGGGAATAGGGCGGGTGCTGAAGCAGTCGGAAACCACCGGAGTGAATTGCAGCCATCGCAACAACCGATGTGTGAACTGGCGCATTGTCTTGGTGAAACAGCACCCCTTTCTAGAGCACCCCTCGCCGTTTTTCCTTAATTGCCCAACTCGGACGACGAATCTGAGCTGCCTAGTACTCACCGTGGATGGTTTGACCTTTCAGGAGGAATTCCAGGAGAATGACAACCTTGCAATCCCAGAACATTGATGCCATAATCTTGCCAGCGGATGGAACCACGTTTGCCTTTTTGGGGCGGGGAGGTGGGATGTTGCGAGGCTTCTTTTGACTCGGGACGAAAGTGATGCACCCTAGTTTCAGCCATTGTAACGAATTTCTACAGAAAAAGATTAATATCAGCTTCAATCAGTTGCATGTTTTATTGCGATAGCAATTATATGGACACTCAAAAGCAGATTTCTGCCGTCGGCGTCGCCGTCGCCGTTGCCGTCGCCGTCGCCGTCGCCGTGAGGTTCCGTATGACGTCAATGGAGATGAAATCGTCGCCGCGCGCCGCCGAACGCTGTATGTGCGAGTGAAAGGGCACGAGGGACGCGCGCTTTCACGGGGAGTGAACGCACGGCGGAGAACAAACGCGCGTTCTGTGCTGTGCTCCCTTAAGGGCTGCAGAAGTAGGCGTCTCTTTCCTCCTTTACCAACACCATATATGTAGAGCAAACGCACCTTCTTCTGACGCACGAAAGGCCGTGGGGGGGAGGGGGAGGGAAGGGAGGCGACGTTTAGCTGCGGCACCAAGTGCCTATTTATATCAGAGGCTCCGGCAACAGTCACCAACGCCGCACGCATTTTGTGCGAACGCGGGCAAAACGCCGAGGGCGTCGACAACAGTTCTGCGTGTTGCCGGTGCTGCTGCATGTCCAAGTTTATACAGCTGATAAAGCTACTATCATTACTCCGTATAGCTCTCTACAAATTTGCTATCGCAATTGATGCTTCACCTTTCAGGTGAAACTGCGACAACTTTTTTTGTAGAGTGAAGTTCTCTCAGACGTCTGTTCTCAATGTCAAAAGTTTGGGAACCTGTTGGGCCGAAACTTTGTGCATGTTCAGGAGCTGTGTTAGAATATGGCCAAACCTCTCCACTGATATGCCCACACATTCTGCAATGTGCCGCTGTGTGACACGTCGATAAGCCATTACAATGTCTTGCATTTTTTTCGACATTTTCATCTGTGCATGCTGTTGAGGAATGACCACTGCGCGCAGCATCTTCAATTGATGTCTGGCCTCGCTTGAAATCGGCAACCCACGTTTTCACCATAGCATAAGAAGGAGCATTGTTCCGTAGTGTCTACAGCATGTCCTTGTGAATTTCTTGTGGTGTCAGTCGTTTTATTGCGATAGCAATTATATGGACACTTCAACCGGATTTCTGCCGTCGCCGTCGCCGTGAGGTTCCCTATAGATAAAATCTTCGCCGCGCGCCGTATGCCCGAGCGGAAGCGTGCGGAGACGCGCGCTATCACGGAGAGCGAACGCACTCAATCTCCCACGGGCAAGCAAGGAAGCGGGAAGCCAGCGCCGGAGGGAGTGGGGGGGGGGGGGGGGGCGCACTTCCACTCTGCCAACAACCGCGCTCGTCGCTCGCTCGCACCGTCTCTTATCTCCACACGGCTCTGACCTTTATGCGCCCTGAATTCGCCGCTCAGTTTCCGTTGAAGCGATAGACCGCACGTACCTTCACCCGCTGCGCGGCGTATGCGCTCGCTGCCAGCGTTTTGACAGTCGTTGGCTGCAGTCATTCAGTGTGAACTATTCATGTTTGTTTGTGCGCGCTCACACCACGCTTGTTCATTTAGTTAGTAATAGTCGGGCCACATTTTCTAAAGCACGCTACTCATGCAATGCTGCCCGGATCGGCAGTGCAGCGCTACAGGTGTGTCCCTTCGCACGCGCTGCCCACGGGAAGCGCTTCTCATCAACACCACCGTTTCGCAGGCGTCTTCTCGTGGTCATCGAGTCTCTCTTCATGTCGGTCTACTTACGCCGCAGCACACCTGCTTACTTAATCAGCTCATGTTTACTACAATTCATATTGCTACCAAAGCCGCTCACCTTACTTCGTATGACATTGCTGTGTTGCTATCGCATTCATTGCTTCGCCCTTAGGGCGAAACTGTGACATTCTTTCAAGAGGTATTTAACGACTGCTCGCTTTGCGAATTTCTCCCTTTTCATATTTCAGCTTCGCGACCTTGCTTTAAACCGCTGTAACCAAAAAATTCAAAATAAATCCATATTGCTCATGAGACCATTCAAATAACTGAATAACATATTGCATTGCAAAACAAGACCACGCGAGAAAGATTTCATGGGTGGGCTGCGAACTTTTCAGGCACCCCTCGTATGTGACTACACAAGACGTGCCGATCGAAATGTATTGACGAATTAAGGAAATGTTGCATTTCCCTTACGCGAAGAACAAGAAACGGCTGTCAAAATCGGCAGTAACAGCCCGTACAGCGTTCCGGGTCGGCGGTTCACTTAATGCATTTTTCGGAGTTAATAAAACAATCGCAAAATCAAATCAGTGTTACAGCAATTCCAGGCATACTATTGAATACGGCAAACAACATTTTCTTTCTGATAGAGGCGCAAGTTTGAGTTGCGGGGTGTTAGCGCATCTACCATGCCTATGCGAGACACGTCTGTGCAAAACTGAAACGGAGTCTGCGTGTTGACATGGCAAATTATACACCATTCACCATGAACCGGCGTGGCGTAGTCGCAAAGTACTGGGCTTGGGATCTGTAGGTCAGAGGATGGAATCGTAGTGATTTTTTAAAAACTTTCTTTTTCTCTTTTATTGCATTAAAACACGCTCTGTTGTTTTCTGTATTTGAAAAAATACATACCGTAGCCAGGCACCACGCATTTCTCGCTCTAGGGCTGCATTTCCCAACCCGCGCCCTCCCAGCATCCAGCGCGCGACACTAGGCCCATAATCAGGCATGGTACTGCGTTTTGCAATAGAGAAGGTATCCGATTTTAAGCACATAATGGCACTTGCGAACCTAAGCGCTGGTACCATTACTCCTTTCCAGATTACACGCACCACGTCATATTTCTAGTGAACCCCAAAGTGCTCTGTGTTTCAATATTACCGCATTCGGCTTCCCCTTTATTTGCATATTATCTTAGTAGGTGCTTGAGTTAGTCTTTCCTTCGTCTATGTATACGCCAAGGTATCTATATTAGTTGACTTTGGGTATAAGTCGCTGTTGCATTGACACCACGTCATTACTTGTCTCTTCAATAAAGTTCGTAATTGTCGATTTCTCTGTGCTAAACTTTAGGCCTAGATTTGTCGCTGCGTTTCCACACATATTGTCCGCTAGTAGCACGATTTCCTCCGCATACATCAGTCTGGGAACCCTCGCTCACTGTTTTCCAGTCCTCTTGCTATGCACTTAACATAATGTGCGAACAACAATGCAGACGGAGGACATCCTTGCTTCAGTCCTTGGTGAATTCCCACTACTTGATTACATGTTCGGCCTTCTCATACAGTTTGCATTCAGGTATATCTATTTATCTCCTTTAGCAGCTTCATGAGAGTGGCGCTTGAGAATGTCCCATAACAGTTCTCTCTATACGTTGTCGTAGGCTCCTTTATTACCTAGAACTGCCACCCGTTAAGGTCTATTCTGAGCTATTGCCATGCACTGAGTTAGTACAAGCTCTAAGCGTCTCTCTGAACCCAATCTGTGGCGAGGGCTTGTCCGCGGCGTCAGTCCGTGGTGTGACGGGGATCCTGTGATGGCGAGCGGCTAGGAATAAGGCTCCCTGGTGTGTTGTCGCCGCTGGCACGATTGCCCCGCGACGAAGGGCCGCTCTCGTCCATGGTGGAACGAAAGCGTGCGAAGAAGTGCCGTGCAAGGCGCGCTGTGCGGCGACGATATGGCGGCAGAGTAGCGCGCGTCGTCTGTTTTGGAAAGAAAGCGCTGCATCTGCGGAGGCTGCTGTGAATCGCGCCCACGCCTCACCTGCCTCTCGCGATTAGCGAGGCAGTCGCGCCACACTTCTCTCCGTTTCCCACGCGCCAGCTACGCTGCTCACAGCGCTGTCTTCCTAACCGTGTTCCTATGTAATCATAATATTGACACCTGAAATGAAAACACGTGTAGAGCTGCGCTCAAACTTCGCATTAGAAGTATCGTAATCGTCGGTAAATTTTTTTCGCGAATGCTTACAAGTACAATGAATTATTGAAAAAGGCCGGTGACAGAGAGGTTCTAGAGGACAAGTCGCACGAGACAAATGCGGTGATTATGCTGTCGAAAGCAAGAATTTTGTAGCGAGAGCTACACTGGGCGCATTCTCGCCGTTTCGCTGTGGCTGGTGGCCGCACTGTGAGCCGAGTCGTTGCCTAGCAACCGCCGCAGCTGGCAGAGCCGCGCCATCTGGCGTCGCCTGCTCGAGTTACCACGGCGTGGCGACGCGCCGCCGCAGTTGTGTTTTTGCTTGCATTATGTCAGAGGAGGAGCCGGTGAAACCGCGTTATGTAGAAGGGGCGGCTCGGTGGGATTCGTCGGCAGATATGGAAAGTGAGTCGGAGAGACTGAAAGAAGCCAGGCTTCGTCGTCGGAACGAAACCAAGAGGAGGCAGCGAGCCGAGGAGACGGAGGAAGAACGAGCCGCACGCCTCAAGAAGCGTCGTAAGTACGAAGCGGCCACGCGAGTGGATTCAGATGAGGATAGCACCCGAAACGTGTTCAAGTCACTGGACGACAGCCCCTTATCTTTTCGCCTCACCGACCATCGGGCCGTCTTTGTGGCAATTGAGAAACAACAAGATGATGACTTTCAAAATAAATGTGTTACACTTAAAAAAAAGCCTTGTCTTTAACGTAACCATAACTTAATGAGAGGTAACAACCAAACCTAAATACTCAGACGTACGAAGCTAAACGATAAAGATTTAAGCAATAAGATTAACCGTGCTCTCGCTACGCACACCCAGGCATAACTCAGTTAAGCCGCAGCCAATTTTTTGTTGCCATAACGGTTAAATATTCAGCATTGGGAGCCTAAAGGAACGACAAAAAAATTTGCGTAGCTTGCACTGGAGGCGCAATGCTTAAGAGACAGCGGAGCTGATGGGCACTTAGCTAGCGCTGGCTTTTGGGCTATAGGCTAAGCACTACCAAGTCATCCTGCATTTTCCAGAATTTATTGATTATTGATCGATTGTTGATTAGCTATTGAGTGGCTGTCGCAAGGTATTGGCCGCGTACTTGTGTGAAGATAAACTACCATGTTATCCCCAGCATTTCCCGGTATTTATTGATTATTGATCGATTATTGATTAGCTATTGACTGGCTATCGATTAGCTGTCGCAATGTATTGACCACTATTTGTGCTAGGCTAAACACTACCAAGTGATCCCCAGCATTTTCCGGAATTTATTGATTATTGATCGATTATCGATTAGTTATGAATTGGATATCGATTGGCTATTGCGAGGTATTGGCTACGTATTGACTACGGCTAGGCTAAGGACTACCAGGTCATCGCCAGCTTTTTCTGTAATTTATTTATTATTGATTGATTATCGATTAGCTACCGATTAGCTGTCGATTGGCTATCGATGACTGACTAACATTAAGTAGTCCCAACTATGCTTAGCTAGACTTAACCAGGCTCAGCTTCGCTAGTTCACAGGGATATGTGCCATTGGGCTTGGACAACCCTTTCTACACAACCGCCAGGATCGGCCCACATTTCCTGTTCGCACGTTACGCTTCGCGGCTCCTCTGTTAAAAGGGGCTTTCGAGTAACAAAGAACCAGCTACGTTATAACAAGTGCAGAGCGCACAAGAAAATACAAGATTTCAGTTATGTTCGCCAGTAATGAAGTACGGTAATGGATGTAGTGGAAAACACAAGGAAATAGGGGGGGGGGTGCAAAATATAAGGAGCTGAGCGTTCGAGAGATTGTGAGGTTCACAGTAGAGCACTGCACGGGCATGATTTTTCGGCCTGAGCGCGGCCTGGGCCCACTTTACTGAGGCCGGAGCCCAGCCCGAGCCCGGGCGTTCATTCCTAAGCTTAGCTAGGGCCCGCATATGCATGACCAGGCCCGGCCTGTAAGAAAAAAAAAAGTTGCAGTGGCTTAGCTCGGCTATGCCATGATATACGTAGCGTTAGCAAAGGTTCAGCTGATTATTCTTAGCTTATTCTTAAGATTATTCTTAAGATAAGATTATTCTTATGAGTCAAGCTTCTCCGTTCTTCTGCGCTGTTGAGCAGCATTTGCGCTCTCCTTCTCCATGGCTATACCACACTGGCAAACGCCAGTCAGAAGCGCAGCGGCTCCAGCGCAGTGTCAGACGGCGACTACACAGCGAGCGCGCGCCGGCGCCAGTGCGTCTACCACGGCTACGACGTCACTCTGGAATGCGCAGACCGGCGGCGGTGAGTCGCGCGCGGCGGCGGCGGAGTGCGCGAGAGGTGCCGGCTCCGGTGCGCAAGCCGTGTGACATCACTGATCCTTGCGCATGCGCAGCACGGCTCTTGATGTGCCGCGCGAAACGGGCTTGGCTAGACAGTGTAGCTAACGCTACAAAAATTACTTGCAGATTGTACCGTATCTGTCAGCCTCACCTTCTCGAGGTTTAATCAGCTGCGTTATGGAAGCAATAAAAGTCCAAAATCTTTGTTTCTCCCACGGGAACATCAGTGATCCGGCCCATTGCTTGTGCTGTGCTATTTCCGCTGGTGCGCATGCATTTACCTTGATTTGTATGACATGGTTCTATGATTTCATATAGCATGCGAATATATATATATATATATATATATATATATATTTGATGGGTATTACATGGATTTGTCTGATATTCAGACGTGTTCTTGTAACTTTGTTTCTATGTATACATAGAGCATACAACGTAAAATTAACGCAAAGTAAAGACACCTCTTGCCTTCGCGCTAGAATAATGCAATAGTATCGAGACTGGTAATAGTGCAATCGCAAAATTGGTACCATGGAAATGGTTTGAGGTGTGGTTTTCTGTATAATTAATTTTTACTTAGGCGGAAACAATATTCGTTTTTGTGGAAAAGAAAAAAAGTTAGCATAGCTTGCACTGGAGGCACAATGCTAACGAGACAGCGAAGCTGATGGGCATCATCCCCAGCGTTTGCCGCAATTTATTGATTATTTATCAATTATCGATTAGCTATTGACTCTCGATTGGTTATCACAAGACATTGGCCACGTATTTGGGCTAGGCTAGGCATCTTTTGCGGTTTCTTTGTTAGGTCCTTTGTTAATTGGGAAAGCTTACCTAGTGGTTGCCTTGGTGCTTTACCTCCCACTTCCAATTGCTGCTTCTGAGAACAACCTAGTTACGGTTTCATTCATTACCTCTATGTTGTCTTCATCTTCCTAACGTTGAACGTTGGGCTTGTTGGTGTAACTTGATGGAGGCAAGAGGCGTAGCGCATCAGGAACAGGACACAAGAAGAAGAACACAGACAACACACACGTTTGGCAACACACACGTTCTTCTTCTTGTGTCCTGTTTCTGATGCGCTATGCCTCTTGCCTCCTTCGTCTTCCTGTTCTAAAGCTCCATATTCGTTTGCGAGCACCAGCCTGAATTGGTCTGCTTTTACCCTTACTGCGTCTAGGTTGGCCTGTTTCTGCTTGACTAATTTTATTTATTCTCTCTTCGAATTGAGAGAAATGCTAGACCTCACTAACCTATGGTCACTGCACTTTACCCTACCTAACACTTCTACATCCTGCACTTTGCTGGGAGCGGCAGAGAGTAGGAAATCTATTTAATTCCTTGTTTCTCCGTTACGGCTGTTCCAGGGCCACTTCCTGTTGCTGCGCTCCCTGAAGAAGGTATTCATTATTCAGAGCATATTCTATTCCGAAACTTCTACCAATATCGCTCCTCTAGTGTTCCTAGAGTCGATGCCGTAGTTGCCAATTGCTTGCTGACCAGCCTGCTCTTCCCCCACTTTAGCATTGAAGTGGCGCCCATGACTACACTATACTAAGTTTGCACCTTTCTCATTGCTAATTCAACATCTTCATAAAACTGTTGCATTTCTTCGTCGTCGTGACTGGATGTTGTGTAGGCATGTACTACCTTCATTCTATACCTTCTATTCAGCTTTATTACAACCGACTACTACCCTCTTGTTAATGCTGTAGAATTCATCATTTTTGCCCGCTATGCCCTTATGGGCTAGAAATGCTACTCCGAATTCACTCTTATCTGGAAAACCTCTGTAGCAGGGGACGTGGCCGTTAGTCAGCACTGTGTAAGTCTCACCAGTTCTTCTAACCTCACTAAGGCCAATAATATCCCAGGCAATTCTTCTTCAAATAGCCCTGCTAGCCTAGCCTCACTCCATAAGGTGAGCGTGTTGAACGTTGCCATGTTCAGTTTCCAGTGGCGGCCTGTCCGGACCCAGAGATTCTTAGCACCCTCTGCCGCGTCGCAGGTCTCACCGCCGCCTTGCTCAGGTGCTCCACAGCCACTGGAGACTGAGAGCCATGGTTTAATTGGGAGTCATGAGGAAGGTAGTGGCCGAATACTACACCAGGGAGGCCAATACCTCTTCTGGTGAGGGAGTGACCTTGTTGAAGCTTAGTGCCCACTGAACACACATTGGTCTATAAGCCGTCTTCAAGACATCTTGACAAGATCAGCAAGACGTCTTCAAAACCATTTTAAACGTTTACAAGACGTCTTGGAGACGTTTTGGCAATATATTAAGAACTTCAAGATATCTTACCCAGATTTTGTTGGATGTCTTAAAACGTATTGTAGTCCTCTCTAAGACCATCTAAAGCACCGCCAAATTTGGGATATCAGACGCTTTGCAAGATGTCTGGTAGACGTCTTCAAAACGGCTGGAAGACGTCTTGCAAGACACCTTGGAATGTTTTGAAAACGGCTACAAAACATTCTGCTGGACGTATTGAGGATGTCTTGAAAACGTTTTTAAATGCTTTAAACATCTATTGGCCAACTAAGGCATGACCTTTTCTAGCCGCTCGTATTTAGCTAATTAAGCCCTAAAGTGTTTTACAGTATTTACAAAGGATAGTGAGCGTACATATACTTAGTCTAATGTACAGAGGACGTGAAATCTGAGCACGACGTAGGTTATTTCAACACAGAATGTATCCCATGCAGTTACCAAGTCTTCACTTTCTGGAAAAAAAGTGAAGAAACAAATAAGCAATAAAGATGGTGACTGTGAATAGATGCATGCTATATAAATTACAACGGACTTGACCTCTCTAAACTTTAGCTCAACACCTAATCTATTGAAGTCGAGAGTATGACGGAAGCCCGTCTGGTCGGGATGATGCATAGTTAATAGGAAGGGATCGAGACACCGACCAAAAATGGTTGAAATATATTTAAAAATACATTAACGTTTCGGCTCCCCCACGGGAGCCTTGTTCACAATGAAATATGCGGCAGAGCTTGCGCCCTTTTTATGTGCGGCTCAAGACATGACCAAGGCATTTGGCATACATGGACGGCAGATTTCCTTCGTTGCGATTAAGAGTGTGCGCCATGGTTTGGATGATTAAGGATTCAAGATACAGACGCGCAGAATGATTTCTTTCCCTGGCGACCACACGAGCTTTGTCCCAATTAATCGTGTGTGACGTAGTTGCGCAGTGTTCGGCTAGGGCATTCGACGCAACGTGTCGTTTTTGGACGTCATTTCTGTGCTGTTGAAGTCTTTTTTTGAAGTTTCCGGTTTCTCCGACGTAGACATAGGGACAGTCCGCACACGGAATGACGTACACCACACCTGGGAACTTGTCCTTTTTCAAAGGGTCTTTTACGCGCACGAGCTCGTGCCTGAGTTTCCGGGAGGGAACGTGCGCAGCCTGCACGTCATATGAGCGCAGAACTCGTGCAAGGGTCTCGCTTACGCCTGGGACGTAAGGTATCGCAGCCCGTTTTTGAGGGGGTCCTGGGTGGCTGGGTATTGCACGAGCTAGCTGGCGCCCTACTGAGTCAATGAAGTGCTCAGGATAACCACAAGCCGTCAATTCACGCCGCACAAGTGCATTGTCCGCCATGCAGTCTTCCGCTGCAGTGCACACATTTTTCGCCCGACGAAGAAGAGAGCCGACAACAGACCTCTTTTGCGAAGCAGGATGCACCGATTTGTAGTTGAGGTAGCGACCAGTGTGAGTCTGCTTCCTAAACACTTTGAACAATAAATTTTGTCCTTCACGTTGCACAAGGGTGTCCAAGAATGGCAGCTGGCCTTCAGATTCCACTTCTACGGTGAACTTAATTGCTGTGTTCATGCTGTTCAGGTGAGCCGTGAAAAGGTCAAGGTGCTGTCGGTGCAAAACACTGAAACAGTCGTCGACGTACCTGAAGAAGACCTTCGGTGTCGGTGTAAACGAGGACAGCGCCCTAGCTTCGATAGCCTCCATTGTTAAGTTGGCGACTGTGACCGAAATCGATGCCCCCATTGCCGCTCCGTGGACTTGCCGGTAAAATGTTTTTTGGAACGTGAAGTATGTGTTTGAAAGGCAAAACTTTAGTAACCTAGCTAGATCATGAACCTCGATGGGGGATCTGTCAGGCAACGTCGGGTCCTTGTCGAGGGCGGCAACACAAACATCCACGGCCATGTCTATCGGTACGCTCGTAAACAGCGATACCACGTCAAAAGAAACTAAAACTTCGTCGAGGTCGACTCTTGTCCCTTTAGCCTTTTCAATGAAGTCGTACGTGTTGCGTATATGGGTAGCACTTTTGCCAACTAGTGGCGATATCACTCTATGAAGAAAATTTGACAGCTTGTGGATACCTTACGTCCCAGGCGTAAGCGAGACCCTTGCACGAGTTCTGCGCTCATATGACGTGCAGGCTGCGCACGTTCCCTCCCGGAAACTCAGGCACGAGCTCGTGCGCGTAAAAGACCCTTTGAAAAAGGACAAGTTCCCAGGTGTGGTGTACGTCATTCCGTGTGCGGACTGTCCCTATGTCTACGTCGGAGAAACCGGAAACTTCAAAAAAAGACTTCAACAGCACAGAAATGACGTCCAAAAACGACACGTTGCGTCGAATGCCCTAGCCGAACACTGCGCAACTACGTCACACACGATTAATTGGGACAAAGCTCGTGTGGTCGCCAGGGAAAGAAATCATTCTGCGCGTCTGTATCTTGAATCCTTAATCATCCAAACCATGGCGCACACTCTTAATCGCAACGAAGGAAATCTGCCGTCCATGTATGCCAAATGCCTTGGTCATGTCTTGAGCCGCACATAAAAAGGGCGCAAGCTCTGCCGCATATTTCATTGTGAACAAGGCTCCCGTGGGGGAGCCGAAACGTTAATGTATTTTTAAATATATTTCAACCATTTTTGGTCGGTGTCTCGATCCCTTCCTATTAACCACCTAATCTATTGTGAGCTAGGGGAAGCACCAGCACATTTTAATAGTCTCTACAAGCTAAAATTACGTCATATTACAATCCAGATGGTCTGTCTCCTTCCGATGTCAACTATCCAACGAAATGTTGCTTAGCTTCAGTGATCTTGCTAGAAACGGCATACACTGCCCATTATGGTCCGGGAAGTCCCAATATCATTTTACTTACCTTGTCAACACTGAACTAGATTTGCAGATGAAATAAGATCAAAGACTCGTGCGACACTATTACAGAAGTTTTCCTTGCATGGATGTTTGACACGCACAATTTAGATTTTAGATAAAGAATTAAGAACGCAGAATTTAGATACGCAAAACACCCTTCCATTATAGCACTAATTATAAAGGAATTGAGTGTCTGCCTCTTATCTGCTACATAGAGAAATCAACTAGGATGTTCGTATTCCTCGCAATATGGAAAAAAAGGTTGGGTTTACCGACAACACCAATCTCTATGGCCCATTTCCGACAACCCACCATAGCAACACTGAAATATTGGCAAAGCCACAAAAGCGATGAACACGTGTCAAAGCCACGTACGCTTAACATAAAACATGATTGTTCACACAAATGAAGCGCTAAAGCGGTCATAGGTTTCAAAGATATTTTAATAAATCAGTAACACGCCCCTACAAAAACAAAATGTTTCTAAAGCACCTTCTATAGTTTTGCATTGCGGCTGTCATAACAAATTGGTGACTCCACGATTCAGGGAATTGGCTTAGGCATTTCCACAGCCTGATGCACCCGCAGAAACTTCGACGTGTTCCAATGATTGTTGACCTCACATTTCGCAACTGCAATTAGTAGGTAAGACAAAAGATTAAGAAATATGTTACAGTGAAACTTCGTTATAACGAAACGGGATATAACAAATTATTTTATACAACAAAATGACATTCCCACTGAAATCTCCGAAGATATCCATGTATTTATAACCTCGTTTCAACGAAGTAAAATTATCCTGCCAATAGATACACCAAACTTCAGTTTTCTCCGAAAAAAGAAATGCCCGACCCTAGCAGGCTCGCTTCTGCTTTCCGCAGGGTAGAGCACACATTCGTTGCCGATGTTTAAAACCTTTAGGTATTTGCGTTGACTCCACCGTCGAACACTGGTCCTTGTCACCACTACGCGTAGTTGCGCATAAGCAGACTCTAGATCGCCAGCGCAATTCCTCTCACTGCGGCACCGCGCAGGCTAGTTAGTGCAGCTTTAGGCGTGGCCTCGGAGATTGCGCCGGTGCAATTTCAGAGGCCATGCCTCCCTGTGTGTACCACGTGCTGCTCGCACACGACGAACATTGTTGGTGTCGCAGCGTGCAAACGATTCAACCGCGTCGCCGTTTCTCCGGTTTCGCGATGCTACAGACGACCCAACTAAATGTGGTAACGAAAGATCATCATATTGAAACCGAAGGCAGCTATCGTAAAGGCAATCGTGTCAGATGCTAAGAAGTGGTGTGTTAAGGACGCCGAAGTTTCTCTTGCTGTTTTATTAGAAGTTCAGCGAGCACCTGGCCATGTAGTGGTTCTGCTGGCAGAAAAGTCATCTTCTTCTATAGAAGTTGAAATTTGTGCGCCACATTGCGCATATATTGCAGTGAACGGCAGTAATGAATATACTGACGTAATTTTGGCTCCCCCTTCAACTTCGTATAAAAAGATTTTATTGCATATGACTGACAAGAGTTCCCACTCATTTATACCGCAGCCTTGTTTGCAAACAGTAACTGTTAGAAATCCGACCTAGGTATCTTCCGTATGCGGATGCAATAATGCCATCGCTGCGATTCGGTCTTATCTGTAGCCTCGTTAGCAAGCCGCCGAGATACTACCGTGAAATCCGGATTCTTGGTGATAACGACAGCCTCGTCCAAGAAGGCCAGTGCCATGGTTGGAGGCTGCCACGTCCTCCGCAACTACGTCGCAAGCGACATTTTTCGTTTTAAACTCATGAACATGCTGCAAGCCCTTTTT
Source organism: Dermacentor silvarum (assembly GCF_013339745.2). Classification (NCBI taxonomy): domain Eukaryota; kingdom Metazoa; phylum Arthropoda; class Arachnida; order Ixodida; family Ixodidae; genus Dermacentor; species Dermacentor silvarum. The sequence goes on along the minus strand of NC_051162.1, from coordinate 5,016,942 downwards.
CGAAATTGCATCTTTTGTTGATTTAAACGTAGTATCAGTTTGCGCCGAAAAACAATTCTACACCGTGTCCTTCACATGTACCAGTTCATGATGCAACGTACAGGCAGGAACATATATGCGCCGCGTGTCATAGGTTTTCAGAACACATGACAAGGCCTCCTATTGGGGACATGTTGAATGGCAGCGTCGACTCAAGGACGCGCGGCGATGTTTTACGCATCGTTCAACTTGAACGATGTTATACGCAACGAATGAAACACTTCCGGGGTAACCGCACTCAGAATGTTCGCGATGTAATTTGAGCCAGGCGCGTAGCCCGGATATTTTTTTCGGGGGAGGGGGAGCTAAAGCACCGCGATCGTCCTGACTGCGGTTCTTCGTGCTTTTAAGCTTCCAGGTGTCAGAGAAGCATTGAGACGCGAATGCCCATAATAGCCGCACGTTTGAAGGATACGCGCCTTTGTTAATAGGCGACGTGCCAGGCACAAAGGGAGCAGGGCGCTGGCTGTTAAAAAAAAGACAGAATTTGGAGCGGTGGAGGGGTGGAAGCCCGGTCACCCACCCCCACCTGATACGCCACTGCCCTGAGCGTCCTGATTTAGAGCAAATTTGCCGGGATCGCTGTAAAATTGTTGCTTTAATCCTGGCCACCAGATTTCTGACAACGACTTGCACAGATTATGTCCGAGTGAGCACAACTGGAAATGTGCATTCGTTCCATGAAATATCGTTGAGGCCTTCAACATTGCCGGCCACACGCGCCCTCGAGCTCGCACGACCCTCGCCTATGTCCCTTAAGTGAGCAAGGCCGTCGCAATTGTTCTGAAACCCTATGAAGTCAATCTCCCACGTTTAGGCCCACTAGTTGCAGCATCAACAGGCCGATGTGAAGACTCGCAACATCTGTTACAAGCATTGTATACAGAACAAAGTGCCCGAATCGCGACTATCTTTGCATGAGCGAAAGCAGTCATTTTGAAAGCGCTTGAAGCAAGAAGTCTACGTCAAAGATATGAATTAGAAATGAATCAGAAGTGAAGAAAGAATGTCGTTCCCATTGCACTTGCGGAGCACGTGACAGGCTGACTATGCCACCGACGAGACAAGGCTTCTATCATTGCTAAGGAAACTGGATTTGAAGAGAGTTTCTTTAATCCCTTGCTATCCAGACTACAAAATACTACAGAAAAAACGCTGTATCGCAACGATGGCAATATCCCGCCTGCATACGCATAATGCCGTCGTTTCGAGCAGTTCGTGTTGTGAACAAGGCTTCCGTGCGTCCAATTCTTATCGACACTTTTTGATAGGCGTCCTTTGTTTTTTTTTTCCTTCTTGTGACATGAACTCCAGAACCAAGAGAGAGCATAAGCCAGATGCAGCATTGAATTTGAATTTATTATCTAAGCTGTTGCAAAGTATGGAAGTCAATGTGAGCAAAAATACTCAAGACGGCAAAATTCTACGTATTAATCATTCTTGTGGCTTAAATTAGGACAGATAGATTTGTCAAAAACCAAATGAAGCAGCATAAAAAATTCTGTCCAAACTAGCAGTTAATGAGGACACAAAAACACATATGCCGCAAATACAGGCCACACTTAGAATTTATTCATTTAAAGGCGCAAACGATAGGACAATACATCCGTGTGTTATTCTGAAGGCCAACATCTTGTTCTGTCATTACTGAGGCCGCAATGACGTATTCACCTTCTCCTGTCATCCTCGCCTCAGTGGTAAGCTCAACCTACTCAGCGGTTGGTTCAGCTACCGGTAACAGCATACTCGTTTAAAATGACAATTACATGACAAGCGCCATGGGCTAGTCATATCACTACTTCAAACCATTACGTTATTAATCACCTGGAATAGCATGTCAGGCGAATAGCGAGGCTAACATCTCCGGCATCTTATTAAAGAATGTTTCTATCTCTCTCTTTATGTGACACAGAAAGCCGCTTAATAATGAAATGGTTTGAAGCGTGTGATTACCTTCATCTCATAATCGGTCGGTGGAGAATTGGATACTCTTCAGGAATAAGATGTCGGCATTAGTTAACGAGTATGTTCCTCTCATTAAGATAACCAATGATAAATCTAACCCATGGTTCATCAGATCCCTACGCCAGTGGCGCACCGACGGGGGGGGGGGGGGTTTCGGGGGTTGTAACCCCCCCCCCCCCCTTGAGGCCGACTTAACCCTCCTCTTTTGTTTAACCGCTTTTCTTTCCTTGCGCATTTGAGTACTGCAACTAAGATGTAAGACGCGCAATCGTCTGCACACTCACAAAAAGCGCATTTTTTGCCAATTTCCCGTGAAGAAATTGAAATTAGTGCTATTTAGATAATATTGGCAAACTGTCAACCCCCCCCCCCCCCCCCCCCTGGCAGAGATCCTGGGTACGCTACTGCCCTACGCTTACTGCGAAACAGGAAGAAGCGCCACTATGATAGTGCTAAGCGCTTGCGCACGCAAGCAGCTTGGGACAAATACAACGAAAGCTTCAAAACTTACTGTTCTGCCCTGTCTTCAGCTAAAGATAAATACTTCACTCGTCACTTGCCTTCTCTTCTAAAAACTAATCCCAGGAAGTTCTGGCAAATTATAAACCCAGATCAGGACTACAATAACATTTCCTTGCACAGCAATAACAACACTCCCCTTCCAGATATTCACTGCGCATCTACTTTCAATACTTAATTTTCTTCTATATTCACCACAGAAGATCAGTCTGATCTGCCGGATGTACCGGAATTAAACTACCGATATATGTCCCCTATAGAAATAACAGTTGAAGGTGTCGCATCCCTGATAAATAACCTAAAGCTAACCACATCCTGTGGCGTCGACGACATTAATTCTAAAATTCTCAAAAACACCGTAACAGCGTCTAGTAAAATTATTTCTCACATCTTCACGCAATCATTAGAGACTGGCCTGCTGCCCTCGCACTGGAAGATAGCAAAGGTCATACCCATATTTAAGTCAGGTAATAAATACGCGCCTGAAAACTACCGTCCAATATCATTAACATCTATATGCTGCAAAATGCTAGAACATGTCATCGCTTCAAATGTCTACAGCCACCTGGAAGCCAATAAATTTTTCTTTACTAATCAACGCGGATATCGCCGAAATTTTTTATGTGAGGCGCAATTATTCGAATTAACAACTGATTTACATTCTAACATGGAACAGGATGTACAAACTGACTGTGCTTTTCTTGATTTCTCGAAAGCGTTTGACCTTGTAGCAGATTGCCGCTTGATTTTGAAATTATCTGCTCTTAAATTAGATTCTCTTACAGTAACATGGATTCGCAGTTTCCTATCTAATCATCAGCAATTCACAGCAGTTAATTTTTCCTCTCCTCTTTCACTCGTTACTTCAGGTGTACCACAAGGCAGCGTTCTTGGAGCATTACTATTTCTAATATACAATAATGACTTACCGAATAACATTTCCTCACACGTGCGCATTTTTGCGGACGACTGCATTCTTTATCGTGCCATTAAGACTGCCGATGATACGCAAGCCTCCAAAAAGATCTTGAACTTATTTCTTTTTGGTGTAACACTTGGCTAATGAAGCCTAACGTTTCTAAATGTAAAATTATTTCTTTTAGCCGCAAGCATACTAACTCTACGTTTTCTTATCACATAGATAACAACACTATTTTGCATGACACTCAATATAAATATCTTGGTATTAACCTAACTTCGACTCTTTCGTGGCCAACGCACATTGCATGCATATGCGCCCATTCTTCGAGATTGTTAGGGTACATACGCCGAAAGCTACATAATTCTACTAAAGATATTCGTAAACTAGCTTACCTAACATTTGTTCGACCTCAGCTTGAATACGCTGCATCCGTCTGGTCTCCTAATTAAAAGTATTTGATTGAAAAACTCGAAGCGATTCAGAATAGGGCCGCGCGTTTTATCTCGCGTTGTTATGACTATACTAAAAGCATTACACAAATTAAACTCGACCTCTCACTACAGCCCTTGCATGATCGTCGTGATATATCCCTGCTATCCTTATTTCATAAATTCGTCCACAACACAGCACCATCAGTTCTGCCTCTTGAAACTCCTCATTACAGGTCACAGCGATTGTACAATTTGTCGAATTACATGCGAATCTACGGAAAGACCAATTCATTTAATTACTCCGCTGTTCCAAGAGCCATTCGTCTTTGGAACGACCTTCCTAACGCCATAGTTATTGAGAGGGACCAGGAAAACTTCCGGCTTCTTCTTACAACACATTTTTCTAACAACTCCACATAACCTAACTTATTATTCTTGTCTATGCCTTTCCCGTTATTAATGTGCAAACTACGTGGTAAATATTGTTTTCTTATAGTCTATGTCTTGCTCTCCCTGTAATCCTATTATATTTTTCTGCGTGAAATTTTGTTGTTGAATGAGCTGTCACTTCGAAAAGCGTTCGGTTTGTTCCTTGTACATACTGTAACACTATGTTACTGTATATTGATATAATCTCGACCGGGTGAGGTGGGTTGTCACCGCAGGAATCAGGAGACGACGATGAAGGCGGGCATCGTGAGGATGAAAAATACAAAAGATTGTATTCACTTCATTGGTTCATGGTTTTGACTCTATCCGAGTCCCGAGCGGTTCTGATTAACACGGGGGCCAGGACGGCCTTAAATCCCCTCGTGGTGGCCGATGTTTCCTTCGGGGAAGTCCTCTCTCCGGTGGTCAAGTTGACGACCTCGTCTCCCTCGGGTCCTCCTTCTTGGTAGCTCGCCGTTTTCGTCTGCTCCGTAGAGGTGAGAAGCTTTCTCGGGGATGAAGGGGATTATCTCGTCACGGGAAAAGCGCTGGGGCTTGCTTCCCACATTGGAGAGATACAGATTCCAGGAAGATCATAACCTGCCGATGACTCCTTCGGGGAACTTGTGGAAGTGTCAGACCTCTGTCGGGCGGTCAAGTTGACGACCTCTTCCCACATTGGAGAGATACAGATTCCAGGAAGATCATAACCTGCCGATGACTCCTTCGGGGAACTTGTGGAAGTGTCAGACCTCTGTCGGGCGGTCAAGTTGACGACCTCCTCTTCCTCGGGTCCTCCTTCTTGGTAGCTCGCCGTTTTCGTCTGCTCCGTAGAGGTGAGACGCTTTTTCGGGGATGAAAGAGGATTATCTCGTCACGGAAAAGGCGCTCGGGCTTGATTCCCACATTTGACAGGTGCAGTTCCAAGCCGATCATAACAATATTAACGCATTTCTTACCTGATATTTTTGTATATGTATTCTCGTGTGTATTTTAACTATTGTTTAAGTTACCTTTGATTGTAGTCTCCTCCCTTACACAATGCCTCTAGGGGCCTGTAAGGTATTCTTAAATAAACAAATAAATAAATATGATTGGACCATTGCGCTTGCCCAGGTGATATCTGCCACATGCAATATATATATATATATATATATATATATATTTAATTTGGTTCAGTTTAATAAAAATAAAACCTTGTAGAATGAGAACATACGCTTGTTCTCATTCTACATGGTCCTTTTTATTTTAGCTGAACTAAATTTTAAGAACATGTGGCAGACAGCACAATTGTGCTGTTCAAATTGTTCTAAATTACTGGATGAGGTGGCCTATTACTTCTACGAAAAATCAAAACGGTTATTTGAACAATTGACATTTACACTGACTTTTTATTAATTACCTGACTGCACGTATTTTAATTGTAGCTAGTGATTATGCCAGGCATATTTGACTTGAACAAATTCTGAGGATGGCAACGGTTTCGAGATATGCGGTATCAAACTTGCACTAAAAATGCAGAGTTTTTTAACTTAATTTTTAAGAAAACACTGTTTCATACATTGAAGCACACACTAACTGGAACGCCAATGCATTTCGGTGGACACATTAAAAATTATTATATCGAAACAAGCGTACTCCTCAAATCTCGGTTAAGTCGATATGCATTGTATACCCACTAGCTACAATTCGTAGATTAATATGTGCTGCAAAGTAGTTAGTGTTTATTAGCACAATTAAGTAAATTAGTCGAAAAGCATATTGGCTTCTCGTAAGGTAATGGCCGCCTTATCGGATAATTTTATCAAGGTTCATAATTGTGCTATCTGCCACAGGCATTTTAAAAAAAATTGGTGCAGCTAAAAAGACACCACGTATATAGACACATAATCCGCTCTGGAACACTAATGCGGCCTGAGTTGTAAACTATATTTCCGCATGTCTATGGCACAAGAGGAATAAAAAATGACCTTTTCAGCGTTGCAAATAATTAGTCTTGCGATAACAAAGGCCCATCATTACGTGGATCACAGGAAACCACTCTCTCATGCATCGTTCTGTTTGCCAACGCTTCAGCTTGCTGACAGAACGCTGCAAGTGTCTGATTTTGCTCAACGCTTGACGCTACGCGCGAACAGGTACACATACCTCAATTTATTTAATTATTCAGGTAGCTCACGGGTTCCCACTGGAACATTAAATGAACAAGCATTTACCATATGCCCCTCTATCATTGCCGCTAGCGTATCCACCATCTATCGGTTGGTTTGCTTGCATTGCCTAAAAAGTACGCCACGCGTACAACTGGCGCAGCTTAGCGAGCATGCGCCAACCAGACTTGTGCCTGAGACCGTCGCGGCAACGGTATAAAGCTATATATAGCGCTATGCTAAACGTTCGTACACTCTTAGCAAATACTGGCTTAAAACAACGCATATAAGGCGGAAAGTAGATCAAAATTAAGATGCTTATAAATGGCTCACTGTAAGCGCTCTACTGCGTATGCGGCCTATTTTATGCGGCTCTTGCTTATACGGCCTGCATTTAAACGGCCCATAGTAGGGCCGCTTAGTGGCCGTCACGCGTAAACCCCAAATTTTTATGTGGTATTTCAGATCAAATCTGTCCGGCTTACTAAGCGGCTCAAATCTTATGCGGCTCAAAAGTATGCGGCTCAATGGGTATTTTTTTACGAAAAAATTATTTATTTAAAGACAGGTGCCGTCCACAGGGGTTTTGCGCGCTGTTTAATAGACATTGGATAGAAACACATTATAGGAAATTGATAACACGCAACACAAGCATAGCAACGCACATCACACAAACATGGGAACACTGGAAATCGAAGCCGGGTACACCGCGGGAGAACCAAACACGCTAACCACTACTCCACATCACTACGCTGTCGCGGAAGCTGTTTGTCGATACATTTGTGTTTCCGAGGCTGTAGTTTTATGTCGATCGTTCATCGTCGGCGATCGTGCGTGATATATATATGGCGAGCCATCAGCGTCTCGTCGACGATGTTGTGCCTCGGCTGCTCCGTTCTACTGTTGCGCTCAGCTCGAACGTACGGAGCGCGAGAGTAGAACGGGGACAAGACGCTGACGGCTCGTCATATATGTATATAGATTGTGTAACTGTTACCGATTCTTAGGTAGTTGGTGACAGTAGATGTTTTTAAATGAGTATCAGTATACCAATAGCGCTTTCAACAGCTGTCATGTGAGGCAGAAAGGCTAAACGGGGGTAGGATTATGGAGCATGGGGCTGCACGAAAAGAAAAACTGATTCGCCAGGCAAATGTAGTTCTTTAATATTTTCTCTTTATTATTGCGATAGCAATTATATGGACACTCAAAAGCAGATTTCTGCCGTCGGCGTCGCCGTCGCCGTCGCCGTGAGGTTCCGTATGACGTCATTTGGAGAAGAAATCGTCGCCGCCCGCCGAACGCTGTATGTGCGAGTGAAAGGGCGCGAGGGGCGCGTCTTTCACGGGGAGTGAACGCACGGCGGAGAACAAACGCGCGTTCTGCGCCATGCTCGCTTAAGGGCTGCAGAAGTAGGCGTCTCTTTCCTCCTTTACAATCACCATATATGTAGAGCAAACGCGCCTTCTTCCTACGCGCGAGAGGCCGTGGGGGAGGAGGGGGAGGGAAGGGAGGAGACGTTTAGCTGCGGCACCAAGTGCCTATTTATATCAGAGGCTCCGGCAACAGTCACCAACGCCGCACGCATTTTGAGCGAACGCGGGCAAAACGCCGACGGCGTCGACAACAGTTCTGCGTGTTGCCGGATGCTGCTGCATGTCCAAGTTTATACAGCTGATAAAGCTAATATCATTACTCCGTATAGCTCTCTACAAGTTTGCTATCGCAATTGATGCTTCGCCTTTCAGGTGAAACTGCGACCACTTTTTTCTCCTACAACGTTAAGTATGCTTTTGCGGAATGCCCACTTCATCTGTGTACGCCATCTGAAAGCATGCTGTACATTACTGCAGACATGCACGTTCATACAGACACAGACAAAGAACATGTTTTTCAAAGGAGAATGATTTATTTACAATACAACAAAGTGAAAAGTGCCCAGCATAGTTTCAGTGTAGGTTTTCAACACAGAATAGGGACTTGTATACCAAACTCTGACAGTAACAAATAAAAGCCACACTGCTACAGGAAATACAAAAGCAGATAGGCAGTGTTAGTGCCTGCAGCTTTTAAAATGTGAAACAAGCATTACGCATTACCTTGCATGAACTTCATGCAGTTGCGACTAACAAGAGTTGGGCCTCTCAGTTCTACGTTTTCTCGTTCATTAAAGAAAGTTTTGTTTATAACCAAAACTACGTAAAATAGCAGATAGCTACAACACGAGGAACAGAACACACATATGTACTAAACTTACTGTAAGGTCACATTTTCTATAGATAAGTTATCTAATGAGGAATTTAGACAGCTAAGTGCTCGCAGCTTTAATGAAAAAATGTCACAGTTTCGCCCTAAGGGCGAAGCAATGAATGCGATAGCAACACAGCAATGTCATACGAAGTAAGGTGAGCGGCTTTGGTAGCAATATGAATTGTAGTAAACATGAGCTGATTAAGTAAGCAGGTGTGCTGCGGCGTAAGTAGACCGACATGAAGAGAGACTCGATGACCACGAGGAGGCGCGTGTGAAACGGTGGTGTTGATGAGAAGCGCTTCCCGTGGGCAGCGCGTGCGAAGGGACACACCTGTAGCGCTGCACTGCCGACCCGGGCAGCATTGCATGTGTAGCGTGAGTTGGAAAATGTGGCCCGACTATTACTAACTAAATGAACAAGCGTGGTGTGAGCGCGCACAAACAAACATGAATAGATCACACTGAATGACTGCAGCCAACGACTGTCAAAACGCTGGCAGCGAGCGCATACGCCGCGCAGCGGGCGAAGGTACGTGCGGTCTATCGCTTCAACGGAAACTGAGCGGCGAATGCACGGCGCATAAAGGTCAGAGCCGCGTGGAGATAAGAGACGGTGCGGGCGAGCGAGCGACGAGCGCGGTTGTTGGCAGAGTAGAAGTGCGCCCCCCCCCCCCCCCCCCCTTGCGCTCCCTCCGGCGCTGGCTTCCCGCTTCCTTGCTTGCGCGTGGGTGATTGAGTGCATTCGCTCTCCGTGATAGCGCGCGTCCCCGGGGGCACGCTTCCGCTCGGGCATACGGCGCGCGGCGAAGGTTTTATCTATAGGGAACCTCACGGCGACGGCGACGGCAGAAATCCGGTTGAAGTGTCCATATAACTGCTATCGCAATAAAATAGCTATCCATGACTAGCATGAAAAAAAAAGAAAGAATGAAAGCGCTTCATGAAAATGTACGAGGCTTGTTCAAAAAGAAACCAAACTTTTGAAATAGCACGCAAACCGGCAGAGAGCACGCTGCGGCTACTGAACGCATGTAGCAGCGGGTTTAGACAACAAACTGCCATTTGCCCCGTTTCGCTCTGACCATTGGTTGGTGAGCTACAGCCGCCGAAGTGCGCACGTGTACAAGCTGTTTGTTGGATTAGTGCCAAAGTAACAACGAAAGTGGTTGAAGAACAACGTGTGTTTGTGTGAAAATGTGCTACAAACTTGGCTAAACTTTCACAGAGACATTTCAATTGCTTAACCAAGCATACGGGGAAAACTGTATGAGTCGCACTCAAGCAGTTTCAACAAGGCAGAATGTCGGTTGCTGACAATCCCAAGCCTGGACGACCTTCCACATAAACAGATCATCATGTTGGGAGAGTACGTGCTGTGATTCACGGAAATCGTCGTTTAAGTGTTTGAGAACTGGCTGACGAAGTGGGCATCAGCATAGGATCATGGCATCCTATTGACACGTACACATGTTTATCTTTCACCAGTGGCCGCTTTCCACCGGCTAACAAATGTTAAGCGTTACCGCTCGGCGCAGGACGTGCCTGTATCGGAAGTTTCTAGAACGTTATCGATGCTTCTTTCCGTTGCCTGTTTTCACCGACGCTTATGTTATCTGATTGTATGACCGACGCGAATTGTCTAGAACTTTCTGGAAGACACTGTGGGTACCAGGGATTAATCTGGAACATTTGATGACTCATGTATAAAGGCCGGCGCGTTACACCGCAGTTCAGATTTTCGACGATCGCCAACTGTGTTCGCCGCTATCGTTGTGCTTTGAGTGTAGCTTGCTTTTGTGGGCACAGGTTCGCCCAATAAAGAATCAGTTTCGTCATACACAGTTTTACGACTGTTTTCTACAGCGTCACTACTACGTGACAATATCGCGCTTACGGCACGTATAGCCCCAGATTTTCATTAATTTTAATTACGAGTTCACCCAACGTTTCGTTTTCAGCCCGCGAGATTTAGCCTATTCAGATTATGACTTGCGGTAGGAACGCCGATGCCAATTAATTTAAGCCATGCACAATTTATGGGTTAAATTGATAGCGCGAAAGAAAATTATGCGCAAAGCGGCGTGTTCCCGAGTCTGCATCCATGAGCAGGCACCCACAAAGATCGCAATATTTTAGAAATGCCAACCAGCAATCAATAGATTCGAAGCGTGGGTGACTGTACCTCGACCGAATGCGCAGTACACAGTTACATCACCGTCACTAAACGCAAATGAAAAGAATAAAACAGGTGGGTCACACGCAACCAGTACAATACGAGTTGAAACGTAACACGTTGCAAGCAAATTCAGTAACACGCAACAGCAAGCGCGAGATTTTACGCGAGAACAATGGGGATCAAGTTCGAGGCGGAAATATTTTTGAACGGCGCTACCGCGCCAGCCAGGAATTGATTAACAATAAACATGCCAAACAAATTATGTCGGCTACGCAAGTTTGCCTGATCGCGTTCGTGATCGCCAACAATAATGCGGGAATGGTGGGCCACTGAAGAGCAAGCAGCGTAGTTCTGTATCGCCAAACGAGCGACACTAGTTGAAGCTCTAAAGTTTCGGCATGCGTACAGCAGTAGCTGTGATAAGCCTGTCGTGAGTAATTAACTCTCCTTAACGTCCAAAATTATGGGGTTTTACGCGCCAAAACAATGATCTGCATTATGAGGCACGCCAAAGTGAGGGATTCCGGAATAATTTGGACCACCTGGGATTCCTTAGCGTGCACCTAAATCTAAGTACACAGGTGTTCTAGCATTTCGCCCCCACAGGAAGACTAACGGTCCCGAACGCATTCCACGGACCATGGATGACTGCAATATAATTAGGAATTAAATTTGTCAGTGCAGCGCTATATCTCGCACGTTGTCATGATCATCGAGAAAAACACGAAAACGCGTCATGAAATAGTTATTCACAATGTGGAAAAAGCAAGCATTATTTTATCTGTGACAAACATGTATCAACGTTTAATTTAAGACGGCGGCAAGATCACAGTATACTTTTCGAGTGCGTTGCGCAAAGGTAACATGCCCATACAGAGGGAATTCGGGGGTAACAATTCTGAGAAATAAGGCACTTTCGTGCGGTACTCACTTTTTTCTGTCCGTATCGACGAGGCAGGATCCGCTTTCCGAGTCAAAGAAGCGACGCCGCGTACTCCGAGGGTCAGCAAGGGTCCTTGGTTAACGCATCGAAGACACAAAATGGAGAGTAGGCTCTGCCAGTTTTCAAAGTCGAAAACAAACGCGCGAACCGACTTGCACGTACAACCGGCGCCGCTTCCCGCCGTGAAAGACGTGAAAGGGGGAAAGATTGGAAGGGCAGGTCGGGAGAGAGAATGGCAAAGGGAGGTTGAGCTCACACGACCAACGCAACGCCCTCGCTCATGGCTTTCGTGACGTGATAGTTGGAGGCGTCAAGAGAGAGTGGTTGTGAAGAGGAAGAGGCGCTATACAGCCAGGGCCGCTGGGCATGGGGGAGGTAGAAAATTCCAATCTCATTGTCCTTCCATGTCTGCCAGTCGCGGCGCCGTTAGCCTTTGGTTAGCACGGAGCAGTGTTGCCAACCATATTGTAATTACCCTACTTGTAGGGTATTTTCGGAATTTTTCGGGCAGCGTAGGGTAGTAGGGCGGTAATGCGATTTTCTTACCCAGCGTAGGGTAATTTCCACTTTTTTCTCGTCAACGATCAGCTAAAAAAGAACAGTTGACGAGTGATCTTAAAAACTAGCCGGTCGACACGACATCCCCCAAGGCGCTATTCTCGACACTCCTTAAAAGATACAAAAACTAAATCTTTCTTTGAATAAAATTGGAGCTGTTTCAATTCACATCTCACCAGCATAGGGCTGAGCCGAAAGATCAGATGTTACATATATATGTGCTAGCATTATTTTTTCTTCAGAAAAATCAAGACGAGCGCTGAACTCGCAACTGCATTTTATTGTCTTGTTCTTCACTTTATCCCGGGTTTGCTTGCGCTGTCTTTTACATTATAAAACCAAACCACCTCGCCCACCTTTCAATCTTTTTTCCTACACACAGTTTAGGAGCTGTCAGAATCGGAGCTCTCTGCGACGGCGCAGTTCGCCGATCCTGTGGTATGGCCGGTTTTGCTTATCTTGATTTGCTATCTTTTATTTTTGTTATGGCCACTTATATGCAACACAACACACACCTGACTAGCAAGCCACACCACAATATTTTGCTCAATAAAGACTTTAATCTCTCTCGCTCTCTTCCACTTCTGGGAGACGATGAGAGCTAAGGCGCGTACGCTCGCTTTTGATATGCGCTTTCTTTGCGAAATATTTCGATGACAGTATGTATGGATGGATGAGGCTGAACACTTTAAATCAGGCGGTGGCACACGCCACCTAGCCGTGACTATTAACATATTTTAAAAGCACAGTGTGTAGGGTGAAATTTCACCCTTGCCTTTATTTTAGCCACCAATCTGATAACCTCCGTTTGGTTATTTCTACCCGCTTAAAGTCCATTTTGCCTCCACTGTCCCTAAACACCAATGCTTTGAAAAAATAAGCCCGGTTGCTTTGCACTGTAGGGTTAAGCCCTTTACAGAAAAGTATGAGGTGTTCAGCCGTTTCCTTTTCCTCTCCACATGCACCGCACAACGTGTCTATACCTTGGTACTTGATTCGGTACATCTTAGTCCGTAATACTCCCGTCCTGGCTTCAAACAACAAAGAGCTTCCCCTAGAATTATCGTAGATATTTTCTTTGGTAATTTTTTGCTCGGAAGTTCTGCATGTGCCCAGTGCTGATTTCGTCTGCATCCTTGTCTTCCACAGACCCCTCTCTGCTTCTTTAACCTTTTTCTTAACCGCTGTTTCCTGGTTTGCACCCCTCCTGCAGTCCAAATATTTGATTGACAATTTTATGGTCCGCTTCCTCCATTTTGTGTCAACATTCCTCATGTACAGATAACTGAAAACTCTCCTTGCCCGCCACTTTTCTGCCATTTCTCTCAATCGCTCCTCAAATTCTATCTTGCTGCTAGCTTCCCTGCCCTCGAATGACGTCCATCCTATGTCACCCTGTACCCCCTGAATTGGTGTAGTTCCGTGTGCTCCCAAAGCAAGCCTACCTACCCCTCGCTGCTTAACTTCCAACCTTGCCCGAACCTCTGATCTCATGCACAGGACCGCATTGCCGAAAGTCAAACTAGGGACCATCATCCCTTTCCAAATCCCTCTCACCACTTCGTACCTATTGTAATTCCACAGTGTCATATTTTTCATCACAGCTGCATTCCTGCTAACTTTAGTCGTTACATATTTTTCATGTTCCGTTAGGTACTCAGCCCCATTGTTTATCCACACTCCAAGACAGTCGCTACCGACTTTAGCACCACCGCACTTCTATCACGTGGTACTGTGAAGTATAATGTGTAATTTATTATTATTACACTGTAATATTTTTACCGTAGTGCTAAATGTAGGGTAATAAAAAGTTGTGTAGGGTAATTTTGACTGTGACGTAGGGTATTTCTCAAAAATTGGTTGGCAACACTGGCACGGAGAAAGAAAACTCTGGAAAGGCGCTCGTGTAGAGCCCCCGCACTGAAATGCGCAATGCTTGCAGCGTGAGCTCCGGATATATAGGAATGGTTAAATCGACATTCTTGGCAATCGCTACACCGATTTCGATGAGGAGGAGGAGCAGTAAACATTTATTGTGGAACCAGCACTTTATGATGGCCGGGCCTAAGCCTCCCAAGACAGGACGTCGAGGGCTTGTCTCGCCGCCGCTTCACGGGCGTGCTGGGTCACCCAGGTTTGGTCGTCGAGGGCGGAGCTCCGCAGAACCTCACGCAACTTCGACGAGAGGGTCGTGGTGTTAATTTGTGTGTACTGTGCTGGGCACTCCCACAGCATATGCGGAAGCGTAGCCGGGTGAGTGCCACAGCACCGGCAGTTGGGGGTACTGTAAACTTCAGGGAATATAAGGTGGAGACGGGCGGGTGAAGGGTACATATTTGTTTGTAGCAGACGCAGGGTGGTAGCCTGCGCCCGGCTGAACTTGGGGTGAGGGGGGGGAAGGTTCGGCGACTAAGGTAAAATGCCTTAACGAGATCGTTATAAGTAGTCAGATTGTCCCTGGTGTCCAACTCGTCTCCAGTGTCTCCGGCGCGGTTCACTAGGCCTCGCGCAATGGAGTGGGTGACCTCGTTGAGGTTGGGGAGGTGTGGGTGGACAGGGCCCGCGTGGGCCAGGATCCATGTCAGGGAGATCATGCTTTCTTTAGGGTGTGGTGCCTGGCGGAGGATACGAAGAGCTTGAGGAGAAATACGGCTTTTGCTGAAGTTAGTGACGGCTGAGCGAGAGTCGCACATGATGGTGTGACAGGTGGAATCTAGAGTCGCCAGGGCAATGGCCACTTCTTCAGCAGTTTCGGCAGTGGGGGTAGTGACGCTGGAGGCGTGGTGTGGGACTCCATCGCGTGTGGCGACGGCCACAAATCGTGTGCCATGGGAATATTGGGCTGCATCAACAAATTTAACGCCATGTACATGAGCAAGGGCTTTTATGATAGCTCCGGCCCGAGCTTGGCGCCGGGCCCTGTTATATTCGGGGTGCATATTTCTAGGGATAGGGTCTGTGTGGATCCAGCTACGGATGTCAGTCGGGATCGATTGTTTGGGGCCCTGTTGCTGATGGTAAGTGAAGCCAAGCGTGGATAGAATAATGCGTCCCGTTTCAGTAAGGGTGAGCCGTTCAAGCTGAGAGCGTTGTGCTTCAGTGAGTTCGGCAAGGGTGTTGTGAACTCCTAGTTGGTTGAAGAGTTCAGTACTGGTGTAATGCGGGAGGCCAAGTTCTTGCTTGTAGACCCCTCGTATGAGGGTGTCGAGCTTGTTTTGCTGAGCCCGGTACCAGTTGAGGTACGCAGCAACATAGGTAATGTGGCATATGACAAAAGACTGCACGAGGCGGAGAAGGCTTTCTTCTTTGAGTCCCCCTCGTCGGTTGGGGATGCGTTTAAGAAGGCGTAGGGTGTTTTGAGATTGAGCGCAGACCTTGTTGAGAGCCAAGGCATTGGAGCCGTTGGTAGAGATGGTGAGACGTGTGGTATAGGACTGCCATCTTGGAGGCGTAGGGTGATAGAGTCACAGGGTCAGTGATCAGATTGGTGTTTGGGAGGGCGTCCCCACTAAATCGGCTTGTAGAGAAGCTCCGATTTAGCCGGTGAACAGCGCAGTCCGGTTCCTTGGAGATAGGCTTCAACCGTGTCAATCGCCGTTTGGAGGGCTGACTCCACTTGACCGTCAGTGCCTCAGTACGCCCAGGTGGTGATGTCATCGGCGTAGATGTTATGGTTGATATTGTCGACTCGTTGTAGTTGCTGGGCAAGGCCAATCATTACTAAGTTAAAAAGTCGCAGTTTCACCCGAAAGGCGAAGCATCGATTGCGATAGCAAATTAGTGGACAGCTATACCAAATAAGGATAGTTGTTTTATCGGCCGTATAAAGTTGTAAATATTTGCTTACTAACTCAATAAGAAGCAATAAAACGACACCGACCAAAAGAAAAGCTAAAAATTGAATAAAATACGATAAAAGACGTTTCGGCTTCGCTACGGAAGCCTTGTTCACAATAGGGTGAAGGAAAATTCGTAGAAGCTTAAGTATTCTTCAGCACGTGACGCAAACAGCGCGTGTACGACGGGGGGAGGGTTCCCTCACTTCGATTGAGCGTGTGACGTGTTTTTTGTATTTCCAACGACTCCAAATAGAGCCGTGATTTCAAGTTTCTTCCTTGGCCGATAATTGTTGACTTTTCCCAGCCAATCTTGTGGCCCGTCGCATCCGTATGCTCGGCAAGGGCATTCGAAACTGTTCGTTTCTTTTCTACATCGTTCCTGATGCTGCCTCAGTCTCTGTCTAAAGTTGCCCGATTCACCGATTTATGCCTAGTCGCAATCTGCGCAGGGTATCTTGTAGACTACGCCAGGAAACGATTCTCTCGGAAGCTTGTCCTTACCGCCCACGAGTGCGTGTCTCAGCTTACACACAGGCACGTGTGCAACCTCAACGTCATAACTGCGCAGAACACGAGACAAGGTTTCGCTTATCCCAGGAACGTAGGGTATGCAACACGTTTTCTTGGTCGGGGATTAGCCGGTCGGACGGACAGGCGGCGTTCCACTGCATTTAAAAACGACGTGGGATAGCCGCTTGCCGAGAGATCGCCACGCACGCGGTCCAAGTCGGTGAAACAATCTTCTGCTTTGGTGCAAATGTGGTTCGTACGGTTGAACAGGGAGGCAACAACTGACCTTTTGTGACCGTCAGGGTGAACGGAGTGAAAGTTTAGGTAGCGGCCAGTGCGAGTGTCCTTTCGGTATACGTTGAACGAAAGCGTTCCATCGAATCTATTGTCAAGCACTTCCAAAAATGGGAGTCTATTGTCGACCTCCGTTTCTACTGTGAATTGGATGGCCTTTTCCTGACAGTTGAGGTGCGCAGTGAACGAAGTCAAGGCGCTGCGCCGAATCACGCAAAAACAGTGATCCACATAGCGCAGAAAAACCAAGGCCGATACACATAGGTCGCGAAGCTTCGGGCGAAAAGCGGTTCAGAACAAATTGTCACCGACATCAGCAAGGGTGGTTATGGGAACAGCGATTAAAGCGCGACTAGGTTTGGATGAAACAAGCATTGTGAAAGAAAAAAGCGTTTTTTAATTAAAGCGAGGCACAGTTAGAGTCATTCAACGAAAATAAAATTCCTAATCAACTTTACGTACGCATGGTGAGAAAAGAACAACTCTATTTTACATGATCATTATCAATAAATACTTTATTTCAGCGCCCACCGTAAGAGCGCCCACTGATAGCGGCGGGCGTTGATGCCGCTCTGACTTGCAATGCAATACAGCTCTTGAAGTGGGCAGAAAGGCGCGCTCGTAATGTTCACCTGTTACAAATTACAATACGCCCCGCTCACACGTGTTGCTTTTGCTTTTCGATGTTTGTCTGAATTTGGTGACGCGGGCAGTTTCATAGTTTCTTAGCCTATTCAGTCAACAGTAGTGAGTTACGACCATCAGATAATTGTTTACTTTAGTGGTTTTTGTGGGACAGCGCTGGCCGACAGGCTTGGCGTCCGACGAAAGGACGAGCACTCTATACCAAAGCGTTCGTCGGCCTCCTAAGAAAGTATGTTCTGTGCAGAGATGCGATTTCGACACCCGTACGGCTGAACTTTTCCTGCATTGTTTTCCGTGCTGAAAGCTCAAAACGTCCATCAAGTCGAATGGCGGGGCATTTGAATATACAGCTCTAATGGCAGGCCTTCGAAAACAAGTTTCGCGCCTTTGACAACAAAATGACGTCACTTCTGTTTTAACGAATATGACGTCAAATTATTTTTTCTTCCGACGGAAGTGTTCCCTCCTCACACAGATGGCGCTAAGCCTCATGAACCGCTGATGAACCGCCATGTTTTGAACGTATGGGATTCTATGGAAGCTTCGCTACCAGGATTATTTACTTTCGAAAAACTCTTGGCCTGGGACTGAAGGAAGCGAGTGCATGAGTTTCCAGGCATTCCATCGTCAGATTTGCAGCAATAACTGAGGCGGAGGCACCCATTGCCGTACCGTGGACTTGCCTGTAGAAGAACTTATCGAAGCAGAAGTACGTTTCCAAGGCAAAAGCAGAGGACCCTCTTGAGGTCAGGAACGTCAACGGGCGACCTGTCAGATTCTAGAGCAGAAGTGCATGCTTCCACAGCCATGTCGGTAAGGACAAGCTTCCGAGAGAATCGTTTCCTGGCATGGTCTACAAGATATCGTGCGCAGATTGCGACTACCCATAAATCGGTGAATCGAGCAACTTTAGACAGAGACGGAGGCAGCATCAGAACGATGTCGAAAAGAAACGAACCGTTTCGAATGCCTTTGCCGAGCTTACGGATGCAACGGGCCACTAGATTGGCTGGGAAAAGTCAAGAATTATCGGCCAAGAAAGAAACTTTAAATCACGGCTCTACCTGGAGTCGTTGGGAATACAAAAAATGTCACAGTTTCGCCCTAAGGGCGAAGCAATGAATGCGATAGCAACACAGCAATGTCATACGAAGTAAGGTGAGCGGCTTTGGTAGCAACAACACGCAGAACTGTTGTCGACGCCATCGGCGTTTTGCCCGCGTTAGCTCAAAATGCGTGCGGCGTTGGTGACTGTTGCTGGAGCCTCTGATATAAATAGGCACTTGGTGCCGCAGCTAAACGTCGCCTCCCTTCCCTCCCCCTCCCCCACGGCCTCTCGCGCGTCCGAAGAAGGCGCGTTTGCTCTACATATATGGTGATTGTAAAGGAGAAAAGAGACGCCTACTTCTGAAGCCCTTAAGCGAGCACGGCGCAGAACGCGCGTTTGTTCTCCGCCGTGCGTTCACTCCCCGTGAAAGACGCGCCCCTCGCGCCCTTTCACTCGCACATACAGCGTTCGGCGCGCGGCGACGATTTCATCTCCAAATGACGTCATACGGAACCTCACGGCGACGGCGACGGCGACGCCGACGGCGACGGCGACGCCGACGGCAGAAATCTGCTTTTGAGTGTCCATATAATTGCTATCGCAATAAAAGCATGGGAGAGATAACTGAACCTTGCGGAGTACCTTTGCTGCCAAGGAGAAGCTGGTCTGATCGTAAATCCCCGGCCGAGAGGGTGGCCATGCGATTGCAGAGGAAGTCACGGATGTAATTGTAGGTTCGCTCTCCCAGGTGGAGGTGGGAGACCTGGTCAAGGATAGCTTCATGGGAAATCCTGTCAAAGGCTTGAGTGAGGTCGAGTCCGAGGATGGCTTTCGTGTTACGGGAACGGTCGTTTAGTACTTGATGTTTGAGCTGCAACATAGCGTTTTGAGTAGAAAGGTGAGGGCGAAATCCAATGATGGTGTGGGGATAGATAGAGTTGTCTTCGAGGTGTGTGTTGACGTTTTTTGCATTTAAAATAAAATGTAAAATCAAGTACGGGTTGGAAGCAGATATTGATTTAATGTCGGCGCTGTCTTTCAAAAGGGTCTCGAAACTTGGTAAGTATCAAGTTTACAACTCTGCGACATAGCAATACTAAACGATAACGCAATTTTGTAATGTGCGCCTAATAACACGTCCAAAGGAGACAAAATAGATTCAGTATAGGTGGCTCTGAAAGATAGCGCTAATTATCGAAGGTGATTGTTTTTTTTTGCAAAGCCCTTGTAAACGTTGTGAGAAGTGCACGTGGACTGCACACTTACTTCTAAAGAAAATTTGCCCGCCTTACGCGCTCCAATCTAGGTAGACGCTGGAATAATACCCCCCCCCCCCCCGGCCATGCATCGGCTGTAAATGGCTGTACTGAGCTGCTGACCAACCGTGCTCAGTCCTGGTGAGTGCCATAGCGATTTTGGTGCAGTGTCACGAGTTTGTTAAGTGCGCGCTTCTATTGTGAAAAATATTCCAAGGAAGTATACAAAGCAAGGTCATTCAAAATATTTCAAATATGTCGCAAATAAACGTTGCAGTATTAAAATTTCTGGCAACGTTTACAATAATATGTGGTGCACTTCTATAATCACCGTGCTGTGGTAGCAAATAATTGGTCAAAACGAACACGTCTAGATGAAATGCCATGATGTGCTGCTCTCCCCCCAAAGTGCATATCATTATAGCGCCAATTTTAGCTATAGCTTTTGAGCGTATATAGGTATTTAATTTGAAAGAGCGATGAAATGAACGATTCAGTCTCACAACTTCGGAGTACACGACGGTGAAAAGTGTTATAAGAAATTGATGCGCTTGTGATACTATAGTTTTTTACTACTTGATTGAACAGCTGACAGCGGAATTGTGATGCAGCTTAATGTGCAGATTTTGGTAGGAGCGAAAAACTGTGA
Source organism: Dermacentor silvarum (assembly GCF_013339745.2). Taxonomy (NCBI): domain Eukaryota; kingdom Metazoa; phylum Arthropoda; class Arachnida; order Ixodida; family Ixodidae; genus Dermacentor; species Dermacentor silvarum. The sequence continues at coordinate 4,996,316 of NC_051162.1, read as the reverse complement.
AATAACGTGCTGGCGTGGAGGTTGAACTAGCATCGTGCGAAAAACGCCGATTGTGACAGCCTGCAGAAAACCGCACAGGTAAAAACCCTAGCGATCTTTTGCCACAAAAATATATCATCGGACTCACCTATTCATCTATCCGAAACTAACGCTCACACTAAATTTGCGCAGCTGCTCAGCGTAGGCACACGTTTTCCTGTTACCCGTCACGGTAGCTAAGTGGCTATAGCATCGCGCTGCTGATCTCGAGATCGCGGGTACGATAGGATGGAAACGCAACAACGATCGTGTACTTAGATTGATATGTATCTTAAAGATCCCAGGTGGCCGTAAATAATCCGGAGTCTCCACCTACGGTCTGCTTCATAGTTTAGGCCTGTACAACCCTTGGATTCATTTTTCATTTTTCAGTTTTTTTTCAATTAACATGGTTAAAGGCCTTAGGTCTTGCATGTATGCTGCCTTCAATCTAGCACATTTTTGACGTTTGCTTCATGTTGTTTTCGTGAAATACGTATAGACGCTACGACTGGACGTACAGCGCAACGACACATGTGCAGCTAATGCAAATGTACGCCTTACAGGATGGTAACATGACAGACCAAAGGAAAGGCAGTGCATGTACGTGTTTTGAAGTACAGGCTGTGTGACCAGTATGAATGCTAGAACCGTATAAAGCAGCGGAAAGAATTGAAATGCATATTTTATACATATATGTGGATAAGGATCTGCACATATATCTTCGAGACGTTTTTACAAAATGTTTTCTCGCCGCCTTAGCAAGATGATAGCTTAAACCAGCTTAACAAGATGCCTTCAAGCCGTCCTTGGCTAGACGTCTTCAAGACGTACATGTAAAGACGTTTTGTAGCGGTCTTGAATAGTTGTAGACGTTCTAGTTCATTTTGGCTGGTCGAAGACGGCTACAAAACGTCTTGTGTTCAGTGGGGTGGGCCTTCCTAATTTGGTTGCACCTGGGTTATTATAGCCCCTCTACCTCTCGGCGATGTTTTTTTTTTTTTTGCTGGTGTCAGACGCCACTCCATGCCTGAAAATGTAGTAGACTGGAGGAGGATTGAAACTTACGACCTTGAAATTAGAAGCTGGCTGTTCTACCTCTGCCCCACTCTGCTCCTTCGCAACCTGTGTACCGTCAAAAAACTTCTTTGAAGCCCGTTCGTTTGATAACCATGTTAGTATGGTTGGGAATTTCCCATACGCTGGTAAAGGTTACGTGATAAGACGTGACTCTTTTTCATGGTGTTTGAAGTAGGCGACGTGCGTACCATCGCAGAGCTTCTTCGAAGCCCGTTCGTTTGATATCCATTTCAATATGGTTCGGAATCATCCATGGGCCAGCGAAAGATACGTGAGGTCACGTGACAGCCTTTCTCACCTGGTTTGATGTTTGTAACGTAGTGTTAACATTTGTAACGCAAAGCTTCTTTGCAGCCCGTTCGTTTAATATTCATGTCAGTCAGCATGGTTGGGAATTACCCATGGGCTGGTAAATGTTGCGTGATGCCACGTGACCCTTTTAACAGCAAAGCTGTTAAAGCCAGCCGTAATTTGTGGTTCGTATCAAGAACACGCACCTGCCGTTTTTAGACATTTGTATGACCCTAGGCGAGTGACATGTTTGCTGGCACTATAGGTCCTGAGTGCAAAAAGATTTACTCCCGTTCGATTCTGCGAATTTTAAACTTGTCAAAAGGGCTATAGCGATGACGTGTCTTCGGTCTGCGCTCATGAAGTCATGCGAACACACGATGGAAGAGAGCTTTCACTTGCAAGAATCGCGGCTGGTTGCAGCCGGCTTCCCTTCTTTGGTCCTTATCGCTGTGTCGGAGACGCTGCTCCAGAGGTTGAAGGGCGTTAGCAGAGGGTAAGGTTAGCAGCAGAGAAATAAGAAAAGACCGCTACTTGCATCGTGGTCTCGGACAACCTCAAATGGTTACCAATCGGCACGACGTGCCTGTGCTTTTCTCGGCGCCTAATAAGCTGTCAAGGCTCTGCCTCTCAAAGGGCCTGTGTGCACAAAGGAGCACACCAATGCTTTTCTGCGCTGTGCCGTTGGCACAGTCTACGAGATACCTCGGGTATTAAAAAAAATTAAATTATTGGGTTTTACGTGCCAAAACCAGTTCTGATATGAGGCACGCCGTAGTGGGGGACTCCGGAAATTTAGACCACCTGGGGTTCTTTAACGTGCACCTAAATCTAAGTACACGGGTGTTTTCGCATTTCGCCCCCATCGAAATGCGGCCGCCGTGGCCGGGATTCGATCCCGCGACCTCGTGCTCAGCAGCCCAACACCATAGCCACTGAGCAACCACGGCGGGTTATACCTCGGGTATGCGGCCGAGTATATATCGGCCAAACTGGACGTTACACTGACAACCGGTTAAGGCAGCACAAATTATCGATGAAAAACGGTACAGGTTCGCACTTGCCCTTACATTGTGCTTCGTATAGCTGCGAGCCGCAGTTTGGGGAAACGCGTCTACTAGGTAAGGGTCGGGGAACGCTGGCACGCGAATTGCTGTGGGCGTTTTTCCCAAAGAAAAAAAGTCGCAGTTTCACCCGAAAGGCGAAGCATCGATTGCGATAGCAAATTAGTGGACAGCTATACCAAATAAGGATAGTTGTTTTATCGGCCGTATAAAGTTGTAAATATTTGCTTACTAACTCAATAAGAAGCAATAAAACGACACCGACCAAAAGAAAAGCTAAAAATTGAATAAAATACGATAAAAGACGTTTCGGCTTCGCTACGGAAGCCTTGTTCACAATAGGGTGAAGGAAAATTCGTAGAAGCTTAAGTATTCTTCAGCACGTGACGCAAACAGCGCGTGTACGACGGGGGGAGGGTTCCCTCACTTCGATTGAGCGTGTGACGTGTTTTTTGTATTTCCAACGACTCCAAATAGAGCCGTGATTTCAAGTTTCTTCCTTGGCCGATAATTGTTGACTTTTCCCAGCCAATCTTGTGGCCCGTCGCATCCGTATGCTCGGCAAGGGCATTCGAAACTGTTCGTTTCTTTTCTACATCGTTCCTGATGCTGCCTCAGTCTCTGTCTAAAGTTGCCCGATTCACCGATTTATGCCTAGTCGCAATCTGCGCAGGGTATCTTGTAGACTACGCCAGGAAACGATTCTCTCGGAAGCTTGTCCTTACCGCCCACGAGTGCGTGTCTCAGCTTACACACAGGCACGTGTGCAACCTCAACGTCATAACTGCGCAGAACACGAGACAAGGTTTCGCTTATCCCAGGAACGTAGGGTATGCAACACGTTTTCTTGGTCGGGGATTAGCCGGTCGGACGGACAGGCGGCGTTCCACTGCATTTAAAAACGACGTGGGATAGCCGCTTGCCGAGAGATCGCCACGCACGCGGTCCAAGTCGGTGAAACAATCTTCTGCTTTGGTGCAAATGTGGTTCGTACGGTTGAACAGGGAGGCAACAACTGACCTTTTGTGACCGTCAGGGTGAACGGAGTGAAAGTTTAGGTAGCGGCCAGTGCGAGTGTCCTTTCGGTATACGTTGAACGAAAGCGTTCCATCGAATCTATTGTCAAGCACTTCCAAAAATGGGAGTCTATTGTCGACCTCCGTTTCTACTGTGAATTGGATGGCCTTTTCCTGACAGTTGAGGTGCGCAGTGAACGAAGTCAAGGCGCTGCGCCGAATCACGCAAAAACAGTGATCCACATAGCGCAGAAAAACCAAGGCCGATACACATAGGTCGCGAAGCTTCGGGCGAAAAGCGGTTCAGAACAAATTGTCACCGACATCAGCAAGGGTGGTTATGGGAACAGCGATTAAAGCGCGACTAGGTTTGGATGAAACAAGCATTGTGAAAGAAAAAAGCGTTTTTTAATTAAAGCGAGGCACAGTTAGAGTCATTCAACGAAAATAAAATTCCTAATCAACTTTACGTACGCATGGTGAGAAAAGAACAACTCTATTTTACATGATCATTATCAATAAATACTTTATTTCAGCGCCCACCGTAAGAGCGCCCACTGATAGCGGCGGGCGTTGATGCCGCTCTGACTTGCAATGCAATACAGCTCTTGAAGTGGGCAGAAAGGCGCGCTCGTAATGTTCACCTGTTACAAATTACAATACGCCCCGCTCACACGTGTTGCTTTTGCTTTTCGATGTTTGTCTGAATTTGGTGACGCGGGCAGTTTCATAGTTTCTTAGCCTATTCAGTCAACAGTAGTGAGTTACGACCATCAGATAATTGTTTACTTTAGTGGTTTTTGTGGGACAGCGCTGGCCGACAGGCTTGGCGTCCGACGAAAGGACGAGCACTCTATACCCAAAGCGTTCGTCGGCCTCCTAAGAAAGTATGTTCTGTGCAGAGATGCGATTTCGACACCCGTACGGCTGAACTTTTCCTGCATTGTTTTCCGTGCTGAAAGCTCAAAACGTCCATCAAGTCGAATGGCGGGGCATTTGAATATACAGCTCTAATGGCAGGCCTTCGAAAACAAGTTTCGCGCCTTTGACAACAAAATGACGTCACTTCTGTTTTTAACGAATATGACGTCAAATTATTTTTTCTTCCGACGGAAGTGTTCCCTCCTCACACAGATGGCGCTAAGCCTCATGAACCGCTGATGAACCGCCATGTTTTGAACGTATGGGATTCTATGGAAGCTTCGCTACCAGGATTATTTACTTTCGAAAAACTCTTGGCCTGGGACTGAAGGAAGCGAGTGCATGAGTTTCCAGGCATTCCATCGTCAGATTTGCAGCAATAACTGAGGCGGAGGCACCCATTGCCGTACCGTGGACTTGCCTGTAGAAGAACTTATCGAAGCAGAAGTACGTTTCCAAGGCAAAAGCAGAGGACCCTCTTGAGGTCAGGAACGTCAACGGGCGACCTGTCAGATTCTAGAGCAGAAGTGCATGCTTCCACAGCCATGTCGGTAAGGACAAGCTTCCGAGAGAATCGTTTCCTGGCATGGTCTACAAGATATCGTGCGCAGATTGCGACTACCCATAAATCGGTGAATCGAGCAACTTTAGACAGAGACGGAGGCAGCATCAGAACGATGTCGAAAAGAAACGAACCGTTTCGAATGCCTTTGCCGAGCTTACGGATGCAACGGGCCACTAGATTGGCTGGGAAAAGTCAAGAATTATCGGCCAAGAAAGAAACTTTAAATCACGGCTCTACCTGGAGTCGTTGGGAATACAAAAAATGTCACAGTTTCGCCCTAAGGGCGAAGCAATGAATGCGATAGCAACACAGCAATGTCATACGAAGTAAGGTGAGCGGCTTTGGTAGCAACAACACGCAGAACTGTTGTCGACGCCATCGGCGTTTTGCCCGCGTTAGCTCAAAATGCGTGCGGCGTTGGTGACTGTTGCTGGAGCCTCTGATATAAATAGGCACTTGGTGCCGCAGCTAAACGTCGCCTCCCTTCCCTCCCCCTCCCCCACGGCCTCTCGCGCGTCCGAAGAAGGCGCGTTTGCTCTACATATATGGTGATTGTAAAGGAGAAAAGAGACGCCTACTTCTGAAGCCCTTAAGCGAGCACGGCGCAGAACGCGCGTTTGTTCTCCGCCGTGCGTTCACTCCCCGTGAAAGACGCGCCCCTCGCGCCCTTTCACTCGCACATACAGCGTTCGGCGCGCGGCGACGATTTCATCTCCAAATGACGTCATACGGAACCTCACGGCGACGGCGACGGCGACGCCGACGGCGACGGCGACGCCGACGGCAGAAATCTGCTTTTGAGTGTCCATATAATTGCTATCGCAATAAAAGCATGGGAGAGATAACTGAACCTTGCGGAGTACCTTTGCTGCCAAGGAGAAGCTGGTCTGATCGTAAATCCCCGGCCGAGAGGGTGGCCATGCGATTGCAGAGGAAGTCACGGATGTAATTGTAGGTTCGCTCTCCCAGGTGGAGGTGGGAGACCTGGTCAAGGATAGCTTCATGGGAAATCCTGTCAAAGGCTTGAGTGAGGTCGAGTCCGAGGATGGCTTTCGTGTTACGGGAACGGTCGTTTAGTACTTGATGTTTGAGCTGCAACATAGCGTTTTGAGTAGAAAGGTGAGGGCGAAATCCAATGATGGTGTGGGGATAGATAGAGTTGTCTTCGAGGTGTGTGTTGACGTTTTTTGCATTTAAAATAAAATGTAAAATCAAGTACGGGTTGGAAGCAGATATTGATTTAATGTCGGCGCTGTCTTTCAAAAGGGTCTCGAAACTTGGTAAGTATCAAGTTTACAACTCTGCGACATAGCAATACTAAACGATAACGCAATTTTGTAATGTGCGCCTAATAACACGTCCAAAGGAGACAAAATAGATTCAGTATAGGTGGCTCTGAAAGATAGCGCTAATTATCGAAGGTGATTGTTTTTTTTTTGCAAAGCCCTTGTAAACGTTGTGAGAAGTGCACGTGGACTGCACACTTACTTCTAAAGAAAATTTGCCCGCCTTACGCGCTCCAATCTAGGTAGACGCTGGAATAATACCCCCCCCCCCCCCCCCCCGGCCATGCATCGGCTGTAAATGGCTGTACTGAGCTGCTGACCAACCGTGCTCAGTCCTGGTGAGTGCCATAGCGATTTTGGTGCAGTGTCACGAGTTTGTTAAGTGCGCGCTTCTATTGTGAAAAATATTCCAAGGAAGTATACAAAGCAAGGTCATTCAAAATATTTCAAATATGTCGCAAATAACGTTGCAGTATTAAAATTTCTGGCAACGTTTACAATAATATGTGGTGCACTTCTATAATCACCGTGCTGTGGTAGCAAATAATTGGTCAAAACGAACACGTCTAGATGAAATGCCATGATGTGCTGCTCTCCCCCCAAAGTGCATATCATTATAGCGCCAATTTTAGCTATAGCTTTTGAGCGTATATAGGTATTTAATTTGAAAGAGCGATGAAATGAACGATTCAGTCTCACAACTTCGGAGTACACGACGGTGAAAAGTGTTATAAGAAATTGATGCGCTTGTGATACTATAGTTTTTTACTACTTGATTGAACAGCTGACAGCGGAATTGTGATGCAGCTTAATGTGCAGATTTTGGTAGGAGCGAAAAACTGTGAAATAACCTGCTGGCGTGGAGGTTGAACTAGCATCGTGCGAAAAAACGCCGATTGTGACAGCCTGCAGAAAACCGCACAGGTAAAACCCTAGCGATCTTTTGCCACAAAAATATATCATCGGACTCACCTATTCATCTATCCGAAACTAACGCTCACACTAAATTTGCGCAGCTGCTCAGCGTAGGCACACGTTTTCCTGTTACCCGTCACGGTAGCTAAGTGGCTATAGCATCGCGCTGCTGATCTCGAGATCGCGGGTACGATAGGATGGAAACGCAACAACGATCGTGTACTTAGATTGATATGTATCTTAAAGATCCCAGGTGGCCGTAAATAATCCGGAGTCTCCACCTACGGTCTGCTTCATAGTTTAGGCCTGTACAACCCTTGGATTCATTTTTCATTTTTCAGTTTTTTTTCAATTAACATGGTTAAAGGCCTTAGGTCTTGCATGTATGCTGCCTTCAATCTAGCACATTTTTGACGTTTGCTTCATGTTGTTTTCGTGAAATACGTATAGACGCTACGACTGGACGTACAGCGCAACGACACATGTGCAGCTAATGCAAATGTACGCCTTACAGGATGGTAACATGACAGACCAAAGGAAAGGCAGTGCATGTACGTGTTTTGAAGTACAGGCTGTGTGACCAGTATGAATGCTAGAACCGTATAAAGCAGCGGAAAGAATTGAAATGCATATTTTATACATATATGTGGATAAGGATCTGCACATATATCTTCGAGACGTTTTTACAAAATGTTTTCTCGCCGCCTTAGCAAGATGATAGCTTAAACCAGCTTAACAAGATGCCTTCAAGCCGTCCTTGGCTAGACGTCTTCAAGACGTACATGTAAAGACGTTTTGTAGCGGTCTTGAATAGTTGTAGACGTTCTAGTTCATTTTGGCTGGTCGAAGACGGCTACAAAACGTCTTGTGTTCAGTGGGGTGGGCCTTCCTAATTTGGTTGCACCTGGGTTATTATAGCCCCTCTACCTCTCGGCGATGTTTTTTTCTTTGCTGGTGTCAGACGCCACTCCATGCCTGAAAATGTAGTAGACTGGAGGAGGATTGAAACTTACGACCTTGAAATTAGAAGCTGGCTGTTCTACCTCTGCCCCACTCTGCTCCTTCGCAACCTGTGTACCGTCAAAAAACTTCTTTGAAGCCCGTTCGTTTGATAACCATGTTAGTATGGTTGGGAATTTCCCATACGCTGGTAAAGGTTACGTGATAAGACGTGACTCTTTTTCATGGTGTTTGAAGTAGGCGACGTGCGTACCATCGCAGAGCTTCTTCGAAGCCCGTTCGTTTGATATCCATTTCAATATGGTTCGGAATCATCCATGGGCCAGCGAAAGATACGTGAGGTCACGTGACAGCCTTTCTCACCTGGTTTGATGTTTGTAACGTGTGTTAACATTTGTAACGCAAAGCTTCTTTGCAGCCCGTTCGTTTAATATTCATGTCAGTCAGCATGGTTGGGAATTACCCATGGGCTGGTAAATGTTGCGTGATGCCACGTGACCCTTTTAACAGCAAAGCTGTTAAAGCCAGCCGTAATTTGTGGTTCGTATCAAGAACACGCACCTGCCGTTTTTAGACATTTGTATGACCCTAGGCGAGTGACATGTTTGCTGGCACTATAGGTCCTGAGTGCAAAAAGATTTACTCCCGTTCGATTCTGCGAATTTTAAACTTGTCAAAAGGGCTATAGCGATGACGTGTCTTCGGTCTGCGCTCATGAAGTCATGCGAACACACGATGGAAGAGAGCTTTCACTTGCAAGAATCGCGGCTGGTTGCAGCCGGCTTCCCTTCTTTGGTCCTTATCGCTGTGTCGGAGACGCTGCTCCAGAGGTTGAAGGGCGTTAGCAGAGGGTAAGGTTAGCAGCAGAGAAATAAGAAAAGACCGCTACTTGCATCGTGGTCTCGGACAACCTCAAATGGTTACCAATCGGCACGACGTGCCTGTGCTTTTCTCGGCGCCTAATAAGCTGTCAAGGCTCTGCCTCTCAAAGGGCCTGTGTGCACAAAGGAGCACACCAATGCTTTTCTGCGCTGTGCCGTTGGCACAGTCTACGAGATACCTCGGGTATTAAAAAAAATTAAATTATTGGGTTTTACGTGCCAAAACCAGTTCTGATATGAGGCACGCCGTAGTGGGGGACTCCGGAAATTTAGACCACCTGGGGTTCTTTAACGTGCACCTAAATCTAAGTACACGGGTGTTTTCGCATTTCGCCCCCATCGAAATGCGGCCGCCGTGGCCGGGATTCGATCCCGCGACCTCGTGCTCAGCAGCCCAACACCATAGCCACTGAGCAACCACGGCGGGTTATACCTCGGGTATGCGGCCGAGTATATATCGGCCAAACTGGACGTTACACTGACAACCGGTTAAGGCAGCACAAATTATCGATGAAAAACGGTACAGGTTCGCACTTGCCCTTACATTGTGCTTCGTATAGCTGCGAGCCGCAGTTTGGGGAAACGCGTCTACTAGGTAAGGGTCGGGGAACGCTGGCACGCGAATTGCTGTGGGCGTTTTTCCCAAAGAAAAAAAGTCGCAGTTTCACCCGAAAGGCGAAGCATCGATTGCGATAGCAAATTAGTGGACAGCTATACCAAATAAGGATAGTTGTTTTATCGGCCGTATAAAGTTGTAAATATTTGCTTACTAACTCAATAAGAAGCAATAAACGACACCGACCAAAAGAAAAGCTAAAAATTGAATAAAATACGATAAAAGACGTTTCGGCTTCGCTACGGAAGCCTTGTTCACAATAGGGTGAAGGAAAATTCGTAGAAGCTTAAGTATTATTCAGCACGTGACGCAAACAGCGCGTGTACGACGGGGGGAGGGTTCCCTCACTTCGATTGAGCGTGTGACGTGTTTTTTTGTATTTCCAACGACTCCAAATAGAGCCGTGATTTCAAGTTTCTTCCTTGGCCGATAATTGTTGACTTTTCCCAGCCAATCTTGTGGCCCGTCGCATCCGTATGCTCGGCAAGGGCATTCGAAACTGTTCGTTTCTTTTCTACATCGTTCCTGATGCTGCCTCAGTCTCTGTCTAAAGTTGCCCGATTCACCGATTTATGCCTAGTCGCAATCTGCGCAGGGTATCTTGTAGACTACGCCAGGAAACGATTCTCTCGGAAGCTTGTCCTTACCGCCCACGAGTGCGTGTCTCAGCTTACACACAGGCACGTGTGCAACCTCAACGTCATAACTGCGCAGAACACGAGACAAGGTTTCGCTTATCCCAGGAACGTAGGGTATGCAACACGTTTTCTTGGTCGGGGATTAGCCGGTCGGACGGACAGGCGGCGTTCCACTGCATTTAAAAACGACGTGGGATAGCCGCTTGCCGAGAGATCGCCACGCACGCGGTCCAAGTCGGTGAAACAATCTTCTGCTTTGGTGCAAATGTGGTTCGTACGGTTGAACAGGGAGGCAACAACTGACCTTTTGTGACCGTCAGGGTGAACGGAGTGAAAGTTTAGGTAGCGGCCAGTGCGAGTGTCCTTTCGGTATACGTTGAACGAAAGCGTTCCATCGAATCTATTGTCAAGCACTTCCAAAAATGGGAGTCTATTGTCGACCTCCGTTTCTACTGTGAATTGGATGGCCTTTTCCTGACAGTTGAGGTGCGCAGTGAACGAAGTCAAGGCGCTGCGCCGATCACGCAAAAACAGTGATCCACATAGCGCAGAAAAACCAAGGCCGATACACATAGGTCGCGAAGCTTCGGGCGAAAAGCGGTTCAGAACAAATTGTCACCGACATCAGCAAGGGTGGTTATGGGAACAGCGATTAAAGCGCGACTAGGTTTGGATGAAACAAGCATTGTGAAAGAAAAAAGCGTTTTTTTAATTAAAGCGAGGCACAGTTAGAGTCATTCAACGAAAATAAAATTCCTAATCAACTTTACGTACGCATGGTGAGAAAAGAACAACTCTATTTTACATGATCATTATCAATAAATACTTTATTTCAGCGCCCACCGTAAGAGCGCCCACTGATAGCGGCGGGCGTTGATGCCGCTCTGACTTGCAATGCAATACAGCTCTTGAAGTGGGCAGAAAGGCGCGCTCGTAATGTTCACCTGTTACAAATTACAATACGCCCCGCTCACACGTGTTGCTTTTGCTTTTCGATGTTTGTCTGAATTTGGTGACGCGGGCAGTTTCATAGTTTCTTAGCCTATTCAGTCAACAGTAGTGAGTTACGACCATCAGATAATTGTTTACTTTAGTGGTTTTTGTGGGACAGCGCTGGCCGACAGGCTTGGCGTCCGACGAAAGGACGAGCACTCTATACCCAAAGCGTTCGTCGGCCTCCTAAGAAAGTATGTTCTGTGCAGAGATGCGATTTCGACACCCGTACGGCTGACTTTTCCTGCATTGTTTTCCGTGCTGAAAGCTCAAAACGTCCATCAAGTCGAATGGCGGGGCATTTGAATATACAGCTCTAATGGCAGGCCTTCGAAAACAAGTTTCGCGCCTTTGACAACAAAATGACGTCACTTCTGTTTTTAACGAATATGACGTCAAATTATTTTTTCTTCCGACGGAAGTGTTCCCTCCTCACACAGATGGCGCTAAGCCTCATGAACCGCTGATGAACCGCCATGTTTTGAACGTATGGGATTCTATGGAAGCTTCGCTACCAGGATTATTTACTTTCGAAAAACTCTTGGCCTGGGACTGAAGGAAGCGAGTGCATGAGTTTCCAGGCATTCCATCGTCAGATTTGCAGCAATAACTGAGGCGGAGGCACCCATTGCCGTACCGTGGACTTGCCTGTAGAAGAACTTATCGAAGCAGAAGTACGTTTCCAAGGCAAAAGCAGAGGACCCTCTTGAGGTCAGGAACGTCAACGGGCGACCTGTCAGATTCTAGAGCAGAAGTGCATGCTTCCACAGCCATGTCGGTAAGGACAAGCTTCCGAGAGAATCGTTTCCTGGCATGGTCTACAAGATATCGTGCGCAGATTGCGACTACCCATAAATCGGTGAATCGAGCAACTTTAGACAGAGACGGAGGCAGCATCAGAACGATGTCGAAAAGAAACGAACCGTTTCGAATGCCTTTGCCGAGCTTACGGATGCAACGGGCCACTAGATTGGCTGGGAAAAGTCAAGAATTATCGGCCAAGAAAGAAACTTTAAATCACGGCTCTACCTGGAGTCGTTGGGAATACAAAAAATGTCACAGTTTCGCCCTAAGGGCGAAGCAATGAATGCGATAGCAACACAGCAATGTCATACGAAGTAAGGTGAGCGGCTTTGGTAGCAACAACACGCAGAACTGTTGTCGACGCCATCGGCGTTTTGCCCCGCGTTAGCTCAAAATGCGTGCGGCGTTGGTGACTGTTGCTGGAGCCTCTGATATAAATAGGCACTTGGTGCCGCAGCTAAACGTCGCCTCCCTTCCCTCCCCCTCCCCCACGGCTTCTCGCGCGTCGGAAGAAGGCGCGTTTGCTCTACATATATGGTGATTGTAAAGGAGGAAAGAGACGCCTACTTCTGCAGCCCTTAAGCGAGCATGGCGCAGAACGCGCGTTTGTTCTCCGCCGTGCGTTCACTCCCCGTGAAAGACGCGCCCCTCGCGCCCTTTCACTCGCACATACAGCGTTCGGCGCGCGGCGACGATTTCATCTCCAAATGACGTCATACGGAACCTCACGGCGACGGCGACGGCGACGCCGACGGCAGAAATCTGCTTTTGAGTGTCCATATAATTGCTATCGCAATAAAAGCATGGGAGAGATAACTGAACCTTGCGGAGTACCTCTGCTGCCAAGGAGAAGCTGGTCTGATCGTAAATCCCCGGCCGAGAGGGTGGCCATGCGATTGCAGAGGAAGTCACGGATGTAATTGTAGGTTCGCTCTCCCAGGTGGAGGTGGGAGACCTGGTCAAGGATAGCTTCATGGGAAATCCTGTCAAAGGCTTGAGTGAGGTCGAGTCCGAGGATGGCTTTCGTGTTACGGGAACGGTCGTTTAGTACTTGATGTTTGAGCTGCAACATAGCGTTTTGAGTAGAAAGGTGAGGGCGAAATCCAATGATGGTGTGGGGATAGATAGAGTTGTCTTCGAGGTGTGTGTTGACGTTTTTTGCATTTAAAATAAAATGTAAAATCAAGTACGGGTTGGAAGCAGATATTGATTTAATGTCGGCGCTGTCTTTCAAAAGGGTCTCGAAACTTGGTAAGTATCAAGTTTACAACTCTGCGACATAGCAATACTAAACGATAACGCAATTTTGTAATGTGCGCCTAATAACACGTCCAAAGGAGACAAAATAGATTCAGTATAGGTGGCTCTGAAAGATAGCGCTAATTATCGAAGGTGATTGTTTTTTTTTTGCAAAGCCCTTGTAAACGTTGTGAGAAGTGCACGTGGACTGCACACTTACTTCTAAAGAAAATTTGCCCGCCTTACGCGCTCCAATCTAGGTAGACGCTGGAATAATACCCCCCCCCCCCCCCGGCCATGCATCGGCTGTAAATGGCTGTACTGAGCTGCTGACCAACCGTGCTCAGTCCTGGTGAGTGCCATAGCGATTTTGGTGCAGTGTCACGAGTTTGTTAAGTGCGCGCTTCTATTGTGAAAAATATTCCAAGGAAGTATACAAAGCAAGGTCATTCAAAATATTTCAAATATGTCGCAAATAAACGTTGCAGTATTAAAATTTCTGGCAACGTTTACAATAATATGTGGTGCACTTCTATAATCACCGTGCTGTGGTAGCAAATAATTGGTCAAAACGAACACGTCTAGATGAAATGCCATGATGTGCTGCTCTCCCCCCAAAGTGCATATCATTATAGCGCCAATTTTAGCTATAGCTTTTGAGCGTGTATAGGTATTTAATTTGAAAGAGCGATGAAATGAACGATTCAGTCTCACAACTTCGGAGTACACGACGGTGAAAAGTGTTATAAGAAATTGATGCGCTTGTGATACTATAGTTTTTTACTACTTGATTGAACAGCTGACAGCGGAATTGTGATGCAGCTTAATGTGCAGATTTTGGTAGGAGCGAAAAACTGTGAAATAACGTGCTGGCGTGGAGGTTGAACTAGCATCGTGCGAAAAACGCCGATTGTGACAGCCTGCAGAAAACCGCACAGGTAAAAACCCGAGCGATCTTTTGCCACAAAAATATATCATCGGACTCACCTATTCATCTATCCGAAACTAACGCTCACACTAAATTTGCGCAGCTGCTCAGCGTAGGCACACGTTTTCCTGTTACCCGTCACGGTAGCTAAGTGGCTATAGCATCGCGCTGCTGATCTCGAGATCGCGGGTACGATAGGATGGAAACGCAACAACGATCGTGTACTTAGATTGATATGTATCTTAAAGATCCCAGGTGGCCGTAAATAATCCGGAGTCTCCACCTACGGTCTGCTTCATAGTTTAGGCCTGTACAACCCTTGGATTCATTTTTCATTTTTCAGTTTTTTTTCAATTAACATGGTTAAAGGCCTTAGGTCTTGCATGTATGCTGCCTTCAATCTAGCACATTTTTGACGTTTGCTTCATGTTGTTTTCGTGAAATACGTATAGACGCTACGACTGGACGTACAGCGCAACGACACATGTGCAGCTAATGCAAATGTACGCCTTACAGGATGGTAACATGACAGACCAAAGGAAAGGCAGTGCATGTACGTGTTTTGAAGTACAGGCTGTGTGACCAGTATGAATGCTAGAACCGTATAAAGCAGCGGAAAGAATTGAAATGCATATTTTATACATATATGTGGATAAGGATCTGCACATATATCTTCGAGACGTTTTTACAAAATGTTTTCTCGCCGCCTTAGCAAGATGATAGCTTAAACCAGCTTAACAAGATGCCTTCAAGCCGTCCTTGGCTAGACGTCTTCAAGACGTACATGTAAAGACGTTTTGTAGCGGTCTTGAATAGTTGTAGACGTTCTAGTTCATTTTGGCTGGTCGAAGACGGCTACAAAACGTCTTGTGTTCAGTGGGGTGGGCCTTCCTAATTTGGTTGCACCTGGGTTATTATAGCCCCTCTACCTCTCGGCGATGTTTTTTTTTTTTTTGCTGGTGTCAGACGCCACTCCATGCCTGAAAATGTAGTAGACTGGAGGAGGATTGAAACTTACGACCTTGAAATTAGAAGCTGGCTGTTCTACCTCTGCCCCACTCTGCTCCTTCGCAACCTGTGTACCGTCAAAAAACTTCTTTGAAGCCCGTTCGTTTGATAACCATGTTAGTATGGTTGGGAATTTCCCATACGCTGGTAAAGGTTACGTGATAAGACGTGACTCTTTTTCATGGTGTTTGAAGTAGGCGACGTGCGTACCATCGCAGAGCTTCTTCGAAGCCCGTTCGTTTGATATCCATTTCAATATGGTTCGGAATCATCCATGGGCCAGCGAAAGATACGTGAGGTCACGTGACAGCCTTTCTCACCTGGTTTGATGTTTGTAACGTGTGTTAACATTTGTAACGCAAAGCTTCTTTGCAGCCCGTTCGTTTAATATTCATGTCAGTCAGCATGGTTGGGAATTACCCATGGGCTGGTAAATGTTGCGTGATGCCACGTGACCCTTTTAACAGCAAAGCTGTTAAAGCCAGCCGTAATTTGTGGTTCGTATCAAGAACACGCACCTGCCGTTTTTAGACATTTGTATGACCCTAGGCGAGTGACATGTTTGCTGGCACTATAGGTCCTGAGTGCAAAAAGATTTACTCCCGTTCGATTCTGCGAATTTTAAACTTGTCAAAAGGGCTATAGCGATGACGTGTCTTCGGTCTGCGCTCATGAAGTCATGCGAACACACGATGGAAGAGAGCTTTCACTTGCAAGAATCGCGGCTGGTTGCAGCCGGCTTCCCTTCTTTGGTCCTTATCGCTGTGTCGGAGACGCTGCTCCAGAGGTTGAAGGGCGTTAGCAGAGGGTAAGGTTAGCAGCAGAGAAATAAGAAAAGACCGCTACTTGCATCGTGGTCTCGGACAACCTCAAATGGTTACCAATCGGCACGACGTGCCTGTGCTTTTCTCGGCGCCTAATAAGCTGTCAAGGCTCTGCCTCTCAAAGGGCCTGTGTGCACAAAGGAGCACACCAATGCTTTTCTGCGCTGTGCCGTTGGCACAGTCTACGAGATACCTCGGGTATTAAAAAAAATTAAATTATTGGGTTTTACGTGCCAAAACCAGTTCTGATATGAGGCACGCCGTAGTGGGGGACTCCGGAAATTTAGACCACCTGGGGTTCTTTAACGTGCACCTAAATCTAAGTACACGGGTGTTTTCGCATTTCGCCCCCATCGAAATGCGGCCGCCGTGGCCGGGATTCGATCCCGCGACCTCGTGCTCAGCAGCCCAACACCATAGCCACTGAGCAACCACGGCGGGTTATACCTCGGGTATGCGGCCGAGTATATATCGGCCAAACTGGACGTTACACTGACAACCGGTTAAGGCAGCACAAATTATCGATGAAAAACGGTACAGGTTCGCACTTGCCCTTACATTGTGCTTCGTATAGCTGCGAGCCGCAGTTTGGGGAAACGCGTCTACTAGGTAAGGGTCGGGGAACGCTGGCACGCGAATTGCTGTGGGCGTTTTTCCCAAAGAAAAAAAGTCGCAGTTTCACCCGAAAGGCGAAGCATCGATTGCGATAGCAAATTAGTGGACAGCTATACCAAATAAGGATAGTTGTTTTATCGGCCGTATAAAGTTGTAAATATTTGCTTACTAACTCAATAAGAAGCAATAAAACGACACCGACCAAAAGAAAAGCTAAAAATTGAATAAAATACGATAAAAGACGTTTCGGCTTCGCTACGGAAGCCTTGTTCACAATAGGGTGAAGGAAAATTCGTAGAAGCTTAAGTATTCTTCAGCACGTGACGCAAACAGCGCGTGTACGACGGGGGGAGGGTTCCCTCACTTCGATTGAGCGTGTGACGTGTTTTTTGTATTTCCAACGACTCCAAATAGAGCCGTGATTTCAAGTTTCTTCCTTGGCCGATAATTGTTGACTTTTCCCAGCCAATCTTGTGGCCCGTCGCATCCGTATGCTCGGCAAGGGTATTCGAAACGGTTCGTTTCTTTTCTACATCGTTCCTGATGCTGCCTCAGTCTCTGTCTAAAGTTGCCCGATTCACCGATTTATGCCTAGTCGCAATCTGCGCAGGGTATCTTGTAGACTACGCCAGGAAACGATTCTCTCGGAAGCTTGTCCTTACCGCCCACGAGTGCGTGTCTCAGCTTACACACAGGCACGTGTGCAACCTCAACGTCATAACTGCGCAGAACACGAGACAAGGTTTCGCTTATCCCAGGAACGTAGGGTATGCAACACGTTTTCTTGGTCGGGGATTAGCCGGTCGGACGGACAGGCGGCGTTCCACTGCATTTAAAAACGACGTGGGATAGCCGCTTGCCGAGAGATCGCCACGCACGCGGTCCAAGTCGGTGAAACAATCTTCTGCTTTGGTGCAAATGTGGTTCGTACGGTTGAACAGGGAGGCAACAACTGACCTTTTGTGACCGTCAGGGTGAACGGAGTGAAAGTTTAGGTAGCGGCCAGTGCGAGTGTCCTTTCGGTATACGTTGAACGAAAGCGTTCCATCGAATCTATTGTCAAGCACTTCCAAAAATGGGAGTCTATTGTCGACCTCCGTTTCTACTGTGAATTGGATGGCCTTTTCCTGACAGTTGAGGTGCGCAGTGAACGAAGTCAAGGCGCTGCGCCGAATCACGCAAAAACAGTGATCCACATAGCGCAGAAAAACCAAGGCCGATACACATAGGTCGCGAAGCTTCGGGCGAAAAGCGGTTCAGAACAAATTGTCACCGACATCAGCAAGGGTGGTTATGGGAACAGCGATTAAAGCGCGACTAGGTTTGGATGAAACAAGCATTGTGAAAGAAAAAAGCGTTTTTTAATTAAAGCGAGGCACAGTTAGAGTCATTCAACGAAAATAAAATTCCTAATCAACTTTACGTACGCATGGTGAGAAAAGAACAACTCTATTTTACATGATCATTATCAATAAATACTTTATTTCAGCGCCCACCGTAAGAGCGCCCACTGATAGCGGCGGGCGTTGATGCCGCTCTGACTTGCAATGCAATACAGCTCTTGAAGTGGGCAGAAAGGCGCGCTCGTAATGTTCACCTGTTACAAATTACAATACGCCCCGCTCACACGTGTTGCTTTTGCTTTTCGATGTTTGTCTGAATTTGGTGACGCGGGCAGTTTCATAGTTTCTTAGCCTATTCAGTCAACAGTAGTGAGTTACGACCATCAGATAATTGTTTACTTTAGTGGTTTTTGTGGGACAGCGCTGGCCGACAGGCTTGGCGTCCGACGAAAGGACGAGCACTCTATACCCAAAGCGTTCGTCGGCCTCCTAAGAAAGTATGTTCTGTGCAGAGATGCGATTTCGACACCCGTACGGCTGAACTTTTCCTGCATTGTTTTCCGTGCTGAAAGCTCAAAACGTCCATCAAGTCGAATGGCGGGGCATTTGAATATACAGCTCTAATGGCAGGCCTTCGAAAACAAGTTTCGCGCCTTTGACAACAAAATGACGTCACTTCTGTTTTTAACGAATATGACGTCAAATTATTTTTTCTTCCGACGGAAGTGTTCCCTCCTCACACAGATGGCGCTAAGCCTCATGAACCGCTGATGAACCGCCATGTTTTGAACGTATGGGATTCTATGGAAGCTTCGCTACCAGGATTATTTACTTTCGAAAAACTCTTGGCCTGGGACTGAAGGAAGCGAGTGCATGAGTTTCCAGGCATTCCATCGTCAGATTTGCAGCAATAACTGAGGCGGAGGCACCCATTGCCGTACCGTGGACTTGCCTGTAGAAGAACTTATCGAAGCAGAAGTACGTTTCCAAGGCAAAAGCAGAGGACCCTCTTGAGGTCAGGAACGTCAACGGGCGACCTGTCAGATTCTAGAGCAGAAGTGCATGCTTCCACAGCCATGTCGGTAAGGACAAGCTTCCGAGAGAATCGTTTCCTGGCATGGTCTACAAGATATCGTGCGCAGATTGCGACTACCCATAAATCGGTGAATCGAGCAACTTTAGACAGAGACGGAGGCAGCATCAGAACGATGTCGAAAAGAAACGAACCGTTTCGAATGCCTTTGCCGAGCTTACGGATGCAACGGGCCACTAGATTGGCTGGGAAAAGTCAAGAATTATCGGCCAAGAAAGAAACTTTAAATCACGGCTCTACCTGGAGTCGTTGGGAATACAAAAAATGTCACAGTTTCGCCCTAAGGGCGAAGCAATGAATGCGATAGCAACACAGCAATGTCATACGAAGTAAGGTGAGCGGCTTTGGTAGCAACAACACGCAGAACTGTTGTCGACGCCATCGGCGTTTTGCCCGCGTTAGCTCAAAATGCGTGCGGCGTTGGTGACTGTTGCTGGAGCCTCTGATATAAATAGGCACTTGGTGCCGCAGCTAAACGTCGCCTCCCTTCCCTCCCCCTCCCCCACGGCCTCTCGCGCGTCCGAAGAAGGCGCGTTTGCTCTACATATATGGTGATTGTAAAGGAGAAAAGAGACGCCTACTTCTGCAGCCCTTAAGCGAGCACGGCGCAGAACGCGCGTTTGTTCTCCGCCGTGCGTTCACTCCCCGTGAAAGACGCGCCCCTCGCGCCCTTTCACTCGCACATACAGCGTTCGGCGCGCGGCGACGATTTCATCTCCAAATGACGTCATACGGAACCTCACGGCGACGGCGACGGCGACGCCGACGGCGACGGCGACGCCGACGGCAGAAATCTGCTTTTGAGTGTCCATATAATTGCTATCGCAATAAAACAAGTTGTCGCAGTTTCACCTGAAAGGCGAAGCATCAATTGCGATAGCAAATTTGAAGAGAGCTATACGGAGTAATGATAGCAGCTTCATCAGCTGTATAAACTTGGACATGCAGCAGCACCGGCAACACGCAGAACTGTTGTCGACGCCGTCGGCGTTTTGCCCGCGTTCGCTCAAAATGCGTGCGGCGTTGGTGACTGTTGCCGGAGCCTCTGATATAAAAAAATGTCACAGTTTCGCCCTAAGGGCGAAGCAATGAATGCGATAGCAACACAGCAATGTCATACGAAGTAAGGTGAGCGGCTTTGGTAGCAACAACACGCAGAACTGTTGTCGACGCCATCGGCGTTTTGCCCGCGTTCGCTCAAAATGCGTGCGGCGTTGGTGACTGTTGCCGGAGCCTCTGATATAAATAGGCACTGCGTGCCGCAGCTAAACGTCGCCTCCCCCACGGCCTCTCGCTCGTTGGAAGAAGGCGCGTTTGCTCTACATACATGGTGATTGTGAAGGAGAACAGAGACGCCTACTTCTGCAGCTAACCACTTACCAGCCCTTAAGCGAGCACGGCGCAGAACGCGCGTTTGTTCTCCGCCGTGCGTTCACTCCCCGTGAAAGACGCGCCCCTCGCGCCCTTTCACTCGCACATACAGCGTTCGGCGCGCGGCGACGATTTCTTCTCCAAATGACGTCATACGGAACCTCACGGCGACGGCGACGGCGACGCCGACGGCGACGGCGACGCCGACGGCAGAAATCTGCTTTTGAGTGTCCATATAATTGCTATCGCAATAATAGGCACTTGGTGCCGCAGCTAAACGTCGCCTCCCCCACGGCCTCTCGCGCGTCGGAAGAAGGCGCGTTTGCTCTACATACATGGTGATTGTGAAGGAGAACAGAGACGCCTACTTCTGCAGCCGTTAAGCGAGCACGGCGCAGAACGCGCGTTTGTTCTCCGCCGTGCGTTCACTCCCCGTGAAAGAGGCGCCCCTCGCGCCCTTTCACTCGCACATACAGCGTTCGGCGCGCGGCGACGATTTCTTCTCCATTGACGTCATACGGAACCTCACGGCGACGGCGACGCCGACGGCAGAAATCTGCTTTTGAGTGTCCATATAATTGCTATCGCAATAAAAAAAAAAACATGTTACACGCTCAATGGAAGTGAGAGAACCCTTCCCCGTGTACACGTGCTGTTTGCTTCAAGTGCTAAAGAATACATAAGCTTCCGCGAATTTCCCTTCACGCTATTGTGAACAAGGCTTCCGTAGCGAAGCCGAAACGTCTTTTATTCAATTTTTAGCTTTTTTTTGGTCGGTGTATGTCGTTTTATTGCTTCATGTTTCATCCCGACCAGACAGGCTTCCATGGAACCCTCGACTTCACTAACTAAATAAACGAGCACGGTGTCACGCGCGCACAGGTAAACATGAACACATGTCGTTCGAAGACTGCCGGAGCTCGTCAAAACGCTGGAGTGATAAAGCGCGCCAGCGGTAGCGAGCAAATTGACCTTCGCGATGGCTCTCGCTTCAACGCGAACTAAACGTCGAAAGCGCATATACGATGCTACCGGCACTTGGCGAATGCACTTTGGCCCATCGCAGATCGCTTTCAATGTGAGGCTCCCGCGCTCGCCCTCTTTGGTCGCGTCGCAGATCGCTTTCATGATAGCTCCATGAGCAGCAGCCGCGTAAGCAGAACGCACCCTCCCACCCCCTCCCGCCTCCGTGGCCTTCTCCCCGTTCCTTGCGTGTGAACGAAGACCGTGCGCTTCCGGCCGCCTTCCTCTCTCGCGTGCGCGAGATTAGGCTGCGGTTGCCGGCTCACCCTCGGACGCTTTCACTCGCACACACAACGCACGTTGTGCCGCGACGATTTTATCGCCGTTAGACTTTATACGGAATATCACTACGACGGCGACGGCAAAAAAGTTGTCGCCGTTTCACCTGAAAGACGAAGCATCAATTGCGATAGCAAATTTGTAGAGAGCTATACGGAGTAATGATAGTAGCTTTATCAGGTGTATACCCTTGGACATGCAGCAGCACCGGCAACACGCAGAACTGTTGTCGACGCCGTCGGCGTTTTGCCCGCGTTCGCACAAAATGCGTACGGCGTTGGTGACTGTTGCCGGAGCCTCTGATATAAATAGGCACTTGATGCCGCAGCTAAACGTCGCCTCCCTTCCCTCCTCATCCCCCCCTCCCCGCCACGGCCTTTCGTGCGTCGGAAGAAGGCGCGTTTGTTCTACATATATGGTGATTGTAAAGGAGGAAAGAGACGCCTTCTTCTGCAGCCCTTAAGGAAGCACGGTGCAGAACGTGCGTTTGTTTTCCGCCGTGGGTTCACTCCACGTGAAAGAGCGCGTCCCTCGTGCCCTTTCACTCGCACAAACAGTGTTCGGCGCGCGGCGACGTTTGGCGCTGAGCCGTGCTCCCTCAAGGGCTGCAGAAGATAGCGCCAACCTTTCCCTTTCCCTCAAGAACCACTTATCATCATCGGCGACGATTTCATCTCCACTGACGTCATACGGAACCTCACGACAACGGCGACGCGACGGCGACGCCGACGGCAGAATTCTGCTTTGGAGTGTCCATATAATTGCTATCGCAAGAAAATGCGCTTGGAGTGTCCATATAATTGTTATCGCAATAAAAGGGCGATGCTTGTGTCATTGTCGCGTCGGTCTCATTGCACAATAATGAGTACCAATTTTTAGATGCACTGTGGTGATTTGTAAAATGTTTTTTTTCTGCCCATGCTTGTGCGCATGGTTTTCTGCGCATGGTTCTGCGCATGCCAATCCTGCGAGTATAAGATATGGGCGTTTCTATGTAATAAATTCAGTTGCAAGTTGGCACTCTTTCTGTCGCTTCTTGCCTTTTAGTTTTGTTGCGCCAGAACCACATTTCAAGCATGAACCAACTAGGCCAACATCGCATTCTGCTGTGCACCATCACATAGTTTTTGCGATTCCCGTTCGTTTGATATCCATGTCAGCATGGTTGGGACTGACCCATGGGCTGGTAAATGTTACGTGATCATACGAAGCTTGAGCATGTGATCGAACGTTTGGCGAGCCAAACGGAGCTTCTCAGGGGACATGCGACGTGGTGTGTCATGGACGGGAGGACCATTCGTAGTTATATGATGGAGCATGTCATGCTGAGCCGCAGTGTCCGCCTTTGCTTGGCGCGTAAGTTCTGGAAACTTATTCAGTATTGCCACAAAGCGAGATGTTCCGGTTGGCCCGACCAAGGTAGGGCTTAATGAGGGGTGTCTTGAGGGCTTGCTTGAACAGGAGGTGCTTGAACACAGCCAGCAAGGTCTGCGACACAGCCTGGCTGGCTGTGTCGCAGACCTGGCTGGCTTGCGACACAGGATCATATAAGCGTCGGTTGCGCACGTCTACCAAAATAGCAAAGTAATGGAGGAAATCGGCCCCGAGGATTCCAAATTTTACATCGGCAAGTATAAAAATCCAATGAAATGTTCTTTTTAGGTATAGGTTGAGAGAGAGCGAGCGATGTCCGTAAGTAGCGATCGTTGTGTTGTTTACTGCTTGTAATGGAGATGAGCTCGGGCACTTACGGTCAGCTGGAGACGTAGGGATAATTCTCACCTCTGCGCCTGTGTCTAAAAGGAAACGGACGCCACAACTACGTTCGGTGATCAAGAACACTGAGGGGCGACTTTCCGTCGCTAATGCAGCATTGGTCGCCCTCAATGCTGGCCTCTGACGTTTCCCGGACATTCACAGGGCGCAACGCATTTGCGCGCAGCATCGCAATGTTTCCTGTGGTACCAGCACCAACGCAGTCGCGGCTGCTGTAGCGGTGCGACGCGCTGCTTCAGAGGGCGCGAGGTGCGTGCCCGCAAAGCTGCCAGTGTGAGGCGCGCGATCTTTTTACGAAGCTTGAGGTTGGGAGAGGGGGCACTCCGCACTTACACGTTAGCGGGTTGTGGCTGCCATGATAGTGTCAGCGATGGCGGCCATCTTGCCGATATACTTTTCAGTCACTGTAGCAAGCGCCACGCGCACGTTGTTGGGCGGACGCTGAAGAAATATCTCGCACAGCGACGTGCTGTCGAAACCTGTAATGCTTCCCACAAGACGCTGCATGTGGCGCAGTAGGTGAGATAGTGTGCGGTCGCCAAGGTCCGTGTCGTTCAGGAGCTGCCGTAACCGTCCGGGTTCGGATAATGTGAGGCGTCAAATGAGTGTCGCCCTCAAAGTTTGGTAGGTGTTCCCCGCAGGAGGAGCGAGAAGCGAATCGCAGACCTGGCTTGCTGTAGCTGGCGGCGAGCTACTCACGATGTTATGGTAGCGCGTAAGGTCGGTTGTGATGCGCCCGGCAGCGAATTGTGCCTCGACTGAACCAGAGCTTAGGGTGGGTGGGCCAAAAGGGGGGCAGCTTCAATTGAACTGCAGACACGGCAGGCGCGTCGGAGTCGCTGTGCGTGTTCATGTTGCGTCACCATTGTGGGTTGCTGGCGCGGGTGAAGAGCAATGAAAACGTGAGCGATGAGTTCCAAACAAAAACTAAACTGTTTATTCTCTCACAAGGCGCGTTGCCCAACAGACTTGCCTGTCAGGTGCATAACCATGGTGTCACCATGTGGCGCTATAAACTATCAATTGAAACGCGCGTCAGTTATAGCGGAAGGCGTTCACTACAATGTCTTCCTAAAATGCGATCCGTTCGTAAAGGTTGAGCCATTTGTCGACGTCAACCCCATCCTGGCCGGAAAGCACGCCAGGATCACGAGCAGGAGGCAGAACGATGTAGGTCGGAGCCACGGGAGGGGCAGGGGGTGAAGACGATGTGCCTGCACCGACTGACATGTTCGCAAGCGTGATGAGGCGGCCGTTGCGGAGCTCCGTGATCTAAAGAGGGAACTACCCCGCACCTCCACCAAAAAGATGTTACGTAAAACGACACAAGGCGGGACTATTTACACTGTATTTACAGTATGGGAGAGACACAGTAGCCAAGATGGTGGACAGCCACCAGCACCAGAGAGAGCCGTCTTCTTCGTTGTCTGCACCAGGCTGAATGTCTCTCTCGTAGCATTACCCCCGGCGGTGGAAGCGCCGTCTCGGCGCACTTCACACATTGTCGTTAGGAGGAGGGCGGTAGGCTTTCAGTCTGCTGACGTGAACTATGTCAATGGGAGCGATCGCAGGCGGTAAAGTCGGAGAGACGGGAACAATCTCGTAGGTGACGTCCGTGACCTGGCGGACGATTCGGTAAGGACCCGTGTATCGAGATAACAACTTTTTTCGGATAAGCCAACACGACGGAAGCCACAGGAGAACTAAGGCACCGGGTGAGAAGCGAACGTCGTGATGCCGGCTGTCAGAGAGGCGCTTCTGGGTCGCTTGCGAGGCCAACAGCCTAGAGCGGGCGATCTGACGCGCGTGATCGGCACGAGCGATGGCATCACGTGCATATTCGCTAGGCGGCGCGGCAGCAGCCGGTAGTAGGGTGTCCATTGGTAACGTCGGTTCACGGCCAAAAAGCATATAAAAGGGCGAATAACCGGCGGTATCGTGACGCGATGAATTGTACGCTAAGGTCACGTAAGGTAACGCCAGGTCCCAGTCACGGTGGTCAGCTGAAACATACATTGAGAGCATGTCCGTGAGGGTGTGATTTAGTCGCTCGGTGAGGCCATTGGTTTGGGGATGGTAGGCAGTGGTCAACTTGTGCTGCATTGAGGAGGAGCACAATAGATCGTCGATTACTCGTGATAAAAATGCGCGGCCTCGATCTGTGAGCAATTGGCTAGGGGCGCCATGGTGCAGAATAACATCGTGCAGCAAGAAATCGGCAACGTCAGTAGCACTGCTGGTGGGGAGCGCTCGAGTGATTGCATACCTGGTCGCATAATCGATAGCAACGGCGACCCACTTGTTGCCGGACCGTGACTCAGGAAAAGGACCGAGAAGGTCCAAACCAACACGGAAGAATGGTTCGGTCGGGAGGGAGAGCGGCTGAAGCAGTCCAGCCGAGGGTGCGGCAGGACGTTTCCGACGTTGGCATTTGTCGCAGGAGGTCACGTAACGTCGAACAGACCGGGCGAGACCGCGCCCAAAGAAGCGGCGCCGGACACGGTCGTACGTGCGGGACACACCAAGGTGACCAGCAGTTGGTTCGTCGTGAAGCTCACGCAGTACCGTTGAACGCAGCTGTTTAGGCACAACGAGAAGCAGCTCAGGGCCATCTGATTAGACGTGACGACGGTAAAGTGTGCCATTCACGAGGACGAACGTGCGCAGTGAGGCAACGTTAGGTGCGGATTCCAGCCGATCAATGAGCGATCGCAAAGAAGCATCACGGCGTTGTTCGTCGCCAATCTGGAGAAACTGAGACATAGACATAACGCACGGGGTTAGTTTCGATGTCCGGTCCCTCTGGTTGGTCAACAGGGTAGCGGGACAAGCAGTCCGCGTCCAGATGGAGGCGGCCAGACTTGTAGGTAACTGAGTAAGAGTACTCCTGAAGTCGCAGCGCCCAACGACCAAGTCGTCCAGTAGGATCGTTCAGTGAAGAAAGCCAACAGAGAGCGTGATGATCGGTGAGAACACGGAAAGGGCGGCCATACAAGTACGGACGGAGTTTCGAAACCGCCCAGACAAGGGCAAGACATTCCCGTTCCGTAATAGAGTAATTGCGTTCAGATTTCCATAGGAGACGGCTTGCGTACGCAATAACATGGTCAGCGCCTCGT
This sequence comes from Dermacentor silvarum, assembly GCF_013339745.2. NCBI lineage: Eukaryota > Metazoa > Arthropoda > Arachnida > Ixodida > Ixodidae > Dermacentor > Dermacentor silvarum. The sequence goes on along the minus strand of NC_051162.1, from coordinate 4,969,650 downwards.
TGGTTTTGGGCTAACACTGCACCGATGCCGTGACCACTAGCATCTGTGCGCACTTCCGTGGCAGCAGCTGGGTCGTTAGGGCGGCGATGAGCTCAGAGAAGGCGTCAGCTTGTAGAGGACCCCAACAAAACGGGACGTCTTGTTTGAGAAGGTCAGTGAGTGGACGTGCGAGCGCCGCAAAGTTTTTCAGAAAACGGCGAAAGTAGGAACAAAGCCCCACGAAACTACGAACGTCATGGACAGACCGTGGAACGGGGAAGTTCGTGACAGCGTGTAACTTCGCTGGGTTCGGTCGGACACCGGAAGCGTCAACGAGGTGGCCGAGGACAGTAATTTGACGAAGAGCGAAGTGGCACTTCGAGGAATTTAGCTGGAGGCCAGCTCGTCGGAAGATTGCTAGAAGGGTCGAAAGGCGCTCTAGATGTGTTGCGAAAGTGGGGGAGAAAATTATCACGTCGTCCAGGTAACATAAACACGTCGACCATTTAAATCCTTGAAGCAGTGTGTCCATCATTCTCTCAAACGTGGCTGGCGCGTTGCAGAGACCGAAATGCATGACCTTGAATTGGTTAAGGCCGTCAGGGGTCACGAAGGCGGTCTTCTCGCGATCCAGGTCGTCTACAGCGATTTGCCAGTAGCCAGATCGAAGGTCCAGGGATGAAAAGAAGGTGGCACCATGGAGGCAGTCGAGGGCGTCGTCAATACGTGGAAGAGGGTACACGTCCCTCTTAGTGATTTTGTTGAGGTGCCGATAATCAATGCAGAAACGCCAGGAACCGTCTTTCTTCTTTACTAATACGACGGGAGAGGCCCAAGGACTAGATGATGGTTCGATGATGTCCTTCGCAAGCATTTTAGCCACTTCTTTTTGAATCACTTGGCGCTCTGTTGCGGACACACGGTAAGGTCGACGGCGAATGGGCAAAGAGTCGCCAGTGTTGATTAGGTGGGCGACAATCTTAGTCTGGCCCAGGGGTCGATCACGAATGTCGAAAATGTCGCTGTATGAGGCCAAAGCGCGGCAAAGAGCGTCGGCATGGTCAGGCGAAAGGTCTGATCCAATCATGTTGCGAAAAATGCTGTCGTCGTAACTTGGTAACGGGGAAACTGCAGCTTCCTCAGGTGCAGTTATGGCGACAACCTCGACGTCATGGTCTGTTATAGCGGTGAGGTGGGCAAGCGACAACTTGTGGGGCAACACTTGGGGGGTCAGACCAAAGTTTAGTAGCGGGAGGAACACACAGTTATCAGCTAATGTCGCGATGGTATGTGGCACAGTAACATTGCGCGTCAGGCGGACGTCTGTAATCGGAGAGACGATATAGTCGCCGTCAGGAACGGGAGGGGTCGATGACAAACACACGTACGTGACGGCTCGTGGCGGTAGGCGAACAACATCGGTGGGGCTTAAGTGGCTGGCGGGCGTTTCGCAGGCATCTGATACAAGAGGAAGATCGAGGCAGAGCGTTTCAGAAGAACAATCAATTAAGGCTGAGTGTGCTGAAAGAAAGTCAAGGCCAAGGATAAGGTCATGGGGGCAGTGAGCAAGGACGGCAAAAAGGACAACAGTGTGACGACCGGCAATGCTCACACGGGCGGTGCACATTCCGATCACTTGAACAGCACCACCATCGGCAACACGTATTGTCTGTGTTGTAGACGGCGTCATAATCTTCTGCAGGCGGCGGTGTAAAGGGGCGCTCATAATAGACAAGTGTGCGCCAGTGTCGATGAGGGCGGTCACAGGAACATTGTCGACTTTGACTTCTAGGAGGCTATGGTGAGTGGGGAGCGTCAGTAGAGGATTTGCGGGGGACGATGGCATTGCAGCTTCACCTCCATAAGCTATCTAGTTTTCCTGCGGCGATCGTCCAGAGAAGGATGGCGAGGAAAAGCGGCGAGGTTGCGGAGAGCGGGATTGGCGGCGTTGCGGCGACGGGGAGCAGGAGAAGCGGCGAACAGGCGCAGTGGCGTTAGAGGGAAGAGGCTCGTGGGAGGACGACGAGTAGTAAGTAGGGGAACCAGCGGCTGGACGTCTGAAAGGAGTAGGGTACATGGAGGTCTGGCGAGATGCGTAGGTCCAACGGCGACGGCAATAACGAGCAATGTGCCCGGCCTGATGACAGGAGAAACAGACGGGCTGATCGTCGTGCGTTCTCCATTCTGCAGGATTGCGGAAGGAGACGGGAGAGGTGTAGGAGCGTCGAGCGGGTCCAGGGGAATAAGGCCGAGCGCCAGGACGAGTCAGTGGGCACGCTGATGGAAGGCCAAGATTGGCAAACTCCTGCCTGACGACAGCTTGATTGAGGGACACCGATGGCTGCGATGGGTCACTGGCATGGGTTGTAAACACGGGGGTTGAATAGGTGCAGGACAGGTGGTTTCAATCTCGCGACGAACAATGCGAGTAACGTGGTCACAGGTGGGCGGAAGGCGAACGGCATCACACGATGAAGTTGCAGCCGTATTGGGCAGCCGGGTGAATCTCTGGGTAATACGGCGGCTCTTCGCGTGTTCAAACCGCCGGCACTCTTTGATGATTGTGTCGACGGTATCAACGTTGGTATAGACGAGCAGGTTAAAAGCATCGTCGGCGATACCTTTGAGCACATGAGAAACCCTCTCGGACTCTGGCATGTGCTCGTCGACCTGGCGGCAAAGAGCGATAACGTCCTGAATGTACGAGACGTATGACTCGGAGGATGTCTGTGCACGAGTTGCAAGTTCATTCCGCGCAGCAAGCTGCCGACCAGTGCTGTCACCGAAAAGGTCGCGGATCTTCTCTTTCAAAGAGTCCCAGCTGGTAATGTCCGCCTCGTGTGTCTCGAACCACACCCACGGTGGGCCATCGAGGTAAAAAAGCACGTTGGAGAGCATAAGGGTCGGGTCCTACCTGCAGATTGGCGCAGATCCGTTCGTAAAGGTTGAGCCATTTGTCGACGTCAACCCCATCCTGGCCGGAAAGTACGCCAGGATCACGAGCAGGAGGCAGAACGATGTAGGTCGGAGCCACGGGAGGGGCAGGGGGTGAAGACGATGTGCCTGCACCGACTGACATGTTCGCAAGCGTGATGAGGCGGCCGTTGCGGAGCTCCGTGATCTAAAGAGGGAACTACCCCGCACCTCCACCAAAAAGATGTTACGTAAAACGACACAAGGCGGGACTATTTACACTGTATTTACAGTATGGGAGAGACACAGTATCCAAGATGGTGGACAGCCACCAGCACCAGAGAGAGCCGTCTTCTTCGTCGTCTGCACCAGGCTGAATGTCTCTCTCGTAGCAATATTTATCGACATTCCCTTCACCGATAAAAGTATATTCAAGAGCGATTTAACAACTCTTGAAACAAGGGATTCATGTAGAAAGCAGAAAAGGACGGTTTGATAAGCTTATTCATTGGGATACATAAAGAAATGCGATTGACAACGCTTATGCGCGGAGCAGTGAGCGCATGCACATCGCAGAAAACGTACTCTTACGCCTAGCACTGCTGCGGCACATCGCACATACAAGTCACGATTTTTGTCTTGCGAACACAATTTCTGACACCAAAAACGAGCGTTTGGGTGAGTCGGACGTAGCAGCCGGCAAAACAGTTCATATGCAGTAGCACATGATGAACGACGATGATATATAGGCAATAATACTTACCGCTGCTGATCGTATATCATCACTTTTCAAAAGGAATGACATTCACCACTCCGCGGCAATGGACCGCCATACACAGAACACACATAGGTAGAAATAGCCTACGCTGGGCGTGAAGAGAGCGGACGCTTATCCTTTAGGTGCCATTTATCTTATCCTTTATCTCTGCGGGTGCTATAACACTAGTAAAAAGCACACGAACGACAAAGTAAACTGTTTCTACCCGCCGTGGTTGCCCAGTGGCTATAGTGTTGGGCTGCTGAGCACGAGGTCGCGGGATCGAATCCCGGCCACGGCGGCAGCATTTTGATCGGAGACAAATGCAGAAAACACCCGTGCGCCGAGATTTAGGTGCACGCTAAAAACCACAAGTCGTTCAAATTAATATGGAGTCCCCCACTACGGCGTGCCTGAAAATCATATGGTGGTTCTGGCAAGTAGAACCCCATAATTTAAAGTAAACTGTTTCTCATGCGGTTGCAGCCTAGGCCTCGCATCCCCGTCTCGCTTCGAGCGAGCGTCATGTTTGCCATGAAGACATCACACCCTCTTGCATCAGCCAATGAGACAGGCGAGCGTGTAAATGGAAAAGGTGCGTACCTTTTTCAAGGCGGAACGTAGCACCTGAACGTCGTGTGGAACGGCTTGTGCGAGTTTCACCCTTTGTACATAGCTAAAAATCTCAGTGAGCACAGCAATTTTTTCCAGAACCAGCATGGATTTCGCCAGGGCTTCTCCTGTGAGACACAACTGGTTGAATTCCATTTCGACCTTGTGTCCGCGATTGATAAAGGATCCGTTGGTGGATTGCGTGTTCTTAGACTTCAGAAAAGCGTTCGACCAAGTCAGTCATCGTTGCTTATCCTACAAGCTAGCCCACCTTGGTCTTCCTGAAAATGTGTCTAAATGGCTGGAAAGCTACCTTTCTTCTCGTAGTCAGCTTACCGTTGTCAACGGCTCAAAATCATCATCAGTTCCCGTCACGTCTGGCGTACCGCAAGGATCGGTGTTAGGCCTCTTGATGTTCTTAATCTTCATCGATGACATATCAGAAGGAATCACTTCGAAAATACGGTTCTATGCAGATGACGGCGTTGTTTATCGCTCAATTGACACTCCAGCTGATATCGAAATTCTTCAATCTGATCTGAATAAAATTTCTGAATGGTGTAGTACCTGGCGCATGGCTCTAAACACAACGAAATGCAATTACATTCATTTCTCGAGAAAAAATCTAGACTCGCCAAGCTCCTATGCTATCAACAATGTCAGTTTACCGCATGTAAAGGAGGCCAAGTACCTTAGTGTATACTTTACGGATACCCTGTCATGGAATGAACACATAATAAAAACCGCAAATAAAGCCAACAGAACCCTTGCATTTTTGGCTCGCGCTTTCCATGCGTGCCCTGAAGGCGTGAAAAAGGTCCTGTACACGTCATACGTTCGTCCTATTCTCGACTACGCGAGTGTACTCTGGGATCCTTATCAACAGAACATATATTTGCTGTAGCGCGTACAAAATCGAGCAGCCAGGTACATAGTCGGTGACTATCGCCGCACAAGTAGCGTCACCGCTATGAAGACCAGATTGCAACTGCAGACTTTGAGCGATCGTAGACGGTATCTTAGGCTGAAGTTCTTTCATATTATGTTCCATGGGCGCTCTGGCATAGACAAAACGAACTACATGCTCGCACCACATTACATTTCGAATCGCCGCGACCATGCTTTTAAAGTTCGGGAGACAACTTCCAGAGGCAATTTGCTGAAGTATTCATTTTTTCGACGAATGGCATCTGAGTGGAACAGGCTTCCTGAAAACGTTGTAAGCATGGCATCTAATTCTCAGTTTTATAAGTGTGTTCAAGCTCTATAGCGCTCCTGTTACCTGATATTGTACTTGTTTTGTTTTCTGTATTGTACTTCTGTACTTGTTTTGTTTTATGCGGGTATCATACCTAGATACTCGCGATCTATTGCCTTTGTTTACCTGCTTGTAAAGCCTGGTTTCGTTTGTGTGACACTGTGTTTAATGTTTGCATCCACAAATGTATAAATATGTCTATATCCCCCCCCCCGCGTTAATGCTCGTGGAGCGAATGCGGGTTTTTGTAATAAATTGTAATAAAATAAAAAGTGCTATGATAATGTAGCAGAAATTCAAGTAGATATACCGCCAAATGTATGCAAGCTTGTTCGTAAGGATAAAATGGCATTCTTCTCGTAATGCAGGCGCCGAGGGAGTCCTTCATCGCAGGCGTTCTGGAATCCACCCAGACGATCTGGTAAGCGCGAATTACTGTTTCTGTCTATTATTGTTTCAGTTCCAGCTATGTTCTTTTACGGCCCGTTAAGTTTTTCGTGGCCGTCTTGTGAGTTGGATGCACCAAAACTTGTTGCTTTTTTCGGTGCGCACCTAATCGCTTTCGCATATATGTGCGTGAGAAATATGAAAGAAAAGACCCAAATTGATCTTAAGGAGGCGCAGTGTCTTAGCGCACGTGTACTGAGTAAAAGTGCCCACGGAGACGAGAAAATTCAACGAGAAAAATGCACTTGTGGCTAGTTTGAATCCTCTTATTAGAAATAATTGTTGCTTAAGTACTAATCGGCTCTTTCCTCTCATAATGTTCACAACCGTACGTAGGGATGTTGACGCTTCTCATAGTCTTTCAGTTTTCTAATCTATATGTTATACGAATCAATCGGCAAGATTGACTGCGCCAATGAATCCAGGTGTGATCGAAATTGTCGGTGTTATTAGCCTAATTCATAATTTAAAAATTCGTCATCGTCTATGCCCGATTCACTAAACTCCAAAATAGTCAACTATATTCAAGTTTCTCCTTTGTTATTTTGTCTAGTATATTTGCACAGTCATTAGAGTGATTCATCCTGCCCAACGACTGGCCAACGTGGTTCCAGTCCACAAGTCACGCCTATTACCAGCCGATCTCATTATAACAAGCATTCCCTGTAAATTATTAGAACCGATAGCATATTTTCAATTAGCAGATTTTTTTAGAACATTTGTCTTTTAACACGTCTCAGCATCAATTAAAAAAATTATTTTCATGTGAAACGGAACTCTTAACTTTCACTCACAACCTGTTTACAAATGCTGATCCAGGAATTGACACCGACTGTATACTTCTAGGTTTTATCAAAGCATTTGTAGCTATTTAGATTATTAATTTTCTTTCTAACGATGCGTTAGGTAATAGCTGTTCTTCAAGTCTTTCTGTGTAACATCTGGCGTACAGCAAGAGTCGGTTCTTCGCTTTTGTCGTACCTAACTGTAACTGTAACTGTTGGGCTGATTTGAGATAACCATTGGTTCGTGACAGTTGTGTGCTTGTAAAACTGCTTGTGATTGTGAGAGTTGTCCGGCCTACAATGCCGAGGGGCGGAGAAGGGAATTCTTGTGTGAACCGAATGGCTTAAAACGGGGAATTCGGCCATGTTTTGGGGGGAGAGCGATGGGTAGCGATGAGAGAGCCGGAGTCGATGACTCCGCAAGCTGTTGGCGAATTGTACATATGTAAATAAACGTGTACATACGGAGGAGTTGTTGCGAGCCTTGTATGCAACGTGTAGCCTGACAACGAACGAAAGATTGAGGGTTAGGAGCCCGGATCAACGAGGGTGCCATCAGGAGCGACAGACCAGCAACGGCCTGAACTCGAACGGCGACACCCCCACGACCATGGACGAAAACATAACTGGCGCAGTCGGACAGGATCGTCAAGGCAACTTTCTGCTACTCGGTGAGCGACACTCCGCTTATGCAAGCTCTGGAGTAAGCGGAACAATATCTTAGTGAGAAGTTCCGAAAGCTGCGGCTACAAGTGAGCGGGACGACATCTAAGTGAGAGGTTCCGAGAGCTGCGGCTCGACAAGTGAGCGGAACGACATCTAAGTGAGAGGTTCCGATAGCTGCGGCTACAAGTGATGCGGAACGACATCCAAGCGAGAGGTTCCGAGAGCTGCGGCTCAAGAAGTGAGCGGGACGACATCAAAGTGAGAGGTTCCGAGAGCTGGGGCTCGACAAGCATCAAACCTCCCCTTTACATGCAAAAGCGAAGTTCTTCGCTTTTGTTTATGTTGAAAGACGAGATAAAAAAATTCGCAAGGTAGGCTCGACGCACACAATTCGGGATAGGGAGAGTTTTAATTTATTCATTACATGGGGGGGGGGGGTTCAAGTGAGTACATCAACCTTATTACACACAATATAAATCGAAAACAAGAATACAAACAAGAAAACGCAACCGTGGGTAATATTAATCAAGATATCCAGCCAGAATACATCAGCTACCATCGAATACGTCGCATCAGCCAAACACATCGATGGCGAGTACAGCACATTTTATAAATAACCATTAGAACACTGATAACTTCATTGAAAAAATAAACAACACTGCATACATATTGCGTACAAAAACCGTAAATGAAACTAAGACAGTCAAATACAGATTAGCAATGTTTTTCACTTCGAAAATATAGTCCATGATGATGTAGGGCTGTTGAACAGACGGCGCCCATCCTGTCGATTTCCCTCGTACTGGTCCTCTTCAAAGTGTTTCTAAGTACAAGTAAAACAACAAAAGTGATTATTGGTAAGAAAAGTTGCCTTGTAAATACAGAGAACCCATTACAGTGCCTAAAAATAAATTTTCGCAAAAGTAATGCTGTATTACCTCGCTTCACATGTTTCGAAGAAATGCACAGGCTACAACAGACACCATGCCAGAAAGCGCCGAAACATTTTGGTCCCATGATGCCCCTTAACTCTACTACACCTGGGCATACCTTGCACAGACATTTAAAGACCGTCACAGTACCCACTACGATCGGCAATGAGCACGAATGACCATCGGCTTACGAGCACCACGCTACAAATATTTTCGTCTAAAAAATCAGCTATATAACGTAACCACCTGAGATGCGCAAGATATCTGCTGAGAAATCAGAGAAAATGACAATGCTTCGCTTGCCACGTACACAACTGCCGCTCTCCCCAGAAAAAGCACTGCGTTCCAAATAACCAGTAGCGAAAAAAAAAATTCTGGAAAAAAAAAGACGAGAGACACACGATGTTTGCTTCCCGTGAAAAAGTAAAATAGGGGGTTTACATGACGATTTGTAGCTAATGTAAGACTATTTCGCGGCGAAGCATTTTCGTCAGTCCTTCAAATAAGGGTACTACTCGCATAGACTGCGCCGATCAAAACTGCAAAAGCCTATGCGACGTGCGCTCGCATACCATAGGCTACTCAGACAGCATCGGTGCAGTGCTTAGTTCGTGAGCGAACGTAGGTACGTGAGCGAGGATCAGAGAATGCTTTCTTATTTAAATGAAAAACACGGTGCGATAGTCTAAACTTTCTTGACACTTACCTCGCAAATGTAGGAGCTATCCGTTGCCTTCCAGTGATACCGCTTTACTTGGGCTTCCCATCTCTTCCTTCGCTCTGGGTCCCGGGGGAAGCGTAAACAATGAAGCCCTTTACGCGTCGATCCGGTGCACTTGGGAACACAACAGCCCGTCATGTCGACTTGATGCACTTGACAAGCTTGTCATTCATGCGGCTGAACACTGGCCAGCAAGTAGAAGCGTCAGCGAAACATCCGCGCGCACTGTGTCTCGAACTAAGCACCGGCACCAAGCAATCGCAACCGCTCGCTGTGATTCAAGATGGCGTCGCAGCGAGAAAGCGGCGGCGCGGGGGCGGTCAAAGGATGGCACCACCCTGAACGGCGGCGCTGGCACCCTATCGCAAAAGGCGGATAGGACGCGCCGCCGCCACTGTAAAACATTCCAGTACACTGTACTTGTGCCTGACCAGCGGGGAGAGTGCGCTCACTTGACATGTTCGTTTCGTCACGTTTCGCTCGGGGCTGCAGTGTCACGCCCGTCCAGAAAACACGTAGCGTTTGCTTATCTCGGCAAAGCGAAATTGCGGGCGACGTCTCGCGCGCCTTTCGAATTTGGCCTCAAGGTAAGGAAAAGGAGAGGAAACGCAGGTTTGGGGGTTTGTAAAGGTTGGACAATAAAAAGTTGTCGCAGTTTCACCTGAAAGGCGAAGCATCAGTTGCGATAGCAAATTTGTAGAGAGCTATACGGAGTAATGATAGTGGCTTTATCAGGTGTATAACCTTGGACATGCAGCAGCACCGGCAACACGCAGAACTGTTGTCGACGCCGTCGGCGTTTTGCCCGCGTTCGCACAAAATGCGTGCTGCGTTGGTGACTGTTGCCGGAGCCTCTGATATAAATAGGCACTTGGTGCCGCAGCTAAACGTCGCCTTCCTTCCCCTCCCCGCCACGGGCTTTCGCGCGTCGGAAGAAGGCGCGTTTGTTCTACATATATGGTGATTGTAAAGGAGGAAAGAGACGCCTACTTCTACAGAACGCGCGTTTGTTCTTCGCCGTGCGTTCACTCCCCGTGAAAGCGCGCGTCCCTCGCGCCCTTTCACTCGCACATACAGCGTTCGGCGCGCGGCGACGATTTCATCTCCACTGACGTCATACGGAACCTCACGGCAACGGCGACGACGACGGCAGAAATCTGCTTTGGAGTGTTCATATACTTGCTATCGCAATAATAAATCTGCAAATCCGGTGGCATAGTTGTTCACGTTCTTCGTTTCTTATATTCTCTGACAGCGCGCATCGGAGTGTTCTCGCAGGTTAGTGTCTGGCTTCTGGGACCTTGACATGGGACGACCAAAGAAGACTCCGGACACCCGAAGAAGCCGCTCATCTTAAAGCGCGTGGCGCGGCCAAGCGATAATCTGCGCGTCGGCGGCGAGCCGATTCGGAATACCATGCTTAGCAGCACTTGCTAGCAAAACTTAGCCAAGCCTAGTAAAACCTGGGGCCGTATTCTGTAACGCTTCGGTTTTCGAAGAACTCGGTTTGCATGCAGCGATTGGTCGCCACCTGGGTGTCGCCATCGCCTCAGGGCGCTAACGCTTTTTTGATGACGTCACGCACATGTCAATCACGCGGAAACCGAATTTGTCGTCTGCTACGAAGCGATGCCGCGCGCGCTCCTTCGGTCAGATCCGAAGCGCGATCTGCCGTGTGCAGAGCCTGTGCGTGCCTTGTGCACGGGCGAGATCGCGGTACTCGGAGCAAAATCATGGCGTGTGCCGTGTCTGTGGCGCCTGTTATCGTGCATTTAGCGAGCCTCCGTGATAGACAGCGACGACCTCGGCGTCGAGAAGACGCCTTTGAGATGACAGACGAGGAATTCAGGCGACAATTGAGATTCTCAAAAGAGACAGCGCTCCGACTGTGAGAGGAACTTGAGTGTGGATTGGGGCCGCAACGCGAAGTTAGCGTACGACGTCCCACCTAGCGGCATAAATGGGTCAACCGAAGTAAACAAAATTCGTTAAGTCACCCACCGCCAGTACAACTCACACATGTTTCATAATGAAAAATACAAACCTCATCAATACCATGAACAAATTATTTTTATTTACCAAGAAGCGCTCGTTAACTGCTGTATTTTTACTCTGTTTGTGACGTTCACTGCCACAGAAAAAAAACCTCCGCGCCGATTGGCCTCTGTCCTTCCACTTGTTTTCATTAGGTCAACGGACCACCGCAATGTGACGCCACCGCCAAACCGAATCCTTCGAAAACCGAATGCAGCCTCTGGACGAAGGTAGGTCGATCACCAGCTCCGCTGCCAGCCTTGCACCACTAGTGCGAGCTGGGCACATTTTAAATCCTTCGCTGTGCTCGGACGCTGCACTTTAAGCTCCGATCTGCAGCGTCATCATGCCAAGTTACGAATGCCAGAAGTATTCGCTTTGAAATCCTTGCAGGTAGGGGTAGTGATAAAAACGAGGTAATTACTAATGATGCTGGGAACATTGCTCCTGCTACAGTGTAGTACAAATGGTGTACTTTTGTTTGAACCTGAGTCGACAGTTGGGGAACACTCGAGGTACAGAATTGCCGTTGTTGACGCCGCAGTGTGGCGTCGTGCTGTGCCGAAGCATCGTATCCGGAACCGGGTGCTCCACTGTGCCTCGTGCCTTTCCGGCTGCCGTTCCTGCGCTGCCCGGCATCGCAGCACGAGGTGAGCCTTATGCAGCCCTTGTGCAACAGAAGCGGATGCTGTGGATGAACGCGGTTAGAGCAAGTTTGTTGAGCGATAGCACGATTTTGCTTGCTTTGGGAAAGGACGCTACTCGGCTCCGTGAGCAACTACCGCATCTACAATTGCAACCCAAGACAACACACAGACGCTGCTCGAAGCGACAGCAGTAGCGGGCGAATTGACATTCATGCTGCGTCTCGCTTCAACGCGAAATAAGCGTCGAAAGCACAGAGCATACGAAGCTACCAGCATTCGGCACAACTCGGCGCACTTTGTGCATGTCGCAGATCGCTTTCAAGATATGGGCGCCCTCGCGGCGTCCGGCGGTAGTGGCAGGCTAAGTCCCAGTTTGACCTTGGCTGAGCTTGCAGGTCAGATTTACGGAACCAGGTGATTTCCGGGTTTGTATACCTGGAGTAGTAGAACTGTAGAGTAGAGTAGTAGTAGTAGTAGTGCTGACCAGGAGAAGCCATGCATTACGTTACGAACCGTAGGTCAGCATACCGTTCAGAGGTTTGAAATCTTTTCATGTCATACTAGAGTGTCCGAATGACCGTTATCTTTTTTATTTAAAAAATTTAAAGTTATTTATAAAATACCGCCGACAAGAAGTCCAAGCAGGGTGAGCAGAATACACACGATTATTTACACAGAATAACAGGATGAAACAAGTTTGTAACACGTTTTTATACAACTTCTTTCGTCATAAGGGAGACGATTAAGAACATTTAATCAACTTGGTTATAATACAACTCTAACTAATACATGAAATGACGCCATTAATTGCACAATTGGCATACAGGTCATGGGCGCTGGGGAAATGCTGCAGTTACTTTATTACAGTCAGCTATTGTCTGTGAAAAAAAAGACTACCGAAAAGTGTCAGTCCTTGCGAAAATTGGTGTTTGAGAATGAAAGCAGTGGTGCCGAGTGGGTCGGCGTAGCAAGCGGCATGCGTATGTTGCGGTCTCTAGAGCTAGCCTATGATTCATTAAGTTTGAAAGAAACTCTAGTCGACTTTTCTTTCTTCGAATTTGTAAATTTTCAATGCCGTTTGCAGTTAGAAATGCAGTGGGGGAGTCAGAAGTCATAGATTTACTGTAAATAAATCGGACTGGCTTTTCTTTGAATTCTTTCAAGGTCCTTAACGTTAATTTTTCTGGGAGGGTCCGAAACTATGGAAGCGTACTCAAGTTTTGGCTAATTAAGGAAAAGTAAGAGAGTAGTTTACACTAGGTGGGGTAGTTTTGACTTTGTGGCGTAGAAGGCATAGTTTCCGAAAAGTGGCAGAGCAGATGTTATTTATGTGCAAGTTCCACGATAAGTTAGTGGTTATTGTTAGACCTAAGTATTTATAGCCGGCTACTTTCAGTAAAGGTGCTGCAGCCAAATTGTAAGTGTAATCTAGCGGGATATTTTTGCGCTTTATGGGGCGATAGACACATTTAGTTGCATTAAGGGGCATTCCCCAGTGCTCACACCAATTTAACACCTTGCCTAAGTTAGAGTTAAAGCCACATTGGTCACTAATGCAGGTAACTTGTCTAAACAAAACACAATCGTCAGCAAATAGACGAATTTGTACTGGGGTGACAACCGCATTGACATTATCATTTATGTATAGCAAGAAAAGTAGGGCGCCGAGTACGCTCCCCTGCGGAACGCCAGAAGTTACCGGAAGGCAGCCAGAGTGTTGTTCTCCCACCTGAACGTATTGATAATGGATGTTCAAATCCAAGAAATAAATACTGCTATGCCATTTGACCGAAGTTTTATAATTGGTTTAGCGTGGTGAACTGTATCGAATTATTTACTATAATCTAGGAATATTACATCAATTTGACTGTTAGTATCAAGACAAGCTGCAAAGGTGTGCACCATACTAACCAATTGTGTTGTAGTAGAAAATCGTTCTCGAAATCAATGTTGATTTGTTAAAACTGAATGTCCTAAGAATTTAATTTGTGAGCCATTATGTGTTCGATAAGTTTACAACACGATCATGTTAAGGAGATGCAATTTTGCAATAATAGACGGTCGTCTTTCTTGAATGTCGGCACAACTCGGGCTGACTTCCAGTCATCTGGTAATTCCGCTGATAACAAAGAGACACGAAAAAAATAACTAAGTATTTTGCAACAGACTTAGCAAAGTGACGAGGAAATATGTTGGGGATATTGTCGGGCCCGCAAGAAGTTTTAGTCTTCGAGTTAAGCAACATGGCAAGAGCACCAGGCTAAGAAATGAAGCTTACATTTACAACACGGCCCACCGTTTTGGTGGGTAGAGAAGCACTAGGGGCAGAAAATACACTATGGAAATATAGGCATTGAAGTGTTGAGCAATGGTGGTATATATGATCAGGTACCATTGAACAATCGACAAAAGCTTGTGATATGGTTTTTTTTTCGCTGATATAGTTCCGAAATTTCTTTGGATCATTTTTTATGAAGTTTGCTAGTGACGTGTTGAAGTAGTATTCTTTCGAGGTTTGCATCGCATGTGCCAGGTTGTGTACCGAAGAGGCACGGCCGCTGGAAGAGCTACCAGAACACGTGGCGCACATCTCACATCGGAAGCGCGTTGATTGTATATGGTGATTATGAAGGATTCCTGCTTAGATTCTGTAGCCCATCAGGAAGCACGGTGCAGCGTTGTAGGGGGGAGGGGGAGTAGCAGGTAAAGAGAAAACAGGCGCCTCGTCTGAATCGCATCTCGTCGTCTGTGCCTGCGCACGCTGCGTTTGCAGGCACCTTAACTAGATGGCGCCACCATACTGGCGGAGGCTCGGGTCGTCCAACGGCGGCGGTGGTGAAATCGCGTACCGGAACGACTATTGGAATGAGCCCACAACAGCTTACGCTGTATGGGCTCATATGTGAGATTTGAGGGTCAAGTGAGAGTGACTCACCAAAAAAAAGTGCCGAGGCACGGTTAGAATTCCGTGAATCATAGGAAGGGTGGCTTGTATAGGAAGGGTGGGCTCCTGCAGCTTATCCGTCAAGCCATAGCTCTGCCATTCATTCCTGTGCTGACTGGATGGAACAACGCCGTGCGCATCAACGGTGCGCGCGCAATCATTCCGCGCACCTGTCCAGCTTTCGTCATGTGCGTCTTGGCTGGGCAGTACTGCTCCAACTAACTATGCAACATTTTCATCACTTGGTGCTTGCTACAGCTTGGGAGGTCCCATCGGCCACAAATTAGTAGTTTTCAAACGACAAAACAGTCAAACGCTCTTACAAAACAACGCGTGGGCCCGGCAGGACCACTAAGCCTCGTTAATCACTACGCATTGAACTAGAACGGGGACAAACCTGCAGCAAGCAGATAAGCGTTCCGTTTAGCGACATGGTAGCTTTGGACGCTTTGGATCCGTCGTGTCCACAGAAGACGAAATTATGCCTTTATTTATAGCGGCGCCATGCGATGACGTCACACTGAGATGCTTGAAAGGAAAGGCCAGTAGAATTGCGTCGTCCGATGACGACAGCGTTGATAAAGAAGGGCCTTTGCTCAAGAGTTGGTTCTTGTCGTCGCAAGACTCATCAAGTGGCCGCGCGCATCCAGAAGCAGCGAAGCCAAGAAAACCCTGCAGCAAGCAGAGAAGCGTTCCGTTTAGCGACATGGCAGCTTTGGATCCGTGCCCACCTTTTTTAAAGTGGGGGGATGATTATTCCTGTGTTTCCCGAGAAGCGGCCCGCGAAGGACGGGGACGAGGGGCGTCGAGGTGTAGGCGAGCGGGACTGACGGCGTTGCGGCGAGGGCGAGCGGCTAGTGGTGTTTCCCCGAGAGGGAAGGCCGGCATGGTATGGTTCAGAAAGGGGCGACAGAGACCGAGGGTCTCGGTTGAAGCGGCGATCAGCGTATGGTCGAGGCGAGGAGTACCAGCGGCTACTACGGCAGTGGCGGGAGATGTGACCGACCCGGGAGCAAGCAAAGCAAATCGGCCTGTCATCCGGTGTTCGCCACTCAGATGGGTTCCGATATCGACTCGGGAACGACTGGCGAGGTGCAGCAGAGGCAATGACAGGAGTGGTAGGGGTGGGACTTGGGCGGACGGCAGACTGGATGTCCATGTTAGCAATTTCTTGGCGGACAACAGCTTGAATGAGCGAGATGGTCATGTTGTCGTGCGTATGGGGACAGTGAGAACTTGGAGCCATAGCCTCAAGTTCGCGGCGGATGACCTGTGTCAAGCTTGGCGTGGCAGGCGGATGTGATGCCGGAGGGTCGTTGCAGGAGGAAGTGGCAGCCGTATTGGGAAGTCGGTCGAAGCGTTGTACGATGCGTTGTCTCTTCGCTTGCTCAAAATTCCGGCATTCCTTTATGATGGATTCAACCGTTAAGCAGTTCCTGCAAAGCAGGAGGTTGAACGCATCGTCTGCGATGCCCTTCAAGATGTGTCCAACCCTATTGGCCTCTAGCATGTCCGCGTCCGCTTTACGGCAGAGAGCCAGAAAGTCTTGAATATACGCGACGTATGATTCGGTTGGTGTCTGGACACGAGACGCTAGCCCTTGCTTGGCCTCCATTTGACGTCCCACAGGCCTTCCGAAAAGATCGCGTAGCTTGTCCTTGCAGGAGTCCCAGCTTGTAATTTTGGTTTCATGCGTCTCCAACCATACCTTCGCGGTTCCTCCCAAGTAAAAGATCAGGTTGGCCAGCAAATGTGTGGCATTCCACTTGTGCTTACCGACGCGCTCATACGACGTCAGCCAGTCTTCGACGTCGACCTTGCCAGTGCCAGTGAAGATTCCCGGGTGACGTAGCTGGGTTAGTACCACTTCCGCCGGTGTCTGAGTGGCGGAGGCAGCGTCAGCGTCGGAGGCAGCGTCAGTAGCCATAACAGCGGAACCGATGTGACGCCCGCTGCGAAGATCCAGGGCCGGCTTGTGGCGAGATTACCCCGCACTTCCACCAAAATGTTACGGGGAGAAAATATATGTATTTACAATATATACAGAGGGTTGTAGCTCTGTGGCCAGGGTGACACCATCTACCGAGTTCCGAGACACTTCAGCCTCTTTTTCCCCAACCAACGTCATTTTGTCCACAGCGGTACAAACTCGTACGTGACAATATATATGTGACGCGAGCAGGAGGTTGCGGACGGAAACAAACATGATCGCCCGAAAACTGCCTTTAATCTGCATCTTCCTCTACTTTCCACAGTATTGCACCGCACCATCCTTGTGCGTTTTGTCACACGCTTCCCCCTCCCCCAAGAGAGCGCGTGCTGCAAACAACATGAGAGGGAGCAAGGAGATGTTAAATAAAAATATCAGAAGGTGCAGTTATTACAATGTCCGGGCTTTAAACTCATTCCAACTGCCGAGAAATGTGCGGCAGTCCGGTGATGTTCAGCATAGCTCATGTGACCGAGGCTGGCTGTGGCACTCCGGACGGCATATGCATGCCCCGATGAAGGAAGGTTTTGACACATTGCAGCAGTGGGAAATCAGATGTAGTGGGTGTCGGCTGATGAGGTGGCTGCCAGGTCTTCATCCTGCCGACTTGTGTGACGCGAGCAGGAGGTTGCGGACGGAAACAAACATGATCGCCCGAAAACTGCCTTAATCTGCATCTTCCTCTGCTTTCCACAGTATTGCACCGCACCATTTTTGTGCGTTTCGTCACACGCTTCCCCCTCCCCCGAGAGAGCGCGTGCTGCAAACAACATGAGAGGGAGCAAGGAGATGTTAAATAAAAATATCAGAAGGTGCAGTTATTACAATGTCCGGGCTTTAAACTCATTCCAACTGCCGAGAAATGTGCGGCAGTCCGGTGATGTTCAGCATAGCTCATGTGACCGAGGCTGGCTGTGGCACTCCGGACGGCATATGCATGCCCCGATGAAGGAAGGTTTTGACACATTGCAGCAGTGGGAAATCAGATGTAGTGGGTGTCGGCTGATGAGGTGGCTGCCAGGTCTTCATCCTGCCGACTTGTGTGACGCGAGCAGGAGGTTGCGGACGGAAACAAACATGATCGCCCGAAAACTGCCTTTAATCTGCATCTTCCTCTGCTTTCCACAGTATTGCACCGCACCATCCTTGTGCGTTTCGTCACACGCTTCCCCCTCCCCCGAGAGAGCGCGTGCTGCAAACAACATGAGAGGGAGCAAGGAGATGTTAAATAAAATATCAGAAGGTGCAGTTATTACAATGTCCGGGCTTTAAACTCATTCCAACTGCCGAGAAATGTGCGGCAGTCCGGTGATGTTCAGCATAGCTCATGTGACCGAGGCTGGCTGTGGCACTCCGGACGGCATATGCATGCCCCGATGAAGGAAGGTTTTGACACATTGCAGCAGTGGGAAATCAGATGTAGTGGGTGTCGGCTGATGAGGTGGCTGCCAGGTCTTCATCCTGCCGACTTGTGTGACGCGAGCAGGAGGTTGCGGACGGAAACAAACATGATCGCCCGAAAACTGCCTTAAATCTGCATCTTCCTCTGCTTTCCACAGTATTGCACCGCACCATTCTTGTGCGTTTCGTCACACGCTTCCCCCTCCCCCGAGAGAGCGCGTGCTGCAAACAACATGAGAGGGAGCAAGGAGATGTTAAATAAAAATATCAGAAGGTGCAGTTATTACAATGTCCGGGCTTTAAACTCATTCCAACTGCCGAGAAATGTGCGGCAGTCCGGTGATGTTCAGCATAGCTCATGTGACCGAGGCTGGCTGTGGCACTCCGGACGGCATATGCATGCCCCGATGAAGGAAGGTTTTGACACATTGCAGCAGTGGGAAATCAGATGTAGTGGGTGTCGGCTGATGAGGTGGCTGCCAGGTCTTCATCCTGCCGACTTGTGTGACGCGAGCAGGAGGTTGCGGACGGAAACAAACATGATCGCCCGAAAACTGCCTTTAATCTGCATCTTCCTCTGCTTTCCACAGTATTGCACCGCACCATCCTTGTGCGTTTCGTCACACGCTTCCCCCTCCCCCGAGAGAGCGCGTGCTGCAAACAACATGAGAGGGAGCAAGGAGATGTTAAATAAAAATATCAGAAGGTGCAGTTATTACAATGTCCGGGCTTTAAACTCATTCCAACTGCCGAGAAATGTGCGGCAGTCCGGTGATGTTCAGCATAGCTCATGTGACCGAGGCTGGCTGTGGCACTCCGGACGGCATATGCATGCCCCGATGAAGGAAGGTTTTGACACATTGCAGCAGTGGGAAATCAGATGTAGTGGGTGTCGGCTGATGAGGTGGCTGCCAGGTCTTCATCCTGCCGACTTGTGTGACGCGAGCAGGAGGTTGCGGACGGAAACAAACATGATCGCCCGAAAACTGCCTTAAATCTGCATCTTCCTCTGCTTTCCACAGTATTGCACCGCACAATTTTGTGCGTTCCGTCACACGCTTCCCCCTCCCCCGAGAGAGCGCGTGCTGCAAACAACATGAGAGGGAGCAAGGAGATGTTAAATAAAAATATCAGAAGGTGCAGTTATTACAATGTCCGGGCTTTAAACTCATTCCAACTGCCGAGAAATGTGCGGCAGTCCGGTGATGTTCAGCATAGCTCATGTGACCGAGGCTGGCTGTGGCACTCCGGACGGCATATGCATGCCCCGATGAAGGAAGGTTTTGACACATTGCAGCAGTGGGAAATCAGATGTAGTGGGTGTCGGCTGATGAGGTGGCTGCCAGGTCTTCATCCTGCCGACTTGTGTGACGCGAGCAGGAGGTTGCGGACGGAAACAAACATGATCGCCCGAAAACTGCCTTAAATCTGCATCTTCCTCTGCTTTCCACAGTATTGCACCGCACCATTCTTGTGCGTTTCGTCACACGCTTCCCCCTCCCCCGAGAGAGCGCGTGCTGCAAACAACATGAGAGGGAGCAAGGAGATGTTAAATAAAAATATCAGAAGGTGCAGTTATTACAATGTCCGGGCTTTAAACTCATTCCAACTGCCGAGAAATGTGCGGCAGTCCGGTGATGTTCAGCATAGCTCATGTGACCGAGGCTGGCTGTGGCACTCCGGACGGCATATGCATGCCCCGATGAAGGAAGGTTTTGACACATTGCAGCAGTGGGAAATCAGATGTAGTGGGTGTCGGCTGATGAGGTGGCTGCCAGGTCTTCATCCTGCCGACTTGTGTGACGCGAGCAGGAGGTTGCGGACGGAAACAAACATGATCGCCCGAAAACTGCCTTAAATCTGCATCTTCGTCTGCTTTCCACAGTATTGCACCGCACCATCCTTGTGCGTTTCGTCACACGCTTCCCCCTCCCCCGAGAGAGCGCGTGCTGCAAACAACATGAGAGGGAGCAAGGAGATGTTAAATAAAAATATCAGAAGGTGCAGTTATTACAATGTCCGGGCTTTAAACTCATTCCAACTGCCGAGAAATGTGCGGCAGTCCGGTGATGTTCAGCATAGCTCATGTGACCGAGGCTGGCTGTGGCACTCCGGACGGCATATGCATGCCCCGATGAAGGAAGGTTTTGACACATTGCAGCAGTGGGAAATCAGATGTAGTGGGTGTCGGCTGATGAGGTGGCTGCCAGGTCTTCATCCTGCCGACTTGTGTGACGCGAGCAGGAGGTTGCGGACGGAAACAAACATGATCGCCCGAAAACTGCCTTAAATCTGCATCTTCCTCTGCTTTCCACAGTATTGCACCGCACCATTCTTGTGCGTTTCGTCACACGCTTCCCCCTCCCCCGAGAGAGCGCGTGCTGCAAACAACATGAGAGGGAGCAAGGAGATGTTAAATAAAAATATCAGAAGGTGCAGTTATTACAATGTCCGGGCTTTAAACTCATTCCAACTGCCGAGAAATGTGCGGCAGTCCGGTGATGTTCAGCATAGCTCATGTGACCGAGGCTGGCTGTGGCACTCCGGACGGCATATGCATGCCCCGATGAAGGAAGGTTTTGACACATTGCAGCAGTGGGAAATCAGATGTAGTGGGTGTCGGCTGATGAGGTGGCTGCCAGGTCTTCATCCTGCCGACTTGTGTGACGCGAGCAGGAGGTTGCGGACGGAAACAAACATGATCGCCCGAAAACTGCCTTTAATCTGCATCTTCCTCTGCTTTCCACAGTATTGCACCGCACCATCCTTGTGCGTTTCGTCACACGCTTCCCCCTCCCCCGAGAGAGCGCGTGCTGCAAACAACATGAGAGGGAGCAAGGAGATGTTAAATAAAAATATCAGAAGGTGCAGTTATTACAATGTCCGGGCTTTAAACTCATTCCAACTGCCGAGAAATGTGCGGCAGTCCGGTGATGTTCAGCATAGCTCATGTGACCGAGGCTGGCTGTGGCACTCCGGACGGCATATGCATGCCCCGATGAAGGAAGGTTTTGACACATTGCAGCAGTGGGAAATCAGATGTAGTGGGTGTCGGCTGATGAGGTGGCTGCCAGGTCTTCATCCTGCCGACTTGTGTGACGCGAGCAGGAGGTTGCGGACGGAAACAAACATGATCGCCCGAAAACTGCCTTTAATCTGCATCTTCCTCTGCTTTCCACAGTATTGCACCGCACCATCCTTGTGCGTTTCGTCACACGCTTCCCCCTCCCCCGAGAGAGCGCGTGCTGCAAACAACATGAGAGGGAGCAAGGAGATGTTAAATAAAAATATCAGAAGGTGCAGTTATTACAATGTCCGGGCTTTAAACTCATTCCAACTGCCGAGAAATGTGCGGCAGTCCGGTGATGTTCAGCATAGCTCATGTGACCGAGGCTGGCTGTGGCACTCCGGACGGCATATGCATGCCCCGATGAAGGAAGGTTTTGACACATTGCAGCAGTGGGAAATCAGATGTAGTGGGTGTCGGCTGATGAGGTGGCTGCCAGGTCTTCATCCTGCCGACTTGTGTGACGCGAGCAGGAGGTTGCGGACGGAAACAAACATGATCGCCCGAAAACTGCCTTTAATCTGCATCTTCCTCTGCTTTCCACAGTATTGCACCGCACCATCCTTGTGCGTTTCGTCACACGCTTCCCCCTCCCCCGAGAGAGCGCGTGCTGCAAACAACATGAGAGGGAGCAAGGAGATGTTAAATAAAAATATCAGAAGGTGCAGTTATTACAATGTCCGGGCTTTAAACTCATTCCAACTGCCGAGAAATGTGCGGCAGTCCGGTGATGTTCAGCATAGCTCATGTGACCGAGGCTGGCTGTGGCACTCCGGACGGCATATGCATGCCCCGATGAAGGAAGGTTTTGACACATTGCAGCAGTGGGAAATCAGATGTAGTGGGTGTCGGCTGATGAGGTGGCTGCCAGGTCTTCATCCTGCCGACTTGTGTGACGCGAGCAGGAGGTTGCGGACGGAAACAAACATGATCGCCCGAAAACTGCCTTAAATCTGCATCTTCCTCTGCTTTCCACAGTATTGCACCGCACAATTTTGTGCGTTCCGTCACACGCTTCCCCCTCCCCCGAGAGAGCGCGTGCTGCAAACAACATGAGAGGGAGCAAGGAGATGTTAAATAAAAATATCAGAAGGTGCAGTTATTACAATGTCCGGGCTTTAAACTCATTCCAACTGCCGAGAAATGTGCGGCAGTCCGGTGATGTTCAGCATAGCTCATGTGACCGAGGCTGGCTGTGGCACTCCGGACGGCATATGCATGCCCCGATGAAGGAAGGTTTTGACACATTGCAGCAGTGGGAAATCAGATGTAGTGGGTGTCGGCTGATGAGGTGGCTGCCAGGTCTTCATCCTGCCGACTTGTGTGACGCGAGCAGGAGGTTGCGGACGGAAACAAACATGATCGCCCGAAAACTGCCTTTAATCTGCATCTTCCTCTGCTTTCCACAGTATTGCACCGCACCATCCTTGTGCGTTTCGTCACACGCTTCCCCCTCCCCCGAGAGAGCGCGTGCTGCAAACAACATGAGAGGGAGCAAGGAGATGTTAAATAAAAATATCAGAAGGTGCAGTTATTACAATGTCCGGGCTTTAAACTCATTCCAACTGCCGAGAAATGTGCGGCAGTCCGGTGATGTTCAGCATAGCTCATGTGACCGAGGCTGGCTGTGGCACTCCGGACGGCATATGCATGCCCCGATGAAGGAAGGTTTTGACACATTGCAGCAGTGGGAAATCAGATGTAGTGGGTGTCGGCTGATGAGGTGGCTGCCAGGTCTTCATCCTGCCGACTTGTGTGACGCGAGCAGGAGGTTGCGGACGGAAACAAACATGATCGCCCGAAAACTGCCTTAAATCTGCATCTTCCTCTGCTTTCCACAGTATTGCACCGCACCATTCTTGTGCGTTTCGTCACACGCTTCCCCCTCCCCCGAGAGAGCGCGTGCTGCAAACAACATGAGAGGGAGCAAGGAGATGTTAAATAAAAATATCAGAAGGTGCAGTTATTACAATGTCCGGGCTTTAAACTCATTCCAACTGCCGAGAAATGTGCGGCAGTCCGGTGATGTTCAGCATAGCTCATGTGACCGAGGCTGGCTGTGGCACTCCGGACGGCATATGCATGCCCCGATGAAGGAAGGTTTTGACACATTGCAGCAGTGGGAAATCAGATGTAGTGGGTGTCGGCTGATGAGGTGGCTGCCAGGTCTTCATCCTGCCGACTTGTGTGACGCGAGCAGGAGGTTGCGGACTGGAAACAAACATGATCGCCCGAAAACTGCCTTTAATCTGCATCTTCCTCTGCTTTCCACAGTATTGCACCGCACCATCCTTGTGCGTTTCGTCACACGCTTCCCCCTCCCCCGAGAGAGCGCGTGCTGCAAACAACATGAGAGGGAGCAAGGAGATGTTAAATAAAAATATCAGAAGGTGCAGTTATTACAATGTCCGGGCTTTAAACTCATTCCAACTGCCGAGAAATGTGCGGCAGTCCGGTGATGTTCAGCATAGCTCATGTGACCGAGGCTGGCTGTGGCAC
This sequence comes from Dermacentor silvarum, assembly GCF_013339745.2. Taxonomy (NCBI): domain Eukaryota; kingdom Metazoa; phylum Arthropoda; class Arachnida; order Ixodida; family Ixodidae; genus Dermacentor; species Dermacentor silvarum. The sequence goes on along the minus strand of NC_051162.1, from coordinate 4,945,998 downwards.
TCCGGACGGCATATGCATGCCCCGATGAAGGAAGTTTTTGACACATTGCAGCAGTGGGAAATCAGATGTAGTGGGTGTCGGCTGATGAGGTGGCTGCCAGGTCTTCATCCTGCCGACTTGTGTGACGCGAGCAGGAGGTTGCGGATGGAAACAAACATGATCGCCCGAAAACTGCCTTAAATCTGCATCTTCGTCTGCTTTCCACAGTATTGCACCGCACCATCCTTGTGCGTTTCGTCACACGCTTCCCCCTCCCCCGAGAGAGCGCGTGCTGCAAACAACATGAGAGGGAGCAAGGAGATGTTAAATAAAATTATCAGAAGGTGCAGTTATTACAATGTCCGGGCTTTAAACTCATTCCAACTGCCGAGAAATGTGCGGCAGTCCGGTGATGTTCAGCATAGCTCATGTGACCGCGGCTGGCTGTGGCACTCCGGACGGCATTGCATGCCCCGATGAAGGAAGTTTTTGACACATTGCAGCAGTGGGAAATCAGATGTAGTGGGTGTCGGCTGATGAGGTGGCTGCCAGGTCTTCATCCTGCCGACTTGTGTGACGCGAGCAGGAGGTTGCGGACGGAAACAAACATGATCGCCCGAAAACTGCCTTAAATCTGCATCTTCGTCTGCTTTCCACAGTATTGCACCGCACCATCCTTGTGCGTTTCGTCACACGCTTCCCCCTCCCCCGAGAGAGCGCGTGCTGCAAACAACATGAGAGGGAGCAAGGAGATGTTAAATAAAAATATCAGAAGGTGCAGTTATTACAATGTCCGGGCTTTAAACTCATTCCAACTGCCGAGAAATGTGCGGCAGTCCGGTGATGTTCAGCATAGCTCATGTGACCGAGGCTGGCTGTGGCACTCCGGACGGAATATGCATGCCCCGATGAAGGAAGGTTTTGACACATTGCAGCAGTGGGAAATCAGATGTAGTGGGTGTCGGCTGATGAGGTGGCTGCCAGGTCTTCATCCTGCCGACTTGTGTGACGCGAGCAGGAGGTTGCGGACGGAAACAAATATGATCGCCCGAAAACTGCCTTAAATCTGCATCTTCCTCTGCTTTCCACAGTATTGCACCGCACCATTTTTGTGCGTTTCGTCACACGCTTCCCCCTCCCCCGAGAGAGCGCGTGCTGCAAACAACATGAGAGGGAGCAAGGAGATGTTAAATAAAAATATCAGAAGGTGCAGTTATTACAATGTCCGGGCTTTAAACTCATTCCAACTTTCTTGGGCGCTTGGCGCATCGGGACGATGCTTCTTTCAAAGGAGGGGCAAATGCCACATGCTATATCGTCGCCGCGGGTATGTGCCCGGCCATGGAAGAAGTAGCGCGCGGGTAGAAAAACAGAGACGACAACGACGTTGCGTTTGCTGCTCATATAAAGTGCTTGTATACGTGCTGTACGCCTGCTTCCACGTCTCCTGCGAGGTCGTGACAATATGCATAACGCGAACATGTAAGGCATTCTATCAACTTTACAAAATTTGATGTTACGGCAATTGGCCGGATGTTGTCTAAGGTATAACCCTCTCCCATTTTTTTAGGTAATGGTATAACCGTTGCAATTTTCCATTCTGGTGGAGTCCAAGCTTCGCTGACAGAGTAATTTATGATGTTTAGTAGGTCTTCTTGCGACGTTTTGCATAAGAATTTTACCATGGCCGAAGGGACTACATCAGGGCCTGAAGCGGCATTTGGAATTTTCCGTAATGCGACAATTCATCTGCAGATATCTCCTTAAAAATCCTTCATCTATTGTGGAAATCAACGTAGGGGGAGGAAAAATATAGGAAAAGCGATGCTCAAGCCCTTTAGTAATAATCTCGATCGACTCCATTATGTTTTGTGAGGATAAAACTGTAGATTCTATGTTTACGGGCAACGGAAGCATTTTCTTATATCTAAGAAAACCAAATAGAGCGCGTCTGTTAATGGGTTTGACAAGAAAATCAAAATGCTTTATGTCATATTTATCTCTTGCTCTCGACACAGTACATTTAAATGTACCTGCAGCGAAATTATAGTCTGACCAATTTTTGGGGTATAATGTACCTGCAGCGAATTTAGTCTAACCAATTTACGGGACATTTAAATGTGCCTGCAGCGAAATTATAGTCTAACCAATTTTTGGGGTATAATGTACCTGCAGCGGATTTATAGTCTAACCAATTTACGGGACATTTAAATGTGCCTGCAGCGAAATTATAGTCTGACCAATTTTTGGGGTATAATGTACCTGCAGCGAATTTATAGTCTAACCAATTTACGGGACATTTAAATGTGCCTGCAGCGAAATTATAGTCTGACCAATTTTTGGGGTATAATGTACCTGCAGCGAATTTATAGTCTAACCAATTTACGGGACATTTAAATGTGCCTGCAGCGAAATTATAGTCTGACCAATTTTTGGGGTATAATGTACCTGCAGCGAATTTATAGTCTAACCAATTTACGGGACATTTAAATGTGCCTGCAGCGAAATTATAGTCTGACCAATTTTTGGGGTATAATGTACCTGCAGCGAATTTATAGTCTAACCAATTTACGGGACATTTAAATGTGCCTGCAGCGAAATTATAGTCTGACCAATTTTTGGGGTATAATGTACCTGCAGCGAATTTATAGTCTAACCAATTTACGGGACATTTAAATGTGCCTGCAGCGAAATTATAGTCTGACCAATTTTTGGGGTATAATGTACCTGCAGCGAATTTATAGTCTAGCCAATTTACGGGACATTCGTTATGCAATAATTTCTTCTAGTCGGCTTTTCTTCTATACTTTCGCGAGCAATCATCATTCCACCAGCGCGAAGAGAATTTATCTTTAACTGTGTGAACCTCAAATTCAGCTTTCCTACGGGGCCCCTTTAAAGTGAGCAAATGCTTAATGCTTCTTGCTCAGAATTCGCTTCAGATAGGGTGGCCAATAATGACTTCAAATTACTTTGAAATTTACTGTAATTTATGTATGTTCGCGCCTGAGGTATTAAGCATGTCTGGGCACATAACTTCCAAAATCACCGGAATGTGGTCACTATTTGTAGCATACTCAACTGTCAACCAAGAGGATACGCAAAGACATGACCCTGTGAATCTCAAATCTAAAGTAGAAGCGGCTGAACCTCTAACAAAAGTAGGATGCTTTGAATTTTTACATTAGAGATTATTGTCCCGTCTCCAATGCCGTAGTCGAGGACCGCATGGATCTGTTTTTAAGCCCCATGCCAGATGATGAGAGTTGAAGTCACCCGCCATATGACATCATTTCCGCTAGTAGAGATTACACTATCCTGGGGCCGTGTGTTGTGAAACCCTGAAGGACAGTATACATTCGCGATGAAAAATGAACGACATAAAGCTAGACTTAAAGCTATTACTAGAATTTCGAATTCAGGGGACATAAGTTTTAATGATATCTTAGCTTTGTGGCAAATTCTGGTTGATACTCATGTAAGTAATCCACCACCTCTTATAGACCGATCTAAACGAAAAGAGCGATAATTTCTGAGATGAAAACGTTTTTCTGAGGCTAACCAAGTTTCTTGTAAAATGATTATATCCGGATTTAATTGAGCAGTGAGACATGATAAATCTGTGGAAGCTGCAAAAATTGAACGACAGTTCCACTGCAATACCTTTAAAGATGCTATGGTGGAGACAGTATTGCACTAGCAACAACCTTCTCCAAAATACTCTCCTTGAAGACCTTATTAGGTGGAGACATCGTGTTCTTATTTTCGGGTGACAATGAATATGCACATTTTAATTGTGATCGGCTACGTTTTTGAGCTCGAGCATCGAGTTCAACGTCAGTAGAGACGTGCAAGTCCAACGTGTGATTTTGATCAGAACTTGCTCAGGTTTTAGATATCTCAAGGCTGCCATTTGAGGGAAGCGAACTGTCTTTGGTATGGTTGCTTACTTCTTCTGGTGGCTTTAGCTTAGAAGTTACAATAGGATGAGATGGGGTTATATTTACGAGGTTAGCCATCTCAGCACTGGCATAAGCATTCTGAGAGGCTGGCTGCCAATCGATCCATCGCTTTTGTCATTTTGTCGTTTTGTCAAGTGCAGCTTCAACTGTCTGCGCAAAGGTTGCATCCGTGAAAGAAGGCTGACGTGAGGTAACTCCAGCATGTTCGTGAGCCCTCTCCTTTAAAATCGTCATAGCGTCTCTCCTAGAGCACCTCCTCATATCTATAACTTGAAGCACTTGGGTTTCTTGAGCACGAACGGGACAATTTGCATTGTCCGCTGTGTGTGAACCTTCACAGAGGCAACATTTCACATCTTGTGCAATGCAGTCGGTATTCGAGTGGCCCTCGCCACATGTGCAACAGCGCAATGCAGATTTGCACCCACCTCCACTATGACCGAATCTCCAGCAATTGCGGCATTGTAGGGGGCGTGAAGCAAGAGGTTCAACCCTGAACACAAGAGGCCATGCTTTGATTTCTGATGGGCACGATGTACCAGCGAAAGTCGCAATAATGGACTCGGTACTTAATGGACTTAACGTTTTCCACGATACGGTTACAGCGATAAACTGATACAACCCCGGACACGGCGAGCTTCTCCAGGTTTTCGGACGGGTTTAATTGAGAGTCAACTCGCGTACGATTCCTTTCGTACATGCAAGGTGTGGTGGTGTAAACGAATGCACCGGGACAGAGGCAAATGATGAGCACTTGAGTAGATCCGCTGGTCTGGCAAGCGGCAGACTATGCCACCGCGACCGAACTGCTGGACATCGGTGACGCTCTTGTAATGAGGAGTCACGGCATGAAGTTGTTCTTGAATTGCTTTGGGGTATTCAGCCTGATAGAGCCATTATTGGTCGGCACTTGCGGGACGGGAATGCTGCTCACGCCGCTGCAGAGAAAGGTCTCCAACGGTAATTCATCAGGATTGAGAGAGGCTGTCCAGGCGGAACGCCCCTGCCCAGGACATCAGAGCGGCTTCAGATGAGTCGCTGCCAATAAAACTGATACAAGCCTAAATACACCAGAATTGAAAGCAGGAACCAAAACTAACAAAAAACTACCCGGTACTTAACCCGGCGAAGAGAGGACGAGACAAAACAAGAACGCAGAACGGCCAGGCGCTGCCGGCCGTTCAGTCGGCAGCGCCTGCCGACTGCTTTCCTACATACCTGACTCATCTGAGTACACTGCAATTTCTGATGTCGCCTGGTACGCCGAAGATTGTCGAGAATTGGCCCGTTCATTGACAAACGAGGACCAAGGTCACTAGAAGCTCAGGCACGACACCGACCGACCTCTCACTACTTTCGCGACCGGTGCCCTGGTTTGGCTTTGAATTCTTCCGAATACGCCTGGCCTTTCGCCTAAATTACTGGCCCTATATCATGGGCCCTACCGCATCCTCGCTCGGACATCTCCAGTCAATTATGACGTTGAGCCTTTGACACCGTCCCGAGACTTACGTCGTCGTGGTCGAGAAATCGCCTCAAGCCCTATTATGACTCCTCTATACTGTCAACGCCTTAAGTCGCCAGGATGGCTACGCTATTCCCCGGGGGCCAATGTAATGAAGAAGAGACGACGAAACAAGCAAGCCACAGTGTTGGTGGTAACCACGCGCCCCGAGCTTGCCCGGATTTTGGCTGCTGGTCGCCCCGCCGCTTCTTGACGTTCGCCTGACGTTTGTCGCCGTTCGTTGACGTTTACACGTCAATAAATCACGTGGCACACTCAAGAACCACTAAAACGGATTCGGACGTGGGTACTAAGTGAAGGAAACATTAAAGGATGGTGGTAGCAGCCATAGTGATGAGCATGACTAAGCAAAAATGAGAATGACTCAGCGAAAAGAGATTAACGTTCAAAACCCACTGAAATGGGTTCTGACGTGGGTAATAAGTGAAATGAAAGGCTAAAAGTTGATGGTCCAAGTCATAGTTATGAGTACGACTAAGGCTTTCGTCTTAAGGTCTCTTAGGCTAAGCTAGAAGGACTCCTGAGGAACTCATGACATGAATGTCATGACATGTGTGTGTGTTGGTCATGAAACAGCCGCCTATGTCTTGGTGCTCTCGTTGTCGTTTTGTTAAAATGATATGGACACAAAATCAGAAAATTTTACGAAAATGCTGAAAATGAATCCTCAGTGTGTGATTACACCTGAAAGAAGTAGTCACTTAGCTCATTTTTGAGCCGATGACTTTATTTTTGGCGTTTTTGTGAGCGCGCGTCTCGCCGCCCGACCCGCGGGGGTTGTCGTGACGTCACGACACCCTCGTCGGATAGCGAGCCGGCCGGCCGCGGTCATTCGAAGCGCGCCGACGCCGCCATCGCGTGCATGGATTCGCGTTCTGGTGCTTCTACCAGCGATGAGTACATGTCTGAAGACGAGGACCATTCCAACTTGGCAAGAAATATTACCGCTTACGGTTACGAGCCTTCCGCGTCAAGCGACGAAGAAGAGCAGGCGGCCGTGGAAGTGCCGGTCAGGTTTTCGCGAACCGTAGCGCTAAGATTTCGCTGTGCACCAGACACGTGTGCAAGAATTATTTGTCATTTCCTCTGTAAACTTGCTTTTTCAAGAGCGCACGCAGGCGAGGCAGCTGCCGGGTAGTTCAGCACAGCTTGGATGACTGAATAGTAGTTTATGCTGTCGACATGATGAGTAACTGCTGGTGAGGTATCAGTGCCTCCGAGACTCTGACGTCGACTTCGCCAGCCGTCCGACAGATGGCAGCACCTGTCTGGCGTTCTCCCCAGTTTTTCCCGCTTTTAGCCTGTGGAGAAGCAGAGCTGTGTGTGTGTGTCTGCCCCGCTGCCATGCAAGACTGGTCTCGTGAGTCGCGCTCGCGCTTGCTTGCCTTGTATTGTTTTACTATGCTTTGCCAACAATTTGAAAGACATTGCCTTCGTTCACAGCCTGGACATCTCGCCGCAGCCTCGCCCTCACACTGCTCAAGAAGGCTGCAAGTGAACGAAAACACTACCGACATTTTTTCGTCTCCTCTTTTCAAACGCGCCGCTGATAATTTCTGCCTTGCGTTTTCGTGAGAAGACCGATGGCAGAGCGTCGGGCTTTAGGCGTTGCCTTTTGAGCGGCATGCCGAGGCTTTTAAGCACAGCCGGGCTGGTCACATAATCATCGTCGACGAACTGGTCCGCGCAAAGGAAGTCATTTTTTAGAGGTCTCTAGGCTGTGCGTGATGGCGGACAGGCAGGTATCTAAAGTTTACGCACCTTCTCATCTCTGGGAAACGTGTGCGACGGCGCGTCACGACCGACGATGCTGTTATAACAGCAATGTCAGGGCATTTCCTTCCGCAGCGACGAACGCGTCAATACCGACCGACGACCGCGGGAAGGCTCATGTAAGACGCACCACCTGCGTGGAGCACTGACGGGGATAATGTTTCAGATGGACCACGTGCGAAGATCGCTGAAAAGGGTTAAACAAACGCTGCAAGGAACCGACACCCTCGGAAAAACTGCGACGGCTGTGTCCGACCTTGGCCGCGCGCGCGCGCGCGGGTGGGTGTTATGACGTCAAATTTCAGCTTCTGCCGGCGGCCGCTTGGAGGCAAGGCGCAACAGAAAATTAAAAAAAATGTTTCTCGTTCCTTTTTTGAAAGCAGTTTGTTGTATTCGTCATTTTCAACAGTTCAACATTTGTTCCGACGCAAAAAACCACCCGCCAACTTTTGTGTCCGTATCCCTTTAACTTGGTAGGCCCGCACACTGCTTCGCATAACATCGATTCCCACGGGACGTGGGATCTGCCGGCGTTTTTTGAATCTGCAATGGCTTTCTGATTGCCATTAAACGTGCTTGTACCCGCATGATGTATGGTATGTGATACGCGATAGTTCCCGCTGATAAATGAGAATCGACGACAATTAAAACGGACACCGACCACGAAAGTTTAACAATTTTAAGAAGACGTTTCGGCTCCCGCACGGGAGCCTTGTTCACAATGAAGGTGAAAGCGGAAATAGTCTGGTTATGTAGGCTTTAAGATGTGACGTAAGCAACGTGTGTACACGTGGGGAAAGTTGCCGTCGTTGCGATTAAGTGTGTGTTCGGTGGTCTGAATTGTCAGGGATTCAAGCAAAAGCCGAGAAGTCCAGTTCTTTTCTTTTTCTATTATCTTTGCATTGTCCCAGTCTATTTCATGACGAGTCGCTTCTGCGTGTTCGGCCAGAGCATTTGAAGTTACGTGCTTCTGTGTTACATCATACATGTGCTGCTTGAGTCTTTGCGGAAAATTGCCTGTCTCGCCGACGTAACTTCGATCGCAGTCTGTGTGCATGGGATGCTGCAGACAACACCTGGGAAATTTCTTTTGGTAGCTTGTCTTTTATGTTTACAAGGGAGTCCCTCAACTTTTTTGTAGGAACATGCGCTACTTGTACACTGTAGGGACGTAGAACACGCGCCAAGTGCTCGCTGATCGCAGGGACATACGGTACAGGAGCACGCTTCTTAGGACGCGTGCTATCGGAGCGTGCTGGAAGTGTTAGCTGACGTTCCACGGAGCGCATAAACGAGTCAGGGTAGCCGCTTTTTGAGAGTTCCCCATGCACGTGCTGTATGTCGGCAGATGCGTCTTCTGGTTTTTAGCAGACCCTGTTCGCACGGTTCACAAGCGAGGTGACTACGGACCTCTTGTGGGAGGCAGGGTGAACAGAATTGAAATGTAAATAGCGACCCGTGTGGGTGCTCTTTCTGTGGCGTTATACGTGGGGGGTATTGTCTCCGCTTCCGCTGCCTCACCAGGCGGTCGGAGCTTTCGTGAGGCGGCGAGAGAAGCCCGGTTGACGTGATCGCGGGCCGCGGCCTGTGCCGCTTCGTTTCCCTCGAGCCCCTCATGCCCTGGTACCCACGTGGCGCAGGTGTAAGGGAGCGGAGTGCTTCTTTTCTTCAGAATTTTGACAGCTTCCACCGATATTCGGCCTCTCCTGTAATTGCGTACTGCGGATTGGGAGTCCGTGAAGACTGCGACGGCGTTCGTGCTCGTGGTGGTGGCGAGAGCGATCGCCGCTTCTTCCGCTGTCTCCGAGTTCCGCACCCTGACGGTGGCGGATGCCAGTTCTTTGCCTCCCGAGTCAACCACACTCAGGGCGTAAGCGGTTTTGACCGGGTATTTCGACGCATCTACGTAGCGAGCATCTGGATCGTGCTTGTGGCGTCTTCGGATGGCGTCGACTAGAGTGAGCCGACGTCCCCGATGATGCTCGCGATGCATGTTGCGCGGTAATTTGTCGATGCTCAGGGACTCTCTTATGCATGACGGTATCTTGACCTTGCGGTCCGCGTCGGAGATGTAGCGTTCTCAGTAGCCGAGGCGCGCAAGGACCGATCTGCCCGGCGGCGAGAGCTTCAGCCTCTCGAGTTGGTTGGTCTTCTGAGCTTCCACCAGCTCTTGCTAGGAGTTATGAGCACCCATTTTGAAAAGTCGGGTGGTAGATGCCACTGGTGGTAGACCCATGGCGAGCTTCGTAGCTTTGCGGATGATGACATTGAGCTTGTTGACTTCGCAATTCTTGAGAGCCAGGTACGGGGTTGCGTACGTTATTCTGCTGGTCAGTAGAGCTTGAACGACTCTCAGTGTCTTGCTCCTTGATGCCACTGCGTCTATTGGCTACCCTCCTTACTAGGTGTGCGAGTTTGGAGATTGTCCGTTGGAGCCGTGGGAGCGTGGCGACTCCTGATCCGTCTCGGTGCAGGTGAAAGCCGAGTACTCGAAGTAAGGCGACCTTCGTTATTTGGATACCGTTGAGCGTGACGCGTGGGTTGAGCGTGACGCTCCTGTGGTCAACGGCGGGAGGTGGGAGGGCTACCCCTCCTGCGTGCCTTGAGTACAAGTAGCTCCGATTTCTCAGGTGCGCAGTGGAGGCCGCAGGTATCACATAACATCGCACGATAACATCAACCGCTTCTTGAAGGCAACGTTCTTGCTCTCCGGTGCTCGTTCCTCGCGTCCAGAGCGTAATGTCGTCCGCGTAGAAGGCGTGACGTAGGCCTGGGATGTTTTCGAGAAGCCGGGGGATCTTGAGGAGTGCCACGCTGAATAGGAGGGACGACACGACGGAGCCTTTCAGCGTTCCCCTGTTTGGCAGCTTGAAATCATTACTGCGTAAGTTGGATATCCCCACCGTGGCCGTCCGGCCGGTGAGAAAGTTACGGACATAGCCGTAGGTCTTTGAACCGCAGGCGGTCTCCTCGAGGATTTGTAGTACTGATTTGTGGTTTACATTGTCAAATCCGCCCTTCACGTCGATGGCAAGGACGCACGACTTGTTGTCCTTGCTGAGGTGGTCAATGAGGTCATCCTTTAGGAAAAGAAAGACGGCTTGCGTAGAAAGAAGCTGGCGGAAGCCGAACATGGTGTCTGGATAGTGCCCATTGTCTTCGAGGTGCGATGTCAGCCGGTGGTGGACCATATGCTCAAACAGCTTACCAACGCACGAAGTGAGAGAGATTGGTCTTAGGTTCTCGAGAGCTGTAGACTTGTTGAGCTTTGGTATCTTGAGCACTTCCGAGTGCTTCCACGTGGCTGGCAGCTCTCCTTTGTCCCAGCACTCGTTGTAATACCGGAGGAGAGCCGTCAAGGCCTGTTGGGGCAGCTGTCGTAGGTGCTTGTTCACTATCCTGTCCTTGCCTGGGCTCGTGTTTCTCGTGAGCTTGGAGATGGCTGCTTGGAGCTGTGCTGGTGTGAAGGGCCGGTCCAAGTCAGCGTTGGGTCTGCTTTCATATTTTTTGAGTGGTGGGGTTGTCGCTGGTTGGGAGGGACCGCGGAGCTTGTCGCATAGTTCGCGGAGTAGGTCTTCTTCCGAGCCGTCGTAGTTGTGTGCTAATCGACGGATGTGCTGCCGTTGCTGCGTCTTGGTGGGGCCTTCGTCGAGGAGAGCGCGCAGCAGGTGCCACGTCTTCTTGGTACTGAGCGTCCCCTGAAGCTTATCGCAGAAGGCACCCCAGTTGTGTTTCGCTAGCTCTTCAGCATATTCCTGCGACTGTTCTCTAAATAGGGCGATTCTTTTCTTGAGTCGCGTGTTGAGTTTCTGCCTCTTCCATCTGTTGAGTAGGAGTGGTGGAAATCCTGTTGCGTGAGGCCGCTGGATCTTCCGATGGCGTGGGTGACTGCGGTTAGGTTCCATTTCGATAAGTCGAGTCCGACTTGTGGCCTGTAGACAAGTCGTCGGTTGGGAAAGGCGGCATCTTCTGGTTGCGTTGTTTTGACGGTTGCAGTGTGGTCTTAGGGTCTTGTTTCGGCATTTCGTTTTGGCGCTTTTATGGGTTCCGAGGCTTTTCTCTTGCGTCCGACTTGAGCGATTCAATGTGTTTCTATTGTTTTCCAGCTGTTAGCATCGTAGGGCCGTGCCGACGTCGTTGCGGAATTTTCGTCCGTCCCATCGGTTTGCATTCTTGTCGGTTCCTCTTGTAGCTGGGTAGCCATCTGTTTTCCTCGAAAGTGTAGGCGGCGGAGACCAGGTGGTGTTTTCCTCGACGCTTTCTTCGTCGAGTACGAAGCTATCGAAAATACCCGCAAATAGCATGCTTCTACCTGCTTCAGCACATTGTCTTAAAAGTGAGGCTGAAAACCCCAGATAACCAAAATCATATGCAACTGGAGCAGGCGCTACGGTTCCTTTCCTGGAAATAAAAGCCAGCATCCCAGTCTGTTAAGCTATTCATGTACTTAACCTATATTAAACCAATCTTAGCGCATGCTAATTGGAGCCATTTCAAACTAGATTATTTGACGAAAATGAGAAAGTGCAAGTAAAGCGCCAGGGTACAATCTAATCTGGTATTCCCGAACCGATTGTATTCGCAAAACTTTATGCCTCCCTGAATTGCCTGCGTTAACCCAATGCTGTAAACAGGGGAAGCTGATTCCCTTTCTTGTTGTTGAAAGGCTGCTCGAATTTCGATAACAGATTACACATGTTCTAAGGGGAAGCGAGGGGCACTGACAATATCTCAAAGCTTATGTATGAGCTTTCACCTAGAACGAGAATGGAATAAAGATATTTACCTTTGCAAGCCTCAGAATCCAAACATGCCAAATTTTTTGAGGATACCACATTGAATTTTAAAATATAGACAATAGAAAGTGTGATACACCAGAAGAAAATTATAGGTCAGAAAAATGAGAAAAAAAATCTCTTTAAATAATGCTTCTAAAACAATTTGACAATGTTGTTTATTACCAGTCAAAGCGTTAAATATGCTATTGTAGAACATTCATTACGATATATAGTTTGCACGTTCGCTTTCCGAGCTTGATAAGCAGTCGCGTCTCTCAGCAGAAGTAACAGAACCTTGAAATGATATAATTCATTAGGGAAAATGCGCATGAAAGCTGAAGCCAACCGACTGCAACTAAATGGTCGCGCGTATATATAGCGTTACGTATTGACCGTAGTATTTGTCCGTAGTTGCATATTCCTTAAATTGCTCCGTCCGTAAAAGCATACCGCGCTACAAATGTGGCGTTTTCGTATATCGCGAGTAGCTTGTACAACTAGAAAATTGGGACGACATCCGAAGGCCATGTCTTCCCGTGAGGGACACCTCGTAGTATTTACCAACTCGCAGCGCGTGTGAATAACGGAAAATCACGCAAAATTACGTACTATCAGCACCAGGAGCCAACGTAAAAAAGCGTCGCGTGATTAGCAACGTAGCGTGTCAACAAACGCATAGAAATCACAGAACCTAATCTATCCTACGACTTTTTATCGGCACTGTACGTACCGACTGCACAATCCAAGGCTCCACTCAATTAGTTACACTTGAAGCGGCAGCAGCATCGGCGTAGCATGTTAATTACGTAGACGCTCGCGTTTGCTCTAGGAACGAGCCGCTGGCACGCACCTGCACGGGATAGCGTTCCGAGACAGATAAAAAAAATGTCGCAGTTTCGCCGGAAAGGCGAAGAATCAGTTGCGATAGCAAATTAGTAGAGAGCTATTCGGAGTAGGGATAGTAGTTTTATCGGCTGCATAAGCTTGGACACATTCGCTTACTAACTGAATTAACAAGCGTGGTGTCAGCGCGCACAAGCAAACATGAATATATCATACTCAATGACCGCAGACGACTGTCAAAACGCTGGCAGCAAGCGCAGCCGCCGCAGCGAGCGAAGGTTCGTGCGGTCTATCGCTTCAACGGAAACTGAGCGGCGAATGCACAGCGCATGCAAAGGTTAGAGTCGTGTGGAGATCGCTTTTAAGAGACTGTGCGGACGACCGCCACAGCCGGGCAAAGTACAAACGAAGTTGTTGGCAGAGTAGAAGCTGCCCCCCCCCCTCTTTCCCGCGCTGCCTTCCCGCTTTCTTGCTTTCGCGTGTAAGATTGAGTGGCCAGTTGTCCTTGCGCCCGGTTGCAAGATAATCATTTGGTGCCGCAGCACAGCGTCGCTCCGCCTCCCTCCCTCCCATACCCCCACGGCCTTTCGCGCGACTAAGGTCGCGTTTGCTTTCCGCCGTGCGTTTGCTATCCGTGATTGCGCGCGTCCCCCGCGCGCTTTCACTCGCGCATACGGCGTGCGGCGACGATTTTATCGCCCTTGGACTTTATAGGGAAGCTCATGGCGACGGCGACGGCAGAAATCCGGTTGAAGTGTCCATTGCTATAGCAATAAAAATGCTAGGCTAAGTGATCGGTTGTCGGTTTTTCCTCTCCCGCGAGAGCCTGATACTTTACCGGTCTACGTGGTCGCTGGTCGCCACAGTTTGGTGACCTCGGACGTGATACTGCCATACGCTCCTGTGGTAGAGACGACCATAGACCAGACCAACGCTATGAGAGCTAAAGGCCAGAACCCTTCCGACGAACGCGGTGAGCCTTCCTGTTCGGCCATCGCCGTCCGCCTCCCACAATACTGGGATCAGCATCCCTCGGCGTGGTTTCTTCAGGCCGAATCGCAATTTCACATCGCTGGTATCCGCTCTCAAGCCTCAAAGTCTCATTACACCGTTGCAGCGCTCTCGACCGCCGCCATTGACGAAGTAGCAGATTTGTTGAACGCCCACTTGTCTACCGCCGCCTATGACGATCTCAAGGCAGCCCCGCTACAGCGCACAGCAGCTTCACAGCGTTCTCGCATCCAGCAGCTTCTGTCCGCTGAAGTACTTGGCGACCGATGCCCTAGTCATTCTTTAACGAATGAGGCAGCTGCTCGGACACAACGCGAGATCCATCGACGACACACTGTTGCGCGAATTGTTTTTGCAACGACTCCCGGCTAACGTGCAGATGGTCCTGGCGACAGCCTCCACGATGGACCTTACCGTACTTGCCGCTTTGGCCGACGAAGTCACGGAAGTAGCCACCCCAACCATGGCAGCCGCGACCCCGTCTCCGGGTGACAATACAACTTCCCTGCAAAGCCTTCCCTGTTCTTCAGCAGCGCAATATCCGCTCGACTGCTTATGTGCGCGCCTGGAACGCATCATCTGTGCAGCAGAACATCGCCGCACGTCAACTCGTCGCCCACGCAGCCGTAGTTCCAGCAAATCAAGACACACAGGCACCCGCGATGAAACATCAACTACAACGTCTGGCGTTTGCTACTACCACCGCCATTTTGGAAACGACGCTCGTCACTGTCGGCGTCCCTGCGCTTGGCAGGGAAACAGGCCGGCCGACCTCTAACGGCGACGAGTGGTCCGGCCCAAGACACAAGTCGCCTTTTCTACGTGATGGACATAGTTGCGGGACAACGGTTCTTAGTCGAGACAAAAGATGACGTCAGTATTCTCCCCGCCCACCACTCCGACCGAAAAGGGACACGTGTGTCGTTTTAGCAAGCCGTCAACGGCACCAGGATTCCAGTTTTCTCGTCACGCTCCGTCATGCTAAAGCTTGGCCTTCGAAGAGCGTTCCGCTGGGTTTTCCTGGTTGCAGACGTCCGTCTTGCAGTCAATGCAGCAGGCTTGTTGCAGAACTACGGACTCCTTGTCGACGTTCAACGACGCCGTCCCATCGACTCCGTGACACAGCTATCCGTTCCCGGCGTCTTATCTTCAGACACATCGCCGATCGCGCCTATTTCTGCCATGATGGACGAAGCTTTCGCCGCGCTCCTACGCGAGTTTCCCACCTTGACGTGCCTGCCTGACTGGACGCAACCGGTGCAACATGACGTGTGCCATCACATCGTCACCTCCGGCCCACCAGTCTACTTCCGACCCCGGCGTTTGTCCCCGGAGAAACTCAAGATCGCTCGCGCGGAGTTCGAACACATGCTGCAACTTGGCATCATCCGCCCTTCGTCCTGGGCATCACCCCTTCACATGGTGCCTAAGAAGACGGGAGACTGGCGCCCATACCATGATTACCGGGCACTAAACAACGTTACAGATCCTGATCGCTACCCTCTCCCGAACATTCAGGATTTCACGGTAGCATTGCACGGTGCGACGATCTTTTCTATGATCGATCTCCTTCGCACCTATCATCAACTACCGGTCGCTGAAGAAGACATTCCCAAGACCACCATCACGACACCCTTCGGTCTTTTTGAATTTCTCCGCATGCCTTTCGGCTTGCGGAACGCGGGCCGAAAGCGTTTCATTGATTCCGTCACCCGAGGCCTGCCTTTGTTTTTGCATATATTGACGACCTTCTCGTCCCAAGCTCTTCCGCAGAAGAACATCTTCGCCACTTGCGGTTGTTGTTTTCACGCCTTGACAGTTACGGAATTGTCATCAACGCCGCCAAGAGCGAATTCGGTCAACCCGAACTGGAGTTCCTCGGTCATGTCGTCGACGCTAACGGCATTCGACCACTGCCGTCCGAGATTCGCGTTATCGAAGACCTTCCCCGACCGACCACACTCACCAAGCGCCGCCAATTTCTCGGATTCGTCATTTCTCGCCGGAGAAGTGGGTTCTACATTTTCCTCTCGTCTTACTTGGCATCAGAGCCCCACTCAAGAGCGACCTAGGTTGCTCCTGGGCTGAGCTCGTCTACGGCACTCACCTACGCCTTCCATGCGATTTCTTTGTCGCCACCAGCAAAACACCTATGCCATCACCTGCCGACTACGTTACCGAACTGCAAGCTTTCTTCAGCCAGATGCGCCCCGTGCCCACACGTTCGCAAGAAGCAAGGGCTCCGTACGTTTCTCCCGCACTCACCTCTGCTACCAACGTTTTTATGCGTAACTTTGCTGTGCGGAAGCCCCTTTGCAGCCACACTACTCCGGCCCATATTGATTTCCCGAGCGTCGTCCGACGATTTTTGTTGTGAATGTTAACGACCCATCAGACATAATTGCCCTGGAACGCCTCAAACCCGCCTACATTGAAGCACCCGTGCCATCGGCTTCACCAATGCGCGACGCAACTCTGCTGCATCCATCGACGCCGCTTCCGTCCGTGACGCACAAGACAAACGTCAAGACACGCCGCGTCACGTGGACTTTTCATCGTTCGCGAACTTTCCTCCTTTCTAGGGGGGAAGCCCTCTGTAGCGGCATAGCCTCCTATATATAGGAGGCTATGGTAGCGGCGGCAGCATCGGCGTCGCATGTTAATTACCTAGACGCTCGCGTCAGCACGAGGCACGGGCGGCTGGCTCGCACCTGCACGGGCTAGCGTTCCGAGACAGATTTAAAAAAGTCGCAGTTTCTCCCGAAAGGCGAAGCATCAATTGCGACAGCAAATTAGTAGAGAGCTATTCGGAGTAGGGATAGTAGTTTTATCGGCTGCATAAACTTGGACACATCCGCTTACTAACTGAATTAACAAGCGTGGTGTCAGCGCGCACAAGCAAACATGAGTAGATCACACTGAATGACCGCAGACAAGGACTGTCAAAACGCTGGCAGCAGTCGCAGCGGGCAAGGTTTGTGCGGTCTATTGCTGCAAAGGAAACTGAGCGGCGGATGCACAGCACATACAAAGGTCAGAGCCGTGTGGAGATAAGAGACCGTGCGGGCGACGGCCACAGCCGGGCAAAGTACGAACGGAGTTGTTGGCAGAGTAGAAGCTGCGCCCCCCCCCCCCCCCCGTTCTCCCTCCCGCGCTGCCTTACCGCTTTGTTGCTTTCGCGTGGGAGATAGTGGCAAGTTCCCCTTACGCCCGATTGCAAGATAGGCCTTTGGTGCCGGAGCACAGCGTCGCTCCGCCTCCCTCCCTCCCATACCCCCACGGCCTTTCGCGCGATGGTCGCGTCTGCTTTCGGCCGTGCGTTCGCTCTCCGTGATAGCGCGCGCGTCCCCCCCCCCCCCCCCCCCCCCACCCCGCGCGCTTTCGCTCGCGCGTACGGTGCGCGGCGACGCTTTTATCGCCCTTGGAATCTATACGGAACCTCACGGCGACGGCGACACCGACGGCAGAAAGCCGGTTTAAGTGTCCATATAATTGCTATCTATGAAAGCCATGTAGAGCGGTTGATTGTACTCCGCAGATTTCTCGATTACCTGATTTATGACATGGATATGATCCATCGTAGAATATCCCTTCCTGAAGCCAGCCTGTTCTCTTGGTTGGCTGAAGTGTTGCCCTGATTCTATTGGAAATTATCTTGGTGAATATTTTATACAATACTGAAAGCAAGCTAATGGGTCTATAATTCTTCAGTTCTTTAACGTCTCCCTTCTTATGGATTAGTATAATGTTGGCGTTCTTCCAGCTCTCTGGTACAGATGAAGTTGTGAGGCATTGCGTATAAAGGGCCGCAAGTTTTTCAAGCCTGATATCTCCTCCATCTTTGATTAAATTTACTGTTATTCCATCTTCTCCAGCAGCTTTTTCCCTGGTCGTGTCTTTCAAGGCCCTTCTAACTTCAGCACTAGTTATAGAAGGGGCCTCTGTATCCGTTTCATCACTATTTTGAATGAATTTGAACTATTATGAAAAGGCATTTGATTCAGTAGAGATACCAGCAGTCATAGAGGCATTGCGTAATCAAGGAGTACACGAGGCATACGTGAGTATCTGAGCAAACATCTACAAGGATTCCACAGCTACCTTGGTTCTCCACAAGAAAAGTAGAAAGTTGCCTATCAAGAAAGGGGTCAGGCAAGGAGACACAAGCTCTCCAATGCTATTCACTGCATGCTTAGAAGTATTCAAGCTCTTAGACTGGGAAGGCTTAGGAGTGAGGATCAACGGCGAATATCTCAGCAACCTTCGGTTTGCAGATGACATTGTCCTATTCAGCAACAATGCAGACGAATTACAACAAATGATTGAGGACCTTAATCGAGAAAGTGTAAGAATTGGGTTCAAGATGAATATGCAGAAGACAAAGATAATGTTCAATAGCCTAGCAAGGGAACAAGAATTCAGGATCGCCAGTCAGCCTCTAGAGTCTGTAAAGGAGTACGTTTATCTAGGTCAATTACTCACAGGGTACCCTGATCACGAGAAAGAAATTTACAGAAGAATAAAATTGGGTTGGAGTGCATACGGCAGGCACTACCAAATCCTGACTGGGACCTTACCACTGTCGTTGAAAAGAAAAGTTTACAATCATTGCATTCTACCGGTGCTAACATATGGGGCAGAAACTTGGAGGTTAACAAAGAAGCTCGAGAACAAGTTAAAGACCGCACAGAGAGCGATGGAACGAAAAATGTTAGGACTAACGTTTAGAGACAGGAAGAGAGCGGTGTGGATCAGAGAACAAACGGGGATAGCCGATATTCTAGTTGACATTAAGCGGAAGAAATGGAGCTGGGCAGGCCATGTAATGCGTAGGATGGATAACCGGTGGACCATTAGGGTTACAGAATGGATACCAAGAGAAGGGAAGCGCTGTCGAGGTCGGCAGAAAACGAGATGGGATAATGAAGTTAGGAAATTTGCAGGCGCAAGTTGGAATACGCTAGCGCAAGACAGGGGTAATTGGAGATCGCAGGGAGAGGCCTTCGTCCTGCAGTGGACATAAAATATAGGCTGATGATGATGATGATAATTGCTATCGCAATAAAATGCTACGCTAAGTGATCGGTTGTCAGTTTTTCCTCTCCCGCGAGAGCCCGAGACTTTACCGGTCTACTTGGTCGCTCGTCGCCACTGCTTGGTCGCTACTACTTGGTCACTGCTTGGTCGCCAGTAATTGGTCACTACTTGGTCGCTCGTCGCTGCTCGAGGCATTTATAGACAAAAAAGTATCTATAAACGTTGTGTTGAGCGACCGACGCCATTTTCCAAAACAGACCGCGAAATAGCTTTCGGCGCAATTTCGACGGAAAATCGCAGAGTCGGCATTGCGACTGCCATTTTCGTCGCATGCCAGGAAAATCGCACGTTCGGTGCGATGAAAATTGCATCATGTGAAACGGCCTGTACACGGGGGCGAGGCGACGGCGAGAGAGAGAGGGGGGGTGCGTTGTGCTCCGTCGGCTGCTGCTCGCAGCGCGGCCGCGCCGTATCTTCAAAGCGATCTGCGACGGGGACAAAGTGCATGCACCGAGTGCCTGTAGCTTCGTATGCGCTATGCTTTCGACGTTTAGTTCGCGTTGAAGCGAGACGAGAGAGAGCGCGAAGGACAAGTCGCCCGCTGCTGCTGGTGCGCTTTCTCACTCCGTCTTTTTCACAGCGAGTTTCCGCGGTCATCGAGCGAGATGTGGTGATGTTTACCTGTGCGCACGTGACATCGTGCTTGTCGATTTAGTTAGTAAGCGCATGTTTATAACTATACGGCCAATTAAACTACTATTCTTGCTTCGTAAAGCTCTCTACTAATTTTCTATCGCAATCGATACTTCGCCTTGTGGGGGAAACTGCGACTTTTTTGGTGTTACTGCAGCGCAGTGAACGCATCAGTCCCAGTAAACGACAGGGTCTGGATGCTCTGCGCTCTTTAACGAAGTGTTCATACTGCGAGTTTGCCGTTCGTCCTTCTAGCTGGACTGCGAATGTCTGTGTACGCTGAATGAAATATATTTTTCTATGACTGGCGAAAGAAACGTACGCTTTCGCATGCTTTATAACTAACGGCGAATCGATAGAACTAACGGCTCCTCGCCATTTAAGTACTGATTAAGCTTCCTGCGGCTAAGCATAAGTGTTTGCATTTGAAAGCCTTTGGTTACGTGCGCAGGTTGAACACGCTATGGCCAGCCGTCGCGTGGAGGCCCTCCTTCGTGAAAGGTGCGATGGCCAGCGTACCTGCCGCGCCCGGCAGGGCTACGCCATTGCTTGTCAAAACAGAGACAAACTGCTGCTCCAGAGGTTTGAGGTAAGCGTAAACCGATCCTATGGAAACCAGCGCATTTCGCGAAAAACGCCTAAAATAAATGCCTACACGGAAAGCTTAAAAATTGCTGGTGCGTCTGCCAAACTCTTGCACGTAACTACCTTTGTGGGAGACGTGTAGAATTCCCATTCTACACGTGAAACCGGCATTTAGTCATTGTGTAGTTTAGCTGAAAGCAGTGAAGAAGGCCCTGTGGGGACATTACTCACTTTCAAGGCAACACGCAAGACGACTTCCCCGTGCTGGGTTCTTGTTTAGCCATCTCTAATTCTGAAATAGTGATGGAGGGCTTCAAGTATTTCCTTCTCCGTATTGTCAAAACAGGAATCAATGACAAAATGTATCCTCAAAGCCATTTTCTCCTTGTATAATTTGTCCTATCAAGGTTCGATAGTATTCGATAAAAGCTTTCTGAATTTGTTTGTGGTGCTGCGTAACTTCTTCTCGGTATCGAATTTCTTTTATTTCGCTACGTACAGCGTACCATTTTTCGTCACTTAGCGCTCGTTTCGTAGGCGCTTCTCCAAACCATAATCGCTCATCAGGCGCGCGAATGACGGCGCCGTGATACGTATCCTTATCTATACCCCGTTGCATACATAGCAGTAAACGCTGTAGAAGCTACGCGAACCTCTTGCGTAGCTTCCACAGCCTTGACTGCTATGTATGGTAAGAATATTGTCACGTAGTAGTGACGCTGAAGTAAACAGTCGTAAAACTGTGTCTGAAGAAACTGATTCTTTATTGGGCGAACCTGTGCCCACAAAAGCAAGCTACACTCAAAGCACAACGAAAGCGGCGAACACAGTCGGCGGTCGTCGAAAATCTGATCAGCGGCGAAACGCGTCGGCTTTTATACCTGAGTCATCGAAGGCTCCAGATTAATCCCTGACGCCCGCCTGTCTTCCAAAAGTTCTAGACAATTCGCCTCAGTCATGCAATCAGATAACAGAAGCGTCGGTGAAAACAGGCAATGGAAAGAAGCATCGATAACGTTCTAGAAACTTCCGATACAGGCGCGTCCTGCGCCGAGCGATAACGTTTAACATTTGTTAGCCGGTGGAAAGCGGCCACCGGTGAAAGATAAACATGTATACGTGTCAATACCCTCCCCTTAAAAAGCATCGTCCCGATGCTACAAACAAATGTGAAAGCGTAAACAAAACCACAGGTAATAAAGAAAAAAAATAAAGTAACAAAGTACCTAAGTTCGTCAGCGGGCGTAGAAAGGCTTAAGACGCACCACATGGATGACTTCGGGTCGTGCACGGCGCCGCTGTGATTGCGAAATGCCGTCTGGCACGACCTCATAGTCCAGTGCACCAATACGTCGGATGATCTTATATGGTCCGAAATAGCGACGTAAGAGTTTCTCGCTAAGTCCTCGTCGGCGTATCGGAGTCCAGACCCAAACACGGTCTCCGGGCTGGTACTCGACGTAGCGTCGTCGAAGATTCTAGTGTCGGCTGTCGGTTCTCTGCTGGTTCTTGATGCGCAGGCGGGCGAGCTGTCGACCTTCTTCGGCACGCTGCAAATAGGTGGCAACGTCGAGATTTTCTTCGTCAGCGACGTCTGGTAGCATGGCGTCAAGCGTCGTTGCCGGGTTCCTTCCGTAGACCAGGTTGAACGGCGCCACGTGCGTCGTTTCTTGCACGGCCGTGTTATATGCGAAGGTCACGTACGGAAGGATGGCATCCCACGTCTTGTGTTCGACGTCGACGTACATTGCCAGCATGTCGGCAATGGTCTTATTTAGGCGCTCGGTGAGGCCATTCGTCTGCGGGTGGTAGGCGGTGGTGCGGCGATGGCTTGTCTGGCTGTATCGCAGGATGGCTTGAGTTAGTTCAGCCGTGAAGGCCGTACCTCTGTCGGTGATGAGGACTTCCGGGGCACCGTGACGCAGGAGGATGTTCTCAACGAAGAATCGGGCTACCTCGTCGGCACTGCCTTTGGGCAAGGCTTTTGTTTCGGCGTAGCGGGTGAGGTAGTCCGTAGCTACGATGATCCATTTATTCCCGGACGTCGACGTCGGAAAAGGCCCCAGTAAGTCCATCCCGATCTGCTGGAATGGTCGGCGAGGTGGCTCGATCGGCTGTAGAAGCCCGGCTGGCCTTGTCGGCGGTGTTTTGCGTCGCTGACAGTCTCGGCATGTCCTTACGTAATGGGCGACGTCAGCAGAGAGGCGAGGCCAGTAGTATTTTTCTTGTATCCTCGCGAGAGTGCGGGAAAAACCGAGATGTCCAGCCGTTGGGTCGTCATGGAGAGCTTGCAGAACCTCTGGACGCAATGCTGAGGGTACCACGAGGAGGTAGTTGGCTCGGAGAGGCGAGAAGTTCTTCTTTAGGAGAATGTCGTTTTGCAAGAAGAACGACGCCAATCCTCGCCTGAACGCCTTCGGCACAATGACGGTCTTGCCTTCCAGGTAGTCTACAAGGCTCCTTAGTTCCGGGTCGGCTCGCTGTTCGGCGAATTCGTCGGCACTGATGGGTCCCAAGAAAGTGTCGTCATCCTGGTCGTCTTGTGGCGGCTGTTCGACGGGGGCGCGAGACAAACAATCGGCGTCAGCGTGCTTTCGCCCGGATTTGTAAACGACGGTGATGTCGAATGCTTGAAGTCTCAGGCTCCATCGTGCGAGGCGACCTGAAGGATCCTTCAAGTTAGCTAGCCAACACAAGGCGTGGTGGTCGCTCACAACTTTAAAGGGTCTGCCTTAGAGGTAGGGGCGAAACTTTGATGTAGCCCAGATGATGGCGAGGCACTCCTTTTCTGTTGTGGAATAATTTGCTTCCGCCTTCGATAGCGACCGGCTAGCGTAACTTACAACCCTTTCTAGTCCGTCAGTCCTCTGCACAAGCACGGCACCGAGTCCTACGCTGCTTGCGTCGGTGTGGACTTCGGTATCGGCGTTTTTGTCGAAATGCGCAAGTATTGGCGGCGATTGCAGACGTCGCTTCAGTTCTTCGAATGCTTCGACTTGCGGCGTCTCCCACTTGAACTCGACGTCGGCCTTCGTGAGATACGTCAGTGGCTCAGCGATCCGTGAAAAATTCTTGACGAAGAGCCTGTAATAGGCGCACAGTCCAAGAAATCTACGCACTGCCTTCTTGTCAGCGGGCGGAGGAAAGTTGGAGATGGCCGCAGTTTTCTGAGGGTCGGGGCGCACTCCAGACTTGATGACGTGGCCCAAAAACAAGAGCTCCTCATATGCGAAGCGGCACTTTTCGGGCTTTAACGTGAGTCCGGAGGTTTTGATTGCTTGAAGAACTGTTTCAAGGCGCCGCAGGTGTTCTTCGAAGCTTGAAGCAAACACAACGACGTCGTCCAAATAGACGAGGCAAGTCTGCCACTTCAAGCCTGCCAGTACTGTATCCATGACGCGTTGGAAAGTCGCAGGTGCCGAGCAAAGACCAAACGGCATGACCTTGAACTCGAACAGTCCGTCTGGTGTTATAAAGGCAGTCTTCTCCCGGTCCCTCTCGTCGACTTCGATTTGCCAGTAGCCAGTTTTGAGGTCCATCGACGAGAAATACTTTGCGTTGTAGAGCCGATCCAAGGCGTCGTCAATCCGTGGGAGGGGGTATACGTCCTTCTTCGTGATCTTGTTGAGGCGACGATAATCGACGCAGAAACGTAGGGTTCCATCCTTCTTCTTCACTAACACCACGGGGGACGCCCACGGACTCTTGGACGGCTGGATGATGTCGTCGCGTAGCATTTCGTCGACTTGTTGCCTTATGGCCTAGCGTTCGCGCGCCGAAACTCGGTACGGGCTCTGACGGAGTGGGCGGACATATTCGTCGGTTATAATGCGGTGCTTGGCGACGGGGGTTTGTCGAACTTTTGACGACGACGAGAAGCAGTCCTTGTATTGCAGGAGCAGAGCTTTTAGCTGTTCTTTCTTATGATTGGGAAGGTTCTGATTAACGTCGAAAGTTGGTTCAGGTACTACAGTCGTCGTTGAAGGTGCGCTAGAATCCGTGAAGGCGAAAGCACTGCTGGCTTGTACTATTTCGTCGATGTAGGCGACCGTGGTGCCTTTGTTAATGTGCTTGTATTCGTGGCTGAAGTTTGTGAGCATCACTCTTGCTTTCCCTTCACATAGCTCAGCTATGCCTCTAGCGACGCAAATTTCACGGTCGAGCAGTAAGTGATGATCGCCCTCGATGACGCCCTCCATGTCTGCAGACACTTCGGTACCGACGGAAATCATTACACTTGAGCGAGGCGGAACGGTGACTTGTTCTTCAAGCACATTCAAGGCATGGTAACTGATGCTTGTATCCGGCGGAATCGCTTTGTGTGTTGAAAGCGTTATCGACTTGGACCTTAAGTCGATGACTGCACCGTGTTGGTTTAGAAAGTCCATGCCTAGGATGACATCCCTGGAGCATTGCTGAAGGATTACGAAGCTCGCTGGGTAAGTGCGGTTGTTAACCGTGACTCGTGCTGTGCAGATTCCAGCCGGCGATATGAGGTGGCCTCCCGCTGTCCGGATATCGGGTCCTTTCCAGGCCGTTTTCACCTTCTTCAACTTGGCGGCGAACGGGCCACTGAAGACGGAATAGTCGGCTCCAGTGTCGACGAGAGCGGTGACGTTGTGACCATCGATTAGCACGTCTAGGTCGGTAGACCGTCGTATGGCGTTACGGTTAAGTCGTGGCGTCGGATCACGGCTGCGTCGGCTTGCTCCGCTGCTGCTACGTCGCGTCGGTAGGTCTTCTTTCGGCGGCGAAGTGCTGTCGTCAAGGCTCTTTCCAGGCGGCGTGCTGATATCTCGTCGTGATGATTCGCGAATATTCTTCGATGACGGCGGAGGATCTTCGGCATTGCGTCGTACAGCAACCGCACCTCCATCGGTTGCTGCTTTTAGTTTCCCGGATAGGGGCTCATGGACCGGCCCCTGGCTGGGCCAGTGTATGGTCGGCGCTGCGGTGACAGGTAGCGTCCTGGTGACGGCGAGCGTGAGGGTCGTCGTGGTTGCCACTGGGCTCCGGCGAGGTAGTCGGCGATGTCACGTGGCCGCTCGCCAAGCTGTGGACGTGGCGCATTGACGGCGAATCCTCGTAGGCCCATTTCGCGGTATGGGCATCGGCGGTAGACATGACCTGCTTCCCCGCAGTGATAGCAGAGCGGGCGGTTGTCGGGGGCGCGCCAAATGTCTGTCTTCCGCTGGTAGCTGCGCTGGGCGACGGGCGGGCGTGCTGGCGGCGGCGGCGGTGGACGACGGAACTGCGGCGTTACAGGGCCCTGGCGCGAGCGCGGAGGGGGGCCTTGACGACGGGCGACGGCGGCGTTGGTCATCGCTTGCGGCTGTGGTTGAGGCGATGCCGGAACTTCTGGCACTTCCAGTGATCGCTGAACCTCTTCTTTAACTATGTCAGCGATTGAAGTCACCTGAGGTTGCAATCTTGGGAATAATTTCTGTAGTTCTTCCCGTACAACCGCTCTGATCGTCTCGTGCAGGTCGTCGGCGCCTAGAGCTTGACCTTCGGCGTAGTTTGTCAACGCACGGCGGTTGTATTGCCTGGCTCGCATTTCAAGCGTCTTCTCGATCGTTGTCGCCTCCGAAACAAATTCTGCCACAGTCCTGGGCGGGTTGCGCATCGATCCGGGGAATAGATGCTCTTTGACGCCCCGCATCAAGAACCTAACTTTCTTTTCTTCAGACATGTCGGGGTCGGCGTGGCGGAAGAGGCGAGTCATCTCCTCCGTGAAGATCGCGATGCTCTCGTTCGGCAATTGAACTCTGGTTTCCAGGAGAACTTCAGCCCTTTCTTTTCGTACGACACTCGTGAAGGTCCTCACGAAGTTCTCGCGAAATAGGTCCCAAGTCACCAGGGTGGTCTCTCTGTGTCATCCAACGAAAAATAGACATGGCGCAGCTTGTCATCGTCGCTCCATTTGTTGAATGTCGCGGTCCTCTCGTACGTCTCCAGCCATGTTTCAGGGTCTTCAGCTGATGATCCACGGAAGGTCGGTGGCTCCCGAGGTTGCTGCAGCAGGATGGGGGACGCTGGGGCTGCCATTGAGGTCGTTGACTTGGCCTTGGTCGCTGTGGTCTTCTCGGGAAGAAGTCCGTATTCTGGCAAAAGTCCTTGCTGCCTGCGGCTAGCTCGCTGCTCCTTGGCGACGTTGGTCTCGTCCTCCGGTTTCGGGCTTGGGTCGCGGCTTTGCGGGGGCGTCCGCTGCATGGACACAAAAGCACCTCCACCAGATGTCACGTAGTAGTGACGCTGAAGTAAACAGTCGTAAAACTGTGTCTGAAGAAACTGATTCTTTATTGGGCGAACCTGTGCCCACAAAAGCAAGCTACACTCAAAGCACAACGAAAGCGGCGAACACAGTCGGCGGTCGTCGAAAATCTGATCAGCGGCGAAACGCGTCGGCTTTTATACCTGAGTCATCGAAGGCTCCAGATTAATCCCTGACGCCCGCGTGTCTTCCAAAAGTTCTAGACAATTCGCCTCAGTCATGCAATCAGATAACAGAAGCGTCGGTGAAAACAGGCAATGGAAAGAAGCATCGATAACGTTCTAGAAACTTCCGATACAGGCGCGTCCTGCGCCGAGCGATAACGTTTAACATTTGTTAGCCGGTGGAAAGCGGCCACCGGTGAAAGATAAACATGTATACGTGTCAATATGTATGTATGTCAAGAAAAGTTATCACTCCGCGCGCTTTGCTACCTTGAAGACCTGTCATGTGCGGTGTGCTTCAATGAGTTCTCCTATGGTGTTGTGAACTCCCAGTTGAAGTTTCTTGGTGGAGGTGCGTCTTGGTAATTAGCAAGACGGGCCGCTGGATCCTCGCTCGAATGGGCCTCAGAGCGTGCCCGATGGGTAGCGACCCCACCAGCATCCCACCACACATCAAGGGCATGTTCGTCACGAAACCGCTGCCCAAAAACGCACTCGCCTCTTCAGTCGCTACACAATAGTGAAGACCCACGCTCAATAGCGTTGATATGGGTCCGGGCTCACGCGGGGAATCCAGGGAACAAAGCGGCCCACCAACAGGCTCGAGGATTCGTCAGCCGAGCGGCGGGCCTCCGAACGCACCCGGAGAACTCAAACCAAGTCCTGCACTGATATCACGACATAACCGAATACTACCGTCTTACTCGACACACTAGGCCGGCACCACACAGTAAACAAGTGCCAAGAGGTCAGCTGGCGCAGGTTACAGATGCACTCATTCCCGAACCCTACGTGTACTCTTACATTTACCCAGACAGAATAAATCCGTACTATCACGTCTGCGGCTATAGCTAGCTACTCTCAGTCACATCCTCTGGGACTGCGAGAAGAATCCTTTCCCCTGAGCTCCTGGCCTCTCCCTCAACTTCATCGTGGGAGGAAGTGCTGCTTAGGTCCAGTCCGGACGTGCAACTCCGAGCCCTGGAGCGAGCCGAAGATGTCGCCGTCACGCATTGCCTGGCGGCCATCTGGCCTTCTGACAGATAAAGTTACCTATCTCTCTCGCTCTGTGCGCGCGTTCCGTCTATGCTTCGCTGGGCGTTCAGGCGCTGAGTCGTGCTCCCTAAAGGGCTGCAGAAAAAAAGTCGGCGGATCCCAGGCCCTGTGGGAATGGATGTTATGCGAAGCAGTGTGCGGGGAGTCTACCAAATTAACGAAACGACCATGAGAGCACCAAGACGTAGGCGGCTCTTTCATGACCTACATGACACGCATGTCATGACATTCATGTCATGAGTCCTCAGGAGTCCCTTTACCTACACCTAAGAGACTTTAAGGCGACGCCTTAGCCATGCTCATGACTATGACTTCGACCATCAACCTTTAGCCTTTTCCTTCACTTAGTACCACATTCGAACCTATTCCATTGGTTTTTGAGTGTTAATGTTTTTTCGCTGAGTCATTCTCATTTTTGCTGAGTCATGGTCATGACTATAACTCCTACCACAATAATTTAGTGTTTCCTTCACTTAGTGCCCACGTCTGAGCCCATTTCAGTGGTCTTTAAGTATTAATATTTTTCGCTGAGTCATTGTAATTTTTACCGAGTCATGCTGGTGATTATGACTTCTGCCTTCATCCTTTAGTGTTTCCTTCACTTAATGCCCACGTCCGAACCCATTCCGGTGGTTTTTGAGTGTTAATCTTGTTTTTGCTGAGTCATGCTCATGACTGTGACTTCTACCATCATTCTTTAGAGTTTCCTTCACTTAGTACCCACGTCCGAAGCCATTGCAGTGGTTTTTGAGTGTTAATCTTTTTCGCTGAGTCATTGTCATTTTTGGTCAGTCATGGTCATGACTATGACATCTGCCACCATCCTTTAGTGTTTCCTTCACTTAGTGCTCACGTCCGAACCCATTCCAGTGAATTTTGAGTGTTAATCTTTTTCGATGGGTCATTGCCATGACCTACATGACGCGCATTATATGACATTCATGTCATGGCATATCATTTATGTTCGTCGTACACTCTTGTCATAGTATGCCAATTTTTGTACACATCAAGTTAGCGAAACGAAAACGAGAGCACAGACGTAGGCGCCTAGATAGATACTGTCAAAGTAGCAAATGTTTGCCAAGAAGTGCTTCACATTTAAAAGAAAGCTACATAATGGCCTCAAGGCAAGGCGACCATCACCCGTATGTTTATCGGTATAGTATGTGATCGCGCTGCATACAGTTAGTTGCAAGGGCGGTTCTAATGCCACGCATAGGCTCAATATCAGTTTTGCGGCTGCCGGTACCGTCCATTGGGCAGCTCGACAATGTCGTCGAGCTCCAACCAACGACGAAAAGCACGATCCCTTTGATCCCTGTCCAGGGCACAGATAGCTATTAAAGCAGCCCTAAAAGGCAAATGGAGAAAGAAGTCGTGGCTACCGACACTCCCAAATTATGACAGAAAACTGTCATAATACCCACGTGTGAGTTTCGCTGCCTGTCAAACTTTGACATCGCATCAGCGTTCATCGCTTCTTGCCTTCTCCTCAGCTGATAGAACACGATACCTCGCACCAGGTGAAGAGTTTGTTTCGCAGGTTCCGGCGGCCGCATTCCGACAGAAGCGGAATGCACAAAGGCGCGTGCACCTTAATTTCAGAGACCTGTAATAGATCTTACGTTGGTGACGTCAGGTCCTAAGTACGCTGTCTGTCATAGTTCAAGTGGCACCTCATAGAAGTCAAGGTTGATCAGCGCCAACGTTTACATATATTTACCAGCTTCATAAGAACACGCGATCAAGTGCACGTCGGAACACACAACACCGTTTACGAAGCACGTGACGGTACGACATTATATAGCTGGTTTCGGATCAAATCGGTTCAAGTGATCGATCTTGCTACACTGGCGCACTCTGTTAGGAGCCGTAACTTCAAGCACCAGGACAGCTTGGGGGTGGCGTGATCCAAGCGGCACCTGACGCCATTCTATAAACGTGCGAATGCGGCCTCGCAGTACGAAGCGAACTGCGACTCATGAGCAACAGTCCGTTAAAATTCCGGACGAATTTTGGAAGCTGTCAAGCGTCATCAGCCTCAAATGCCTCATCAGCCGTGGCGGCATGAAAACACGGCGGCATGCGGTCGTATGAGGCTCGCGCGTTCGTCGTCGTCTTCTTCCACAGCTGGCTCCGATGCCGCTCATCATGCCAGCGTTCCCACATTGCCCGTCGCGCTCGTGTCGCGTTCGTCGTCGTCTTCTTCCACAGCTGGCTCCGACGCCTCACTCGAAGCAACGACCTTCGGCGGGAGTCGAACCTTTGGTGTAGGCAAAGTTAATTAAGGTACAGTTAATTAATATAAAGTTAATTAAGGTACTCGAACCGACGACCTTTGTTGGGAGTCGCACCCTCGACCTTTGGTGGGAGTCGAGCCCACGACCTTTGGAGATAATTAGGAAGGATTAAGGCAGCATCAATGAAGGCACTCGAACGTATTACCTTTGGTGGGAGAAAACAAGTAATAACAAGTGTAATGAAGCAGACGCGCCTCGTGTTTTCGGTAGCAGCTCGAAGACGAGGACGACGACCCGTTCTGCGTTTACCAGAGAGCTCGGGCTGTTCACTCCGCTGCTAGCTGCTTCTAGACTGGACTGAGAAATATTTAATTAAATGTCATTACATTTGGTGGCGGTTGCTGGGATCCCTCAAGTCACCCTGGAGTTCCGCACTCGTACGTTGCCCGACAACGCCATGGCTTACGCGACCAACGCATGGTTGCCCCGGCCACTTGCGCCGGCGTTCTTGGTCAGCGCGATCTTCAGTGGGACCGGAGAAAATGACGTCGAAGACTGGCGGTCCCACTATGAACGTGTAAGCGCTTACAATAAGTGGGATGACCAGAACAAACTGAACAACGTCATCTGCTACCTTGCTGACGTCGCCAACCTATGGTTTAAGAATCACGAATGTGACATCTTGAGCTGGTCGGCATTCAAGACACATTTCACCGAGGTGTTTGGCCGCCCTGCGGTCCGCAAGCTACGCGCCGAACAGCGTCTACGCTAGAGCACTGCACGGGCCGATTTTTTCAGCTCGGGCCCGGTCCGGGCCCGTTTTTACGCTGGCCTACCCGCCCGAGCCCGACCAAAAGCTTTATGGTGAGACCCGGGCCCGGCCCGGGCCCGGAAATATTCTACGTTACCCGCCCGGCCCGGCCCGCCACCCCTTTACCTTAGGCCCGAGCCCGGCCCGAGCCCGGCTCGAAACCGGCCTGAACCCGGCCCGAATACGGAAAAGATCACCGAGCGGCATCTAAAAAAATAAAATTAAGAAGAGAATGAAAGAAATTTATTCTTAAGGCATAAATACATGTCATATACAATTATCAACACGATTTGCGCGGTCTGAGCGCAAATACCAGCGCGCGAAGTAGTGCGAATGACCCTGCCGCACAGTATCGTCAGCAGTTTCCAAAGGCGCGACCTTGATGCGGCCCAATGAATTTCTATCGCAGCGTCGCCACAGTATTTTTCCACGTCGGGCGCCTCACTGCAAAGCATGCGCCGCCCCAGCCTCTCGTCCCACTCAACCGTATTCTAGTACACTATAGCCGAAGCACAGCCACGACCGGTCGTGAGCGCAGCGCATGGATGGAGTAAATGGAGAAAGAATGCTTCTCGTTCCTCCATGGTGCAGCGTAATACGCTGCTGCTAGGCGGCCGGTTGAGAACATGCGTGCAATGATGGATGGACGCAGTGCCATATTTCAGCCGCGTGACGAATTATGTTATCTTACCAGTCATCGCTTTACCAATTCTCCTTTGAAGATTTAGCAAGTCGCGAACGCGCTTGCACCGTGCTGAACGCAATAATTACAATGATTTAGGTAAGGAATACAATGACATCCTTTGGTTTGAGGCGACTTCGTTCTTGCTGGACTTTTACATTATGTTCCAACAGCGCAAAATACGACGGAAGAAGAAAAGGAAACTACACACGAGTAGCACTGCTAGCTTCCAGCTGGGCCGGGGCAACAGGTTTTTCACAGTCGAGACGCGCGAGGATAACTCGCTGCACGTTACAAGCACACCACCAGAAAGCCCGGCCTAGGCCCGGGTCAAAAAAATGTTGCAGTGACTTAGCTCGGCTATGCCAGGATATACGTAGCGTTAGCAAAGGTTCAGCTGATTATTCTTAAGATTATTCTTAAGATTATTCTTATGAGTCAAGCTTCTCCGTTCTTCTGCGCTGTTGAGCAGCATTTGCGCTCTCTTTCTCCATGGCTATACCACACTGGCAAACGCCAGTCAGAAGCGCAGCGGCTCCAGCGCAGTGTCAGACGGCGACTGCCCAGCGAGCGCGCGCCGGCGCCAGTGCGTCTACCACGGCTACGACGTCACTCCTCTGGAATGCGCAGACCGGCGGCGGTGAGTCGCGCGCGGCGGCGGCGGAGTGCGCGAGAGGTGCCGGCTCCGGTGGCTCCGGTGCGCAAGCCGTGTGACATCACTGATCCTTGCGCATGCGCAGCACGGCTCTTGATGTGCCGCGCGAAACGGGCTTGGCTAGGCCAGTGTAGCTAACGCTACAAAAGCACATGCCGTGCCCGAGCCCGTCCCGAGCCCGTGACAAAACTGCCCTACCCGGCCCGGCCCGGACGACGGGCCGGGCCGCAACGCTCCATTTGCTAGTAGGTACAGCGTTTGACCGCTGGCGCCACGCTGCGCCGCCCGCGCGTACCGCGTTTCTAGGTGGTTTCTTCTGCCGAAGGCGCTCGAACGCAATCATATGGTTCGCATGAGTGCAACCCTTCGAAGCGTGGCTGTATGGCTGAGTGGCTACGGCGCTCGCTTTGGGATCATGCGTTCGCTGGTTTGAATCCCGCCCGGGCTAGAATTTTTTTTCTTAATATCACGTTTTTCTTTTTCTTTTTTTCCTCTCTGTTTGCTAGCGTGGTCGTTTGAACCCTGGTGCCACGGCGGCAGCCGTTGTACCGGGCGCCGACGCGAAGCGGCGGTCGTTGGGGTGTTGCGGAGCGCAGCGTAGCAACACCCCAAATAAAAAAATACTGCTCCAGTCAGGTAGAATGCTCCCTCCCTGATAGCAGTAGCGCACCCAGGATCTCTGCCAGGGGGGGGGGGGGGGGTTGACAGTTTGCCAATACCATCTAAACAGCACTAATTTCTATTTCTTCACTGGAAATTGTCAAAAAATGCGCTTTTTGCGAGTGTGCAGACGATTGCGCGTCTTACATCTTAGTTGCAGTACTCAAATGCGTAAGGAAAGAAAAGGGGTTAAACAAAAGGGGGGGTTAAGTCGGCCTCAGGGGGGGGGGGGGTTACAACCCCCGAATCCCCCCCCCCCCCCGTCGGTGCGCCACTGCCTGATAGTGAGATTATATTTGGATCATCAAAACAGTGATGCGTTTATAATACCACCGATCCCAAGAGCAGGCTAGTCACCACCAGCCCAGCGTTTTCTCCGTCAACGCCTTCTCCGTTCCAACGGCGGCGGCTACAAACATGGTACGCGCGAGCGGCGCAGCGTGGCGCCAGCGGTCAAACGCTGTACCTACTAGCAATTGTAAATACGCGGCCGGGCCAGGCCCGGGCTTTCGGGTAAGCCCGAGCCCGTGCAGTGCTCTAGTCTACGCCAACGAGCACAGCAGCCGGGCGAGACATTTCCCAGCTATATTGAAGATGTGTTGGATCTCTGCAGCCGTCTGAATCCCACGATGACGGAGGATGAGAAGATGAAACATATTCCGAAGGGTATATAGGACGACGCGTTTCAAATGCTGCTTCCCAAAAGTCCGACCACTGTCACCGTACTCTTCAACCTGTGTCATAGTTTCGTCGAATTGCGCCGCCAACGTACCATCGCCCGCCATAATGTCCCACAGGTTGAGTCCGTCTCGGCTATAGGCTCCGTACAGTCGAGTTTGCGGCTGCTCTGGCGCCATCTGGCGCAGCGACGCAACAGTGTTGGGAAGTGGGCGCCGCAGCTCGGCCGGCTCGATGAGTATTCTTTCCCGCGCGCTACGTTTCATCTCGGCCACGGTTGAAGCCGTTTTGCTTTGTTCACCAGCCTCCTTATTTTTTTTTATACGTCTTGCGACGGTGCAATGGCATGCGCTTCATCGGCAAGCGTCGGAGGTGAAAAAAAAAAAGAAAAAAGGGGCAAGTGGAACCGGCGATACTGCTGCGTAAAGGGCTGTCACAACCACGAAGGTCAGCCCGGGATAAAGTTGTACAGGTTTCCTGGCAAGTCTTATGAGATCGAACGGCGAAAGAAATGGATCGCAGCTGTGAGGAGAGTAAAGTAAGTCAGCTTCTTTGATATTTGTGAGGTTTTGTTCTGGAAAGCGTGCTACACATGCGCGTTTCACAGCTCGTTGTGCGACGCCAGCGGCCATGGCCAGCTGCTGAACATTTAAAAGAAATTTGTCACGACTTTGCTGATTTGACGACTGCTTGCCGTTGTCTTAGCATTCGGTATGATCAGCATAGCACTGGCATGTGCGATGAGCAATATTTTATGCCAAGGAAACCTATTTTGTGCTGGCGAGCACTAATTCGACGATCCTCGTTTCGGCCGCTGGCGCTTGAGAGGCGCGGTTTCACATGGAGCGATTTGCGATGTATCATTGTAAAAGCAAAGCGCGTATGCAAGGAAAGGAATTCGCAAGCGAAATCGTATCTTGTGAAAGGGGCCTAATGAGCCTCGATCATTGTACATGATGAAAAACGAGCATTCGCGTCATGTAAATTAAGATCGTCTAGTTAATAAATCGTTTATCAGCGCAGCAGGTGGCTCCGACTGAGTCCCAAACGAGTCAACGAGGATAGCATGGTCACAACCACACGATCCAACAATCCGAATCGTTTAGCTCACTCGACATGACTGTGCTGACGACAGCCTACGAGTGAGCGTGTAGCTGCACGCGGTCCAGATCGAGCTGTATGACAATCTAATGTAACAGTGTGACAGGGGCATCAAATGATAGGCCGCGGCGTACAACGCGCCGGAGCGAAATGAGGCATGCATTGCCAACAGTGAGGCGTCGATTAAAAATTGGTCAACCACAACGTTTTCAGAGTGCCAGTTTAGTGACTTCAATTTTAGTATAACAGTAAGCTTTACTCACGTGAAGGATGACGTCGTATACTTGCTTTCCCTGTTGCGAACGGCACTTCGCGTGAACGTCCACGCCGTCCACTTCTTTCACACAAGCAACATGCGAAGCAGCGTAGAGCTTGTCTCCGCTGGTTAACGCTGCACCGTGAAAATAATCGTCTATTCCTTTAATAGGCCTGAGCCCCGCAAAAACTATTTGTGCCATCACAGAGGGCCACGCTTGTACTTTCACGTACACACACGCACAAAAAAAAGAAGGCGGATCGCGGATATACGTGCGGCTTTCGGAGGCGTGTATACGTAGTTCCGAAATCTCGCTGTCTTCCCCCCTTCCCAGTTTCGCGCCGCCCGCCACATGCGACGCTGAGCATCGCGCCGCCGCTGCTGCGCAGCAGCGCCGCCTGTTGACTGTACGGAGCCTATTGCAGTTGCCGCTGGCCATACCGATCCTTCTGCTCTCGTCCTTCAGCTGAAGGATTTCATTCGCGAGAAAGTGGCCCGCCAGCTTGGAGCCTGCCCCAACACTGACTCCGGTCGTGCAACAAGCCATCCGTGTCCAAATATATCCTGTCGCGGCATCGCTCTCTTATGCCGATTACATATCGCGCGTCACTCCACCGCCGCTCAACTACGCTGCTGTGATGGCAAGCCCACCCTCAGTGTCATATCCCGCCCCACCACCAAGGGTTCCCCTTGCTCCCGTTCCACGGCAGTCACTCCAGCTTCTTTGTCGAGCCGACACGTGGCGCACGCTAGACAACGGACCTATTTGCTTCGCCTGTGGCATTGCTGGTCACGTTGCGCGCTTTTGTCGTCGCAAGATGACCTCGAACCATGGCATCTTCGACCAGTTTCGCTACGCGCCGCAACGCGCCGCAGAGATACGCTGCAGCGATGCCGCTGACTCGCCGCCGAGACCCTTCGATCGCGACTGCTGTTCAGACGGTCGCCGTTCTCCTTCTCCACGTCCACGGTCACTGTCACCTATGCGTCATCGGTCAGCTACTGCCGAGGGAAACTGATTAGCGCAGTTCCGGAGGCAAGAACTGCCAACTAATCGAACTTTCTAAGGCCTAAATTTTCACCGCAGATTGTTATTGATGTGCATGTTGAGGGAGAATCCGCACAAGCACTTGTCGATACCGGGGCCGCCGTTTCCGTCAAGCATGAAAATCTTTGTAGCAAGCTAAAAAATGTCACGACCTCTCTATATGGCATAGCACTCTGCACTGCTTGCGCGCAACGCATTCATCCTACAGCTGTATGCACCGCCTGTGTGGTCTTCCAAGATGCTTTGCACATCATCAAGTTCTTTGTGTTGCCCTCCTGTCCTCATGATCTCATCCTCGGGTGGGACTTTCTGTCACGTCATAGTGCCATCATCGATTGTTCTCGCGCGCAAGTGGCGCTTTCGCCACTATGTGATTCACCATCGGTCGGCGCCGACCTCAGTGTTCGCAAAGTATCCGTTGATGGTGATACTGAGCTACCTCCGGAGACGTCAGAGGTAGCTCCGAGCTTGTGACCTTGTCGTGTGCTGCCGTGCCAGACTCAACTGTGGCGTTTACGCCATCTGACATGCTTGCTCATCGCAAGGACCTATTTCTCCCGTTCTCCGCCCTCACTCTTTGGTCTTAATTCGCTTTGATGCCCATCTGTATGCGCACCAGTATCCAGTGACCATACTGCGCAGTGAGAGCTTAGGATTTGTGCAAGCCGTAAGGTGTACTGAAGACCTCGAAGTTCACGATGGCGCCTCCCGTTTACATCTGGACGCCATACCCTCTCATCAACACCGCCCTCAGGAGACGACGCCATCGCCGCAGACCTTTCGACGTCCCCATCGCACTCAACTTACTCTACTGAAGGATAGGAATAAACTTTATATGTCCAACGGTTATGGCTGTTGGTGCCCGGGGCTAGGCTGAACGAGTTCGTTTCTTCGTTTGACTGCAATAAACCATCCTTGGGTCGTACGACAAGTGTCTCATACCATCGGCACCGGTTCCCATGCCCCGTTGCGACAGCGTTCCGCAGAAGAGCGCCGCGTTATCACGGCGCTCTACTAGTGTGCAAAAAAGATGGCGCCATCCGGTTTTGTGATGATTATCGCCGCCTAAACAGGATTACGAGAAAAGACGTGTTCCCTCTGCCTCGGATCAACGATGCTCTTGACTGTCTGCAAGGTGCCGAATACTTCTCGTCTGTAGATCTCCGCTCTGGCTATTGGCAGGTTCCCATGGCTGAGGCTGACCGCCCAAAGACAGCTTCCATCACTCCCGATGGCCTGTACGAGATTAACGTCATGCCTTTCGGGCTCTGCAATGCTCCCGCTACCTTCGAGCGCATATTGATATCATCCTTCGCGGACACAAGTGGAAGACTTCTTTGTTACCGGGATGACATCGTTGTATTCTCAAAGGATTTTCCGACACATCTCGCCCGTCTGCATGACATCCTGACCTGTCTCACTTCATCTGGCCTACAGCTCAACCTGAAGAAGTTGTCTCGAAAGATTGCATCCTTCCTGATACCGACAAGCTTCGCGCAGTCTCCGAGTTTCCAAAGCCCACATCTATCAAGGCCCTGCAAAGTTTCATAAGCCTGTGCTCGTGTTTTCGTCGCTTCGTCCCGAACTTCACGTTTATCATCGCACCCTTGACCCCCGAATCTGTTTACCACAAGCAAAACCATTTCCGCGTGGTCATCAGCATGTGATGAAGCCTTTGAAAAGCTGCGCGGGCTGCTGACTTCGCCGCCGATCCTTCGCCATTATGACCCAACAGCGCCGACAGAGGTTCACACCGACGCCAGTGTTGTCGGCCTTAATGCGGTCTTGGCCTAACGGAAAGCCACGAGTCAGGAATACGTCGTTACTTCTGCGAGCCTACCCTTAAGGAAGCTGAGTTGAATTCTACCGTTACCGAGAAAGAATGCTTAGCCATCATTTGGGCGTTGGGCAAGTTTCGTCTTTACATCTACGGTCGTCCTTTCAGCACTGACCGACACGCCCTGTGTTGGCCCTCCTCAAGACCCGTCGGGTCGCCTCGGCCGTTGGGCGCTTTGCCTGCAGGAATATGTCATTCGTGTCGTATACCGCTCTGGACGGAAGCTTTCCGATGCTGACGCGCTCTTCCGCTCGGCGATGACACCTTTCCTTTCCCTCTACGACCTCAGACCCGTCACTACTGACCGCTATTGGTATGCCCTCCGAGCAACGCAAGGACCCAGCGCTTGCCCCGCTGCTAGACTACCTTCCTGCTCTATCAGTCGTTCCTTCAACGCGTGCGCTACGCCGTCAAGCAGCCCACTTTGCCACTCTACCGCCGCAACCATACGCCTGACGGTCGTAAATGGCTTCAGGCTATCCCTCGTCACATTCTGGCTATCCCTCGAGCTGTACCGTGGCCGGCGTGCTGTGTCGTAGCCTGGTGAGTGCCGTGGCCGACCACGTTCGGGTCACCAATTGTGGGAAGGTGTGGTTTACGATCTCCCACATATTAACACGAGTGTTTCATCCCGGGTTTCACGACTGATTTCCGGCAACGGATGTAACGGCTGTGATAGTCGCCATCTAGGAGCGGTGAAGCGAAGCACTGCATCATGACACTAACGAGCGCCGCCAGGGAGCGCTTCGGTAGTCACAGCACAGCGGAGGGTCCAACGTGGTGTAGCCATAGAATAAAAAAACCGAGGCCGGTATTTTGTAGCGATGCCTTATGCCTTGTTCTATAATAGTCTTAGCATCCACCGCTCACGGCCGGCTGATCCTGTTGATAACGTGAGCGGACCGTCGCTCTGACCACTGACCAAACGCGAAAAGGCATTAGCATCGGAAAGGCATCGCTACAAAATATCGGCCCCGATTGTTCCTTGCTCGAGCATTGGCTCGAGCGCGCGGAGCTGCGTGCCTTGGCGCCACTTCGTTGTACTTATTTTATTTAATAATACTTTGAGCCAATGAAGGGCCATTACAGGAATGGAAGGAAGATACGACACATACAATAATGCAGTGTGACAACAAAAAGCAACTAAGTGAACAACTACAGACGTCTCAGCAGGGATGCGAAACAGTTTAATTTCTATGCATTGTACAAATCCCCCCCCCCAAAAAAAAATAAGAAACCAAAAATGAACAGTTACACCTTTCGCAACGTTATGATTTACATATTAGTTAGCGGCAAAAACAATAACGTGTACACATAGTAAAAATTCTTCAACGCATGAGGCTGACATGACAGAGCCGGGGAGCGCATTCCATTCTGTATTAACTCTCGGAATAAATCTGTACTTAAAACAGTCATTTCTGACTTGAGGGGGTGTGATGTACTGCTGATGTCTGGATATCTCATTTGTCGAGATTTTGAAGTACTTGTGTTTGTCGAGAAGCAAATGACCATTCATGATAAGGTAAATGTTTTAGTCGCTCATACCTGGTACTCAAATCTAGAGTAGGTAAGTCGGCAAGCTTACAAAGTTCAGTGGGGGATTGTCAGTAGTGATACTCGTTGAATATAAACCTTGATGCTAACCTCTGGATTCTATCAAGTTTTTGATGGTTGTATTTAGTGTAGGGATACCATACAGTTTTAGCATATTGCATGATAGGACGTATTAAAGATTTATAGGCTAAGATTTTTACCTCAGGTGTCGACGCACTTATATTCCACCTTAAGCTCCAGAGCGCTTTGCTAGCCTTATTACATACAGCATCAATGTGTTGATTCTACCTGAGATGAGAAGTGATTGTTATTCTAGATACTTATGTTTATCGACTCTGTTAATAGTTATACTACTTATATTGTAAGGATAATGCAAAATTTCTTTCTTTCTCGTTATAGACATAACAGATTTAGCTGCGTTCAGTTCCATCTACCAGTCGTCACACCATTTTTTAATTTTTTGCAGACGACTGTAAATTGACCTGATCAATATAAATTTCGAATTATATCGTACATCACACAATCATCAGCGAGAAGTCTGACAGGGACACTAATATTACAGGGCAAGTCATTTATAAAGATCAGGAATAAGACAGGACCTAGCACACTTCCTTGCGGACCACTCGACACAACACGGGAAGGGCGTGATGAGCACCCCGCAAAATCAACGCATTGTTCTCTAGAAGAAAGGTAAGATGAAAAGCAGCGAGTGATTCCCGGGCTTTGAAATACGGAATTCATTTTTGTGATTAATTTCGGATGGGACACTTTGTCAAATGCTTTCGCAAAGTTGTGGGTTAAAAATTGTAGCAGTTTCACCCGAAAGGCGAAGCATCAATTGCGATAGCAAATTAGTAGAGAGCTATACGGAGTAAGGATGGTAGTTTTATCAGCTGTATAAACTTGGACATGCAACAGCACCCCAGCAACGCGCAGAACTGTTGTCGACGCCGTCGGCGTTTTGCCCGCGTTCGCACTGAACGCGCGCGGCGTTTTTATATAAATATGCATTTGGTGCCGCAGCTAAACGTCGCCTCCCCTCCCTCTCTCCCTCCCGTCCCCCCACAGGCTTTCGCGCGACGGAAAAAGTCGCGTTTGGTCTCTTTATATGGAAAGGAGGAAAGAGACGCTTAATTCTGCAGCCCTTGAGGGAGCACGGCGCAGAACGCGCGTTTGCTCTTCGACGTGCGTTTGCTCCCTGTGAAAGCGCGCGTCCCTCGCGCCCTTTAACTCGCACATACAGCGTCGGGAGCGCGTCGACGATTTCATCGCCGTTGACGTCATACGGAACCTCACGGCGACGCCGACGGCAGAAATCCGCTTTGGAGTGTCCATATAATTGCTATCGCAATAAAAAAGGCCGATGGCTCGCCATAACGTCACTTGGCCCAGGTCTGGGGTTTAGAATAAGCATATTGCGCCAATCATAAGATGACGATGGCTGTCGTCAGCTGTTGCTTTTATTTGTCGTCTGGACTTCCCATGGCCTGTTGCCTGTTACTGAACTTGCGCGTCCAAAAAAATAACGTAGTGACGTCTGTATCAGCGTTAATGCTGCGCATGTTTTTATTGCGATTATATGGACACGCTAGGCGAATGTCTGCCGTCGTCGTCGCCTTGTGGTTCTGTATCAAGTCCACGGGCAATAATATCGTCGCCACGCGCCGTACGCTGTATGTGCGAGTGAAAGCATGCGACGGTGAGCCGGCAATCGCGGCTCGCGCACTCAAGGGCGGGTTGGAAGCGCGCAGTCTTCTACTTGAACAAAATGCTACGGAGGGATGGTAAGGAGGTGGAGGGGCCGCGCTTTACTGCGGCCGCGCGCTCCCGCCGGGCCGGGAGGGCTGCGCAGCTCAGTGTTGCCACGTCGGATAAGGCGGCGTAGCCCAAAGCTACAGAAATTGTAGCCCAAATGTAGCCAAACACAAAAAATAGCAAAACATTTCGTAGCCAAATATAGCCATTTTATTGCGATAGCAATTATATAGACACTCAAAAGCAGATTTCTGCCGTCGGCGTCGCCGTCGCCGTGAGGTTCCGTGTGACGTCAATGGAGATGAAATTGTCGCCGCGCGAGCCCACGTACCCCCAGTTCCGAAGCGAGCGTCGTAACCACTAGGCCAGCCATGCTTGCAGAACATGCATTTATGCGAACCACATGATTGCGTTCGAGCGTCGTCGTCTTCGTCCATAGCTGGCGCGTTCGTACCCCAAGTAACCACGGACATCCGGGCAACGTCCGACGGACGTTCATTCTGGATATTCCGGATGTCCATGGGATATCCGTGAATGTCCAGCGTACGTCCGAGGGGCGTCCCTGGGAAATCCAAAGGTAACCGTTTTGGTCGTCCACAGTACGTCCGACGTGGATATCCAACACGGATATTCACGGGACCTTCAAGGTATATATATATATATATATATATATATATATATATATAACAGGGGTAATTGGATATGGCAGGGAGAGGCCTTCGTCCTGCAGTGGACATAAAATAGTCTGATCATATATATATATATATATATATATATATATATATATATATATATTGTACGCACATTTAACGTACTTCATCGTTCTCACTTGTACATAGCCATCATCATCCCTGTTTGTCTTCTTCGTGTTCGAGCCTGGGCCGTGCCTGCGGAATAAACGGGTCTGCCAGTGCGCCTGTCCTGGTCGTCGTCCGTCTTTCAAAGTGGTGGAGGTGCTTCAAGATCCCGACGTCCTCCTGCGTTACTGCCCTACCTGAAACTACGTTCCGGTCGCCGCCTGCGCCCGACCACCCCTACAGCTATGGCCACCCCTGCGTCGGCCGCTGGCACTATCGCTACCCCTAACGCTCCCACTCCCACGACATCGGCTGCACTGACATCGTGCACCATTACCAGCCCTCACCGTGATCCACCAGTCTTTGCGGGTCTCCGCGGGGATGACGTCGACGATCGACTTGACAATTACAACCGCGTGAGTTCTGCCAATGGGTGGACTGACCGACAGAAGTTGACTAACGTTGCCTTCTATCTGACCCACGTTGCGAAGACGTGGTATTTTAACCACGAAACTGACTTCGCCGACTGGTCAGCGTTTACTACCAGCTTGCGGCAAATCTTCGCGTCTTCATCTGGCCGTTCAGAAGTCGCCAAACAGAAGCTTGCTGCGCGTGTTCAACTTCCACACGAGTCATATACATCGTACATCGAAGATGTCCTGGCTCTATGCCGCCGCGCGAACATTGAAATGACGGAAGCCGAACGCATTCGCCACATTCTTAAAGGCATTGGTTCCATCGCATTCAACGCCTTAGCTGTTCAAAATCCTACCTAGGTTCAAGATATTACATCGACGTGCCAGCGCTTGGACGAGCTTCAAGCCCTCCGTCTTCACCATGACAGCGACCTTTCAATGCCTGCCTTTCAATGCCTTTCAATACCCGGCCAATATGCTATCTGTAACTGTCGAAGGTGTTCCTGTGCAAGCTCTCGTCGATACTGGTGCCGCTGTTTCCGTTCTGCGTAGTGATTTGTGCTCACGGCTCCGTAAAGTCAGAACGCCTTATCTTGGACCCGTTCTCCGCGGCGCTAATAACGTACTCATTCACCTTGACGGACAATGTACGGCTCGTGTTTTGATCGACGGCATTCGTCACCACATTGAGATGATTGTGCTACCCGCGTGCATCCATGAAATTATTCTCGGCTGGGACTTCCTGCATTCTGCCTCCGCTATTATATCGTGTAGGAAAAACGTCGTCCACATCACAGATACCACGGATGCACCTATGTTGGAGTCGTCACCCTCCATCTTGAACTTGGCTGTCGCTGCAGACTACGTCCTACACCCTGGTCACGAACACGTTGTAGCTGTCGCCTCCAGCCAGGTAACCGACGGAGGCGCACTGGTTACCCCATCTTCACGCTGCACTTCACGAGGAATTCTAGTCGCCCCTTGTCTTGTCCGGTTTTCATGTGGTCAAGCCCTTCTGTTCGCCTGCAACACAACCCCAGATCCTGTGCTGTTGGCCAAAGGGATTACCGTGGCAACCTTCACCGTCCCACCACTGATATCTGTCGCAGCGCTCTCCCCTTCTTCGTCACCAGTACCAACCTCAGGTTTGGATTCTTCTTCTCTCCGAGCCCTAATTGGTTCCGACCTAACCGCTGCCCAGTCGGATGCGTTACTCGCCCTTTTGGCTAAGCACAAATCCTGCTTTGATAGCTGTGCCACCGCACTGGGCCAGACTTCCGTGACTGCACATCGCATCGAAACAGACGGTTCTGCAATTATACGCCGTCGCCCATATCGTGTTTCGCCGTCGGAACGGAAGGTCGTTGAAGAACAAGTTGATGACATGCTAGCACGCAATATTATACGACCTTCATCCAGTTCCTGGGCGTCTCCTGTCGTTCTCGTGAAGAAAAAAAATGTCGCAGTTTCGCCCGAAAGGCGAAGCATCGATTGCCATAGCAAATTACTAGAGAGCTATTCGGAGTAGGGATAGTAGTTTTATCGGCTGTACAAACTTATACACATTGGCTAACTAACTGAATTAACAATCGTGGTGTCAGCGCGCACAAGCACACATGAATAGATCACACTGAATGACCGCAGCCAACGACTGTCAAAACGCTGGCAGCAAGCGCAGGTTCGCGCGGTCTATCGCTTCAACGGAAACTGAGCGGCTAATGCATAGCGCATATTAAGGTCAGAGCCGTGTGGAGATAAGAGACGGTGCGGCGACCGGCACCGCCAGGCAAAGGAGAAGTTGTTGGCAGAGGAGAAGCTGCCCCCCCCTCCCCCCCTCTTCCCGTTTCTTGCTTTCGCGTGGGAGATTGAGTGGCAAGATACCCCTTTGGTGCCGGAGCACAGCGCCGCCCCGCCTCCCTCCCTCCCATACCCCGACAGCCTTTCGGGCGACGGTCGCGTTTGCTTTCCACGGTGCGTTCGCTCTCCGTGATTGCGCGCGGGGGAGTTCGCCCTCCGTGATAGTGCGCCTCCCCCGCGCTCTTTCGCTCGCGCATACGGCGCGCGGCGACGCTTTTATCGCCCTTGGAATCTATACGGAACCTGACGGCGACGGCGACGCCGACAACAGAAATCCGGGTGAAGTGTCCATATAATTGCTATCGCAATAAAAGGATGGTTCCGTTCGCTTTTGCGTTGATTATCGAGTGCTCAATAAGATTACAACCAAGGATGTGTATCCCATGCCTCGAATTGACGACGCCTTAGATACACAAGGAGCGTAATATTTTTCCAGCCTCGATCTGCGATCGTGATATTGGCAGATTCCCATGAACGAGGCTGACAAAGAGAAAACCGCTTTCGCCACGCCGGACGGACTTTATGAATTTAATGTAATGCCATTTGGCCTGTGCAACGCTCCAGCCACGTTTGAGCGTATGATCGACACTGTTCTTCGTGGGCTAAAATGGAAGACCTAGCTCTGTTATCTGGATGACATCGTTGTTTTTTCTTCCAGCTTCAGCCAACACCTGCAGAGATTAGACGAAGTCCTCCAATGCCTTTCAAATGC
This sequence comes from Dermacentor silvarum, assembly GCF_013339745.2. Taxonomy (NCBI): domain Eukaryota; kingdom Metazoa; phylum Arthropoda; class Arachnida; order Ixodida; family Ixodidae; genus Dermacentor; species Dermacentor silvarum. The sequence goes on along the minus strand of NC_051162.1, from coordinate 4,901,259 downwards.
TGGCCTCCAGAATAATACTGTAGCGAGAGGAAAAGGCAGGCAGTCAGTTCCGAGCGAACGGCTGTTTACTGTTTTGGCTGCAGCAGCCAACAACACTTCTTCGTCCTCGTTCTCTAGCGTTACTAACGCGTGGCATTACCCCTCCCTCCAAAAAAACAGGCATCGTCTCGATGCCGCTGCACGAAAGAACAATGAAAGTTAAGCCACGAAAGTGGGTGACGGGTTAAATACCACAGGGAGAAAATAAAAAATGAAAAAGACAACGGACGTGAGCACAGGCACCGCACCACAAAGTTTGTGAACTGGCGTCAGCGCGAGTGGTAGGGCTTCATCCTGGAGACGTGAACAATGTCGGAGGAGCGTGGTCTACGCGATTGGTGCGATGATTCTGCTGGGACAACTTCGTAGTTGACTTGACTTATGCGATGAAGAACTATGTAGGGCCCAAAGTAACGGCGCAATAATTTTTCTGAGCGGCCTCGTAGACGTATAGGGGTCCAAATCCACACGAGATCTCCTGGCTTGTATGTTACGACTCGGTGGCGTATGTTGTATCGACGAGCGTCTTGACTTTGCCGAGATAGAATTCGTTGCCGTGCAAGCTGCCGCGCTGCTTCAGCACGCTGAACAAAAGCGTCCGTATCTGAGGCGGTCGTATCAGACGAAGGTGGTAGAAGCATCACGTCGAGCATAGTGACGACGTCGCGTCCGTAGACCAGACGAAAAGGAGGAAACCCGGTGGTTTCTTGAAGCGCAGTGTTATACGCAAATGTCACATACGGGAGCAGTTCGTCCCAATTCTTGTGATCCGTGGCGACATACACGGAAAGCATATCTGCAATCGTTTTGTTGAGACGCTCAGTTAACCCATTGGTCTGTGGGTGATACGCAGTTGTCGTACGGTGCGTTGTACCACTCAGATGCAGAATATCTCTGACCAACTGCGCGGTGAAGGCCGTACCACGGTCTGTGATGACGATAGCTGGAGCACCATGTCGCAGGACGATATTTTTGACGAAGAAGTTGGCCACATCCGAAGCAGTAGCTCGTTGAACGGCTTGGGTTTCGCAATATCTGCTCAAGTAATCGGTGGCGACAACAATCCAGCGGTTATCAGCTGAAGACTTGGGAAACGGGCGGAGTAAATCCATCCCGACCTGTTCAAAAGGTGAGCAAGGAGGTCGTACAGGCTGAAGCAGACCGGCTGGTTTCATTGGTGGAACTTTGCGACGTTGGCAATCACGACAAGTTCGGACGTACTGCTTCACGCTTTTTGCGAGTTTTCGCCAGTAGTACTTCTTCTTGATCCTTGCCAGAGTACGCGTGAAACCGAGATGCCCGGACGTGGGTTCGCCGTGGCATGCACGTAAAATGTCGTCGCGGAGAGAAGCGGGAACAACGAGTAGAAAAACGGTTTCCGTGGGATAAAAGTTCCGCTTGTAGAGGATGTCGCTGCGTAGGCAGAAAGAGGACACGTGACGCGCGAACTGCCGCGGGGGTTGTTGGCGGCGTCGTTGAAGGTATTCAATCAGGGGTTGCAGCCAGGGGCGGATCCAGGTTTTTTCTGAGGGGGGGGGGGGGGGTCAGCTTCTGTCGATGATGATGATGATGATGATGATGATAGTAGCCTTTATCATTTACCGAAATTCACCGTTTCTGCTCACGATAAACCCGCGTTTTATACGGCTAGAGCAGCACCTGTAGCCTACAAGGCTTGAGAGGGCAAATCACTTTTTTTTTCTTCTTTTTTTGTATTTATTGCCAAGAAGTTCGCGCTGTTTTTATTCCCCGGCCGCCACTGTCATCATGAAAACGAGTGTTACCTCGCGCCATCTAGCCCGCCGTGGTGGCTCAGTCAGTTCAGGCATTGCGCTGCTGAGCACGAGATCGCGCGATCGCATCCTGGCCGCGGCGGCCGCATTTCTATGTAGGCGAAATGCAAAAACGCCCGTGTGCTTGCGTTGTAGTGCGCGTTAAAGAACCCCAGGTGGTCAAAATTAATCCGGGGCCCTCCACTACGGCGTGTCTCATAATCAGAACTGGTTTTGGCACGTAAAACCCCAGAAAGAGGAAGAAGACCTGTAGCGAAGCCAGGTACGGTTTCTCCGTGCTTATAGGAAAAGGACGTTACCCAATACAGCCATGTGCTTGGCGGCTGTGCCTGATCATGCAGGTTGTTCAAAACTAAGCTTTATGGTTTTCTTAAAATTAGGCACTGGGAGGCACGCGAAGATCACCTGTGCAAATAAGTTATGTGGCCAGGGGGGCACAAAGTGAGATGATAATTATCGATGTGAGCAGCCCAATTAACTAAAATTGAACAATTATTTTTGTCGACTGCAGTAAGTGGGTATGTTTGTATTGTGAGACGTTGACCAATGCGATGCCTTTATTTCCGAGCAGTCGCCCGAGTCAGAGACGAAGCACCGCACGAGACAAAAGATGATGATGAGTCGTATGTACAGATGACGACGACGATTTGCATAAATAGCGCTCACACAAGATGATGAGTCGTTTGTGGAGATGACGACGACGATATGCGCAAAATGCGCTCACACTAACTTCCCCCCTTCAGGAAAGCGGTCAGCAAGACCGCAAACTAGAAAGGGTAGGTACGGCGAATGTAGGGTTTCAGGCGAGATACGTGAACGATTTCCGTAGTGCGGCGGCGGCGGTCAGTAGCTGAGCTGACAGGAGTGACGCTGTAGTTAACGGCCGAAGTTCGTTGCAAAACGGTGGAGGGGCCGAGATATCTGTGGAGAAATTTTTCACAGAGCCCCGGTGCGCGAACAGGTCTCCACAAAAGAACTTCGTCGCCTGGGCGGAACGAAGCAACGCGACGCGTCGCATCATAGCGAATTTTCCTTTTGTCCTGAATGGTATAGCGGTGTTGGCGCGGGCAAGTTCACGGCACCGGGAGAGGCGAGCGGCAAATTCCTCAGGAAGAGACGCGGATGGAGCAGCAGGTGCTGAAAGGAGTGTAGTGTCCAAGACGAAAGACGGCGCACGACCGTACACCAGGAAGAAGGGACTGTAATTGGTTGTACGTTGGACGGCAGTATTATACGCAAACGTCACAAAAGGTAGGATGGTGTTCCAGTTGGTGTGATCGGGTCGAACATACATTGACATCATGTCAGACAAAGTTCGATGAAAACGCTCCGTAAGACCATTTGTTTGCGGATGGTACGATGATGTGGTCTTATGGATGGTGTCCGAGGCCTGAAGGACTTCACGGAGGACATGCGATAGGAACGTCTTGCCACGGTCACTCAGGAGGACACGAGGTGCGCCGTGGCGCAAAACGATTCCGTGCACGAAAAACTCGGCGACTTCGGAGGCAGTACCAGAGCGAAGAGCCGCTGTCTCAGCGTAGCGCGTTAGATGATCCACTGCGGTAACGATCCAGCGGTGACCAGCGGGCGTGAGTGGGAGGGGTCTATACAAGTCTATGCCCACAATTTCGAAGGGGGTGTACGGGCATGGTAGAGGCTGCAGAGGACCGGCTGGAAGGGATGTCGAGCGTTTTCTGTGTTGGCATGATGCGCAGGAGCCAACGTATTTGTCGACTGAGGTGGAAAGGCCCGGCCAGAAACAACGCGTTTTGATGCGGTCGTAGGTCTTATGAAAGCCCAAGTGGCCAGCCGTCGCGTCGTCGCGAAATGCTTCCAATACTTGGAGTCGAAGTGAGCGAGGTATTACTGGCACCCACCGGTTACCGGAAGGATGGTAGATTGATCGAAATAACGCTCCACCTTGAAGCTTAAAACGCGAAAGTTGTCGTCTTAAGCGACTGTTGGGGGGTCGTGCCAAGCCAGTAAGTCGGTCGATCAGCGTACGGCAGTATGGGTCAGTACGTTGGAGTGAGACGAGGTCAGTAGACGGGAGAAAGTCAACTGAGGCAACTGACTGTCCCGGGCTACTGGGCGTGCGCTGAGACGTGTGGCTAGATGGTGACGTGCATACCGAAGGTGAAGCATGGGCGTTTGGGGACAGCGGGCAGCGCGACAAAGCGTCGGCATCTTGATGTTGTTTGCCGGACTTATACGTGACAGTGAAGTCATATTCCTGTAAGCGCAGTACCCAACGGCCGAGGCGTCCAGACAAGTTTTTCAGGGACGACAACCAACAGAGAGCATGATGGTCGGTCACAACTGTGAAATGGCGGCCGTAGATATAGGGACGAAATTTTTGTATTGACCACACGATGGCGAGGCATTCCTGTTCTGTAATCGTGTAGTTGCGCTCAGCAGGAGAAAGAGCACGACTTGCATAAGCCACGACTTGCTCTTCGGACTTCTGATTCCGCTGCAGCAGGACAGCGCCAATTCCATGCCCACTGGCATCAGTGTGTAGAATAGTCGGGGCCGTTGCATCGAAATGACGGAGCACGGGCCCTGACGTGAGAACTCGTTTGAGGGTCTGGAAGGCGGCTTCACAGTCGTTCGACCACACAAAGGACGCGCTCGAAGTCAGAAGTTTGTGTAGAGGAGCGGCGATGGTGGCGAAGTCACGGACAAAGCGGCGGAAGTAGGACGCCAGTCCTAGAAAGCTGCGGAGTTCTTTAAGAGCGGTTGGTGGCGGAAATTGCAGTACTGCAGCGATTTTATCGGGATCAGGCTGGATGCCATGCTTACTGACGACGTGGCCCAATACTTTAATGCTTCGGCTTGCAAAGCGACACTTTTTAGTATTGAGTTGGAGACCAGCTTTTGCTAGACACGCGAGAACTTGGTCTAGACGTTGTAGGTGCTGGGAGAAACTCGACGAAAAGATGACAATGTCGTCCAAGTAACAAAGGCAGGTCTTCCATTTTAAGCCACGGAGTACTGTATCTATCATACGTTCAAACGTAGCTGGTGCATTGCACAATCCAAAAGGCATCACGTTAAATTCAAAAAGGCCATCAGGTGTAGCAAACGCAGTCTTTTCTTTATCTGGCTCATGCATGGGAATCTGCCAATATCCGGAGCGCAAGTCGAGGCTCGAGAAATACTCGGCACCTTGTAAGGTATCCAAAGCATCGTCAATACGAGGCATTGGATAAACATCCTTACGGGTAATTTTGTTGAGCGCCCTATAATCGATGCAAAAGCGCACAGAACCATCCTTTTTTTTTAACAAGCACAACAGGAGAAGACCAAGGGCTTGCTGAAGGCCTTATAATGTTGCGTGTCAGCATGTCGTTCACTTGTTCTTCTATAACTTTTCGCTCCGAAGGTGACACACGGTACGGGCGACGGCGAATGATGCGAGAGCCGTCTGTTTCAATTCGATGAGTAGTTACAGTGGTCTGACCCAGGCCTCGCGAAGAAACGTCAAAACAAGCTTCATGCTTCATTAAAATGGTGAGGAGTGCATTGGTCTGGGCCGGATTGAGATCTGCACTCAAGGTGGCCTTAATAGCACCAGTGTGGCCTTCTGCGGGCGTACAATACGCGGAAGATGTGGCAGGCGAAACACTGACGACACATACCGGCGCAGCCGTACTACTCTCCGTGGCGGTCGTCGCGCCCGGTTTGTTTCTACTGCGGTATTCGCGGCCACATTTCTCGCTACTGCCGTCGGCGTCAGCAGGATGAACGACGGGGCTATGCTACCTTTGAGCGAGACAGCGCACCTAGGTTGGATTACTACGTTCCCGGGCGTCACCCAGGTGACAGGCGCGGCTACGCCAACTTTGAGCGAGACAGGACACCTGGACCAGATTCCTCCGTTCCCGGACCGTACACAACCTCCTCTGGTCGCTCTCCTTCACCTACCCAGCACCTCCACCACTTGTGAGACGTTGACCGATGCGATGCCTTTATTTCCGAGCAGTCGCCCGAGTCAGAGACGAAGCACCGCACGAGACAAAAGATGATGATGTGTCGTATGTACAGATGACGACGACGATATGCACAAATAGCGCTCACACAAGATGATGAGTCGTTTGTACAGATGACGACGACGATATGCGCAAAATGCGCTCACAGTATTGAAAACCTAGAGGCTGTCGTGTTTCTACACAGTATCAGTCGGAAGAATTATTCTAGCGTGTTCGTGCTCCGAGATATCCGACTCCAAATTTCAATTGCACTGCGCAGAGTTATCGACTCGACGCGAGAGCGGTTTATGCTTTGCGTTGCTGTGGAAGGGAGGCATTTTGGACATTTTTAGGGCATTGACATCTTGATGGGTGAAGTGTTGTCATGAGATTTGTGCATGACAACACCAAAGTTAAAGCGGCAGTATGAAATATTCGTTAGCATAGCTAAAAAGGTTTCTGCTGTTGATGGTGCAGTTGTTGCTTTTGATTTCAATAAAGCTTACAATACTTGTAAATCAGCAGTCACTTTATTTGCGTAGCCCAAACAAGGACCATGCCCGGTCGTCTAGTCACCATTACGCACGCGCACTGGCCTCCGGCTTCTCCGCTCGCGCCATTATCTCGGCATGGCAGCTGCCGCCATCTTTACAGGCTGCGCGGTCGCGTGTTACGACAGCGGTTACGGGTTCTTCGATTTTTTTTTTCGCCAGCCGTGAGGGGAAGGGGGGCAGTTATTATCTTTGCCAATGCCTCCGCCGCGTTGTCAGACTAAACGCTGCACCCAACAGCCGCGTCACATCAGGGAGGAGCTTTGCGCTGATCCTCACTCTCTTGCATGCGTAATCATGCGAACGACAATTAAAATTTGGAGTTGGATATATCGGAGCATAGACATGCTAGACGAATTCTTCCAAGTGAAACTGTGCAGAAACACGACTGCCTCTAACTTTTGAATACAAACATACACACTTACTGCAGTCAATAAAAAGTTAATTATTCAATTTTAGTTAATTCGGTTGCTGACAGCGATAATTATCTCACTTTGTGTCCCCCTGGCCACACAACTTATTTGCGCAGGTGGTCTTCACGTGCCTCCCAGTGCCTAATTTTAAGAAAACCATAAAGCTTAATTTTGAACACCCGGTATATCAGCCTGTATTGTTTCTTAAAATAAAATTTGGGATGGTCTGTCGCAGGTTCGTTATAAATGCGTAAGCACGGGTCCGGCTTTGGAGTTCTGTTGGGACACCTTGATTTCCTTAAGAAGATTCTTTGTGTTCGGCTGAGACACCTTCGTTTCAACGCGGCAACCACTACGCTAGTTGTTTACGATATGCGAATCACCGCGTGTGAAGACTCACGACGCCACCTACAAGAAGAACGATGTAGCGTAGTAGCCGTGAGCGCGAGCCAGCGTCTTCATGTTTTGTTTCCCACGCGACGTCATCCTTTTACACAAGGCGCGCATCTGCTCCCATTTCTCTAACCACGCGACGCCATCCTAGGCCCGCGCGCTGGCGTTGGCCGCTGACGTCACGCTCCCCCATTTCGCAGCCCATGCTCGAGGCTTCGCCCCGCTCCGCGAGAACGCCCACTCAGATAAACGGATCCGGTGGGCTTGAGCCTCCTATGCTTAATGTACGACAATAAAACTGCGAAGTTACAATGAAAAACTTGTAGCGTACGAACGGTACTGTGCTCGTACTGGATATTGTCAACGTGTAACTGTGATCACAATGAGTGCTACAGTTAAAAAAAAAGTTGTCTATGCGTAGTTCTTAGTTAGGCTGTTAGTTGTTATATATATATATGAACACTTCAGCGAGAGATCTCTTTCATTAAGCAGGTTGGTCGCGGAACCGATGACAGCAAATGAGGCAACCGATGACACCCCAATGGGGAACTAAGTTGATCAGGCGCGAAGGCGCTCGCGCGGACATCGGCGTGCTTGGCAAAAGGGACGTCCCCTCGTTCATTCGACGCCATCGACGGGACGAGTAAGGCACGGCCGGCGCCAGGAGGTCCAAGGTGTTCATGAGAAACAATAACTACGGCAACTTCGCGACACCACACCCCTACGGAATATAACTAAGCTTGTGAGCGAGCTAGCTTTACTTCTACATGGCTGCTACCACTGGTATTCGCGAAAAATACTTTTGAAAAATGCTGGTGGCCATATTTTTTTGCGACAGGGCCGTCCCCGTGTCAGCAGGGGGGGGGGGGCGATGCAGAAATCTGAGGGGGGGGGTCAGGACATCCGGACATCCCCCCTGGATCCGCGCCTGGTTGCAGCTCTGAATCCTGGCGTTGCTGTTGAGCTAGGTTTGGAGATGGAAGACTACAAAGAAAACCGCAGTCCTCGTCAGTATCTGTTGGTGCGGGTTCGACGGGGGTGCGGGAGAGACAATCGGCGTCGGTGTGTTTCTGACCAGACTTATAGACAATTGTCATGTCAAATTCCTGTAGCCGAAGGCTCCATCTTGCGAGACGTCCCGAAGGATCCTTGAGATTCGCCAGCCAACAGAGAGAGTGGTGATCGCTGACGACTCGGAAGGCGCGTCCGTACAAGTATGGCCGGAACTTCTGGATAGCCCACACGACCGCCAGACATTCTTTTTCAGTTGCTGAGTAGTTTTTTTCAGCAGCAGACAACGTGCGGCTGGCATAGGCAATAATGCGCTCAACACCAGCTTGAAATTGTACGTGTGGCTCTGAGACCAACGTTGCTAGCATCAGTATGCACTTCTGTGTCGGCCTCTGTGTCAAAATGACCAAGGATCGGTGGTGTCTGTAGACGTCGTTGAAGGTTGTGGAAAGCGTCGGATTGAGCCGGGCCCCAAATAAATGTCACGTCGTTCTTGATGAGTCGTTGCAAAGGTTCGGCAATCTCAGAAAAATTTGGCACAAAACGGCGGTAATAAGCACAAAGCCCTAGCAATCGGCGTACATCGTGCTTTGTCTTCGGTATCTGGAACAAACGAACTGACGTGGCTTTGTCAGGGTCAGGGCGAATACCGGTGTTGCTGACAATATGACCCAGAAATTTAAGCTCCTCGTATCCGAAGTGACATTTTTCGGGCTTCAGAGACAGGCCGGCGGTGCGGATGGCCTGAAGAACAGCCTCAAGCCTCTCGATGTGCTGCTCAAACGTGGTTGAAAAAACAACTACATCGTCTAAGTAGACGAAACACGAGTGCCACTTGAGGTCAGATAAAACTGTGTCCATCATGCGTTGAAATGTGGCCGGGAGGAGCACAGTCCAAAAGGGAGGACCTTAAATTCATAGAGGCCGTCCGGTGTTATAAACGCCGTTTTTTCCCAGTCCCGTTCGTCAACTTCAATCTGCCAGTACCCGCTACGTAGATCCATTAAAGAAAAGTAACGGGCATGCCGCAGACGATCGAAGGAGTCGTCAATCCGAGGAAGTGGATAAACGTCCTTTTTCGTGATCTTGTTCAGTTTGCGATAATCTACACAGAATTGTAGTGAACCGTCTTTCTTCTTAACTAGTACAACAGGTGATGCCCAAGGACTTGTCGATGGTTGAATGACATCATCATCCAGCATTTGCTTAACTTGATGACGAATAGCATCCTGTTCTCTCTGTGACACGCGGTAAGCGTGTTGGCGAACAGGTTGGACGGTCGGTTCAGTGATGATTCTGTGCTTGGTTAGAGGAGTCTGCTTGACCTTCGAGGTGGTGGCAAAACAGTCGTTAAATGGTGATAGTAGGCTGAGGAGCCTCTCCTGTTGGGGTTGTTTCAGCTGTGGATTGACGTTGATGTGACTGGTCAAGTCCACATCGCTGTTTTCCTGCATCCAGATTGTCGTTACCGAAGCACATGCGTTGGACTCGTCCACTGTTTCAAAGTAGGCAATGGTGGTATGCTTCGCAAAGTGCTTGTATTCGCCGCTGAAGTTAGTAACTAGGATCGTGGTTTGCCTATTTTGGAGCTCTACGAGACCTCGTGCGACGCCGACTTCTCGATCCAGCAAAATGGTGAGGTTACCTTCGGCGATGCCCATATCTAGGTTGTCTTGAGGGCACTCAACAAGGACGAAGATGCTACTTCGAGGCGGTAACGTTACGCAGTCATCGACCACGCCTAAAGCCGCGCGATGATGTTCATCCTTAACATCAGAATCCGAAAAAAACATTCTTCGAAAAAGTCACGAACAAGTCACGCAGATTAATGATTGCCCCAGATTACTGAAGAAAATCCATGCCCAATATAACCAGTCGAGAACACTTGGGCAGCACAAGGAAAGACGCTACGAAGGTTGAAGTATAAATTGTAAGTCTGGCGGTGCATCGTCCAATGGGTGACACGAGGTGTCCTCCAGCCGTGACCAGATGTGGGCCGTCCCACGCTGTCAGAACTTTGCGTAACCGATTGGCCAGCGAGGCACACATAACCGAGTAATCAGCTCCCGTATCGACAAGTGCAGTCACCGGATAACAGTCGACGGAAACAGTAATAACAGCAGAAGCTCTTTTGGCGGTTTCGAAGGAAGGCGTCAGCGGTACGTCGCGAGGGGGTGGCGTCGGCGGAGGATATTTCACGGTTCGCATGACAGCGGCCTCACCCCCGGAGGTCGCCGTTTTCAGTTTCCCCGGCGCGGGCTTCCGCCAGTGACTCCAGTGGAATCAAAGTCGGGTCGAGCGCGGTGTGGTGATGTGTGCCGACGAGGTCACGGCGACCGCGACTGTCTTCGCTGAGGGACAGGAGGAAGACGGTTGCTTTCCAAGTACTCCTCGATTTCCTGTGGGCGTTCGCCATAGCGCGGGCAGCGGGCGTCCGGATGGTATCCCCGCAAACCAATCCGTCGGTAATGGCAGTCGCGATAGAAGTGTCCAGCCTCCCCACAGTGATAACACAACGGACTGTTGCCGGGAGCGCGCCATACCGTTGACTTCCGCGGTCCAGGACGAAAGTCTGATTGGAGAGTCGTGCGGTGGCTTGGGCTTGGGAAGCGTTGAGGAGGCCCTGTAGGTGGATGCGGGAAACGGGCCGTCGACGGCGTAGAAACCCGAAGAGCATCGGCGTACGAGAGCGTGGGAGGTTCGGTTCGCGTTGGTGGAGAGGGATGAACCACCTGCCTGATTTCCTCCCGAATGACGTCCGTAAGAGCCGCGGTACTCGGAGGTGCCGATCCGTAATGCCTCTGGAGTTCTTCTCGAACAACCTGCCGTATTAGTTCGGTAAGGGACTCCCTGTCATCCCTTGCAGGTACAAGCGAGCATGCCGCAGTCATGGTGGTCTGGCGTTCATACCGCGATAGCCGCTGCCGAAGCATGCGCTCCATGACTGTTGCCTCACGGACGAACGGAGACACCGTTGTAGGAGGATTGCGCACGAGGCCTGCGAAAAGTTGTTCTTTTACGCCTCGCATTAACATGCGCACCTTCTTGTCTTCTGGCATTAGTGGGTCGGCCCGACGGAACAATCGTGTCATGTCTTCCACGAACATGGCGACGGTTTCGTTCGGCATTTGGAACCTGGAAGATAGTGCCTGTTCGGCTCTTTCTTTCCTTTCGGGGGTACTGAAGGCGTCACGAAGCAGGCGGTAAAACTCCTGCCAGCTGGTAAACGAAGCTTCGTGGTTCTCGTACCATACCCTTGCCGCGTCTAAAAGGGAAAAGTAGACGTTCTTCAACTTACGGCGATCCTCCCAGTCATCAAAGGTGGCGACCCGGTCGAAATGGTCTAGCCAGTCTTCTACGTCCTCAAAGGCGTCGCCGTGGAACGGGTTAGGCGTGCGAGGCGCGTTGACAATGCAAGGTAGAGCAGCATTTGGGATCTCCTCGGTTTGGCTTTCGGTTGTTGTTGCCATCTTTCTAGCAGAGTTTGCCAGGGGACTGTACTGCGGTGGAAGACCTTGGAGGCGACGGCTGCTTCGATGGATTTCTGCAGTCTCTGAGCTACTGGCGTTGGTAGCTTCTGGTTCAGGACCAGCAGGCATAGGGCGTATGTGTACCCAGCACTTCCACCAGTTTGTCGCGAGAGGAAAAGGCAGGCAGTCAGTTCTGAGCGAACGGCTGTTTACTGTTTTGGCCGCAGCAGCCAACAACACTTCTTCGTCCTCGTTCTCTAGCGTTACTAACGCGTGACAATACTAAAAAGTGCACATTCGCCAGCAGAAGCATCAAAGTGCTGGGTCACGTCGTTTCCGAAGACGGCATCCAACCAGACCCTGAGAATATTGCTGCTGTGCTTCAATTCCCTTGCCCATCGAATCAAAAAACATTGCGCAGCTTTCTCGGCCTGGCCTCTTACTTTCGCCGTTTTATACACAATTTTGCTACAATAGCAGCTCCTCTACATAAGCTACTGGTCACCGGCACCTCTTTCACATGGTCCGAAGACTGTGAGTCGGCATTTCAAGCCCTTAAGAAACATCTCACTTCCGGACCGGTGCTTCGCCATTTTGATGAGAGGGCGCCCACTATACTCCACACTGACGCAAGTGCACAAGGCATCGGAGCAGTGCTCCTGCAACGGGGTCCCGCGCCTAAAGAGCAGGTTGTGGCGTATGCTAGCCGGACCCTCTCGCCATCTGAACGGAACTACACGATCACAGAGCAGGAATGCCTGGTTATTGTTTGGTCCATTCAGAAGTTTCGCCCGTATCTCTACGGTCGCCACTTCACCATCGTCACCGACCATCATGCTCTGTGTTGGCTGTCATCTATTAAGAACACGTCAGGACGCCTGGGACGCTGGATACTGCGCTTAAAATAATATGATTTCACGATAACGTACCGGTCTGGCAAATGTAATCATGATGCTGACGCACTGTCTGGATGCCCGCTTTCCCCTTCTATCGATCGTGGGCAATCACCGTCTCTACCACGTCGCTCTGACGCAACGCCTGCCTCCTACCAGTTCACGCTAATGTCACTGGATCAAGGTAAGCTTTCTTCACGCTCCGATTTAACTTCCCTTCAGAACGCAGACTCCTACTGTCGAACTCTCATTGATCGCCTTCGCGGCCTAACTAAACCACCCAACAGCCGCTTGCGACGCCAGCTTCGCCTATTTCGCCTTCAAGATGGGGTGCTTCATCGTTATATTTATCATCCCACGGGTAACAAGTGGGTCCCAGTCATACCTCGCTGCCTTCGTCTTCGAGTTTTAGAAGCATTTCATGATGACGTTGCCGCCGGCCACTTGGGCTTCCACAAGACCTACGACCGCATCAAGACCCGCTGCTTCTGGCCTGGATTGTCCACAACGGTAGCCAAATACGTTGCCTCGTGTGCGTTGTGTCAGCACCGTAAGCGCTCCACATCCCCTCTTGCCGGTTTTCTTCAGCCTCTGCCATGTCCGACCGAACCTTTCGAGTTCGTTGGAATTGACTTATACGGTCCATTGCCGTTGACGCCCTCCGGTCACCGCTGGATCGTCACTGCGGTAGACCACTTAACAAGATACGCTGAGACTGCGCCTCTTCGATCTTGTGCTGCTTCTGAGGTTGCTGACTTTTTCCTGCAATCCATAGTCTTGCGCCATGGTGCTCCTCGCGTTCTTTTGTCCGATCGGGGCAAAGCCTTCATGTGCCACGTCCTCGAGGAAGTCTTGCGGGAGACTAATACGAAGCATAAAACCACTTCTACATATCACCCGCAAATCAACGGCCTTACTGAACGCTTCCACCGAACGCTCTCTGACATGCTTTCTATGTACCTACGTCCTGACCACACAAGCTGGGACAACATCCTTCCTTTTGTTACATTCGCTTACAATACTGCGACATAACGAACTACCGGTTACAGCCCTTTCTTCCTTGTGCATGGACGATCTGCCGCCACCGTCTTTGACACCGAATTCTTTTTCTCTCCTGCTTCGCCTAACACCTCCCTCCCAGAAGAGTTTGCAGCTCTACTCGCGCATTGCCGTGAAATTGCTCGTCGCAACACCGCCGCTACCCAAGAAGAAAGCAAACGCCGCTACGACAGTAAACGCCGCGACATCGCCTTCCATCCTGGAGACCAAATCCTCCTATGGACGCCGGTTCGAACCCCTGGACTTTGCGAGAAATTTCTTCACCGGTACATTGGGCCCTACACAGTCCTACAACAAACTTCTGCAGTGAACTATCTACTCACTCCACATCAATCCGTCGCGGACCGCCGTCGTCGTAGTGCAGAAATTGTTCACGTCTCCCGCATGAAGCCCTTTATTCCCCGTTCAGCTGATCTTTAGAATGCGGCGAGCTTGGCCTTCCACGAGGGGGGGGGGGGATTAGTGTAAGCACATTTAACGTACTTCATCGTTCTCACTTGTACATAGCCACCATCATCCCTGTTTGTATTCTTCGTGTTCGAGCCTGGGCCGTGCCTGCGGAATAAACGGGTCTGCCAGTGCTGCCTGTCCTGGTCATCGTCCGTCTTTCAATATATATATATATATATATATATATATATATATATATATCTAACCCCGCAGGGGCGTCTGCGTAAGCAGGCGTTTGGTGTGTTGCGACACCACGGACCCGAGCACACGAGGGTTGGACCCTCCCGCGTCTAACCGTGCGCGGCTTAGCCGTGTCCGGGGAAAAGGGGATCCTGGGGGTTGAGCCGAAGCCGGGTGTTTGGACCTTCATGGCCCCTCGGCGGAGGCAACACACCTCTTTGGCCTCCGCTTCACGTAGACGGCACCCCCGGACTGACCCACCCGGGGGAAATCGGTAGTTGCCTTTTCCTGTTTCTCTCTCCAATCTTCGTCTTTCTCTCTCGCCTTTTTATCTTTCCTGTCGTCTACTCTCTTCTATATTACTTCCGACCTTCTAGGCAGCGAGGGTTAACCCTGTGTGAGGAGCCAACCTAGGTTACTTCATATTCGGTTATAGTGGTGACGTACAGTTGGCGTCCGCAGGACTTGTTTTCTATAAGACCTGTGGCGTCCCCTTGTTGGGCTCCATGGTGGGCGGCTGGCGTTACTGCCGAAAACTGCAAATTTGGATGGATAGATCCTTTCCCAAACTCCCTGATCGCCCTCAGAAACGAGGGCGCACCGAAGAAGTATTTAAATTTTTTGGCCGTAACACCGAGAATTTCCCCCGCTATCAAGTAATTCACTGTGAGAAACCAGGAAAGACAACGAGAATGATCTCGCCTTTCCTCGTTTCGAAATGTCTAACTCAGACAATTGGCCCAGGCTATCAGGCATCCAGACTATCAAGTGGGGACCTTCTTTTGGAACTTCACGACAAAAAGCAACATGAAAAACTCTCTAACCTAGTGTCTCTCGGGGACATACCCGTTTCAGTTACCCCACACCGCACCATGAACACCATCCGCGGTGTGATTTCCGATGATGATCTCATGGAGCTGACCGAAGCAGAACTTCTGGAAGAATGGAAAGAACAAAACGTCATCAATGTGAAACGAATCAGAATGAGGCGTGATGGTAAAGAAATTGACACGAAGCATCTAATACTCACATTCGGTTCCAGTATGCTGCCAGAAAACATCGAGGCAGGTTATATTAAACTCAGAGTAAGGCCGTACATCCCCAACCCTCTCCGTTGCTTTAAATGCCAAAGATTTGGCCACAGTTCACAGAACTGCCGAGGCCGTCAGACTTGTGCAAAATGCAGTGCGAATGAACATCTCTCTGAATCATGTGAAAACTCTCTCCACTGTGTGAACTGTGATGGGGAGCACGCCGCATACTCGCGGTCGTGCCCTACCTGGAAAAGAGAAAAAGAAATAGTAACAATCAAAGTAAAGGAGAACATATCATTCAAGGAGGCACGTAGGCGGGTATCATACCTGCCCAAGAACACCTTTGCCGATGTGGCGCGACAGGGGGCAGCGACACAACGGTTTCCGGCGGCTGTCCGGCTCACACGCGGTGAGCTGCCAGTGACGCCATCCGCCCCCTCGGCGGCTGCAGCTAACACTGCTCTGCCATCCCAGAACACGGGGCCATCGACCTCCGGGCTGGTGGCTTCCAGGGCCTCGTCCCTCGAGGCGAGGCCTTCTCGTCAAACCAACCGCTCGCAAGAGCGCGTGTCCAGCGCCTCGCAAGAGGCTATGGACACAACAACGAGCCAGGCGGCGCCACTAGCGCCTAAGGAGCCGCGAGAGTCTCGCGATCGCTCCAAACAAGAAAAACACCGCATCACGGCGCCCGGAAAGGGCTCTGTGAAGTAACTCCTCTTTCCTAACACACAGCACAAAAACCACATTCAACATGGATACACAAATATTACAGTGGAATGTCCGAGGACTCCTCCACAATCTCGATGACATCAAAGAACTCCTACATAAATATAATCCAAAGGTGCTGTGTGTCCAAGAAACACACCTCAAACACACGCAAACAAATTTTCTCCGACAATACGCCATTTTTCGTAAAGACCGCGATGACACAGTCGTGTCTTCCGGTGGTGTGGCTATTGTAGTCGACAGAGGTATTGCCTGCCGGGAACTAAAACTTCGTACGCCCCTAGAGGCAGTTGCTGTCCGAGGGGTGTTGTTTGACAAGCTCGTCACTGTCAGCTCTATATACATCCCTCCCAATTATCAACTACATAAAACCGAATTCGAAAACTACATAAATGAACTTCCGGAGCCATACATAATTGTCGGAGATTTCAATGCACATAACACTTTGTGGGGAGACTCACGTTGCGATGCGAGAGGTCGCCTAATTGAAAATTTTCTGTTTTCTTCAGGCGCATCATTACTTAACAAGAAAGAGCCTACGTATTACAGCATTACACATAACACATATTCATCCATTGACCTAAGTATAGCATCGAGTACACTAATGCCCTACCTGAGGTGGTCCGTTCTCAAGAACCCCTTTGGGAGCGACCACTTCCCCATTATGCTAGGCCTAACAGAACAAGATAGATGCTCGCCACACATTCCCCGTTGGAAGATTGACTCGGCTAACTGGGAACTTTTCCGACAAATAACATATTTAGGCCAGGATGACATTGCCTCTTTTAACATAGACGATGCTGTGGCGTATATAACAGGTTTTATCATTGACGCTGCTGAAAGGTGTATACAACAAACTAATGGACTGGCTAATAAACGTCGCCTGCCTTGGTGGAATGATGAATGCCAAAAAGCACGTAAAAAACAAAACAAAGCCTGGGGATTGTTTCGCAACTCCCCAACAGCTGAAAACCTGATAAATTTTAAACAAGTAAAGTCACAGGGCAGAAGAACGCGTCGACGTGCAAAGAGAGAGAGTTGGGAAAGGTACATTTCCAGTATAAATTCATACACCGACGAAACAAAAGTCTGGAATAGGGTAAATAAACTAATAGGCCTGGAGTCACATCCTCTACCCTTAGTAAGTAGCCAAGGTGATAGCCTGGAAGACCAGGCGGATTGTCTAGGTGAACACTTTGAATATGTATCAAGTGAATCGCATTATACAGAAACTTTCCTGAAGTTCAAAGAACGCGAAGAGCGGCAGCCCCTTAACCGTAAAGGTTCTTCGAGTGAGGCTTACAATCGACCATTTAGCTTAGCCGAACTTAAAGCATCTCTCACTTGTTGCAACAACTCGGCACCAGGTGGCGATCGTATTATGTATGAAATGGTTAGATACCTACACCCTGAAACACTGAAAACACTCTTATCTCTTTTTAATGCTATGTGGGCGGCTGGGAGTATCCCGTCCTCATGGAAAGAAGCCATAGTCATCCCCATACTTAAACAAGGCAAAGACCCGTCCTTAGCCAGCAGCTACAGGCCAATAGCTCTAACGAGCTGCCTGTGCAAGCTGTATGAAAAAATGATAAACCGGCGTTTAATCAGTTTCCTAGAAAATAACAAAATACTAGACCCCTTCCAGTGTGGCTTCCGAGAAGGTAGGTCGACAATAGACCACCTTGTTCGCATCGAGGCAAACATCAGAGATGCATTTATTCATAAACAGTTTTTACTTTCAGTATTTATAGATTTAGAGAAAGCGTACGACACGACATGGCGCTTCGGAATTCTGCGAGATCTTTCTGCGATGGGGGTCCGCGGAAATATGTTAAACACAGTCGAAAGCTACTTGTCTAACCGCACGTTTCGCGTAAGAGTGGGCAATGTTTTATCTAGAACATTCACCCAGGAGGCTGGCGTGCCGCAAGGGGGTGTACTTAGTTGCACACTCTTCATTGTAAAAATGAACTCCCTGCATACAGTCATTCCACACAGCATGTTTTATTCTGTGTACGTCGATGATGTACAGATAAGTTTCAAATCATGTAACATCGCTATCTGTGAAAGACAGGTGCAGCTTGGATTAAACAAATTGTCTAAGTGGGCGGATGTAAATGGGTTCAAAATAAACGCACAGAAAAGTACATGCATACTCTTCTCAAACAAAAGAGGCGTTACACCGGTACCAAATCTCACGATCAATCGAGAGGAACTACCCATGAGCAGTGAACACAAATTCCTGGGCATAATTCTGGACTCTAAGCTTACCTTCATCCCCCATCTTAAATATCTGAAGACAAAGTGTCTGAAGACTATGAACCTTTTAAAAATTCTCTCGCACACAACATGGGGTAGTGATCGAAAATGCCTCCTAAACTTGTACAATAGTCTTGTCCGCTCGCGCCTTGATTACGGAGCTATAGTTTATAACTCCGCAACGCCAAGTGCATTAAAAATACTAGACCCCATTCACCATTTGGGTATCCGCCTCGCGACCGGTGCTTTCCGAACAAGCCCGATCCAGAGTCTCTATGTAGAGTCGAACCAGTGGTCACTCCATCTGCAGCGTTCATATAGCAGTTTCGTATATTTTCTGACAGTACAAGCAAACAACGAACATCCTTCTTATTGCACCATAAACGATATGACCGCTGCTGCACTCTTCCATAACCGACCTGCAGCGAGGAAACCGTTCTCTTTACGTGTAAGGAATCTTAGTGAGCAAATGGGTGTTCCAGTGCTTGAACATCGTCTTATGGCTCCTGCTAAATTGTTACCGCCGTGGCAGTGGCAGATCATAGAGTGCGACACATCGTTCGTAGAGGTCACGAAAGACGCTCCAGAGGCACACATTAAAATGCATTTCCTAGAGCTTCAATCCAAGTACTCGTGTACAGAGTTTTACACAGACGCTTCTAGGTCACATGCCGGGGTTTATTATGCAGCCGTCGGCCCATCTTTCTCGGAATCCGGTGTACTCCACCCGGAAACAAGTATCTTCACGGCTGAGGCCTATGCACTATTGTCAACTGTGAAGCATATAACGAAAACAAAACTTCAAAAAACAGTTATATTTACAGACTCTCTAAGCGTTGTGAAAGCCCTGATGTCACTCTGCAAACACAAAAATCCTGTACTCATTGAGCTCTATTCCACTCTATGCAGAGCGTATATATCCTACCAGCATGTCATTATATGCTGGGTGCCGGGCCATAGAGGCATTGAGGGTAATGTGCGAGCTGACCATATGGCCACATCAGCTGCATTGCACACTAGTAATCATATAGTAGCTGTTCCTGCAACAGACTTGAAGCCTTTCTTGCGAAAGAAGCTACGAAGCCACTGGCAACACTTGTGGGACGCTGAAACTAATAATAAACTTCACATGATTAAACCACAGTTAGGTTTCTGGCGCTCAGCTACGAAAACACGACGAATTGATGTCCTATTCTGTCGTCTCAGAATAGGACACACGTACGGCACGCACAATTTTTTGCTCACTGGTGATGAACCACCAATCTGTGGTAGATGTGGTGAGAGGCTGACCGTCCTCCACGTCCTGCTGGAGTGTCGGGAAGCCGAAACGGAGAGAAGAAAATATTTTCCTGTAGCATACCGCTATCATATCCCTCTTCATCCCATGATGTTTATTGGTGAAGAGCCACTTTTTAACGCCAAAGCAATCCTCGGCTTTTTGAACGATGTTGTGCTACATGTTATTAGCCCAATCAGTTCGTAGCGCATCCTCTCTCTAGAGAATGCAGCTGTGAGTAGTTTTTTTTATAGCACATGCCTCCAGGCCCTTGTGGTTCAAGGGCTCTGTCTAGGCAGTTGTGCTTCTTGAATTACTGCATCTTAAATATTTTAAATATTGTGTCATTCTTTCTCAATGCATTCTTCATTGCATAGTACACCTCATTAGTCATTGCCATGATTTTAGTACATGTATATTTTACGCACTTTACAGCGATTATTTTTAGGCCCCTTTACAGCCACGCCTCATCTATTTCTCAGAATTCATCACTCCACTGCAAACTCAAAAACACTGGCATGGCGCTCTTTGGCCATACTTGGCCCTTGCGCCATTAAACACCATACATCATCATATCTATATAGGGTGTTTCAGCGAACACTCAAAAATTCTGAAGGGTTGCCTGTGGCAGATAGCACAATTCTAGTTCATGAGCTGGTCTACTCTAAGAGGCGGACATTACTTGCACAAGAAATTAAAATGCATAATCGAATAATTAACAAAAATTCAGTAATTAACTTTTTAACTAATTATCTGATGGCCCATATTGCAATTTACAAATTGTAGCCGTGGAGTTTGCACTGAGTTCGCAAGGCGTATCCACTTGCAACGAACTCTCAGGACTGAACCAGTTTCGAGATATTAATTTTTAACGTGTCCGACGAAATGTATGGGCGTTCCAGTTAACTTTTTGAGGAAAACGCTGTTTTATGCATCGAAGCACAAAGTTAACTGGAACGCCCATGCATTTCGTCGGACACTTTCAACATTAATATCTGGAAACTGGTTCAGTCCTGAGAATTCGTTCCAAGTGGATACGCCTTGCGAACTCAGTGGCTATAATTCGTAGATTGAAAGATGTGCCGTAAAATAATTAATCGAAAAGGTAATTAGCGTAAATATGTTAATTATTCAAATAGGCGTTTTGATTTCTCGTGGAAGTAATGGCCGCCTCATCGAGTAGTTTAGATCAAGGATTATAATTGTGCTATCTGCCACAGGCAATTTTTAAAAATTTGGTGCAGCTAAAATGAAACACCCTGTATATATTCGGGTGCTTCAATGCATTTCACTGTCACTGCTCAGCTGTAAATAAACCTAAAAAATAGGCCCACACAAGGTTCAAAATACAACAAATATTTTATTGATGGCTTATACATAAATCCAAAATGCACATATGTATAATGTTAATAGCAATAAATATACTCGCTGATAAAAAAGAAAATTGACAGATCCAGATATCATGACTGAGGCTAGAAAAGCGCGAATACATATAAAAACAATAGAAACTCTTTTCAGCATGTTAAACAGAGTCTAACAAATATGGGAAAGACAACACCATTAAATGAGGTGTCGTTCGATTATCATATTTACTTATTTGTACTGTCAAACCCTACGACGATTTAATATAGGCACAAGCTTTAGAATAAAGAAAAATAAACAGTCACAAGCAAGAATATATGTGTGGTAGAAACCACAAAACGGCAGCACAGTGCATAGTGGTATTGTGCACCTGCTCGTAGCCCGGGACTTTGGCCGGCACACGCGGTTCACATTGCTCCCAAGCAGGGAGCGGCTGGCCGTCGCGTGCTTTCTGGAGCCTGCACATTCAATTGCGCGGCGCCGACCGGCGAACACCACGTTTGCCCTGCTAGGAAATAAACACTTCCTTCTTAGGAATATATTACTCGGGCCGTTGACTGCTGGCTGCCGGTGCGAGATCCGAAGTCTTCAAATATAGCCTTTGTTTGCAGTGGCGCTTTCTTTCACGTGTACGGCTTTTCACTCACTTTAGGGCTTGGTGGCATCTGCAAACAAAACACATTCCGTTATTCCAATAGCTAAAATAGAGATCCATGTAGCTGTCATACCTCAATGGCTGAGCAGGCGACTTCGCAGGCTGTGACGATGGCAAACGAAGCGACAGTGCACCGGCCGCATGGGCGCTTCGCCGCCATTGAGACGATGGCTTCACCTCGGATTGGATTGAATCGTAACATGACATTAAATCGTGGGACAGCGTGATTTGCCATGGGGTTTTTGACACATCAACGTTTATATAGTGTTTGTTGAAACATTTTAATAATATATAAAATTGAAATACTGACAGACAGTGAAATAATTACTTGTTTTAGGAATAAGTGGTGTCGGAAAACTAAACATTTTGGGCGTGTTTCCAGCTTCCGCTGAATTCAATTAGCGATAGCTTAGTAAAAGTATAGCCTTAGAGACTGGTAACTACTACATGGCGTCTTCTTCTTCCTTGTTTTTTTTTTTTTTTTGCTTCTGTAATCGTTCATGCAGCCAGCGAAAACATAGCCTTTGAGATCTGTTAGATCAAGGTCGCGAGTTCGATTCAGGTCGTGGCGGCTGCATTTCGATGAGGGAGAAATGCAAAAACGCTTGTGTACTTCGATACAGGTGGATGCTAAGGAACCCCCAAGTGATCAAAATTATTAGATCACGGTTCTGGCAAAATCGAGAATTTGTCCCAGTGACAAGTTGGAGGGCGAGGCTCATAATCGACCTCTCCGCAATGATGCTAGCTTCATGTTCCATAATTAGTGATTTCTAGTGGACTATTCAATATTCTGCAAGTTTTCCATAAGCATATTTGAAATTTAGCTGTACATACATGTTCTATACATGTAATATAATAATGCAAATTGCTGTACGGAGAAAAATTACAAAATTTTCATGCTAGAGTGGGTTTGTCCAAATATAAAAATCTGCATAATTGTCATCTTAAGTTGCAAGGATAGGTCAGTTACTCGTTTTGCCTTGCAAAAAGAACTCCAAGCATCCAATAGAGTGCAGAAACATGCAAATATGAATTACAAACCTATGCAATTTCTAACTATAATTTTTCATATTAGGACATCGATCCATCCATGTCCTAACTTATGTCCTAGGCATGCGCATTTATGTACAGCCAGTGGACGATCAAAACAGGATGTCCCCTGTTGTCCAGAGGACATCCGAACTGGATATGGACATTCCTTGTACGTCCTATGGACGTCCGTGCTGGATATCCTGATGTATGGACATTCGGACTTGTGGCGGACGTCCCACGGATATCCGTGGTTACCTGGGATGCTCGGGCTCTGCGAGGTGAAGAGGTTTTGCGCGCTATGAGAGCGAGCGAGAGAGAGAGACGCATTCACGGAGCGGGTCTCCTGGAACGCGGTGTCGGCATTGGATCGCGGTGTCGGTGTTGCAACGCAGTGACGGCCGTAAGTCCGAGACGCTCGCGAAAAGAAATTATCATCATGAGTAATAAGATTCACTTCCGGAAAATTCTGGGCTACGATCGCACAGCTACGCTGTTTCAAGCGTTGCGCGGCCGAGTGCAAGGTTAAGCGTTTTTTTCTGTTAAATATTTGAATATGTGTTTCGATTTCTCGTGGTACTAATTAATGTCCGCCTCTTCGAATAACCCACCTCAATGATAAGAATTGTGCTACCTGCTAGAGGCGTTTTTTAAAAATTCCGTAAAACTTAAAAATGAACACCCTGCACATAAATAACCAAGGCCCAAGAACCGATCGTTGGGGCACTCCGGAGGCAACATAGGTGAATTGTAGACGTTAGCAGCAACGTATTGCGTGCGATTAACGGAAAAAAAGTTGTCGCAGTTTCACCCGAAAGGCGAAGCATCAATTGCGATAGCAAATTTGTAGAAAGCTATATGGAGTAAGGATAGTAGTTTTATCAGCTGTACAAACTTGGACATGCAGCAACACCGGCAACACACAGAACTGTTGTCGACGCCGTCGGCGTTTTGCCCGCGTTCGCACAAAATGCGTGCGGCGTTGGTGACTGTTGCTTGAGCCTCTGGGGGCGGCTCGGAGGTTGTCGACGAAATCAGAACGGGACACTTGTCGAGCAGCGTCGGAAGTCTTTACCACCTGCTCGCCTCACAACGTTTTATATAAATAGGCATTTTGTGCCGCAGCGAAACGTCGCCTCCCTTCCACCCCCCCCCCCCCCCCCCACGGCCTTTCGCGTGTCTGAAGAAGTCGCGGTTGCTCTACATATATGGTGATTGTAAAGGAGGAAAGAGACGCTTAATTCTGCAGCCCTTAAGGGAGCACGGCGCAGAACGCGCGTTTGTTCTCCGCCGTGCGTTCACTCCCCGTGAAAGCGCGCGTCCCTCGCACCCTTTCACTCGCACATACAGCGTTCGGCGCGCGGCGACAATTTTATCGCCTTTGACGTCATACGGAAGCTCACGGCGACGGCAACGACGACGGCGACGCCGACGGCAGAAATCTGCTTTGGAGTGTCCATATAATTGCTATCGCAATAAAATTGTCGCTGTTTGACCCGAAAGGCGAAGCATCAATTGCGATAGCAAATTAGAGAGCTATACGGAGTAAGGATAGTAGTTTTATCAGCTGTATAAACTTGGACATGCAGCAGCACCAGCAACGCGCAGAACTGTTGTCGACGCCGTCGGCGTTTTGCCCACGTTCGCCCTGAACGCGCGCGGCGGTTTTATATAAATATGCATTTCGTGCCGCAGCTAAACGTCGCCTCCCCTCCCTCTCTCCCTCCCGTCCCCCCACAGCCTTTCGCGCGACGGAAAAGGTCGCGTTTGCTCTCTATATATGGAAAGGAGAAAAGAGACGCTTAATTCTGCAGCCCTTGAGGGAGCACGGCGCAGAACGCGCGTTTGCTCTTCGACGTGCGTTTGCTCCCTGTGAAAGCGCGCGTCCCTCGCGCCCTTTCACTCGCACATACAGCGTCCGGAGCGCGGCGACGATTTCATCGCCGTTGACGTCATACGGAACCTCACGCGACGCCGACTGCAGAAATCCGCTTTGGAGTGTCCATTGCTATCGCAATAAAAAAAAAAACATTCGCTATAAGATTAGCATCAATATCAAAATGGGTTAGTTTGTGGATTAGAAGTTTGTGACAGACTTTATCGAATGCTTTTGCAAAGTCGAGCCGACCGTTGCCGAGTCGACCAAAGCAGGAATTTTGTGTCTGTTTATTGAAATAAAATCACCAGCCCTTCCCCTATCGAGAAAACGGGGGTAGGACATTAGGGACACTTTACTTTAGACAACCAATAATCATAGTTACCTAGGGGACCGGCGTAAAGACACATAAAGCCTGACAAAGCGCCGATCACCCGCTTACACACACATGAGTAACTTTCATACATAAAATATGAACATGAGTTGGAAAAGAAAGCACATCGTGATTCTATACATACGCAAACATTAAAAAGTACCTTATACACAGCTATACATAAGAAAAAAAATCACCGCGTATCCACGAAGTGAATGATGATGAGTGGACGAAGCACCGGAGATCATTAGCCCCCTAGCGGACTCCATGCAAACCAGAGCTACGGACGACGGGCGACGACAAGGGAGGGACAAGGCTTGGCCCTAAGGTGCTTCGCCCCTAAAAGAAAGAGACAGGTGTAGTATATGCAAGATACGTAAGAGAAGGAAGTTAGTGATGTGAAGTTAGCTTGGGATTTTTAGAAGGTAGGCATGCGTCTTCTTTTTACAGCGTAAGCTGTTATGGCCTCATTCAAATAGCCGTTTCGATTCGCGTTGTTGTCTGCCGCCGCGTAACCGTTGTCGCCCGAAATGCGAAAAAAAGTACCGGGTCTCCGCCGGGATCGAGCCCAGGCCCGCTGCGTGGTAGTCGGATACTTTACCACTGAGCCATACTAGCGCTTGCTATCAGCGTCAGAAAAAGGCCATATAAACGCGCCCTAGGCAGGTGCAGAGGACCTGAGCCTCCGCCAGTATGGTGGCGCCATTTAGTCAAAGGTGCCTGCAAAAGCCGCATGCACAGGCGCAGATGACGAGATGCGATTCAGACGAGGCGCGCAATAAACGTGATCCCGATGTGAGATGTGCGCCACGTATTCTCGGTATCTCTTCGGTGCACGTTATGGCGTCTCCTCGCAAGGTACGCACCGCTGATGAAGAAGCGAATTGTAGAGCTACGTGCGCGGCTACAACTAGGCATCATCGGGCTCAGGAGACTGCTGTGCAGAGAGCATTACAAACCGCAGTTCCCCGTCGATGCCGGGAGGACAGTTGAGATCGAGAGACTTTGCCGTGGACCCCCGCAGGGGCGTCTGCGTCAGCAGGCGTTTGGTGAGTTGCGCCACCACGTACCTGTGCACACGAGGGTTGGACCCTCCCGCGTGTAGCCGTGCGTGGCTTAGCCGTGCCTGGGGAAAAGAGGATCCTGGGGGTTGAGCCGATGCCGGGTCTCGGACCTTCATGACCCCTCGGCTGAGGCAACACACCTCTTTGGCCTCCGCTTCACGTAGACGGCACCCCTGGACTGACCCACCCAGAGGAAATCCTTAGTCGCCTTTTCCTGTCCTTCTCTTCAATCTTCGTCTTTCTCCCTCACTTTTAATCTTTCCTGTCTTCTTTTCTCTTCCATTTACTTCTAACTTTCCTGGCGGCGAGGGTTAACCTTGTGTGTCATAACCACCCTTGGTTATACGTATTTGGTTATAGCGGGAACGTACAGCTGGCGTTTGTGGGACTTGTGTTTACAGGTCCTACATCGTCCCCTTGTTGGGCTCCATGGTGGGTGGCTGGCGTTCCTGCCGAATGAATATTCTTTTTATGGCTTGGTCCTTCCCCGCTTTACCCGATCGCCCCCAGAAAAGGGGGCGCACCGAGGAAGTGTTGCAGTTTTTTGGACGAGAAAAAGAAAATTTTCCGAGATACCATGTAATACATTCCCAGAAACCACAAAAGACCAAGAATTATGTCACCTTTCGTAGTTGCAAAATCCCTGACGGAAACCTTTGGTGTAGGCTATAAAGTGTCTAAGGTGGCGAGCGGTGATCTCCTTCTGGAGCTCCATGACATGAAGCAATATGAAAATCTGCCTAAGCTAGTGTCATTCGGGAACATCCCGGTGACAGTTACCCCACATCGTACTATGAACACAATTCGAGGTGTCGTGTCCGATGATGACCTGATGGAACTGACTGAAGCCGAACTTCTAGAGGGTTGGAATGATCAGAATGTGATCAATGTCAAAAGAATTAAAATGAGGTGCGACGGAAAAGAGATCAATACCAAACACCTAGTACTCACATTTGGTTCAAGCAACCTGCCCGATACTATCGAGACAGGGTATATGAAGCTCAGGGTTAGGCCTTATATCCCAAATCCTCTGCGATGCTTTAAGTGCCAACGATTTGGCCACAGTTCTCAGAACTGCCGTGGCCGCCTCACCTGTGCCAAATGTGCCCACGAACATCCATCCGAATCCTGTGAAAACGCTCTACACCGTGTAAACTTCGATGGGGAGCATGCCGCATACTCGCGGTCCTGCCCGTCTTGGAAAAGAGAGAAAGAAATCGTGACGATTAAAGTAAAAGAGAATCTATCATTCAAGGAAGCACGAAGGCGGGTGTCGTATCTGCCAAAGAACAGCTTTGCTGAAGTGGCGCGTCAGGGGGCAGCGTCACAACAGCCACCGGCTGCTGTCCAGCTCACGCGTAGTGAGCCGCCAGCGTTGCCATCCGCCCCCTCGGCGGCTGCAGCTAGCGCTGCTCCGCCATCTCAGAACAAGGGGCCATCGACCTCCGGGCTGGTGGCCTCTAGGGTCCCACCTCTTGAGGCGAGACCCTCAAGAAGAACACACCGCTCGCAAGAGCGGATGCCCAGTGCCTCAGGAGAGGCGATGGACACAACCTCCAGCCAAGCGGCGCACCAGCGCCTATGGAGCGGCGGGCGTTTCTCGACCGCTCCAAAAAAGAGAAACTGCGCATAACGGGGCCTGAGAAGGGCTCTGTAGTCTAAGGTATTGCACACGTAAGCACACAGCACAACACTCCTTTTAATATGGGCACTCAAATAGTTCACTGGAACGTCAGAGGTCTCCTCCAAAATCTTGACGACGTTAAAGAACTCCTCCGCATGTTTAGTGCCAGGGTGCTGTGTGTTCAGGAAACACACCTCAAACATACACAAACAAATTTCCTCACACAGTATGCTATTTTTCGCAAAGACCGCGATGACACTGTTGTGTCATCCGGCGGTGTTGCTGACAGAGGCTGATAGTTGACAGAGGTGTTGCCTGTCGGGAAATAAAACTTCGTACGCCCCTGGAGGCAGTTGCTATCCAAGGGGTGCTGTTTGACAAGCTAGTCACTATCAGTTCTATATACATACCTCCAAGTTATCAAATTAATAAAACCGAATTTCAAAACTACATAGATGAACTTCCGGCTCCATACATAGTTGTCGGAGATTTAAACGCACATAACTCATTGTGGGGAGACTCTCGTTGCGATGCGAGAGGTCGCCTAATCGAAAACTTCCTCTTTTTCTCAGGAGCATGTATACTTAATGAGAAAGAGCCAACATACTACAATGTGGCGCATAATACATACTCCTCCATAGATTTAACTATAGTATCGAGCACACTAATGCCGTACCTAGAGTGGTCCGTTCTTAAGAACCCTTTTGGGAGCGACCACTTCCCTATTATATTAAACTTAACAAAACAAGATATAAGCTCACCACACATTCCCCGATGGAAGGTTGACACAGCTAAATGGGAACGTTTCCGAGAACTTACGTATTTAAGCACGGATGATATTGCATCCTTTAATATAGAAGACGCTGTGGCGTATATTACAGGCTTTATAATCGACGCTGCCACGAAATGCATCCGTCAAACTAATGGACTAGCGAATAAACGTCGCATCCCGTGGTGGAATGAAGAATTTAAACAAGCACGGAAAAACAAAAACAAAGCTTGGGGACGACTTCGCGACTCTCCAACCGCCGAAAACTTGATTAGTTTCAAACAAATAAAGTCCCAGGCTAGAAGAACACGTCGACGTGCTAAAAGGGAGAGTTCGGAGAAGTATATCTCCAGTATAAATTCTTACACGGATGAGACGAAAGTGTGGAATCGAGTAAATAAATTAAAAAGCCGGGAGGTACACGCACTCCCCTTAGTAAGTACTCAAGGACAGAGCCTGGAAGATCAGGCTGGTTGTCTGGGCGAACACTTTGGATATATCACCAGTGCGTCCCACTACACACAAGCATTTCTGAGAGTCAAAGAACGCGAAGAGCGACAGCCCCTAAAACGTAAAGGTTCATCAATTGAGGTCTACAACTATCCATTTACTCTAACTAAACAGAAAGCATCTCTCGCTTGCTGCAATAACTCTGCGCCAGGCGGTGATCGTCTCATATATGAAATGATTAAGCACCTGAATCCTGAAGCGCTGAAAACACTCCTGTATCTTTTCAATGTCATGTGGGCGCATGGATATATCCCGTCCTCATGGAAGGAAGCTATAGTCATTCCAGTGCTTAAACAAGGCAAAGACCCGTCCCTAGCCAGCAGCTACAGGCCAATAGCGCTAACAAGCTGTCTGTGCAAACTATTTGAAAGAATGATCAACAGGCGCTTAATCTGTTTCCTTGAAAATAACAAATTACTAGACCCCTTTCAATGTGGTTTCAGGGAAGGTATGTCCACAACAGACCACCTTGTTCGCATTGAGTCTTATATCAGGGATGCATTTATACATAAACAGATGTCTTTCAGTGTTTCTTGACCTAGAGAAAGCTTACAATACAACATGGCGCTACGGCATTCTCCGGGATCTCTCTGCGATGGGTGTCCGTGGCAACATGTTAAACACAATCGAAAGTTACCTATCGAATCGCACATTCCGGGTGTGATATGATGATTTATTAGACGTCTCACGCAATCGAGGCAGTCCACGAACGCTGATGGTGCGCACAGCGACAGACGCAAGAGCACTTCTTCCTCTTATTCACAATGGCCCCCGGGAGAGAAGATGAGCCATCCTGGCGACCTACGGCGTAGGTAGGATCAGGGGGTCATAGTATGGCTTTAGTCGGCTGACATGAACCGTGTCACGTCCGCGATGTCTAAGGTCGTGTGATTACGTCACAGGCTCGACAACGTAGTTGACAGCCGAGGTGCGGTTGATGACGCGGTAGGGACCATCATAGCGTGCAAGAAGTTTGGTTGAAAGGCCAGGGCTGTGAGGTGGGATCCACAACCAAACAAGGGAACCAGGCGTAAAATGTGGTGTAGGCACGTTACTGTCATGCCGCAGCTTTTGGCGACCTTGGGCGGCGGTCGTAAGGGTACGGGCGAGCTGCCTACAGTCTTCTGCGTATTTGGCGGCTTCAGACATTGGCGTGCATTCAGAAGCGTCGGGTCGGTATGGGAGCAGGGTGTCCATTGTACACGAGGGCTCGCGGCCATATAACAGAAAGAATGGCGAAAAGCCAGTGGTAGCTTGTGTGGCGGTATTATAGGCATACGTGACGAACGGCAAAACAGTGTCCCAGTTACTGTGGTCCGAGGCAACGTACATGGTCAACATGTCACCGAGTGTGCGGTTGAACCTCTCTGTCAAGCCGTTCGTTTGCGGGTGGTAGGCGGTAGACTTGCGGTGAACGATGCTGCATGCAGCGAGAAGGGCTTGTATTACTTCGGACAGGAACACACGCCCCCGGTCGCTGAGCAGTTCGCGTGGTGCTCCATGTCGAAGAACGAAGTTCCGCAAGATGAAGAAGGCAACGTCACGCGCAGAAGCCGCCGGAAGTGCGGCAGTCTCGGCGTAGCGCGTCAAGTGGTCGACGCCTACAATTATCCATCGGTTACCCGAGGAACTGTAGGGAAGTGGCCCGTATAGGTCTATGCCGACGCGATCAAATGGCCGGGCCGGGCAGGGGAGCGGCTGTAACTCGCCAGGAGGGCGCTGTTGAATTTTACGCCTTTGGCACGCCCTGCAAGCGCGTACATACTGGCGCACGAAGTGATACATGCCCTGCCAGTAGAAACGCTGCCTCAGCCGAGTGTACGTTTTCAGAACGCCGGCGTGACCATTATGAGGAGCCGCATGGAAATAAGCGCATATGTCAGTACGCATGTGTCGTGGTATCACAAGCAGCCATTTGCGACCATCAGGCAAATAATTTCTGCGGTAAAGGACGTTGTCGTGGACAGCAAAGTGAGCGGCTTGGCGACGAAGTGTTCGAGAAGAGGGTGTGACGGATGGATCGTGGAGGAAATTCAGCATAGTTGAAAGCAGGGGATCCTTACGCTGCTCAGCCGGCATATCAGCGACGTTGATCGTCGACATGGATGCGAAGGGCGTTGACAATGAAGCCACATCGAAAGGTAGCGGTGATCGGGACAGCGCATCGGCGTCGGAGTGCTTTCTGCCCGATCGGTAGACAACGCGGATGTTATATTCTTGTAAGCGAAGTGCCCAGCGGCCGAGGCGACCTGACGGATCTTTCAGCGAGGACAGCCAGCAAAGGGCGTGGTGGTCGGTAACAATGTCAAAAGGGCGACCACATAGGTACGGACGAAATTTGACGAGAGCCCAAATAATGGCCAAGCACTCTTTCTCTGTGACAGAGTAGTTGGCTTCTGCCTTCTTTAAAGTGCGACTCGCATATGCGACGACGTACTCGTCGTAGCCGTCTTTCCGTTGCGCTAGGACTGCACCAAGTCCGATGCCACTGGCGTCCGTGTGTAGCTCTGTGGGCGCTGTCGGATCGTAGTGTCGAAGAATCGGCGGCGAAGTAAGTAGACGACGTAGTTGCTTGAAGGCGTCGTCACACGAAGATGACCACGCGGAGATGCCGCTGCTAGCCGTAAGCAAATTGGTCAGTGGTGCGATAATAGTGGCAAAATTGCGCACAAAACGCCGAAAGTAAGAGCAGAGCCCTATAAAGCTGCGGAGTGCCTTAAGAGTAGTGGGCATCGGAAACTCTGCGACCGCGCGAAGCTTGGCTGGGTCAGGAAGTACACCATCCTTCGAAACAACGTGTCCCAATATTGTTAACTTGCGGGCAGCAAAACGGCACTTTTTGATGTTGAATTGGAGGCCGGCAGAGGTGAGACACGTCAGGATCTCACGCAAGCGAACGTTGGTGCGTCGGGAAATCGGGCGAAAACACGACAATATCATCGAGATAGCATAGACATGTTTTCCACTTGTAGTTACGAAGGATAGTGTCCATCATACGCTCGAAAGTTGCGGGCGCGTTGCAGAGCCCGAATGGCATTACGGTAAATTCATACAAGCCGTCGGGCGTGACGAAAGCGGTCCTCTCACAGTCGTCTTCAGCCATCGGCACTTGCCAATAGCCGGAGCGAAGATCCAAAGATGAGAAGTACTCCGCGCCTTGTAGGGAGTCGAGGGCGTCATCTATCCGAGGCAGCGGATAGACATCTTTACGAGTTATCTTATTGAGCCGACGGTAATCCACACAGAAGCGTATTGAGCCGTCCTTCTTGCGTACTAATACTACAGGAGACGCCCAAGGACTCTGGGAAGGCCGAATGACGCCACGATGCAGCATATCGTCGACTTGCTCGGTAATTATTTGTCGCTTGGCTGCTGACACGCGGTATGGCCGCTGGCGTAATGGTGGATGGGAACCAGTGTGGATGCTGTGAGTGACGGTCGCCGTACGTCCCAGGGATGGTTGGTCGCAATCAAACGACGAGCGAAAATTCTGAAGAAGCGCGAGGACTTGCTGGCGGTACGCAGGTGGCAGATCGGCGTCCAAGGCAGATTCAAGAACGTCTGACGACGACGACGACGACGACAATGATGATGATGATGATGATGCGCACAGCAATGAAGAAGTGAGGGCGTCGAGCTCATAACAGGCCGTGTCGTCGGAAGTATCGAGAACGTGAAGCGGGTTAAGGGGCTGAACACGACTAAGGGATTCTCCACGCAGTAAGGTCACAGGGGATTGAAGCGGGTTACACACAAGCATAGTGGATAATCCAGATACAGTGTTGAGGACGGCAAATGGTAGAGGTAGAGCCTTGCGACGTAGAAAAATATGCGATGGGGTAAAATGCACCGTAGCGTCTGGCGCGGCGGAGCAAGATACGGGCACAAGAACCGACATTTCGGGTGGTATGTTCGTATCGGAGACAACTGTGAGCTTGGCGGCTTTACTTTCAGAAGGGTCAGGCAGCGAGGCTTCGGAAAGCGGGAAAAGCGCCACTTCGGCCCGAGCACAGTCGATGATGGCACGATGGTGAGACAAGAAGTCCCAGCCAAGAATGATGTCATGTGAGCATGAAGGAAGCACGAAAAATTCAACAACATAAACAACGTCGGCAATGAGCACTCTTGCGGTACATTGAGCGAGTGGTGCTATATGCTGCGCACTCGCGGTACGCAGTAGTAAACCAGACAACGGCGTGGTGACCTTGCGAAGCTTACGACAAAGCTTTTCGTCCATAACAGAAACCGCAGCCCCAGTATCAATAAGCGCAATTGTGGCGGTTCCTTCAACCAAAACGTCCAGTAAATTGCGTGGCGACTGTGCAGGCCTTGTAGAAGTCGCGAAGCTGGCAGTTCGTGCCTGCAGAACTGCAGCAACTAGTTTCCCTCGCTAGGTGACTGGCGACAACGTAAGGGGGAAAGCGAGCGACGACGTGGTGACGGAGAACGATGGTTGCCGAAAGGGCGTCGAGAAGACGGCGGATACTCTGGGTCGGGATGCATGGAATGGCCGGTAGCATCGTGGGAATATCCATACCCAGGCGTTGAGACTGCAGGGTTAGTAGGTGGCATGCGACGATGGCAGAAGCGCGCGACATGGCCGGCGAAACCGCAAGCGAAACATATGGGTCGGTTGTCGCGTGTGCGCCAAGGGTTCTGAACTTGGCTTCGAGGCGGAATAGGAGGTGACACGGGAGTTGGCACTGCTTGAGGTCGCACTGTCGCAGGAAATGCGAATGTCGGCGGCGCAGGTCGCGCTGTGACTGCGGCATAGGTCAGAGGTGCCGCCACGGGAGGACATGGTTAAGCCAAAGGTAGCGAGTCGGCAAGTTCCTCGCGAATGGCTCTCCTAATGGGAGCAGCCAGAGATGTGTCAGGCTGTAGGGGTCGATCGCTGAGAGGCAGCATAGACAGTTGGCGCGCCACCTCCTCACGAATAAAATCCTTAATCTGAACGGAGAGTGAGGATTCTGGCGAGGAGTTGGAGGGAAGCGTGAGGCCCGAGAGAGAGTGGCCGGGTGCAACAGCGCTGCGCGCAAGGACCCTCTGGCGACGCAGCTCATCGAAGCTCTGGCAAAGAGTGACGACAGCTGCGACAGATGAAGGGTTTCGCGCGAGAAGCATTTGAAATGCGTCGTCCTCGATGCCTTTGAGGATGCGCTTCACCTTGTCCTCTTCACTCATGGTAGAATCGACGCGGGCGCAAATATCGACGACATCCTCTATGTAGCTGGTGTACGTCTCGCCGGGCTGTTGAGCGCGCTGGCGTAGACGCTGTTCAGCACGGAGATTTCGTAAAGCTGGGCGGATGAAGACTTCCGTGAATGCTGCCTTGAAAGCGGACCAGGTTTGGAGGTCCCGCTCATGATTGCGGAACCGGAGGTTCGCAACGTCAGCAAGATAGAAGATGACGGAACGTAACTTCGTCGAGTCATCCCACTTGTTATTCTCACTGACGCGCTCATAGGTAGAGAGCCAATCTTCCACGTCAGTCTCACCGGCTCCGCTGAAGACGGGGGGGTCCCGCTGCCGCTGGACGGCGCCGCAAATGATGGGCGCGGCGGAAGCTGCTGGCGGATTGTCGGTAGGCTCGAGCATGGTAGCGGCTGAAGCAGTCGGCAACGTTCGGCTGCGAAGTTCCAGGGTGAGGTCGGGGATTGCAGCACCTTCCACCAAATGTGATATCATGATTTATTAGACATCTCACGCAATCGAGGCAGTCCACGAACGCTGATGGTGCGCACAGCGACAGACGCAAGAGCACTTCTTCCTCTTCTTCACTACACGCGTAAGAGTGGGTAACGCTCTTTCTAAGTCATTCACCCAAGAGACCGGTGTGCCACAAGGGGGCGTGCTTAGTTGCACACTATTTATCGTAAAAATGAGTTCCCTGCACACAGTCATCCCACGTACTATGTTTTATTCTGTTTATGTCGACGATGTGCAGATAGCCTTCAAGTCATGCAATGTTGCCATCTGCAAACGACAAGTGCAGCTTGTAATAAACAAATTGTCCAAATGGGCAGATTAAAATGGTTTTAAGGTGAATCCCCAGAAGAGCACTTGCGTACTCTTTACTAACAAGAGAGGCGTAACGCCAGTCCCAAGTATTGCAATCAAAGGAGATGCGCTCTCGGTGAGCAGCGAGCATAAGTTTCTAGGCATTGTTTTAGATTCGAAGCTTACATTTATTCCTCATATTAAGTATCTGAGGGCCAAATGCCTGAAGACAATGAACCTTTTAAAGCTTCTGTCGCGTACGACTTGGAATAGTGATCGAAAGTGTCTGCTGAACCTCTATAAAAGTCTTGTCCGCTCACGCCTCGATTACGGAGCTATAGTGTATAATTGCGCAACGCCAAGTGCATTAAAAATACTAGACCCCGTTCACCATCGGGGTAACCGCCTTGCGACCGGTGCTTTCAGGACAAGTCCAATCCAGAGCCTCTACGTAGAGTCAAATCAGTGGTCACTTCATCTGCAGCGGTCATACAGCAGTTTTACATATTTTCTGAAAGTACAAGCAAACAATGAACATCCCTCTTATTCCACCATAAACGATATGACCGCTGCCACACTCTTCCATAACCGACCTGCAGCGAGGAAACCGTTCTCTTTGCGTGTGAGGAATCGTAGTGAGGAAATGGGTGTTCCGCTGCTTGAACAATGTCCTATGGCTCCAGCGAAACGGTTGCCGCCGTGGCACTGGCAACTCATAGAGTGTGACACATCGTTCGTAGAGGTCACTAAACACGCGCCAGAGGCACACATTAAAATGCATTTCTTAGAACTCCAATATAAATATTCGTGTACACAGTTTTACACAGAAGGTTCCAAGTCACGCAGCCGTCGGCCCATCCTTTTCGGAATCCGGTGCACTCCACCCGGAAACGAGTATCTTTACGGCTGAGGCCTATGCACTATTGTCGGCTGTGAATCATATAAGGGCATCAAAACTTCAAAAAGCAATTATATTTTAAGACTCCCTAAGCGTGGTGAAAGCTCTGATGTCACTCTGCAAAAACAAAAATCCTGTACTTACTGAGCTCTATTCCAGTTTATGCAGAGCGTATATATATAACCAGCATGTGACTATATGCTGGGTGCCTGGCCATAGAAGCATTGAGGGTAATGTGCTTGCAGACCAGTTGGCCACATCAACTACATCGCAAGCTATTAATCCTGCGGCTACTATTCCTCCCGCAGATCTGAAGCCTTTTCTGCGAAGAAAACTGCGAGACCACTGGCAGCGCTTGTGGGACGCTGAAAGAAATAATGAGCTTCACTTGATAAAACCACAGTTAGGTTTCTGGCCACCCGTAATGAAAACACGACGAACTGATGTCCTGTTCTGTCGTCTAAGAATAGGACATACATATGGCACCCACAATTTTCTGCTTACTGGTGATGAACCACCAACCTGTGGTAGATGTGGTGAGAGGCTGACCGCCCTCCATGTCCTCGTGGAGTGCCGGGAAGCTGAAAGAGAGAGAAAGAAATATTTTCCTCAAGCGTACCGATATCATGTCCCGCTTCACCCCATTATGTTTCTTGTCGAAGAGCCGATTTTTAATGCCAAAGCAGTCGTCGATTTTTTTAACGATGTGGTCCTGCATGTTATTGGCCCAACTAGTTCGTAGCGCATCCTCTCTCCAGAGGATGCCGCTTTGATAGTTTTTTATGGTACATGCCTCCAGGCCCTTGTGGTTCAGGGGCTCTGT
This sequence comes from Dermacentor silvarum, assembly GCF_013339745.2. Classification (NCBI taxonomy): domain Eukaryota; kingdom Metazoa; phylum Arthropoda; class Arachnida; order Ixodida; family Ixodidae; genus Dermacentor; species Dermacentor silvarum. Next base: position 4,864,749 of record NC_051162.1, on the reverse strand, counting down.
TTGGGCAGTAGTGCTTCTTGCCAATTACTGCATCTTAAATATTTTAAATATCGTGTCATTACCTCTCAATGCATTCTTCATTTCATAGTACACCTCGTGTCATTGCCATGATTTTAGTACATGTATATTTTACGCACTTTACAGCGATTATTTTAGGCCCTTTTACAGCCACGCTTCATCTACTTCTCAGAATTCATCGCTCCACTGCACACTCACAAACACTGGCATGGCGCTCTTTGGCCATAACTGGCCCTTGCGCCATAAAACACCACACATCATCATCATCATCATCAGAATTTGCCGTGAAGACCCTGTTGTGCGTGGTGCCGAAATTTCTACTCTTAAGCCGCTCCACCAGCTTACGCTGTGACTGTGCTGCGTGTGCCGCGCAGGCCTGTGACTTTTTCTCAAGACATGAATGGAAGAGCTTTCTTCAAAAAATGTCATTACTGTGAGGTGCTCGTTAAGGAAATCACAAATTTGGTTTGTTAATTTTTGTCTACCGTAGTTTCTTGTAAATCATATTTCTTGTAAATCATATCTCGTAAGTTGTAGCTACGATCTTTCTCGAGAAATTTGTTTAAAAATTCTATAATTTTCAAAAGAGCTCTTCTGCCTTGCGCGAAAAGTTGGGATGGCCGTTACTTTAAATCAGGCGAAAATATATGTGACTCTCTTGCTTTCATAATGTTCTCAACAATAACACTGGCATTCAAAAGAGAAATACATAAAGGAGCCCAGCTACATTTCCGCCGGGACTGACCACCAACTAAAGGCACGCGAATACAGTTGCCGGATAAATGCATTCAAATATAGCTTTTTTCGACGAACTGTGCATGACTGGAACGGTCTACCTGCACGAATTGCTACTGCCCCTCCCACATCCTTTATAACGGCGTTACAGAACCACGTGTTAATATGAGCGCAATATTGCTTGTCTTTGTATATTTTATAACGATGTTAGCCCAGATTACTATACTGAGATGTTCTTCTTTTGTGTGTGCGTGACATGCTTGTTCGTTCATCTTTGTACATTGTTTTTGTTTTTGCTTTTCACTGAAATAGTGCATACGTATTTTATACATGCTTGTTCATGTTTGTATAATAGTTCTTGTTTTTGCTTTTTATTGAAATAGTGCATGGTACTTTAGATGCTGCATCATTTGCCTAACGTATAGTATATGTCTCTTGTTATTTATTTCTGATGTTCCCTCCTACAATAATGCCCTAGATGGCACTGTAGGTATTGTATGTATAAATGTAGAGTCAGGTTTAACTTGTTGATATACAACCATAGCTAATTTTTATATCGAATATTATTAGTTATTAGCAGTTCATGCTTTTTGAAAAGTGGCGCTGTATGTGAATGGAGGGGCAGCAGTTCAGTTAAACGCAGAGCTCTTCTCTGTAACTAATTTAAATAGCTGAGGTTCGTTTTTGTGGTTGTCCCCCATATAAGAAGGCAGTAGTGAGAATGTAAATCTATTGTGTGGTTAGCCAGACTGGTAATACATAGCGTAACGTGCACAGTATGCCAACTGCTCGGGATGTGTTTTTTCGTAAATAGTTGACGCGAACAGACCAGTCTAAATTTGCTAAAGAACACACCAAGGAAGTTGTGTGACGTAACGCGATCAATCGGCTGTCCCCGAAAACTAATAATCTTTTAGCTTGTGTATATCCTATTACGGGGTCTAGTTACAATATATTTAGTTTGTTTAGTGTTTAAATTTAACCTATTTGCCCTTAGCCAGGTAGATAGATTTTCTAACCACAGGTTGCCCTGCGACTTAAAGACGTCAATATCTGGCGCCAAGAAAAATACGTTGGTGTCGTAAGCGTACAAAATAATGTCAGGTGTTAGGGGTATGTTTGCTAAGTCATTAATATATATAATAAATAGTAGAGGGCCAAGGATGGACCCTTCGCATGTAATTTCACTGAAGTGAGATTTCGCATTGCCAATGTTAGTGCATTGTACACGATTTTCTACGTAACTTTTTACGATGTCTAAAGGTATTCCTCTAACACCATATCTGGATAGTTTGATCAGTAGAATGTACATAATCGAAGGCTTTTTTTCTAAGTCTATAAGCGAAGCTTCTCGTGTGTCTATCTGACCTTCGTGGTCATTTTCTTTGTCTTTCTTTCTTTCCCTCTGTCTATTTATCTTTATTTCTCACTCTTTCTTTCTCTCTCTTTCTCTGTGATTGTTAAACACGAAAATGTTTAACAATGCGCAGAAACACTGTCGATGAAATCGAGATTTCTATAGGCGCGAAAGAGTTGAACATCCTTCCTTTCATATCCACTAGAATTGACTAACAAAAAAGTTTATGTTCCTGGTTGTTAGACTGTAACTTATTAACGTGCACTTTTACCTAGAACAGTGTCATTAGACTCAGCTACCAGGAGCAGCTATACGGATACAACGCAGTTTGCGGGTTTTCTGAATAACATGCATAAATTTGGTTGAATGTGTTCTTCAGTTTGTGCTCCATTTGTTTTTCTGTTTGGCGTATTCTAGATTCGGCGTTTGTACGTCCTACGCGTGTTTTTTCAGTCTCTTTTGTTTGTTATTGCTTTGTCACAGCTCTACTCCTTTTGTACAAATCAGTCGATTGGTTTATGTTTACTATTTTATCTACTATCTGAATCTAACCTTTAGTTTATAATATGGGGCTCCCCTCTGTAATGTGCAAACACTGCGGGCTAAGTAAATAAACGGTAGCCAGCTCTCGGAGCATCACGTGCTATACAATAGCCACGCACACGTGATCCTTCTCCTGCCGCGCCGGCGAGGTAGAAGCAGTAGGTCACATCCTGCTGCCGATGTGCGGACGGCGCGCGAATTTCGCATACACTGGCCTTAACGTGCATGAATACCTGTGCAGTCCGCCCTCAAACGCCGGCAAGTGTTGGTGGCAGCGGAACTTGCGAGCCAAATGCGCTCACCATCGCTGGCCAAGCAAGCAGCTGCCATCGCAGGACAGCAACACCTGCCTAGCCTGGTTGAGTGGATCGGCAAGCTGCCCACAGCCGAACGTCTTAGGTGAGCATCGCGTATGATGTAAGCATTGAATTTTCAGATCATGAGATATTATGTCATCACCATTTATCAACGTGCGCACATATTCTTTTTTGGTTATCTTATAGTATGCTTATTATGCCTATTCATTCGCCGTAGCGTTGATACATTGTATACGCCGTCTCATACACTACTTACATTGTTGTGAAAGCTGTTTCTTGCAGAAATTTCTCTAGACAGTCTATACAAATCATTACATTTGTTTATAAGGCATGTAGAATTTCTTTTGATAAATGATATACACTTGTAGATCGTCTGGAAAGAGCTGGTATTACACCAACACATATAAACTGAGGAAACCCGCCCGAATACGTACACTTTTGGTTGACCTACTTTTGGGTATATTGAGGCCATATGCGAAAGTCAATTTTTTTACTGCAATTGTTTTCTTTTTCTTGTTGCGTCGTGATTTTACGATGCTATTCTTTATGTCTGAAATATATGTAGAAATTCGAGCGACAACATAACTAAGAATGTTTCCATGACTCCCAGTGCTCTTAAAAAAATGTCGCAGTTTCGCCCAAAAGGCGAAGCATCAATTGCGATAGCAAATTCGTAGAGAGCTATTCGGAGTAGGGATAGTAGAGTAGTTTTATCGGCCGCATAAACTTGGACACATTCGCTTTCTAACTGAATTGACAAGCGTGGTGTCATCGCGCACAAGCCAACATGAATAGATCACACTGAATGACCGCAGACAACGGCTGTCAAAACGCTGGCGCGGCCGCTGCAGCGGGCGAAGAATCGTGCGGTCTATCGCTTCAACGGAAACTGAGCGGCGAATGGACAGCGCATAAAGGTCAGAGCCGTGTGGAGACACGGCCGGGCTCGACTGGCGCGCGCGCTCGCTCGCTTCTTAAGAAGCGAGTGCGCGCGCCAGTCGAGCCCGGTCTTGGTGGAGATAAAGAGACGGTGCGGGCGACGGCCACCACAGCCAGTGCAAACGCATTTGTTGGCAGAGTAGAAGCTGCTCCCCCCGTCCCTCCCGCGCTGCCTCCCCGCTTTTTTTTTGGCTTTCGCGTGGGAGATTGCGTTGCCAGTTCTCCTTGCACTGGGTTGCAAGATAAGCATTTGGTGCCGTAGCACAGCGTCGCCCCGCCTCCCTCCCCCCCCCCCCCCATACCCCCACGGCCTTTAGGGCGACAATCGCGTTTGCTTTCCGCCGTGCGTTGGCTCTCCGTGATAGGGCGCGTCCCCCGCGCGCTTTTACTCGTACGGCGCGCGGCGACGATTTTATCGCCCTTGGAATCTATACGGAACCTGACGGCGACGGCGACGACGACGCCGACGGCAGAAATACCGTTGAAGTGTCCATATAATTGCTATCGCAATAAATGTCGCAGTTTTGCCCAAAAGGCGTGATGACGTGAGCAAAGTGTTAGGAAAATACGTGAAGTAAGGTTAAAAATTCTTTAAACTCTATAATTGAAAATGACTGGCCTTACAGCGTCATTACATTTACTTGTAATCCATCGTCATCCAGGGATTCCGCCTGTCATACAGACATAGCTGTCGTGCCCCCATGAATCCATAAATTGCGCTACCGCAAAAATATAATAAAATTAATAAATAAACATGTGCCGAGGTGTTGATGGCCCGTTTGATCCTTGAAGATTTGATTTTGCCTCTTTGCATGGGAACAGAACGTCTCTAGCTGAGCTGGAAATTCTAGAAACCCAAATGGTAGCGGGGCTGCAGACCAGAACCAGGGCGGTCCGTGGATCGGGAGCGAAGCAAAGCGTGCCGGAGGGTGCATCCCTCTCGCGCGGAGGTCGCTTAGCCGGGCGAGGTGCTCGGTTGGCGTCTTAAGTCGGGAAGTAAATGTGAGTGTGTGTAGGGGAAGCGGCACTATTTTGTGCAGCCCTTGATGCAGCTCATCTCAGCGTATTGGGGGAGGGGAGGGGAGGGTCGAAACTTAGGCGAGTTGGTAACGATACATATTGAAGGTCTTCACAGCGCTCTTAGCATGAGGGAAAGAGTGCTCGTTCACTCTCCCTCTTTCTAAGTATCTCAGTGCTGCAAAGCTGGCCAGCCTCACCTCAGACAGTGATGTGATGACGGTGACTGGGAGAAATTCTGTGAGTGAGGTCAGCGTAATGTTGACATGATACTCGTACGGCAGTTTGAGGTTGAGTGTGTTCGGATGCTTGACGAGCTCCTGTTTTGAGGTCAAAAATTTTCACGGCTGCTCAGGTCCTCCTGAATGGTCATGTGAGAGCGGTAAGGGCCCCGTGTCGCAAAAAAACCGGTCCCATCATCGTTTGGCGCCAAATCGCTCCGAACCACAACCACGCGGGCACTAAATACTTCTGTTACAACTAAAGTTCCTTACACATTTTCTTACATTCTTTACAAAGTTATCTCTCGGAACTTTGAGAATGACAGCCCATAAAGAAATGTCATCAAACACTGACAGCTATGTCCAGAAAAACGCGAGAGATAGGAGCGTTGTTGCGGAAAGACAGCGAGGGTTCTGTGCATAATTTTCATGTTCGTCAACAGATCTGCGTGTGCAGAAACTCAGCTCCCGAATTTGATGCAAAATCGCTTCATTCTATGCAAAAGCTTATACCTCCCATCACTTGCATTCTCATTAGATTAGTTATCAATAGGCATCATTTTCACAATCAGTAGACTCTCAGGTAGACAATATGGGTTTCTCAAAGATTTTCCGCTGTGCAACCCGCGTCGGACACGCTCGCACCCCCCTCTCTTTGTTGTCGTTTCAAGCGCTTGCGTGCCTCGTTTCCTTCTGCTCTCCCGGCCTGGTGGTCCCGTCGCGCGTGTCTCGTTTTCTCCGACTCCCTGATGTGGCGGTAATCTTCCACGCGAATTAACGCGAATGTATGCCGCTGAAGAACGCCAACATTATACTTATCCATAAGAAGGGAGATGTTAAAGAATTGAAGAATTACAGACCCTTTAGCTTGCTTTCAGTATTATATAAAGTATTCAGCAAGATAATTTCCAATAGAATCAGGGCAACACTTGACTTCAGCCAACCAAGAGAACAGGCTGGCTTCATCAATCAGATAATCGAGAACTCTGCGGAGTAGAATCAACCTTTCTATATGGCTTTCATAGATTATGAAAAGGCATTTGATTCAGTAGAGATACCAGCAGTCATAGAGGCATTGCGTAATTAAAGAGTACAGGAGGCATACGTGAATTATTTTAGCAAATATCTACAAGGATTCCACAGCTACCTTGGTTCTCCACAAGAAAAGTAGAAAGTTACCTATCAAGAAAGGGGTCACGCAAGGAGACACAATCTCTCCAATGCTATTCACTGCATGATTAGAAGAAGTATTCAAGCTCTTAGACTGGGAAGGCTTAGGAGAGAGGGTCGACGGCGAATATCTCAGCAACCTTCGGTTTGCAGATGACGTTGTCCTATTCAGCAACAATGGAGACGAATTACAACAAATGATTGTTGTAATTAATCGAGAAAGTGTAAGAATTGGGTTGAAGATGAATATGCAGAAGACAAAGAGAGTGTTCAATAGCCTGGCAATGGAACAAGAATTCAGGATCGCCAGTCAGCCTCTAGAATCTGTAAAGGAATATGTTTATCTAGGTCAATTACTCACAGGGGACCCTGATCACGAGAAGCAAATTTACAGAAAAATAAAGTTGGGTTGGAGTGCGTATGGCAGGCATTACCAAATCCTGACTGGGAGCTTACCACTGTCGTTGAAAAGAAAACTGTACAATCATTGCATTCTACCGGTGCTAACATATGGGGCAGAAAATTGGAGGTTAACAAAGAAGCTCGAGAACAAGTTAAGGACCGCACAAAGAGCGATGGAACGAAAAATCTTAGGAGTAACGTTAAGACACAGGAAGACAGCGGTGTGGATCAGAGAACAAACGGGGATAGACGATATTCTAGTTGACATTAAGCGGAAGAAGTGTAGCTGCTGGGCAGGGAATGTAATGCGTAGGATTGATAACCGGTAGACCATTAGGGTTACAGAATGGATACCAAGAGAAGGGAAGCGCAGTCGAGGTCGGCAGAAAACCAGATGGGATGATGAAGTTAGCAAATTTGCAGGCGCAACTTGGAATACGCTAGCGCAAGAAAGGGGTAATTGGAGATCACAGGGAGAGTCCTGCAGTGGACATAAATATAGGCTGATGATGATGCCGCTGATCAAAGTAATGTGTGTGTGCGTTTGTCTTCCTTTGGGATGAGCGCCGTCGCCACTCGGGAGAAATACAATTTGCTCATTCTTTTGATGAAAAATCTGTGTCACCGCTATGTCGTGTGCTAAACTGCTTCGCTGGTAATTCACAGCAGTGGAATGGCGCTTGACATAGTTCGCGCGCCATGAATTTCGGGAGCCACGCACAGGCTTCGCGGCCGCCAGATGGCACTTCTTATCGAAGCTCGAAACAGAGCACTGTGGGGCCACAATACGTATGAGGTGGTGCGTGGAATCTGGAAAGGAGTAATGGTGCCAGCGCTAGCATTCGCAAACGCCATTATATGCTTAAAATCGGATATATTGGCGGGTTTGGAAGTTAACCAAAGATCAGTAGGCCGGTTGGCTTTGGGAGCACACGGTAATACGACAAATGAGGCAGTGCAGGGTGACATGGGTTGGGCCTCTTTTGAAGTCAGAGAAGCACAGAACAAAATTAGTTTTATAGAAAGGCTCAGGAACATGGATGAAAATAAATGGGCGGCTAAAGTGCACAAGTATCTCTACATGAAAAGCGTGGACACAGAATGGAGGAAGAGGTCAAGGAAGTTGGCAACCAAGTACAGGATAATCGAAACTGTAAATAGACAGCCAGGGGTCATCAGAAAGAATGTGAGAGAAATAGAGACCGTGAATTGGATACAAAGAATGGAAACAAAAAGCACAATGAAGATTTACAAGAATGAGAAGAAATAAATTAGAAGGGAAAAACTGTATGCTAACACAAAGGGCAGTGCCTTGCTATTTGAGGCTCGAGCCGGTTGCCTAAGGACGAAAACATATCGGAAGAAATATTCGGAATTAGATGAGACATGTGTATGCTGCAGTAAAGATCCAGAGACCACTCAGCACATCCTAATGGAATGCGACGGGATCCACCCAGCGAGAACCGTAGGTAACGTGCAACTCCCAGAAGCGCTTGGGTTTAAAGTGGAAGGAAACATAAACAGATCAGCCGTAGAGATCAGCAAGAGACGATTAGAGTACTGGTGGAAAAAAAGCAGGGAAAAGATGGATACGACCTGATCTCTTACAATCATAGGCAGCGGTACAAGGTAAATGTTTGAAAAATAAAAATAAATCAGAGGTATACAAAAATGCTAGATAAAGAACATGTATAGTATACCTGATTAAATCGAGCAGGCTAGGCGACTATTTGTCGCCGCCCCGTTTCAAAGGGGATGCCAATAAATCATCATCATCATCATCATCATCGACAAGGAGTCCCGCCTCATCATCACTCGTTGCTTCGAAGGCGGCAATATGCTGTGTCGCTGTAGTGATTGCCGTTGTGAGATGGGTTAATTCTGCCGAAACTTTTACAGAAGGCACGCAAAAACAGATTGTTTGTTTCTCTCAATATATGGCGATTTATAATATTAACACTCTAAACAAAATACAGATTTCAGAAGAACTTGAGTTTTATCTAGTTGGTATTTACTGCATGACATGTTGACCGCTACTCAAGGACAGAGAAACACAATACGACAACACGGGCGTCGTTTTATGTTTCTCTTTCTCTGTCCTTGATTCCTTGATTAGCGGTCAACATGTCATGTAAAATACAGACATACGTAGTGGGAAAGCGCCATGCTGCGGAACGCGCATTTCGAACGGCAGCAATGTTTTTTTTTTTCCTTTTCAGTCTGTTATGTGCGCGAGCAAACAAATGTATATTTTGCTATTTCAGCAGGAATGTAGACGACAACAAATGCGATTTACTCAGCGACCGTCACCAGAGGGTCGCCGAAATTACCACTATCTGTTACGCACCAGACCAGTAGTTTATTTAAACCGCAGAATACTTTACCATATCGTGTTTCTATGAGACACCGGTCTCAATGAGATGGTTTAGTTTGTCAACTGTTGTGGTATGTTTTAAATATGTTGTGTGTCTTAGATGTAGACGGTACATATAAATTCATTTATCTACATACGCATTTGGAATAGCATGCTAGGCCTGCTGCCAGACAAACTTCTCCATGCCTCTCTCTCACATTTTTTACAGCTGGAACCTCGTACTGAAGGAACTTTTTCATGAAGAATTATACATGTTTAATTTGCTGTGTTGTTGCTTTGAGCCACCTGTATCAGAGGACAAGATTACGTGAGTTTATGCAAGGCTAACATGTTAGACATTCAATGTCCGACCACAAGCTTAAAAAATGATGTGGTTGAAAATCTGCCCTCAACTTCAATAATGAGGTTTAGGTGAGGTCAAAGTGAGGTCTACGGTGTCTGCGGTGGTCGCTGGAAGTTGAGGTGGGGTCTCTACAATAAAAGTAATGGATGGCGTTGAATGAAGTTGTCAAATCTGATTGGACGATGAGGTCGTTAGCGCACATTTGGTGCGCTGTGAGCACCATGAAGAGAGGAGTTAGTGGGGATCAAAGCACCAGAAACGCATCAAGGCTGGTGAAAGAGACACACGATCTGATTTTTTAGCGCGGCATTTGGGTAGCACGGGCTTAATCACGTGAACCCAAACATCTCGCGCATGGAAAGACGGTGAGAATGAAGCGAACAACTTTTCTGGCGTGCCCTCGCATGCTTGACGTCGCAAGCGCAGCATATCACATTACCCCCAGTACATGGCATTTGGATTTGCTCTTCGCATTTGCAGTTTATACGAAACAGGTAGACGACGGCGAAAACGAGTCTGTATACTTGCTAGCGCAATCAAAGCATGCTGTCATGCCCGCACAGACAAGCATGAACAAGTCTCATTCGATGACCGTAAGCACTTGTGGCAACAACTACCTTGATCAGGATCGCTGTTAGCAGGGAGAGAATGCTCTATCGCATCGCAGTAATAGACAGTTTTAGTTTAGCGTACGCTATACCATTGCGTACGCTATAAAATAGCGGGTCGTCACTGCGCATGCGCAGAATGCTATACGACCTATAGCGTATAACGTACGCACGCTATTTCTCAGATTTAGCGTTACCGTCTTTGCGGGGTTTGCGTAGTCTACGTAAAACATGGCGGCGGTCCCCTCTGCCCGCTTTGAATTGAATTTGGCGTGGCTTTTGTAGAATTCGCTACGTTCTTAGCAAATGACTGCGTAAACGGCTTTCGCTTAGTCTCAGGCCGCTTCGACGACAGTGTATTATGGATAACCTTGCGGAGTTTTCGAGATAGCGCTTCTCGTTTCAAACGACACTAAGCCTAACGAAGGCAACCGATGATGATGATGATGATTTATTGACATTCCCTTTGAAACGGGGCGGCGACAAATAGTCACCTAGCCTGCTTGATTTAATCAGGTATACTATACATGTTCTTTATCTAGCATTTTTGTATACTTCTCATTATTATTTTTCTTTTTAAAAAATTTACATTGTGCCGCTGCCTATGATTTTAAGAGATGAGGTCGTATCCATCTTTTCCCTGCTTTTTTTCCACCAGTGCTCCAATCGTCTCTTGCTGATCTCTACGGCTGATCTGTTCATGTTTCCTTCCAGTTTGAAACCAAGCGCTTCTGGGAGTTGCACGTTACCTACGGTTCTCGCTGCGTGGATCCCTTCGCGTTCCATCAGGATGTGCTGAGTGGTTTCTGGATCTTTACTGCAGCATGCACATGTCTCATCTAGTTCCGAATATTTGTTCCGATATGTTGTCGTCCTTAGGCAACCGGCTCGAGCCTCAAATAGCAAGGCACTGCCCTTTGTGTTATCGTACAGATTTTCCCTTCTAATTTCTTTCTTCCCATTCTTGTAAATCTCCATTGTCCTTTTTGTTTCCATTCTTTGCATCCAATTCACGGTCTCTATTTCTCTCACTTTCTTTCTGATGACTCCTGGTTGTCTAATTGCAGTTTCGATTATCCTGTACTTGGTTGCGTTATCCTGTACTTGGCTGTACTTGGTTGCTTGACCTCTTCCTCCATTCTGTGTCTACGCTTTTCATGTAGAGATACTTGTGCACTTCAGCCGCCCATTTATTTTCATCCATGTTCCTGAGCCTTTCTTCAAAACTAATTTTGCTCTGTGCTTCTCTGACTTCAAAAGAGGCCCAACCCATGTCACCCTGCACTGCCTCATTTGTGGTATTACCGTGTGCTCCCAAAGCCAACCGGCCTACTGATCTTTGGTTAACTTCCAAACCCGCCAATATATCCGATTTTAAGCATATAATGGCATTTGCGAATGTTAGCACTGGCACCATTACTCCTTTCCAGATTCCACGCACCACCTCATACTTATTGTGGCCCCACAGTACTCTGTGTTTCATTATTGCTGCATTCCGCTTCCCCTTTATTTTCAGATTATCTTGGTGGTTGTTTGAGTAATTCTTTCTTTCGTTTATGTGTACGCCGAGGTACTTATATTGCTTCACTATGGGTATTACTTGCTGTTGAATTGACACCACGAAGTTACTCGTGTGTTCATTAAAGATCATAATTCCTGATTTCTCTGTGCTAAACTTAAGGCCTAGATTTGTCGCTGCATTCCCACAGATATTCTCAAGTATCTGTAAATCTTTTTATATGGACACTCAAAAGCAGATTTCTGCCGTCGGCGTCGCCTTCGCCGTCGCCGTGAGGTTCCGTATGACGTCAATGGAGATGAAATCGTCACCGCGCGCCGAACGCTGTATGTGCGAGTGAAAGGGCGCGAGGGGCGCGCGCTTTCACGGGGAGTGAAGGCACGGTGGAGAACAAACGCGCGTTCTGCGCTGTGCTCCCTTAAGGGCTGCAGAAGTAGGCGTCTCTTTCCTCCTTTACAATCACCATATATGTAGAGCAAACGCGCCTTCTTCCGACGCGCGAGAGGCCGTGGGAGAGGGGAGGGAGGCGACTTTTAGCTGCGGCACCAAGTGCCTGTTTATATCAGAGGCTCCGGCAACAGTCACCAACGCCGCACGCATTTTGAGCGAACGCGGGCAAAACGCCGACGGCGTCGACAACAGTTCTGCGTGTTGCCGGTGCTGCATGTCCAAGTTTATACAGCTGATAAAGCTAATATCATTACTCTGTATAGGTCTCTACAAATTTGCTATCGCAATTGATGCTTCGCCTTTTAGGTGAAACTGCGACAACTTTTTATTGTTAACCTATTTATTAACCGATGATGATGATGATGATGATTTATTGGCATCCCCTTTGAAACGGGGCGGCGACAAATAGTCACCTAGCCTGCTTGATTTAATCAGGTATATTATACATGTTCTTTATCCATGCATCATTTTTGTATACCTCTCATTATCTTTATTTTTCAAAAATTTACCTTGTACCGCTGTCTATGATTTTAAGAGATCAGGTCGTATCCATCTTTTCCCTGCTTTTTTTCCACCAGTACTCTAATCGTCTCTTGCTGATCTCTACGGCTGATCTGTTATGTTTCCTTCCACTTTAAACCCAAGCGCTTCTGAGAGTTGCACGTTACCTACGGTTCTCGCTGGGTGGGTCCCGTCGCATTCCATTAGGATGTGCTGAGTGGTCTCTGGATCTTTAGCGCAGCACACACATGTCTCATCTAGTTCCGAATATTTGTTCCGATACGTTTTCGTCCTTAGGCAACCGGCTCGAGCCTCAAATAGCAAGGCACTGCCCTTTGTGTTATCGTACAGATTTTCCCTTCTAATTTCTTTCTTCTCATTCTTGTAAATCTCCATTGTCCTTTTCGTTTCCATTCTTTGCATCCAATTCACGGGCTCTATTTCTCTCACTTTCTTTCTGATGACCCCTGGTTGTCTATTTACAGTTTCGATTATCCTGTACTTGGTTGCCAACTTCCTTGACCTCTTCCTCCATTCTGTGTCCACGCTTTTCATGTAGAGATACTTGTGCACTTTAGCCGCCCATTTATTTTCATCCATGTTCCTGAGCCTTTCTTCAAAACTAATTTTGCTTTGTGCTTCTCTGACTTCAAAAGAGGTCCAACCCATGTCACCCTGCACTGCCTCATTTGTTGTATAACCGTGTGCTCCCAAAGCCAACCGGCCTACTGATCTTTGGTTAACTTCCAAACCCGCCAATATATCCGATTTTAAGCATATAATGGCATTTGCGAATGTTAGCGCTGGCACCATTACTCCTTTCCAGATTCCACGCACCACCTCATACTTATTGTGGCCCCACAGTGCTCTGTGTTTCATTATTGCTGCATTCCGCTTCCCCTTTATTTTCAGATTATCTTGGTGGTTGCTTGAGTAATTCTTTCCTTCGTTTATGTGTACGCCGAGGTACTTATATTGCTTCACTATATGTATTACTTGCTGTTGAATTGACACCACGAAGTTACTCGTGTGTTCATTAAAGATCATAATCCCTGATTTCTCTGTGCTAAACTTAAGGCCTAGATTTGTCGCTGCGTTCCCACAGATATTCGCAAGTATCTGTAAATCTTTTTTATTGTCCGCTAGTAGCACAATGTCGTCTGCGTACATCAGTCCAGGGACCTTCTGTTGCACCATTTGTCCATTACGCATGTAGGATAAATCAAAACCTAATTCGCTGTTTTCCAGTCGTCTTTCTATGCCCTTGACGTAAAGCGTGAACAATGGTGACAGAGGGCATCCTTGCTTCAATCCTTGGTGAATTCCCACCATTTAATTTCCTTTTCGGCCTTCCCATGCCACTTGTACTTGGTTGTCTCGATATATCTCCCTCAGCAGCTCCACGACATCGTCATCTATGCCTTCGTATTGAAGAATATCCCACAACAATTCGCTGTCTACGTTGTCATAAGCTCCTTTAATATATAGAAATGCTATCCATAAAGGTCTTTTCTGAGCTACTGAAATCTCTATGCACTGAGTTAGTACAAACATATTGTCTTCTAAGCGTCTGCCTGGCCTGAACCCATTCTGTAGTTCCCCCAATACACCGTTTTCCTCCACCCACTTCGACAGTTCTAATTTTATGGCTTGCATTGCCATTCTATATATCACCGACGTTACTGTAACTGGCCTGTACGAGCTCGTCTTATCCTTATCTCCTTTGCCTTTGTAGATAAGATTCATCTTGCTTTCACGCCATCCAACGGGAATATTCTTTCTTCTAATCACTTGCTCTATGGCATTAGTCAGCAGTGCCTTGCTTTTTGGACCGAGGTTTTTGATTAGCTGTATTGGGATTTCATCGGGTCCTGCTGCCGTGTTGTTAGGGACATTTTCTGCTGCCTTTTTCCAATAAAAGCTTTCTATGCTAAATTTTGATCTCTCAGGCCTCTCTGTTGTTGCTGGATCTGTTGTCTGAACTACGCTTTTTCTCGTGCCGAAGTTATGCCTGATAACGTCTGTGATGTACCGCAGCGCATCATCGCCTTCATAGATGTTACCGTCTTCATCCCTTATAGCCGTTTGCGAGTTTCTAGTTGGAGCTCCGAGTGCTTTTATATGGTTCCAGAATCTTTTTGGGGCGCCTTTGTCTCTTTTGTGAATGTTATGCACCCAACGTTCACTTGCGCATTTAATTTTCTCTTGCACGAGCTCACTCGCAACCCTTTTCTTTTCTCGGTATGTATTCCATCTAAGGAGCACCTCTTCTTCTTGTAATCCCAACTTTTTGGCTTCTCGATGAAACCTAGATGCCTCTTTACGCTCTTCTATAGCTTGTTTAATTTCCTTGTTCCACCACTTACGTGGTTTCCTCTTTCCAATCCAACAATTGTTTAGCCGTGTCCGCCTTATTTCATGCTGCATAACCTCCACCAGTTCCTTATATTCCCAGACTGCTTTAGGAAAAGCCTCAATTTTGTTCTCTATGTTGTTTGCGATCTCTGTTATTTGCTCGTCATTTATTTTTAAGAACTCTGATGCTATTGGTTCATGTTCTGCGCTGGTATCTCGCCCAAACTTTAATGCTAAACGTCTATGATCGCTTCCCAGGCTATTTTTTCCATTTTCGTCTATTATCATTTGGTCTAGTTGTTCGTAGACCATTTCTGAGACTAAGGCGTAGTCGATACATGACTGCCTGTTTCCGCATTGCCACGTTACCTGTCCATGACACTTATTCTCCCTGTTAACTACTATAAGGTTCTGTTCATCACACAAATCCAGCACTAGAGAGCCGTTGTAATCATTATATCCGTCTAAATCGTCCATGTGCGCGTTCATATCTCCCACTAATATCACCTGGCCCGAGTTACTGAACTCATTAATATCGCTTCTAATGCAATCGACCAATTCCTTATTTTTTTCTCTGCTATCACTACCTGTCCATAGGTAAGCCACTCCCAGCCACGTCTTTTTACCTTGCCATGTACCACTGATCCATAAATGCTCTTTACATGTCTCGTTTACCCTTTGCCACTTCAGACCTCGCCTAATTAGTACGCCTACGCCTCCGCCTTTCCTTTACCCGGTCATTCTGTTGCACCCTTCCCATACAAAGTTGTCAATAACAGGCGGCTGCTCCAAATCTCGTAGATGCGTTTCGGTCAAGGCGTACACGCTAATTGCTTCATCCTTCAGCTGCGTTTGAATTTCCAGCCATTTTTCCTGCTTGCGACCATCCTGCATGTTAATGTAGCAAATTTTACCTTCTCTATTCTTACCATTTCTGCGTCTTTTCCTGACTCCTGGTCGCCTAATCCTGCCCTTTACTGGTGTTTCGCTATGTTCAATACTCAATCCTGCTTCCTGATTGCCTGGGGCCCGCCTAAAAAAGCTACAGCTCGTGCCGCGAATCGACATCCGACCGGTGTTGCTACACTTTCACTAAAATGTATCCCGTCACGCACAAAAGCGCCTTCGCGGCCTGCTCGGTGCACTTTTCGGTTGATGTCAATGACCGTAAAATTCATTGCTTTAGCTATGCTTTAGCATTGCTTTAGCAAATATTCCTGTTTACTGCAAGAAGTGCCCTTTCAATTTTATAACCCTGCCTTTCAACCTCTGGCGCCGTGCACACCGCGATTTGTACTTCCTTTGAAACATTCCGCAGGTCGGTGACCCCTTTGGCTATTTGCTTTGTGATCCCTGCTCCTCGTCCGTTCAGTACGTCAATCACTCCGCCCATTATCACCACTAGGTGTCTCTCCTCCATTGTGTCCCACATGCGTTCCTTGGCCTTCGCTATCACCTCTCTAATCGGCCTTCCCGGAAGCGCGCTAACCTGGACTCGTTCGTCTGTCCTACAGTGTACTAGAATATTGGGTAGTGTGCTCTCTGCCCTATGCGGCGCATGCTTCCAACTGAAGCCGCACATGTCGCCGGAGCCGGAGGCCGCTTGGGGCGCTGGAGCTAGTTTCACCTGAAGACCCGTGCCAGCGCGTGCGCTCCCGTCACTGCCATTCGCTTGCTGCAGTCTGCACACGAGGACGCGACTCGACTTGATTTTGATTGTTTTATTGCGATAGCAATTATATGGACACTCAAAAGCAGATTTCTGCCGTCGGCGTCGCCGTCGCCGTGAGGTTCCGTATGACGTCATTTGGAGATGAAATCGTCGCCGCGCGCCGAACGCTGTATGTGCGAGTGAAAGGGCGCGAGGGGCGCGTCTTTCACGGGGAGTGAACGCACGGCGGAGAACAAACGCGCGTTCTGCGCCGTGCTCGATTAAGGGCTGCAGAAGTAGGCGTTTTATTGCGATAGCAATTATATGGACACTCCAAAGCAGATTTCTGCCGTCGGCGTCGCCGTCGCCGTTGCCGTCGCCGTCGCCGTCGCCGTGAGGTTCCGTATGACGTCAATGGAGATGAAATCGTCGCCGCGAGCCGCCGAACGCTGTATGTGCGAGTGAAAGGGCGCGAGGGACGCGCGCTTTCACGGGGAGTGAACGCACAGCGGAGAACAAACGCGCGTTCTGTGCCGTGCTCCCTTAAGGGCTGCAGAAGTAGGCGTCTCTTTCCTCCTTTACAATCACCATATATGTAGAGCAAACGCGCCTTCTTCTGACGCACGAAAGGCCACGGGGGGGGGGGGGGGGGCAGGGAAGGGAGGCGACGTTTAGCTGCGGCACCAAGTGCCTATTTATATCAGAGGCTCCGGCAACAGTCACCAACGCCGCACGCATTTTGTGCGAACGCGGGCAAAACGCCAACGGCGTCGACAACAGTGCTGTGTGTTGCCGGTGCTGCTGCATGTCCAAGTTTGTACAGCGGATAAAACTACTATCCTTACTCCGTATAGCTCTCTACTAAGTTGCTATCGCAATTGATGCTTCGCCCTTCGGGTGAAACTGCGACAACTTTTCTTTTCTCCTTTACAATCACCATTTATGTAGAGCAAACGCGCCTTCTTCCGACGCGCGAGAGGCCGTTGGGGAGGGGGGGGAGGGGGAGGGAAGGGAGGCGACGTTTAGCTGCGGCACCAAGTGCCTATTTATATCAGAGGCTCCGGCAACAGTCACCAACGCCGCACGCATTTTGAGCGAACGCGGGCAAAACGCCGATGGCGTCGACAACAGTTCGTCGTGTTGCCGATGCTGCTGCATGTCCAAGTTTATACAGCTGATAAAGCTAATATCATTACTCCGTATAGCTCTCTACAATTTTCTGTATGTGGTAGTGCTCGTTTCATTTTCGCAGAAGAATTCGCTTCGTGCTATAGCTGCCTTAAGTCTGTCTCTAAAAACCCAGCGGCATAACTGCTGGCACAATATAGCACTGACACGTATCAAGGTGTTTGCTACTTTAAAATATGCAGTTGTATAACTTGATTAAACATTGCCGCTGGATTTGTCATCCTAACCAAACTATACCATAAATATTGTGCTCTTTCCAGTATATAACGTTGGCATAATATTTAAGCGTATGGCACGGACAATTGTATGTCAGAGAGCATAGCTCTGTCAGACAACAAGTTGCCGATGTGCTTCTTATTCTTTCGTTAAAGCTAAGCGGCTGTGCCATTTCAGCCTGCAATGCCTGCCTTGCAAGCTTCACATTGTTATATTTATTATTGCGATAGCAATTATATGGGCACTCCAAAGCAGATTTCTGCCGTCGCCGTGAGGTTCCGTATGATGTCAATGGAGATGAAATCGTCGCCGCGCGATCGATAAGTGGTTCTTGAGGGAAAGGGAAAGGTTGGCGCTATCTTCTGCAGCCCTTGAGGGAGCACGGCTCAGCGCCAACCGCCGCGCGCCGCCGAACGCTGTATATGCGAGTGAAAGGGCGCGAGGGACGCGCGCTTTCACGGGGAGTGAACCCACGGCGGAGAACAAACGCGCGTTCTGCGCCGTGCTCCCTTAAGGGCTGCAGAAGTAGGCGTCTCTTTCCTCCTTTACAATCACCATATATGTAGAGCAAACGCGCCTTCTTCCGACGCGCGAAAGGCCGTGGGGGAGGGGGGGAGGGAAGGGAGGCGACGTTTAGCTGCGGCACCAAGTGCCTATTTATATCAGAGGCTCCGGCAACAGTCACCAACGCCGCACGCATTTTGTGCGAACGCGGGCAAAACGCCGACGGCGTCGACAACAGTTCTGCGTGTTGCCGGTGCTGCTGCATGTCCAAGTTTAAACAGCTGATAAAGCTACTATCATTACTCCGTATAGCTCTCTACAAATTTGCTATCGCAATTGATGCTTCGCCTTTCAGGTGAAACTGCGACAACTTTTTTTGTAAAGTGCAACGTTCGTCGACTTGTCTCTGCAACGTCCTCGGACTTCCTTTGTGCTCGTTCTACGGTTGCGCTAAGAAACTATGCCTAGTCGCCGGCGCAATTGCTGTTTTGCACCAGTGTGCCGGACAGGCTCGCCGAAGGCGTTTCTTTTCAGCGTCCCACAAGAGGAAGAAAGGAGACAACAGTGGGAAAGGAACTTACACTGAGAAGAAAATAGCTTGACCAAACATCTGCCGTGTGCCAATTGCACTTTGAGCCGCGTTACATAATCAGGGACTTCGTTCACGTCGTTAACGGCAAGGAGTTTTTTTTTTTTTTCATTTCGCCGCACGGCATATTCTTAGGCATGCTCTTAAAGTGCTTTGTATCTAGTGTGTGCTCTGTGAGGAAAAAATGATTTGTTTTATTTTGTAAACATTGGTATTGTTCTAAAAAGAAATATTTCCTGCATGCACTAACAGGGAGGTTTGTAATATTTTTGGAATGGGCCACATTTTCCAACGCACGCTACACATGCAATGCTGCCCGGGTCGGCAGTGCAGCGCTACAGGTGTGTCCCTTCGCACGCGCTGCCCACGGGAAGCGCTTCTCATCAACACCACCGTTTCACACGCGCCTCCTCGTGGTCATCGAGTCTCTCTTCATGTCGGTCTACTTACGCCGCAGCACACCTGCTTACTTAATCAGCTCATGTTTACTACAATTCATATTGCTACCAAAGCCGCTCACCTTACTTCGTATGACATTGCTGTGTTGCTATCGCATTCACTGCTTCGCCCTTAGGGCGAAACTGTGACATTTTTTTTGATTCGATGCTGTTCCTAATAAAATGTGCGAACTTGAAAGTGCATTCGAAAATAAAAGCAATTTTATGCGCTCAAAGAGCAATGCCGCCTGCTCGCTGAAATGATTGCTCGAATTATTGTATACAATTAGAAATGAGCTTGTTTAATATTTTAAGGAAAATAATTTTTCATGCGCCGTGTTTTTCTTTCTGGCGATGTGTACCCACACGTCGTTTATATGCATTTATGATGCAAGAAAACTAACTGTCCGCAACTTGACCAAATGCGGTCAGCTTGGGCAATGGTCCACTGCTAATGAGAGCGGCGCGAGCTCGACGCTGGCCTTAGTGGACCGCAGTGGACGATTACGATTACACGGTGATAACTAGCACTATATATATATATATATATATATATATATATATATATAAAACGAAGAATCGCACTCGCATTATCGTCACAGTAACTGCTACAAACTACCGCAAGCTGCTCACTTTGGTGGCGAACCAGCGCCCAAATTCATGCCATCTCGCGAGGTCATCGATAAACCCTCCCGAGCCGTCGCAGTCACAATGGTAAAGTTATATATATATATATATATATATATATATATATATATATATATATATAGCACAAAATGCGAATTGACGCCTTTCCGGTAATACAGATAGCAAGAACTTATTTACGCTATGCAGTGCAATAACCCGCATAGCGTAGGCGCAAGACTGCAAAACGTTTCAGGTGCAAATATTTGTAGCGCCATCTCTCGGAGGCGACATCAAGGGCTTCAAGCGGAGCCGTCATCTGAGCCCACTATCCCTATTCTAGAACACTATAGTCTGTCCCTACCCTCTCTGCTATCGCCGGTTCTACTTTACGCATGTTGGAATCCCCAACAAAGACAACTCGACGCTTTCCTTCCCCCTCACCGCCGAAAGCTGCCCCCGAAGTCACAATGCCCTCCCCTCCTTTCTTATCCTTGCCCTTGGCTTTGTTTTCTTCCCCGGCCGCGTCAGTGGTATCCCCTTCGTGACTATCACTGACGTTTCCGCCACTGCTTCCCGGCGTGGCGGGTTCGGCTGTCTCTGCACTCGCATCGGAGCCAGCTCCGTTCGCGGTGCTCGCCTCGATGCGTTCATCATTGCTTTGCAGAATGGTGGCGCTCAGCTGGATTTCTGCGTTAGCTAGCTTTTCTTCTGCCTCCTTCCTCTGCTTCTGCTCGATTTTAAGTTCCTTTTCTAGCTTTCCAACCCGCTTAGCTAACTTATCCCTTCCTTCGACCTTCGAGATATGTCAGCGCCGCCTATGGGTTAAGTCGAGAAATAGGCGCGACGATGGCATATGGCCTCTGAGACCGGAATATCTCGCAGAACAACTAAAACTGTAATAAACGTGCGCTACTTAGCGTACGCTGTACTATCCCTAGCAAAAATTCTAATAGAAGTTTGTGTTAGTCTAATACAGTTTAGTATTAGTTGTATAAGTTTTGTATTAGACTGATAGAAATTTAATAGAAGTTTGTATTAGTCTAATACACTTTTGTATTAGTTGTATAAGTTTTTTATTAGACCAATAGAAATTTCTATTAGTCCTAGTGATTTACCTATAAGACCAATAGGCCTTTTGTATTAGACTTGTTAGTCTTATACAAACAGTGTTCCGTGTCTACTAGTATCTCTATTAGACTAATAGGTCCTATTGGCCTTATACAGATTGTTGCTGGTCTGATGCAACATGTATTGCTGGATTCCACAGCTCTTGTTTGCTGGTGAAAGTTGATGAAAAAAATAGACTAGCGGACTGCTTGCTTGCATGGAGAGGTGTTTCTGTTTAATCACTGAATAATTAAAAATTCTGATGTATAATTTTGCTTCACTGAGCCTCGTCGCGATGAGTCGTTGAGGAAACAGCTAGTGTTTACAGCACAGCGAATACTTCCCCACGAAAAAAAAGAAAAAAAAAACGAACAACCAGCCGTAATCTGCAAGATAGAATCGCGGTGCCCGGTCAGCTTACGAACGACGACGACGGTGCAATAACAGCAACCATATTTGTTTGCGGCTGAAGTTTCGTCAGTGTCGTATATTCTGTTGAAGTGCGCATAAAGTAAATGTTAAACTTTTAACCTAAATTGCTAACTTGATACCGCATATAAAAGGCCGTAATATTTATTGACATCAAAGAGCAGTATCGCAGAGAAGGGAACACGGCGGGCGGGTACGACATAAAAAAAGTTGTCGCAGTTTCACCCGAAGGGCGAAGCATCAATTGCGATAGCAACTTAGTAGAGAGCTATACGGAGTAAGGATAGTAGTTTTATCCGCTGTACAAACTTGGACATGCAGCAGCACCGGCAACACACAGCACTGTTGTCGACGCCGTTGGCGTTTTGCCCGAGTTCGCACAAAATGCGTGCGGCGTTGGTGACTGTTGCCGGAGCCTCTGATATAAATAGGCACTTGGTGCCGCAGCTAAACGTCGCCTCCCTTCCCTGCCCCCCCCCCCCCCCCCCGTGGCCTTTCGTGCGTCAGAAGAAGGCGCGTTTGCTCTACATATATGGTGATTGTAAAGGAGGAAAGAGACGCCTACTTCTGCAGCCCTTAAGGGAGCACGGCACAGAACGCGCGTTTGTTCTCCGCTGTGCGTTCACTCCCCGTGAAAGCGCGCGTCCCTCGCGCCCTTTCACTCGCACATACAGCGTTCGGCGGCTCGCGGCGACGATTTCATCTCCATTGACGTCATACGGAACCTCACGGCGACGGCGACGGCAACGGCGACGGCGACGCCGACGGCAGAAATCTGCTTTGGAGTGTCCATATAATTGCTATCGCAATAAAACTGCGCCCATAGTCAGCCGTAGTTGCGTACAGCACGTGTGCCATGGCGGCTGCCATGTCAAGGCGAGGTGTCACGCGAGGCGTGCGTGTTAGTGAATGAACGATGTGTTTTTAAGGAATCCGTGGTGTTAGCAACCGCGCAATCTCATTCGTGCAGTAGTATATTTGGATAGTTTTATCTATGGCTGCTGTTAATACTTCAAAACAACGCAAGGCAACTGTTTTACCCCTGTCCTTCGCGGCTTTGTGGATGTATTAGCGTGCATCGATGTGCAGCGTTTTCCCCGGCGCCGATTTACCATTTCGAGGTAATTATACTTCTTATTTATGCTTCTGTATGAAGTGTTTTCTTCTTTTTTTTTATCCTGACGGTGGACGCAACTACAGTGCCGTCGGGCCGATAGCTGTGTGCGTTGGAGCAATAGCATGCCTGTTTCCGACAACGCTGTGCAAAATTTCTGCCTAGAGTTTCTTATATCTGTCTACAGTTTCGATGGAACACACATCTTATGTTCATTTTGTGTGCCTTATAATTGTCCTGTCATGTCAGGTGGCGTCATTTTTTATTATGATAAACATTTTGAGCTAGCATATATCAACAGTCCTAAAATATTGGTGCTCCACATTATTCTAATTTGGAAGCAAAGATTGCCAGCTTAAACGTTTAGTGGTAGAACCAGCACCCCTGCTTTCAACTGTTTGTATATGCGTGCATTTTTCTGCCCAGGTTTTTTTAACCACTTCCTCAAAAGGACGTCCTCTGGTCGAAGTCAACGAAAAACTCAATCAAGATTGCTGACCTGACGATCTCGAAAGAGGAATTTGTAAAAAAAAACATGCTGTGCTAATAAATGCTGCTAGCAATTTTACCTGTTTTTCGTTATCTGGTGCATTGCAACATTTTTTTCACAGCAATAGACCTATTAGACTAACACTAATAGGCCTATTAGACTAATACACTAATAGACCTACTAGACTAATACACTAATAGACCTACTAGACTAATAGGCCTATTAGACTAATACACCAATATCTATTAGACTAATACACTAATAGACCTAATAGAATGTATTAGTGTCAATAACCTAATAGGCTATTAGTTTTTCTATTAGAAATTTCGCTAGGGATAGCGTATAGCGTACGCTACACTACAAGAAGAAAATCTGCAGACATGCTACACTAAAACTGTCTCAACTACACTCTACACTAAAACTGGCCCCAACGCAACCTTTATGTATGGACGCTTCCTGCTTCCCCAACGCAAACCTAATACATTAACGCTTCGTGCTGCCGATCACTTCGCCGAGTTTTATTTCGTAGCAATTTTATGGACACTCCAAGCGCATTTCTACTGTCGTCGTCGCCTTGAGGTTCTGTATAAAGTCCAACGGCGAAAGCATGGTCGCCGCGCGCCGTATGCTCTCTGTGCGAGTGAAAGCGCGCTGGGGACTCGTGCTTTCACGGAGAGCGAACGCATGGCGGAGAGAAAACGCGACGTCTTCCGTCGTGCGAAAGGCCGTGGGGGGATGGGAGGGGAGGTGACGTTTAACTACGGCACCAAATGCGTATCTTGCGACCGGGCGCAAGGGACTCACTCTCCCACGCGAAAGGAGGAAAGCGGCAAGGCAGCGCGGGAGAAAGGGGGCGCGGCTTCAGCTCTGTCACCAACTGGGTACCTTGCGCGGCTGCGGGCTGTCGCTCGCGCCGTATCTTGACAGCGATCTTCAAACGGCTCTTACCTTTGTTTGCGCTGTGCTTTCGCCTCTCAGTTTCCGTTGCAGCGATAGACCGCACGAACCTTCGGTCGCTGCTGCCGCCGCGCTTGCTTACGCCAGCGTTTTGACAGTGGATGCGGTCATCGTGTGTGATCTATTCATGTTTGCCTGTGCGCGCTGACACCATGCTTGTTAATTCAGTTAGTAAGCGAATGTGTCCAAGTTTATGCAGCCGATAAAGCTACTTTCCTTATTCCGTATAGCTTTCTACTAATTTGCTATCGCAATTGATGGTTCGCCTTTCGTGCGAAACAGCGACGTTTTCGAAACCTAATTACGTGACTTACAACTCTAGGCGTGCAAGGAGAGAGCGTACATTAGCTCGCATGATGCCACCAGCCATTTAAGCTCAGCTTTAGCCCCGGTACCCACCGCAGATGATCATTCACTCATGGCGCCTTTAACATTTTGTTCTGGAAACTTTGTCGGTTAACGACTTCAGTGCGACGATATTATCCAAAATGCTGACCAGAAAATGGGCAAGAAAGTTTTAAAAATGTTTGTGTGACGTTGTATTTGAATTTTTAGTAGGAGAACTGGTTGTTTATTGCAGTTGTGTAATGCTTATAGTTGTATGCTGGCTGTATTGTGGTAGTTGGATTACTGGCTGTATATTCTATTACTTTTATTGGTCAATGCCCACTGTAGTAAACAACATCAGCATGTTATTTTTTGCCGTTGTGCATGTACGTCCTGTATGTTAACTTTAGCCTTCTGTGTGAATACTTTATGCCATGAACGCTAATATAGTACTAGAGGCTTAGACAGGTGACTATTTAGTGTCGACGTTTACTCCATGCATCACGACAATCATGTACTGTTAACCGAATAAAAAAGTTGTCGCAGTTTCACCTGAAAGGCGAAGCATCAATTGCGATAGCAAATTTGTAGAGAGCTATACGGAGTAATGATATTAGCTTTATCAGCTGTATAAATTTGGACATGCAGCAGCACCGGCAACGCGCAGAACTGTTGTCGACGCCGTCGGCGTTTTTCCCGCGTTCGCTCAAAATGCCTGCGGCGTTGGTGACTGTTGCCGGAGCCTCTGATATAAATAGGCATTTGGTGCCGCAGCTAAACGTCGTCTCCCTTCCCTCCCCCTCCCCCCTCCCCCACGGCCTCTCGCGCGTCGAAAGAAGACGCGTTTGCTCTACATATAGGATGATTGTAAAGGAGGAAAGAGACGCCTACTTCTGCAGCCCTTAAGGAAGCACGGCGCAGAACGCGCGTTTGTTCTCCGCCGTGCGTTCACTCGCCGTGAAAGAGCGCGTCCCTCGCGCCCTTTCACTCGCACATACAGCGTTCGGCGGCGCGCGGCGACGATTTCATCTCGATTGACGTCATACGGAACCTCACGGCGACGGCGACGCCGACGGCAGAAATCTGCTTTTGAGTGTCCATATAATTGCTATCGCAATAATAAATATAATAGGCCAGCACGCCTTAAATCCTGCGCCACGATCTACCAAAAGCCCGAAAATATGCTGAGACGAAACGAGCATTGCATTGCAATAAATGACAAGCACCGTCCTTGGCCGTTTTTACCAGAAACTGGTGGGCATGGTTAAATCATTTTGAAGATCAGTACTGCACCTATCCAGCCATTGCTTTCTGGTGCGAAACGCTGCAGCTAATATTTCGTTGCTTGCTAGCGTCTTGAAGGCATTGTGGCTGAATTTAGTGGCCAACATGTATTACGCGTTCCTTATTCAGTATATCTCCCTTACAAGAATTTCGTAAGAGTTCAGTAAGTATGAAAACGTTTCATTACGATAGCTTGTTTTTAGAGCGAAAGCTCTACTACGCCATGTGTCGCAAGGTCATTCATCGCGTCGCAATGACCTTGAGCGGCCGGAGTGCGAATGTGGCTGGTGTAACGTGATCCGCTGCGGAGAGGTGTCACAGCTGCGCTTGCTCGGAACCTCGCCGCTGCGGTACCACATGACTACTAGGCAAGGGTTTAACGGCTGCTTCGCCGGCGCTTGGCCGCTCCGTCTCGCCATGGATGGTGCGCCGACAGGGCCGTCTGTGCGTGAGCTTCAGCGCAAGTGACAGGCTGAATCCAGTCATCCAGTAGATATGGCTAGACGGCAGGCTGCGGAATTTCAAGCAAAGGCAAAGTTGGCTGCTGAAACACCCGGGCAAAGAGAGGCCATATTAGCACGTTATAGAGAAGCTTACGAAGCATGGAAGCGTGCATTAATGAAACACTTCATCTCTCTGGGGTTTTACATGCCAAAACCAGTTCTTATTATGAGGCACGCCGTAGTGAAGTGCTCTGGATTAATTTTGACCACCTGGGGTTTGGCCACCTGGGGAACGTGCACTACAACGCAAGCACACAGGCGTTTTTGCAATTCGCCCCTATCTGCATTTCTCAATGCGGCCGCCGCGGCCGGAATTAGATCCCGCGATCTTGTGCTCAGCAGCCTTAGCTGACTGAGCCACCGCGGCGGGTTAATGAAATACTGTGTGCATAGTCTTTGGGAAACCAAATCAAACAGACCTTTCGCTCGTGATAACTACGTTTACAAGAGTTATTTAAAAAAGAAGCTTTCCTCGCCCCGTCGTTGCACTTTCCCACTGCTGCGGATGTCTGCTGTCTTACCGAAAAGCTCATATACACAACGGCTCTCCTATTTTCAAGCTCCTACTTGTGATCATTCCTGTCTTGTTCCTTTTCTGTCGCCGTCAATATGTCGTCATACCTATGTCGTTATGCCCACGGCTCTTTTATCATGTTTTAATGTTTCGTATGTACTCCCCTTTTTCCTTTAAATTTATGAAGTTTTTGTCGGGCTCTTAAATAAATATGGTTCGCAACCAGTGCTTTCCGAACAAGTCCGATCCAGAGCCTCTATGTAGAGTCGAACCAGTGGTCACTCCATCTGCATCGTTCATATAGCAGTTTCGCATATTTTCTGACAGTACAAGCAAACAATGAACATCCTTCTTATTCCACCATAAACGGTATGACCGCCGCTGCACTCTTCCACAACCGACCTGCAGCGAGGAAACCGTTCTCTTTACGTGTAAGGAATATGAGGGAGCAAATGGGTGTTCCAGTATTTGAACATCGTCCTAAGGCTCCAGCGAAACTGTTACCGCCGTGGCAATAGCAGTTCATAGTGTGACACATCGTTCGTAGAGGTCACTAAGCATGCAACAGAGGCACATATCAAAATGCATTTCCTCGAACTCCAGTCCAAGTACTCGTGTACAGAGTTTTACACAGACGCTTCTAGGTCACATGCCGGGGTATCATATGCAGCCGTCGGCCCATCCTTCTCGGAATCCGGTGTACTGCACCCGGAAACAAGTATTTTTACTGCTGAGGCCCATACACTATTGTAGGCTGTGAATCATATAATAAAATCAAAACCTCAAAAAGCAATTGTATTTACAGACTCTCTAAGCGTCATAAAAGCCCTGATGTCACTCTGCAAACACAAAAAAATGTCACAGTTTCGCCCTAAGGGCGAAGCAATGAATGCGATAGCAACACAGCAATATCATACGAAGTAAGGTGAGCGGCTTTGGTAGCAATATGAATTGTAGTAAACTTGAGCTGATTAAGTAAGCAGGTGTGCTGCGGCGTAAGTAGACCGACATGAAGAGAGACTCGATGACCACGAGAAGGCGCGTGTGAAACGGTGGTGTTGATGAGAAGCGCTTCCCGTGGGCAGCGCGTGCGAAGGGACACACCTGTAGCGCTGCACTGCCGATCCGGGCAGCATTGCATGTGTAGCGTGCGTTGGAAAATGTGGCCCGACTATTACTAACTGAATGAACAAGCGTGGTGTGAGCGCGCACAAACAAACATGAATAGATCACACTGAATGACTGCAGACAACGACCGTCAAAACTCTGGCAGCAAGCGGATACGCCGCAGCGGCGAAGGTACGTGCGGTCTATCGCTTCAACGGAAACTGAGCGGCGAATGCACGGCGCATAAAGGTCAGAGCCGTGTGGAGATAAGAGAGGGTGCGAGCGAGCGACGAGCGCGGTTGTTGGCAGAGTGGAAGTGCGCCCCCCTCCCCCCCCCGCTTCCTCCGGCGCTGGCTTCCCGCTTCCTTGCTTGCGCGTGGGAGATTGAGTGCGTTCGCTCTCCGTGATAGCGCGCGTCCCCGCACGCTTCCGTTCGGGCATACGGCACGCGGCGAAGATTTTATCTATAGGGAACCTCACGGCGACGGCGACGCCGACGGCAGAAATCCGGTTGAAGTGTCCATATAATTGCTATCGCAATAAAATTCTGTACTCACTGAGCTCCATTCCACTCTATGCAGAGCGTATATGTCAAACTAGCATGTCATTATATGCTGGGTGCCGGGCCATAGAGACATTGAGGGTCATGTGCGAGCATACCAAATGGCCATATCAGCTACATCGCGCGCTACTAATCATACAGTAGCTATTCCTGCAACAGACTTGAAACCTTTCTTGCGAAAGAAACTGCGAAGCCACTGGCAACGCTGGTGGGACGCTGAAACAAATAATAAACTTCACTTGATTAAACAACAGTTAGGTTTCTGGCCCCCCGTAACGAAATCACGACGAACTGATGTCCTATTCTGTCGTCTCAGAATAGGACGTACATTTGGCACCCACAGTTTTTTGCTGACTGGTGATGAACCATCAACCTCTGGTAGATGTGAGAGGCTGACCGTCCTCCACGTCCAGTGTCGGGAAGCTGAAAAAGAGAGAAAGAAACATTTTTTCTCTAGCATACCGCGAATGTGTTCCTTTCCATCCTATGTTTCTTGGTGAAGAGACGCTAAAGCTGTCCTAGGCTTCTTAAAAGATGTGGTCCTGCATGTTACTAGTCCAATAATTTCGTAGCGCATCCTTTCTCTAGAGAATGCCGCTGTGATAGTAGTTCAGTATAGCACATGCCTCCGGGCCCTCGCACTTCAAGGGCTCTCTTAAGGCAGTAGTGCTTTTCGAAAACTTTCGCCTGTGCCATATTTTAGTGTACCATCACTCTTTCACAATACATCTCTCGAGTCCATAGCACACTTCATTAGTCATTGCCATAATCTTGTTACCTATAGATTTTACACACTTTACAGTGACTATTTTTAGGCCCCTTTACAGCCATGCCACATCTGTTTTATTCACACCTTATACTTCACTATTCATACCACTGACAAGCCATTATCATCGCCTTGGCGCTCTTTGGCCACTGCTGGCCCTTGCACCAATAAACTCCAACAATCATCATCATCTGTTCGAAACCAAGGCAGTGCTTAACTTCTTAAATAATGTCGTGCTGCATGTTATTAGCCCGAGAGATTCGTAGCCCTCCCTCTATCTAGAGAGAGACAGAACAATTATTTGGATCATTTAGGTTGTTGATCATGAGAACCTTTCTCTAGAGGGTATTGCCCAAGGGAGGCGGCAGTGCTAATGGAAGCGACGCACCTTTTCGTGTTATTTCTTTCAAGCTTATATTTTATGGTCATCGTTCTTATCACTTGTTATTAGCATTGTTTTATTAGTTGTATATTTTATGCACCTTAGAGTAAATAGTTTAGGCCAATGTACAGTCTTATTCCATTTTACACTTCCCATTCACCGCGTCATCCACTTACCGATACCATTTCTTGGCGCTCTTTGGCCATCCCTGGCCCTTGCGCCAAAAAACCCTATACACCATCTAAATAAATATGGCACTCGACCGGTTGCATGCAGGTGCAGCTGCCAACCTGAGGTTGTCATCAGGCCTCTTTCCATGGCGGAACTGAAGCGTCGGAGGGCGGCCAAGAGGCAGAACTCTCAGTATTCGACTTTGTCAAGTAAGGCGCTTTGTAAACAGCATGATTACACGTTACTCTTAAGGTGCCCTGTCAGCTAGCGCAACACAGGGGTAATTGGAGATCGCAGGGAGAGGCATTCGTCCTGCAGTGGACATAAGTATAGGCTGATGATGATGATGCATATGAACCATATGAATGTGTTGTACTGACGGTACAAAACAAATGCGTAGGAGGACAGTTTCTGTGAAGGCTTTGTCGAAAGATTTGCTGATAGTGGAATAAAAGCCATCTCTAGGACAACATGTAAGGCTGACTTGGAGCATTGGAGAAATCAGAAAAGTTCCAAACTTGCGAAAATTTAATGCCAAACTCGCCACATATCTGTCGCGTTTCGGTTTTAGTGGGATGTGCCTTCGGTCAAGTTGTTCCTTTACCGCCACTGATCTGTGAGGGCTCATGCGCTTCGCGTAGCGCAACACTGAAAGATAAGCAGTCAATGAGTTAATAAGGATGATAAGGAGTATGAGGGGTTATATGGGCCTCGCACGCTTGATAATAGTTCGACGCGGATGGATTAGGTACTAAAGAGCGATAAGGGCTTATAATGATCGGAGGATGAGGAACAGCTTTATTAAAAAAGCTCACAGGCCTGCGCAGCACACGCAGCACAGTCACAGCGTAAGCTGGTGGAGCGGCTCAAGAGTAGCTCCAATTTTGGCAACACGCACACCAGGGTCTTCGCGAGAAAGTCTCTTCGCCTCATTTTGACGAGAACGATCGGAACTGTCCGCCGGGCGTCGATGGCGAGCTGCGCACGATGCGTTTGCAGGCACGTTGACTAGATAGGGCCACCATACTGGCCGAGACTCGGATCGTCAACGTCTGCGTTTATAGGGTTTTTTTTTTCACTATCACAAGCGCTTGCGTAGCTCAGTGTTAAAGTATCCGACTCGCGCGCAGCGGTCCTGGGTTCGATTCCAGCGGAGACCGGGTACCTTTTTCTCATTTCCAGCGATAGCGGTTACGCGGCGGGGGCGGCGGTGGCATTATCGCGACCCGAAATGGCTATTTCAATGAGCCCATAACAGCTTACGCTGTAAAACACCAGTCAGTGAACGTCAGGAGAGAAATCCGTTGCCGTCGGCCGGAATACCTTGAGACACAGCAGCAGCTGGACCGATGATGTCTTGCTGGACGTGGTGTCTGGGCAACGGAGCAAAGCCTCCCAGGATTCTAGAGTGCGCGAGCTATCATGCTTAGACGGACAAATTCTGTGATGAGGCAGCAAATCTGGTTCACATGGTGTGGACATATAATGATCGGAGCAATTTCGATAAGGTTGATAAGGACCGATAAAGGTTGATAAGGGTTGCATCGTGTCTGACAAGGTTAGTAACGTCTGCTATCGGACTAGTTGGTACATGGATAGAAATGGCCTTAGACGCAAAGAAACACACAAAAATATGCGGCTGTCGCACTGCGCAAAAAAGTCACAATTTCGCCCTAAGGGCGAAGCAATAAATGCGATAGCAACACAGCAATGTCATGCGAAGTAAGGTGAGCGGCTTTGGTAGCAATATGAATTGTAGTAAACATGAGCTGATTAAGTAAGCAGGTGTGCTGCGGCGTAAGTAGACCGACATGAAGAGAGACTCGATGACCCCGAGAAGGCGCGTGTGAAACGGTGGTGTTGATGAGAAGCACTTCCCGTGGGCAGCGCGTGCGAAGGGACACACCTGTAGCGCTGCACTGCCGATCAGGGCAGCATTGCATGTGTAGCGTGCATTGGAAAATGTGGCCCGACTATTACTAACTGATTGAACAAGCGTGGTGTATGCGCGCACAAACAAACATGAATAGATCACACTGAATGACTGCAGACAACGACTGTCAAAATGCTGGCAGCAAGCGCATGCGCCGCAGCAACGGGCGAAGATACGTGCGGTCTATCGCTTCAACGGAAACTGAGCGGCGAATGCACGGCGCATAAACGTCAGAGCCGTGTGGAGATAAGCGACGGTGCGAGCGAGCGACGAGCGCGGTTGTTGGCAGAGTAGAAGTGCGCCCCCCCCCCTGCTCCCTCCGGCGCTGCCTTCCCGCTTCCTTGCTTGCGCGTGCGAGATTGAGTGCGTTCGCTCTGCGTGATAGCGCGCGTCCCCGCACGCTTCCGCTCGGGCATACGGCATGCAGCGAAGATTTTATCTATAGGGAACCTCACGGCGACGCCGACGGCAGAAATCCGGTTGAAGTGTCCATATAATTGCTATCGTAATAAAAGCACAGTCCTTTTGTTTAGGCGCAAAAATAAATGTGCGCCTGTCCCTGTCTTTCGCTTGTCATATCTTTGCGCCTAATGGCATTTGTATCCGATAACGTTGATAAGGGCCGATATATATATATATATATATATATACTTGATAAGGGTCGGATCATGGCCGATAAGGCTGAGGAGGATCGACAGCCAAGGATCGAATCGATTATGGAAATGTTGATAACGTCTGATAAGGGTTGAGAAGTGTTTATGCTGTCCGGATAAAGTTTGATAAGTTTGATTACACCGGGCTGCGTGAAGAGCTAGCGGCCTAATGTTACGCATACTTAGACAACTCCAGTGGAGTTTGTGCGTGAAATGTTTACTGTTGGTCGCGCTCGGCACGCTTCCAGCGCTGATTTCACCTGCTATAGACGCAGCCGACGTTCGAGTAATGCTTTGTCAGCCTCTTTCAGCTTTAGCTCCCCTTAACGCGCCTCTCGCGCTCGGCTTGACGCGCAAGTTCTTTCGACTCACAATTCCTCCTTCGCAGCGTCACGTTCTAACGCACGCGGCTGTCAGTCTTTAGGACGCTCATCTTCAAACCAGTTCAAGCTCCTGCCGTGACAACCATAACTCTTTGCCGATAGCTGCAAATTTCTCGAGATCAATCTCAACCACCGCACGTGAACAAGGTGAGGCTCAAATGACAAGCGAGCTTAGTGTTGTCGCGTGGACGCCAGTTAAGGTCGTGTGGTTGTTTAGTGGACGATCGTCACGCTCGTAGAGATGCAATGCGTAGAGAATTGGATACGAGACACGAACGTCATAGCTGATGATGATGATGAAAACTATTTAATTTTCGGGAAGGGGTATAAGGGAATCAGAGCCCCTATGGTGTCTTTGGTGATGGTGTTGGCACAGCGGATGATCGTCCGCCGTACCTGAGGAGTCCCGGCGCGAGGGGTCTCTCTCACTGCTTGATGCTGAGGATGGGTAGGGTGGGCAGGAAGAGAGGATGTGTCAGTCGCGATACACCAGCACTTTATAGCACCACTGGGCGTCTGCACAAGCACGCGGCCCAGTCACCATAGGTACATTGTTGTCTTTCACTTCGCTGTCTTTCGGGCACCACATCTGCAACAGATGAGCCAGGTGCAGCACATTCTCTTTCACACTCCACATACATGAGTGGACGAGCCGACAAATGCGCACCTAGAGGGATACACCAGAAAACCTAATTGGCGGCATGCTTAAGCAATTGGTTGTTTATATTTAAATAAATTGCGGAAAACGAAAGCAAGGAACATTACTATGCAACTGCCTAGCTTCATCTGCTGATGGTGCTCGGCAGTAGAGGTGGGGTGAAGCGATCAAACGATAGAGACAACGTTCACGTCAGAAATGCAAGGTATATTACACACCTTGGTAGTTAGCCATATTGCCGGAACACGTAATTCAAGCGCCTCAGATCCTGTCTTTTTCAAGCAGTGTATTCACTCCAACAGGAGCTCCAGGCAAGAACCACCAAGTTCTACATCATTGCTAATACAGCCTGCACGACCACTTTTCAGAATACACGGCGAGTGAAAGCGACTCGCACCGCATGCAAAGAGAGGGGGGACTAAAAAGAAGAAATGGGCGCAAGCAGCCGTATTCGAGTGCACGCGCGGCACCATCTTCATTCAGCGCCATTTTAAATTCGTACGCGAGTTTTCCTGGAGTGCGCAGTAATATTGCATGCAAGTAGTCCTGATGTATGGTCTGCTTAAATGGGGGGGCCTAGTATGGACAAACAAGCGATTTGAACATTTCTTCAACTACTATTAGTTTCTCGCCATATGAAGGCAGCTTAGAGAATGTCGTTAGACGTGCCGCTGTGTTCTCGCTGTGACAAAATTCGAACTGGTGCTTAGGATAGCGCCTGCACACTCTTTCTTTCGGTCGGGGACCAAACAAAGTCACTGCTTTTATGTATCTTGGTGTTGCTTACTGAGCGTTGTTCGTCGCAGGACCTGAAGCGGCCAGGCCTCCGATTGAATGCAGCAACCCTTTCGAGGTAAGTAGCTCAGCGTATCGATGGTGTTGTTTGTAACGTCGGACATCACGGTCTTGTTGGCTAGTTATTCGAACCCACGCGAGCTGTCTTGCTTCTTCGGTGCGCTTTGTAAGATCTGCGGCGTCAGCCTCGGAGTAGAAGGCACGAAGTTATTTTTCTCTCGCGATCCGGCATGTGCTCCGTCGATCTTGCTCTGTAGCAGACGACGCACAGCGTTGTAGAAGGCACGAAGTTATTTTTCTCTCGCGATCCGGCATGTGCTCCGTCGATCTTGCTCTGTAGCAGACGACGCACAGCGTTGTAGAAGGCACGAAGTTATTTTTCCCTCGCGATCCGGCATGTGCTCCGTCGATCTTGCTCTGTAGCAGACGACGCACAGCGTTGTAGAAGGCACGAAGTTATTTTTCCTCTCGCGATCCGGCATGTGCTCCGTCGATCTTGCTCTGTAGCAGACGACGCACAGCGTTGTAGAAGGCACGAAGTTATTTTTCCCTCGCGATCCGGCATGTGCTCCGTCGATCTTGCTCTGTAGCAGACGACGCACAGCGTTGTAGAAGGCACGAAGTTATTTTTCCCTCGCGATCCGGCATGTGCTCCGTCGATCTTGCTCTGTAGCAGACGACGCACAGCGTTGTAGAAGGCACGAAGTTATTTTTCCCTCGCGATCCGGCATGTGCTCCGTCGATCTTGCTCTGTAGCAGACGACGCACAGCGTTGTAGAAGGCACGAAGTTATTTTTCCCTCGCGATCCGGCATGTGCTCCGTCGATCTTGCTCTGTAGCAGACGACGCACAGCGTTGTAGAAGGCACGAAGTTATTTTTCCCTCGCGATCCGGCATGTGCTCCGTCGATCTTGCTCTGTAGCAGACGACGAACAGCGTTGTAGAAGGCACGAAGTTATTTTTCCCTCGCGATCCGGCATGTGCTCCGTCGATCTTGCTCTGTAGCAGACGACGCACAGCGTTGTAGAAGGCACGAAGTTATTTTTCCCTCGCGATCCGGCATGTGCTCCGTCGATCTTGCTCTGTAGCAGACGACGCACAGCGTTGTAGAAGGCACGAAGTTATTTTTCCCTCGCGATCCGGCATGTGCTCCGTCGATCTTGCTCTGTAGCAGACGACGCACAGCGTTGTAGAAGGCACGAAGTTATTTTTCCCTCGCGATCCGGCATGTGCTCCGTCGATCTTGCTCTGTAGCAGACGACGCACAGCGTTGTAGAAGGCACGAAGTTATTTTTCCTCTCGCGATCCGGCATGTGCTCCGTCGATCTTGCTCTGTAGCAGACGACGCACAGCGTTGTAGAAGGCACGAAGTTATTTTTCTCTCGCGATCCGGCATGTGCTCCGTCGATCTTGCTCTGTAGCAGACGACGCACAGCGTTGTAGAAGGCACGAAGTTATTTTTCCCTCGCGATCCGGCATGTGCTCCGTCGATCTTGCTCTGTAGCAGACGACGCACAGCGTTGTAGAAGGCACGAAGTTATTTTTCCCTCGCGATCCGGCATGTGCTCCGTCGATCTTGCTCTGTAGCAGACGACGCACAGCGTTGTAGAAGGCACGAAGTTATTTTTCCCTCGCGATCCGGCATGTGCTCCGTCGATCTTGCTCTGTAGCAGACGACGCACAGCGTTGTAGAAGGCACGAAGTTATTTTTCCCTCGCGATCCGGCATGTGCTCCGTCGATCTTGCTCTGTAGCAGACGACGCACAGCGTTGTAGAAGGCACGAAGTTATTTTTCCCTCGCGATCCGGCATGTGCTCCGTCGATCTTGCTCTGTAGCAGACGACGCACAGCGTTGTAGAAGGCACGAAGTTATTTTTCCCTCGCGATCCGGCATGTGCTCCGTCGATCTTGCTCTGTAGCAGACGACGCACAGCGTTGTAGAAGGCACGAAGTTATTTTTCCCTCGCGATCCGGCATGTGCTCCGTCGATCTTGCTCTGTAGCAGACGACGCACAGCGTTGTAGAAGGCACGAAGTTATTTTTCCCTCGCGATCCGGCATGTGCTCCGTCGATCTTGCTCTGTAGCAGACGACGCACAGCGTTGTAGAAGGCACGAAGTTATTTTTCCCTCGCGATCCGGCATGTGCTCCGTCGATCTTGCTCTGTAGCAGACGACGCACAGCGTTGTAGAAGGCACGAAGTTATTTTTCTCCTCGCGATCCGGCATGTGCTCCGTCGATCTTGCTCTGTAGCAGACGACGCACAGCGTTGTAGAAGGCACGAAGTTATTTTTCCCTCGCGATCCGGCATGTGCTCCGTCGATCTTGCTCTGTAGCAGACGACGCACAGCGTTGTAGAAGGCACGAAGTTATTTTTCCCTCGCGATCCGGCATGTGCTCCGTCGATCTTGCTCTGTAGCAGACGACGCACAGCGTTGTAGAAGGCACGAAGTTATTTTTCCTCTCGCGATCCGGCATGTGCTCCGTCGATCTTGCTCTGTAGCAGACGACGCACAGCGTTGTAGAAGGCACGAAGTTATTTTTCCCTCGCGATCCGGCATGTGCTCCGTCGATCTTGCTCTGTAGCAGACGACGCACAGCGTTGTAGAAGGCACGAAGTTATTTTTCCCTCGCGATCCGGCATGTGCTCCGTCGATCTTGCTCTGTAGCAGACGACGCACAGCGTTGTAGAAGGCACGAAGTTATTTTTCCCTCGCGATCCGGCATGTGCTCCGTCGATCTTGCTCTGTAGCAGACGACGCACAGCGTTGTAGAAGGCACGAAGTTATTTTTCTCTCGCGATCCGGCATGTGCTCCGTCGATCTTGCTCTGTAGCAGACGACGCACAGCGTTGTAGAAGGCACGAAGTTATTTTTCCTCTCGCGATCCGGCATGTGCTCCGTCGATCTTGCTCTGTAGCAGACGACGCACAGCGTTGTAGAAGGCACGAAGTTATTTTTCTCCTCGCGATCCGGCATGTGCTCCGTCGATCTTGCTCTGTAGCAGACGACGCACAGCGTTGTAGAAGGCACGAAGTTATTTTTCCCTCGCGATCCGGCATGTGCTCCGTCGATCTTGCTCTGTAGCAGACGACGCACAGCGTTGTAGAAGGCACGAAGTTATTTTTCCCTCGCGATCCGGCATGTGCTCCGTCGATCTTGCTCTGTAGCAGACGACGCACAGCGTTGTAGAAGGCACGAAGTTATTTTTCTCCTCGCGATCCGGCATGTGCTCCGTCGATCTTGCTCTGTAGCAGACGACGCACAGCGTTGTAGAAGGCACGAAGTTATTTTTCCCTCGCGATCCGGCATGTGCTCCGTCGATCTTGCTCTGTAGCAGACGACGCACAGCGTTGTAGAAGGCACGAAGTTATTTTTCCCTCGCGATCCGGCATGTGCTCCGTCGATCTTGCTCTGTAGCAGACGACGCACAGCGTTGTAGAAGGCACGAAGTTATTTTTCCCTCGCGATCCGGCATGTGCTCCGTCGATCTTGCTCTGTAGCAGACGACGCACAGCGTTGTAGAAGGCACGAAGTTATTTTTCCCTCGCGATCCGGCATGTGCTCCGTCGATCTTGCTCTGTAGCAGACGACGCACAGCGTTGTAGAAGGCACGAAGTTATTTTTCTCTCGCGATCCGGCATGTGCTCCGTCGATCTTGCTCTGTAGCAGACGACGCACAGCGTTGTAGAAGGCACGAAGTTATTTTTCCCTCGCGATCCGGCATGTGCTCCGTCGATCTTGCTCTGTAGCAGACGACGCACAGCGTTGTAGAAGGCACGAAGTTATTTTTCTCTCGCGATCCGGCATGTGCTCCGTCGATCTTGCTCTGTAGCAGACGACGCACAGCGTTGTAGAAGGCACGAAGTTATTTTTCTCCTCGCGATCCGGCATGTGCTCCGTCGATCTTGCTCTGTAGCAGACGACGCACAGCGTTGTAGAAGGCACGAAGTTATTTTTCCCTCGCGATCCGGCATGTGCTCCGTCGATCTTGCTCTGTAGCAGACGACGCACAGCGTTGTAGAAGGCACGAAGTTATTTTTCCCTCGCGATCCGGCATGTGCTCCGTCGATCTTGCTCTGTAGCAGACGACGCACAGCGTTGTAGAAGGCACGAAGTTATTTTTCCTCTCGCGATCCGGCATGTGCTCCGTCGATCTTGCTCTGTAGCAGACGACGCACAGCGTTGTAGAAGGCACGAAGTTATTTTTCCCTCGCGATCCGGCATGTGCTCCGTCGATCTTGCTCTGTAGCAGACGACGCACAGCGTTGTAGAAGGCACGAAGTTATTTTTCCCTCGCGATCCGGCATGTGCTCCGTCGATCTTGCTCTGTAGCAGACGACGCACAGCGTTGTAGAAGGCACGAAGTTATTTTTCCCTCGCGATCCGGCATGTGCTCCGTCGATCTTGCTCTGTAGCAGACGACGCACAGCGTTGTAGAAGGCACGAAGTTATTTTTCTCTCGCGATCCGGCATGTGCTCCGTCGATCTTGCTCTGTAGCAGACGACGCACAGCGTTGTAGAAGGCACGAAGTTATTTTTCCCTCGCGATCCGGCATGTGCTCCGTCGATCTTGCTCTGTAGCAGACGACGCACAGCGTTGTAGAAGGCACGAAGTTATTTTTCCTCTCGCGATCCGGCATGTGCTCCGTCGATCTTGCTCTGTAGCAGACGACGCACAGCGTTGTAGAAGGCACGAAGTTATTTTTCCCTCGCGATCCGGCATGTGCTCCGTCGATCTTGCTCTGTAGCAGACGACGCACAGCGTTGTAGAAGGCACGAAGTTATTTTTCTCTCGCGATCCGGCATGTGCTCCGTCGATCTTGCTCTGTAGCAGACGACGCACAGCGTTGTAGAAGGCACGAAGTTATTTTTCCCTCGCGATCCGGCATGTGCTCCGTCGATCTTGCTCTGTAGCAGACGACGCACAGCGTTGTAGAAGGCACGAAGTTATTTTTCCCTCGCGATCCGGCATGTGCTCCGTCGATCTTGCTCTGTAGCAGACGACGCACAGCGTTGTAGAAGGCACGAAGTTATTTTTCCCTCGCGATCCGGCATGTGCTCCGTCGATCTTGCTCTGTAGCAGACGACGCACAGCGTTGTAGAAGGCACGAAGTTATTTTTCCCTCGCGATCCGGCATGTGCTCCGTCGATCTTGCTCTGTAGCAGACGACGCACAGCGTTGTAGAAGGCACGAAGTTATTTTTC
This sequence comes from Dermacentor silvarum, assembly GCF_013339745.2. Lineage (NCBI taxonomy): Eukaryota > Metazoa > Arthropoda > Arachnida > Ixodida > Ixodidae > Dermacentor > Dermacentor silvarum. Next base: position 4,825,327 of record NC_051162.1, on the reverse strand, counting down.
CCTCGCGATCCGGCATGTGCTCCGTCGATCTTGCTCTGTAGCAGACGACGCACAGCGTTGTAGAAGGCACGAAGTTATTTTTCCCTCGCGATCCGGCATGTGCTCCGTCGATCTTGCTCTGTAGCAGACGACGCACAGCGTTGTAGAAGGCACGAAGTTATTTTTCCTCGCGATCCGGCATGTGCTCCGTCGATCTTGCTCTGTAGCAGACGACGCACAGCGTTGTAGAAGGCACGAAGTTATTTTTCTCCTCGCGATCCGGCATGTGCTCCGTCGATCTTGCTCTGTAGCAGACGACGCACAGCGTTGTAGAAGGCACGAAGTTATTTTTCCTCTCGCGATCCGGCATGTGCTCCGTCGATCTTGCTCTGTAGCAGACGACGCACAGCGTTGTAGAAGGCACGAAGTTATTTTTCCCTCGCGATCCGGCATGTGCTCCGTCGATCTTGCTCTGTAGCAGACGACGCACAGCGTTGTAGAAGGCACGAAGTTATTTTTCTCTCGCGATCCGGCATGTGCTCCGTCGATCTTGCTCTGTAGCAGACGACGCACAGCGTTGTAGAAGGCACGAAGTTATTTTTCTCTCGCGATCCGGCATGTGCTCCGTCGATCTTGCTCTGTAGCAGACGACGCACAGCGTTGTAGAAGGCACGAAGTTATTTTTCCCTCGCGATCCGGCATGTGCTCCGTCGATCTTGCTCTGTAGCAGACGACGCACAGCGTTGTAGAAGGCACGAAGTTATTTTTCCCTCGCGATCCGGCATGTGCTCCGTCGATCTTGCTCTGTAGCAGACGACGCACAGCGTTGTAGAAGGCACGAAGTTATTTTTCTCTCGCGATCCGGCATGTGCTCCGTCGATCTTGCTCTGTAGCAGACGACGCACAGCGTTGTAGAAGGCACGAAGTTATTTTTCTCCTCGCGATCCGGCATGTGCTCCGTCGATCTTGCTCTGTAGCAGACGACGCACAGCGTTGTAGAAGGCACGAAGTTATTTTTCCTCTCGCGATCCGGCATGTGCTCCGTCGATCTTGCTCTGTAGCAGACGACGCACAGCGTTGTAGAAGGCACGAAGTTATTTTTCCCTCGCGATCCGGCATGTGCTCCGTCGATCTTGCTCTGTAGCAGACGACGCACAGCGTTGTAGAAGGCACGAAGTTATTTTTCTCTCGCGATCCGGCATGTGCTCCGTCGATCTTGCTCTGTAGCAGACGACGCACAGCGTTGTAGAAGGCACGAAGTTATTTTTCTCTCGCGATCCGGCATGTGCTCCGTCGATCTTGCTCTGTAGCAGACGACGCACAGCGTTGTAGAAGGCACGAAGTTATTTTTCCTCTCGCGATCCGGCATGTGCTCCGTCGATCTTGCTCTGTAGCAGACGACGCACAGCGTTGTAGAAGGCACGAAGTTATTTTTCCCTCGCGATCCGGCATGTGCTCCGTCGATCTTGCTCTGTAGCAGACGACGCACAGCGTTGTAGAAGGCACGAAGTTATTTTTCTCTCGCGATCCGGCATGTGCTCCGTCGATCTTGCTCTGTAGCAGACGACGCACAGCGTTGTAGAAGGCACGAAGTTATTTTTCCCTCGCGATCCGGCATGTGCTCCGTCGATCTTGCTCTGTAGCAGACGACGCACAGCGTTGTAGAAGGCACGAAGTTATTTTTCCCTCGCGATCCGGCATGTGCTCCGTCGATCTTGCTCTGTAGCAGACGACGCACAGCGTTGTAGAAGGCACGAAGTTATTTTTCCCTCGCGATCCGGCATGTGCTCCGTCGATCTTGCTCTGTAGCAGACGACGCACAGCGTTGTAGAAGGCACGAAGTTATTTTTCTCCTCGCGATCCGGCATGTGCTCCGTCGATCTTGCTCTGTAGCAGACGACGCACAGCGTTGTAGAAGGCACGAAGTTATTTTTCCTCTCGCGATCCGGCATGTGCTCCGTCGATCTTGCTCTGTAGCAGACGACGCACAGCGTTGTAGAAGGCACGAAGTTATTTTTCTCTCGCGATCCGGCATGTGCTCCGTCGATCTTGCTCTGTAGCAGACGACGCACAGCGTTGTAGAAGGCACGAAGTTATTTTTCCCTCGCGATCCGGCATGTGCTCCGTCGATCTTGCTCTGTAGCAGACGACGCACAGCGTTGTAGAAGGCACGAAGTTATTTTTCCCTCGCGATCCGGCATGTGCTCCGTCGATCTTGCTCTGTAGCAGACGACGCACAGCGTTGTAGAAGGCACGAAGTTATTTTTCCCTCGCGATCCGGCATGTGCTCCGTCGATCTTGCTCTGTAGCAGACGACGCACAGCGTTGTAGAAGGCACGAAGTTATTTTTCCCTCGCGATCCGGCATGTGCTCCGTCGATCTTGCTCTGTAGCAGACGACGCACAGCGTTGTAGAAGGCACGAAGTTATTTTTCCCTCGCGATCCGGCATGTGCTCCGTCGATCTTGCTCTGTAGCAGACGACGCACAGCGTTGTAGAAGGCACGAAGTTATTTTTCTCCTCGCGATCCGGCATGTGCTCCGTCGATCTTGCTCTGTAGCAGACGACGCACAGCGTTGTAGAAGGCACGAAGTTATTTTTCCCTCGCGATCCGGCATGTGCTCCGTCGATCTTGCTCTGTAGCAGACGACGCACAGCGTTGTAGAAGGCACGAAGTTATTTTTCCTCTCGCGATCCGGCATGTGCTCCGTCGATCTTGCTCTGTAGCAGACGACGCACAGCGTTGTAGAAGGCACGAAGTTATTTTCTCCTCGCGATCCGGCATGTGCTCCGTCGATCTTGCTCTGTAGCAGACGACGCACAGCGTTGTAGAAGGCACGAAGTTATTTTTCTCTCGCGATCCGGCATGTGCTCCGTCGATCTTGCTCTGTAGCAGACGACGCACAGCGTTGTAGAAGGCACGAAGTTATTTTTCCCTCGCGATCCGGCATGTGCTCCGTCGATCTTGCTCTGTAGCAGACGACGCACAGCGTTGTAGAAGGCACGAAGTTATTTTTCTCCTCGCGATCCGGCATGTGCTCCGTCGATCTTGCTCTGTAGCAGACGACGCACAGCGTTGTAGAAGGCACGAAGTTATTTTTCCCTCGCGATCCGGCATGTGCTCCGTCGATCTTGCTCTGTAGCAGACGACGCACAGCGTTGTAGAAGGCACGAAGTTATTTTTCCCTCGCGATCCGGCATGTGCTCCGTCGATCTTGCTCTGTAGCAGACGACGCACAGCGTTGTAGAAGGCACGAAGTTATTTTTCCCTCGCGATCCGGCATGTGCTCCGTCGATCTTGCTCTGTAGCAGACGACGCACAGCGTTGTAGAAGGCACGAAGTTATTTTTCCCTCGCGATCCGGCATGTGCTCCGTCGATCTTGCTCTGTAGCAGACGACGCACAGCGTTGTAGAAGGCACGAAGTTATTTTTCTCTCGCGATCCGGCATGTGCTCCGTCGATCTTGCTCTGTAGCAGACGACGCACAGCGTTGTAGAAGGCACGAAGTTATTTTTCCCTCGCGATCCGGCATGTGCTCCGTCGATCTTGCTCTGTAGCAGACGACGCACAGCGTTGTAGAAGGCACGAAGTTATTTTTCCCTCGCGATCCGGCATGTGCTCCGTCGATCTTGCTCTGTAGCAGACGACGCACAGCGTTGTAGAAGGCACGAAGTATTTTTCCCTCGCGATCCGGCATGTGCTCCGTCGATCTTGCTCTGTAGCAGACGACGAACAGCGTTGTAGAAGGCACGAAGTTATTTTTCTCCTCGCGATCCGGCATGTGCTCCGTCGATCTTGCTCTGTAGCAGACGACGCACAGCGTTGTAGAAGGCACGAAGTTATTTTTCTCTCGCGATCCGGCATGTGCTCCGTCGATCTTGCTCTGTAGCAGACGACGCACAGCGTTGTAGAAGGCACGAAGTTATTTTCCCTCGCGATCGGCATGTGCTCCGTCGATCTTGCTCTGTAGCAGACGACGAACAGCGTTGTAGAAGGCACGAAGTATTTTTCTCCTCGCGATCCGGCATGTGCTCCGTCGATCTTGCTCTGTAGCAGACGACGCACAGCGTTGTAGAAGGCACGAAGTTATTTTTCTCCTCGCGATCCGGCATGTGCTCCGTCGATCTTGCTCTGTAGCAGACGACGCACAGCGTTGTAGAAGGCACGAAGTATTTTTCTCTCGCGATCCGGCATGTGCTCCGTCGATCTTGCTCTGTAGCAGACGACGAACAGCGTTGTAGAAGGCACGAAGTTATTTTTCTCTCGCGATCCGGCATGTGCTCCGTCGATCTTGCTCTGTAGCAGACGACGCACAGCGTTGTAGAAGGCACGAAGTTATTTTTCCCTCGCGATCCGGCATGTGCTCCGTCGATCTTGCTCTGTAGCAGACGACGCACAGCGTTGTAGAAGGCACGAAGTTATTTTTCCTCTCGCGATCCGGCATGTGCTCCGTCGATCTTGCTCTGTAGCAGACGACGCACAGCGTTGTAGAAGGCACGAAGTTATTTTTCTCTCGCGATCCGGCATGTGCTCCGTCGATCTTGCTCTGTAGCAGACGACGCACAGCGTTGTAGAAGGGCACGAAGTTATTTTTCCTCTCGCGATCCGGCATGTGCTCCGTCGATCTTGCTCTGTAGCAGACGACGCACAGCGTTGTAGAAGGCACGAAGTTATTTTCTCTCGCGATCCGGCATGTCTCCGTCGATCTTGCTCTGTAGCAGGACGACGCACAGCGTTGTGAAGGCACGAAGTTATTTTTCCCTCGCGATCCGGCAATGTGCTCCGTCGATCTTGCTCTGTAGCAGACGACGCACAGCGTTGCTAGAAGGCACGAAGTTATTTTTCCCTCGCGATCCGGCCATGTGTTGCTCCGTCGATC